>NW_012120709.1:8140948-8186061 GCF_000951035.1 Colobus angolensis palliatus
TTATAAAATTTATAACCTACATTACTTGCTACTTAATCTCTCTATTCCTCAGTTTTCTCATCTGTAAAATGGTAACAATCATATTACTCTATTCAGAGGGTTATGGCTAGGATTCACCGAGTAACGTAAGTGAACCTCTTAGGGTAGTGGCAACCATGTAGGAGTTACTCCGTGAATGTTAACTCCTAGTATTTTGCTCTCTCTAAAATAGTCAAAGATCTTTCAGGAAAGTTTATGGGAATTCATCTTCAACACCACTGTGTGTCTCATGGAGAAGCTATGAATCACCAGTAACTGAAGTGACTGTTATAACTGACTTCTTATGATAAATCAGTGTCTGATGTTTTTGCTCGTTTTTATGGGAAAAAAAAAAAAGGTCTGGGAAAAGAAGCTTCCCAATCGTGTTTTTAGCATGATTTGATAAACTTTAGAATACATTATTAAATCTGCCACAATCTTGCCATAATTCTAAGTAATTTTCTTCTCCTGTTATTACAGATAACCAGTTATGAACACCTTATATGATTACAGATTCACATTTTAGAAATTAAGAGGGCATTCGTGGTCATCTGCTTCAAGTTCTCATTCCAAGCAGAATTTACTCTACAGGGTAGAGTTTACATCTGACAGATTTGACCTTGACTTATTAATAACACCTCCTCTATGATAGACATTTGTTGTTTGCTGCTGAGCACACATCCTCCCTCCTTTTGGGAAGAGTACTCTCAATTTTCTTCTAGAGTCCTTGACTTCATCTCACCCTGTGTGGCTCATAGGACGGACTCCTGTGCCAGGGGTTGCATAAATAGGACTGGCTTGCCAGCATATCAAATCACCCGAGCCACATAACTAATTTGGGGATAGATATGTAGCACAAGTTACTCCAAGAAAACTGGGAAGTCCTCCTTTTCTACCAACTTATACCTGGGAAGATTATGGGTCTGTGCTACTGGTGGCTATTTTGCAGACTTCTTTGTAGTCTGTGGAGTATAAAGCAAATAAGGTAGAAAGAAGAAATGAGAGATTGAGATAAGCAGGCTTTCAATAATACATTAGGTTGGTGCAAAACTAATTGAGGTTTTTGCCATTACTTTAATTTTGCCATTACTTTAATGGCAAAAACCACAATTAGTTTTGCACCAACCTAATAATTTGAGCCTTTGAATTATATACTACAATTAGAGTTTTCTGTTGAACAGGCAAATACATCTCCTTTTGTTATTATGGCTTTGTTTTTGTTTTGGCTTAAGTCAATGAGTGTCAGGTTTTCCGTCACTTGCAAATGGAAGTATGCTAACTGATACACCTAATAGATGTGTTCATAAGTGGCCCTCTTTATATTCTGCCCCCAGAAGCTCATTTTGAACTTGAAGCCAACTTTGTCCTTAGTTACTAAATTAACAATATCTCTGTTATGTATGTAACTATGTTTGGCACACAGAAAACACATAGTGAAAGTTGATTGATATATCCAATAATCTATGTTTCCAAGGTTATAGGAGTTAAGATTAACAAATTAGACAGCTGAATATCATTAATAAAAATGTCTCTTGCAAGGTTAACTGCACTTTTGTCTTTTTTTCTTCAAACATCTGTAAAAATGTTTAGCACATGGTAGGTGTTCATTTGAATCAGAAATCTTTTAAATAAGTTATAAGCTGATTTTAAAGAATTTAAAATGTTACTATTTAAATATAAATGTTCATATTCATTAAAATGGTATGTAAGCCAATATATAGTTTGCAAATGAAGACAGTTTCTGGCAGGGAATTAACCAAAATATTCTTAGATATAACTAAGTAGGAGTGATTTCACCATCATTGAAAATCTATTTTGTGCTTAAATGTGGGCACTATGCTAACTCCTTTGCATTTATTATTATTATTATCATTATTATTTGAGATGGGGTCTCCCTCTGTCACCCAGGCTGGAGTACAGTGGTGCAGTCTCAGCTCACTGCAGCCTCTGCCTCTCCAGTTCTAGTGATTCTCGTGTTTCAGCCTCCCGGGTAGCTGGGACTACAGGCGCCTGTCACCACACCCAGCATATATAAATAAATATATATACACATACATATGTGTGTGTGTATATATATATATATATATATAGTATTTTTAGTAGAGATAGGGTTTCACCATGTTGCCCTGACTAGTCTCAAACTCCTGGCTGCAAATGATCCACCTGCCTCGGCCTCCCAAAATGTTGGGATTACAGGCATGAGCCACCACACTTGGCCCATTATTTGATTCTTCTAACAACCTGTATCAGTGGTAGCGATAATGATCTGAGTTTTAGTTTCTTCATCTGTAGAATGACGATAAGTTATTTCCCCCAAGATCACATAACCAATAAATGTTGAAACCCAACCAGGCTGATGTCAAAGCCTAGGTTCTTAATCTGACAATATCACTCATACATTTATATAAAACATGGGCAACTATTCTGAACACCAAAAATTTAAAAAATCTTTTTTAATTAACCTCAATTCTCTTATTTTGCCCAAACACATTCCATTTCTCAGCATGACACTTAATAGTCTATAGAATGCATTTCCAACCCGTGAATATTTTCATGCACTCTTCAATCTTTTGGCATCATTTCTAGTGCCATAATGAATACTAAGTGACAGTATTTAAAAGTATAAAGGAGTTCACCATCGGTCAAAATATTATGTCAAGCAACCGTGGGAAGAGAATGTTATTACTGAGTCACTCAACTTTTTAAAAACTAGTTTAGACTTCTTACTAAAGCACGATCTCTTTAATAAATTTTCCAGCAGTGATAAGTCTACTTCCTTCTAGTCTATATTCCCTTTAAGAAAAGTTAACCATAAGAAAAGCTAGAAAGTGGTAAGTAACATAAGAGAGAACAGTGCACAGATGTGGAGAATTAATGAAGGTAAACTAACATTGGGAATCAAGTCATAACTTTTTTATAGAAAAAGACATTTTATCTTTTAAAAATCAGTGACTGCCACCCTTTCCCCTGAATCTTGGATGGCTCACATTGGAGTGGTGGAGAGACCTCAAGATTTCCTCTGCAGGTGCTTCTGTCCATGTGCACCATTCATGGACCCAGGGACAGAGCCACCACCGTTAGTGAGCTCTCTATTGACACTAGCTTTTAGTGGCAGCACCTGCCAATGGCTATTCCCAAGGAATTTTATTTCTGGTGGTCAGGAATTTTTATCCTTCTTGCTTATACCTAAGTCCCTTTATCTAAACAGCATTTGGCACAGAGTAGGCATTCAATAAATTTTTTAATGAATTAAAGGACAGATCTTAGCTACTGCTGTGATTCCATTTGGCAGCAGTCACTAATGAAAACTGCCTTCAGCACCGCTTGCTTGAATCACTCTAAGTTTGAGGTATATCATGCCTCTGAAACAGTTCTTAGATTTCCAGTTGCTGGATGGCTCAAAGATAATTTCTGAGCACTGCTTCTGTTAAGCAATTCAAGAAATGGTCCCTGCTGAGCCCTCTAGGTAAATCCTACACAGTACTTTCAAACGACAGTTCTCTTAAGAGATAGGTCCAAAGCTCTGTAGAATTGTAACTTACACACAAATCCAACAACCATCACAAAATCACATAGCTAGCTGTCAGTTTCTTCTTCCTGTGTTTCAACATTTGACTCTCTAAGGGAACCCTTTTGATAATTGGAGTTTATCAATAATTCAGTTCATCAAATACATTTTGAGTACCTACCATTAGGCGGGTCCTCTTCTAGATACTTACATGTGGCTCATCAATTTCTCTCAAGGGTTTCAAAGTCAGTTAAATGTGCGAATCAGCAAAGGCTCCGGATTCCTTTTCACATATGGTTTGATTTCTTACATTTATACAGTGCTTTGTAGTTCACAAAACACCTATACGCTCATTACCTAACTTAGAGCTTTGCATCAGGTCTATGAGGTAAACATAAATAATTTCCATTTCACAAAAGAAAAAAACTTAGAGAAAATGAGAACATTGCTTAAGGTCATATCAACTAGGACTCCTTTGGTAGCCAGAAAACAGCAGAGCTGATTCTTTTACCCAAATCGGGAACATTTTTCACTAGATAACCCTGTTCATTCTGGTGACTATAGATTTTTTGCTGTTATGATTAAAGTTAGGCATTTTTTTGATTTATGTATTCTATTTTTTGAACCATGTAATCTATTCAAAACACTGGAAATACAGTATATAAAACACCATTACTCAAAGTGGTGGGAATATTCTAGTGGGAAAAATAAAACACACATAGGTATCTATAAGCTGAAACAGGAAGTGACACATGTCATAAAAGAAATCCGAAAATAAAAATATGTGAGAGATCACTTCCAGCTGGGGAAAGAGCAAGTAAGACTTCCTGCAAACACAACATTAGGAATATGCAACTAAAGAAAACAAAACAAAACAAATTCCACTTAATGATCTTTGCAAAACAGCCCATTATTTTGGTAAATTGCAAGCTGAATAAATGACAGAAGAAAACTACAACCCATTTAAAGTTCATGACATTATTCTTCCAACAGAAAATGTGAACATGAAATACAAATGCATATATTCCCACACTGGCAAATTGTGGATGCTAGCTTAATAGAGGGTCTCTACCCATCCACCCCCAACTCACTTCCCATTGGAGGAAATTTAGAGCCTAAATTGACAGAAAATTACAAGTTTCCCAGTTTAGCAGACTGAAAACTCATCAGAGATAAATCTTAGTACTGGCAGAATCATTTTTCTCCTGGTTAAACTGCATGTGTTAAGTGGATTTCATATTCTGTTCATTCACTTGATTATACATAACACAAAAAAGTGGCAGTCGTGTACAATCCAAATTTGAATCAACTAGAAGCCAGTCCCTAGCACCAATGCAATTACTGTTGGCTTAGACACCCAGGTGGAAACTCATCAGCCAATATTGTCCTCTTATAGCTGAATGTGTTCACTGAAAATGTACTTGCATCAACAACTAGACTATCTTGTTTTTCATGTTAGTTTTTTTTTTGCCTCTAGTTTTAAAATATTACACTGGAAACATGAAGAGACATGGTATTGTTTGAGAGAAGCAATGCTTGCAGCTAATAGCTTTGACTTTTTTTCAGTCACGTGTCTGTAAGGACAGTAATTGATTTTTCTTTCAATGTGCCATTAAGGGAGAAAGGAAAAATCATTTTTTCAAAAGTTCTGAAACTTGGAAATTGAAAACTCCAAAACCCTTTGGTAGAGATGTCGGAGCAATCATAGGCATGAAATCAAGAGCCCAAATTGAGAGGGCACTAGAAGCTACACCACCACAGTTTAATGAGCCGTAAAACACAGAAATTCATTTTGTGGCCATAAGCAAAATTTGGGTAATTGAGATACTAAAGGAGATTGGAAATAAAGCAGTTTAGCTACATTCCATATTTATGCAGTGCTTCATAACTGTGCATTTTATAAATTTTTAGTTCCATAGTTTTGATTGTTTTTCATATGTGCTTTTATAATGAAGCAGATACTCTCATTTTTTCAGTTGTAGAAACTAAAGCATAGGAGGGTATGTTTTGACAAAAGTCCTGTGACAAGATGTGGAAGGAGACAGCACTTGAACCGTGGGCTTCTAGTCCCCAGCTCCAGGACTTTTTCCCCACCCTATACTTCTGTTGAGTAGTTTCAAAAATTTCCAAAGTGAGAGTAGACCTGGCTTCTTGATGAAGGTAAGCAGTAGAATGGAGAGGTACACTTCACTCAGCAGGAAAGGTCCTGAGTGAATCAAAGCATGCTTTGCACAAATGTGTTCTAGTTATTTAAATCCTTTTTAAAAGATCAGTTAAAGCTACTCAAAGAAATATATATAATTTTTTTAAAGGTTGGGGCCAGGTGCAGTGGTACATGCCTGTAATCCCAGCACTTTGGGAGGCCGAGGCGGGCAGATCACTTGAGGCCAGGAGTTCACGACCAGCCTGGCCAACATGGCAAAACCCTGTCTCTACTGAAAATACAAAAATTAGCCGGGCATGGTAGCAGCATGCCTGTGATTCCAATTACTCAGGAGGCTGAGACAGGAGAATTGCTTGAGCCTAGGAGGCAGAGGTTGCAGTGAGCCAAAATTGTGCCACTGTGCTCCAGCCTGGGTGACAAAGCAAGATGCTGACTCAAAAATAATAATAAATAATAAATTTAAAAATATAAGAGGTTGGAAAATCTTGAGATTTCAGAATGACAAATAGAAAGTTAAAGCTGGTGTAAGGATATTTGATGACCAAACTGAATAATAAGATTTAGTTACCAATAGCTAATAATAATTGAGGACTTCCCTATGTACCAGGCACTGCACTAAGTACTTTACCCACACTACACCATTAGATTCCCACCATCTTTTGAAGCAAGTATTATTGTGGTCCCATCTTACAGATGAGGAAATGAAGAAACAGAGAGGTTGAGCTATTTGCCCAAAGTCACAAAGCTAAGTGGCAGAGACAGGATTTGAATGCTGGAAGTCCAGAGTCCAGTCTAATTTAACCACCATACTGCCCCTACTAGGTACTAGTTCAAACAATGTCCAGATGCTGTGTCATATACATTGCATACAATTCATATTCTTCCTAGGAATCCTGGAATTGATAAAATCCTCATTTTTATATATTGTGTATGTGGGAAAACCAAAGTTTAGACACTAAGTAGAAAATAAAAGATCCTGAGAGGGAGCCTCTTAAGAGGGGAATAGTGGCATGAAAAATGGCCCTCACATCAAGTAAAACAAGTTATTAAATATCCATTTCATTTAACAGTTCACTGGTGGCCCAGCAAGAGTCATTTCAGGTAAGCCATTTCAGGGAGGGGATAGAAATCAAACTACAGTGGGTTGGTGAATGAATGTGAGGGGTGGTGAAGAGAGGTGAGAAAGTTTCAAATATAGCCTAGAGGGAAGAAGAGAGGGCATTAGCTAGAGAGAAACTTATGTCTAACATGAAAGACATTTGAGCATGAAAGACAATGGAGCAGGCAGAGTCTCCTTGTAGAGAGAGATTTAAGATACAGGAAGGGGATGGGGTAATCAGTGAAACAAAATCCCTGAACAAGGGTAAGATAGAATCATAGAACCACTGGGGATTTGCCTTAGACAATGGAAGAGCCAAATATTGTAAGATGTCTGCTACATTAAGAGTGGGATTGAAGAAGTGGAATAAAATGCAAAACAGCAAAATATTAGTTTATTTTGATAGATGAAGAGGAGGAGAGATAAGTGGTGGAGAGCTGTCTGAGCATGCAGGGTCATGGGAAGACTTTCAAGTTCAAAGGATAAGAACGTCTCTGTCAACAAAATGTGGATCAAAAGCCTAACTTTCAGAACATTAGGCATATGGAATAGTATTAGTAACAGTTTGTCATTTGGGGAAGTATAACATATAAACATTACCCTGTCCCACAGAACACTCATGTATTTTGGGAAATAAATTTACTGATTCTCATCATGTTATTTCATAAATATTGAGTCATTGCTGATGTGTATTTGCTCCCACTAGGAAATTTTGATAATTTTTACAAACCAATTTTTCTTCAAACATGCCGTGTCTGCATCTGTTCCTGTGCTTCCTAACAGGACTGGTTTCCCTCCTGGTCCTTTCAGGCTGTGGCCCCCGCTCAAAGGGTGGTCTGCAGACCAACAACTAGGCATTACCTGGAAGCTTGTTAATAATGCAGAGGTTTGGGCCCATCCCAGACATACTGAGTCAGAATCTGACTTGTTTCAAGTACCTCAGGCCAGTTGTGTATACACTAGCATTTGGGAAGAACTGGTTTAGACGTTTTACTACAATCTGTCTTCACTTTAATTTGGTCTTCTTGTTTTATCTCTTTCAGTTTCCAAAAGAAAAAGGGTAATTTCTCATGCATATTCGCTATAGCACATAGGTCTCTGGAATATAGTTCCAAACTTCATTAGTTCCATATAGGTGGCTGATACTGTTTGGCTGTGTCCTCACCCAAATCTTATCTTGAATTGTAGTTTCTATAATCCCCATGTGTCATGGGAGGCACCCGGTGGGAGGTAAATGAATCATGGGGACAGTTTACCCAGTGCTATTCTGATGATAGTAAGTTCTCATGAGATCTGATGGTTTTATATAGGGCTTCTTCCTTCACTTGGTTCTCATTCCTCTCCTTCCTGCCACCATGTGAAGACAGACATATTTGCTCCCCCTTCTACCACTATTATAAGTTTCCTGAGGCTTCCCCAGCCCTGCAGAGCTTTGAGTCAATTAAACCTCTTTCCTTTATAATTTACCTAGTCTCAGGCAGTTCTTTATAGTGGTGTGAGAATGCACTAATACAGCTATCTTTCCATTCATTTTCAGGTTCTTTTTCTGCTGTTACACAACCTATCCTCCTCTCAATCCAACCTACTTCATTCCACCCACACTCACGCACTTCCTATTGAAGACAAGTTGTGTGCTGTCATGCTACTGTGACTTTTGTCAGGCCATCCTTTTGATTCCTCCCAGCTTTTTTCCTCTTGATGAATTACTAATTATCATAAAAGTCAATTGTCAACTGTCCTAGAAAGCCTTGTCCAACCACCCCATATGCTGTCCTCTACCATTGTTACTTTGTGTTAGATTTCCATTATGTCAGGCATAAACACTATATTATTTATCTTTTCACCAAATAAAATATGAAGTTCATGAAGAGAAAGACTGTACTTTTTATTCATCTTATATCCCTAGGACAATTTTCTAGTCCCTAGGAAGAAATCAAGACACGGTTCTAATAGATATAAGCATAAATATAGATATCAATATTTTTATTTACTTTAATATTATCTATTTAGTTTAGGTATATAAATTTTAGACAGTTGATATATGTAATTTTTATATATTCAATGTACAGTTTAATATTTAGCCTACATGTGTCTTTGTGTATGTGTGTCTTTAGGATATACAGATTAGCTGAGTTTTCTCAGGAGAAAATACAAAAAGATTACAAGAATATATTTAAAATGGAGGAGTTGGGGAATTATTTTTACTCCCACAGCCCCTAAAGTAACAATGTAACTGCATAAATCCCATGACCTTATGCAATTTGTTTTTGGCAAAAGCCACACACACCAAATAGTTACCCAAATATCTAACCATCTAGGTTGCCAGAACTAGATTTACAATTATTTCACTTGAGACTCTGCAAGACTTTAGGCTTTTCTGATTCCTATTTAAGCCACTTAAAACGCCAAACCCTTTTTTGGTCATAGTTTCAACAACCAAATAAACAAGCTTTCACAGAGCATTTAAAATGTATAACAGCAGAGTCATAGAAGGAGTGGTTTCTGTACCAGAGGGAAAGAAGAAGGAATGTGAGAAGAATTGATTGATCTCCTACTGTACACTGGGAAGTTTTCTAGACAGTTTACATGCAACCTCATGACAACTGTCTGAGATGACTGTTGTGTTCTTATCTTCAAAAAATATGTGTTTATATATTCATAACATTTAATAGAAACGGCTGCATCTCAAAATCACCAAGAATAAAAATACTCATCTTAGTACTTATCTTTCAGAAGAAGTAGCAATGTCTATTTTGTTTTGGTCTAATAATTGTAATACATCCTGTGAAGTAGTTTCCCACATCACCAATAAACACTGACATAATACATTTAAGAGATAAATGTGGTGAAAAACTCGCTGGGAAGTTTTTATATACAAGCTTCCCAGACCCTGTCAACCTTCAGATATTTACTACTAACAACAGCACCAATACCTGACTTCAGGTTGATGGTAGAACTCAAATGCTGGGCTGACTATAAAAAGTTTACATGTTAGGAATATTCTGAGTAACTAAACCTCTGGAGAGAAGGTAGTTTTATGTTCAGAAATTAAGACAACTGCTTTTCATAAAGCCATGAATGTTGTCAGCTGTAAAAAAAAAAAAAAACACATTCCTACATCTACTGAAATAGCAAAAGGTATCTGTTATGGTTAAGCTTTTGTGTCAACTTGACTAGTTCATGAGGTGCCCATACATTTAGTCAAACACTAGTTTATACTATGCAACCATAAAAAAAGAACAAAATCATGTTCTTTTCAGCAACATGGACACAGCCGGAGTGAGTTAACATAGAAATTCACTTATCCTAAGTGAATTAACACGGAAACAGATCATCAAATACTGCATGTTCTCACTTACAAGAAGGAGTTAAACACTGAGTACACTTGGACACAAAAATGGAAACAATTGACACTGGGGACTCCAAAAGTGGGGAGGAAGGGAAGGGAACAAGGGTTGAAAACTACGTATGGGGTTCTATGTTCACTATTTGGGTGATGGGATCAATACAAGCCCAAACTTCAGCATTACACAATATACCCATATAACAAATCTGCACATGTACCCCCTGAATCTATAATTTTAAAAATAAACGAATAAATAAGCATCACTTTGGGTATGTCTGTAAGGGTGTTTCTTGATGAGATTAACATTCGAATCTCTGGTAAAATGAGTAGATTGCCCTCCCCTTAATGTGGACAGCCTCATCCAATCAATTGAAGACCTGAATAGAACAAAAAAGGAACTCTCCAGCTTGACTACTTGAGCTAGAACATCAGTTTTCTCCTGCCTTCGAACTAGAATTTACATCAACAGTTTTCCTGGATCTCAGGCTTTTGAACTTGGACTAGAACTTACACCATTGGTTCTCCTGAGTCTCAGGTCTTCAGACCCAGGCTGCAAGTGTACTAGCAGCTCTCCTGGGTTTTCCGCCTGCCAATTTGCAGATCTTAGGACTTCTCAGATTCCATGATCATGTGAGCCAATTCCTTATGACAAGGAGAGAGAGAGGGAAAGGGAAGGAGGAGTTGATAGGTAGTTCTGTTTCTCTAGAGAACCCTAATATAATAACATGTTTGTAACTCATCACCTCCTTAAAATAAAAATAAAGAGGCCGGGGGTGGTAGCTCAGGGTGGTAGCTCACACCTGTAATCCCAGCACTTTGGAAAGCCAAGGTGGGTGGATCACTTGAGGCCAGGAGTTTGAGACCAGACTGGTCAACATGACAAAACTCTGTCTCTACTAAAAATACAGAAAAATTAGCCAGGCATGGTGGTACACAACTGTGATCCCAGTTACCCCAGCTACTCAGGAGGCTGAAGCGGGAGAAATTGCTTGAATTCAGGAGGTGGAAGTTTGCAGTGAGCCAAGATGGCACCACTGCACTCCAGCCTGGGTGACAGAGTAAAACACTGTCTCAAAATAAAGTAAAATAAAATAAAATAAAAGATAACACTTGAAGCAAACTCTTTCGGAAACACTAGAATTGTCTATATTCTTCAACAGGGTTCCTGTGGTGTTTCAATAGTGTGTGCTTAGCAAAAACATCAATAATTAAAAATTGAAGTTCTGTTTCGGTCACAACCTAAGGTGAATGGGCATGGTGACCGAGAACTCTGAGGAGAGAGTTTGGACCACAATTTAGCAGCACTTCCTTAAGGTCTTTACCTACATCATCTCACTTAGTACTTATAACCATGAGATAGATATTATCCTGACTTTACAAGGTTGGAGAGGTTAAGTAACTAACCCTATCACTTATATACTGACTGACTTTGGTCAACTTAACATGATGTCTCTTGAATACCATGTCTTCGTCTTTTAAGTTAGGGGTTGGACTGCTTAGCTCACAGAGCTGTTCTAATGATCAAGTGATGAAATATAGATGATGCATCTGAAATAGGTGTTCAATAAATATTGATTTCCTTTCCCTTTACTGCAGTTCAGCAAAATCCCAATAGATAATTGCCTAAATCATACCCGAGTTTCATATGATTATTACAAATTGTTATTCAAAAAACACAAGGATCAACCTCTAGCCATGTATTTTCAAACTAAAAAAATATGTAAGTGAGCAGATGTTTGGCAAATAGAGAATGATAAACTAGTTGGAAATGTCTAATTTGATGCCACCCAATCAGTCTGACTGTTGGTGTTTCAAGGTTTATTTTAAATATTGTCATTATGTGCTCTTGGAAATTATGGGTTTTCTCTTGAATTATTTTCAAATGTGGTTTCCTACTCTGTTAAGTAAAATGCTTTTTTTTTCATCATATGATTCCTATGAGACTGTATCAATCATTCTCCACAATGAAGATTATGCTTAAGATAAAATTCAGTGTTGCCCACAAGCAAATAACTGTTATACAGACCTACTGTTCCTCCTGAGCAAATGTTACCCAGGCCCCTTTACAGTTAGTGGTACACTGCAGTGTGAGCGGCTTACATCATTTGGTTTCAGTCCTTCCCTGATTAGTGAAATTGACTCAAAGATTTATAAGTTAAGAAAAGAGTGAAAATGTTCCCCTTTTTTAGGAAAACAGTTAAATATTGTAAAGGCTCCTTAGTTTTAAATTCACTTATTTCTCTCAGTATGCCCATATTTGTTACATTTTTTTTGAATGCATTATACCATGATCTAGTTATAAAAATCAGCCCCGATAATGAACTCAATGCTGGACTGTCATAAATACAAGACACAGTCCAAAAAGGTTTTTTTAAATATAATTCTCCAAAGGCTTATTTTATAGGAATACTTTTTCAGTACATTGGATGCCAATTCCTTATCTAGTCATCTGTTTTCAACTACAAGAAACTATACTGTTGGTCTTATGTACAATTCCACTCATTCTATGCTCCCTTTCTGTACACATTTTCTAAAAATTTATTTTCTCTTAACATATTCTCTATAACTGAGGGACCTTGTTGATATGTTTTTTAACATCATTTAATTCATTATTTACCCACTTTACACCAATTCTTACGCTCAGATATTTGTGCATAGATCATGGGTAAATTTAGCTTGAGAATATTATGTATGTTTACAAAGAGACAATATACAGTCACTCACGAAAAACGTCAAAAAGTAACATGATAAAGTAAATAGAATCATTTTATACTTTTTTATTTCCTTCACTTATAGTTGGCAATCTTATTTATAAACAACAAAGAAGCAAAACATCATGAGGTGGCTTTAGCAATAAAACGCATTTTCTACATCTCTCAACTTTTCTTTCCTTCTTAACACTTCCCCTTCCCCTAGAAACCATGGTTCCTCCTGCCCTCTTTTCACAAATGTTGAAAGGAGTGGCTCTGACCATACCCAGGAGAGCTGAAAAGGACAAGAATAATTTTCCATAACAGGCCCATGACCCAGTGAAGTTCAAGCAACAAGAAATCTCTCTGGCCTGTTTCACTGAACTGGCCTTCACATGTCTGCTGTCCAGAGCCTATGTCTTCCCATAGTTTCCTCTGTGGCCAACCTTTGACAAGGCCCTGCTATGGATGTTAACCGATTGTGTTAGTCCCTTCTCATGCAGCTATGAAAAAGTAGCCAAGACTGGGTAATTTATTTTAAAAAGAGGTTTAATTGATTCACAGTTCTGCATGGCTTGGAAAGCCTCAGGAAACTTACAATCATAGTGAAAGGGGCAGCAAACATACCCTTATTCACAAGACAGCAGGAGAGAGAATCATGAGTGCCCAGCAAGGGGGAAGGCCCTTATAAAACCTTCAGGTATCATGAGAACTAACTCACTATCACAAGAACAGGATGAGGGAAACCACCCCCATGATTCAATTATCTCCACCTGGTCCCTCCCACGACATGTGGGGATTATCAGAACTTTAATTCGAGATAAGGTTTGGGTGAGGACACAGCTGAACCACATCACTGATGAAAGCGGTCTTTGTCCTCATTAAATAGTTGGGGTTTGCTGGGATACTTTCACCTGACTCATGAGTAAGGTGCTGCAACCCTATACATTTTATGTCTCACATTTATTAACTTTTTTAATTTTTGCAATCTGTAAGCTACATAGAACCCTAAAAAGGGATAGTTAACCTTGTTTCTTGCCCCGAGCAAAGATTGTCTTACAAATCAAAAAATCATTTCACTATCTTAATTGGATTATACTTGCGAGAAAAGCACTACTGGAGTTACTTTTTCTCATGAGTCTGTATGCTTTTTTCCAAGTGAAAACATTTGAATGAATGATGTCATAGAAACTTTTACTCATAGCAACCAGAAATCTGGTGGAGAGGGTACATGTAACCCCTGGGGAAAATAAAGAACAGTAATCGGAAACATCCTTTCAGCTGTACTAAGCTAAATGAGGAATATAACATTAAAACATTCCTAAAAACATGACTTTTCAGGCTCAGCAGTTTAAGAAACAACAATTTTCCTATTATTTTTCCAGGGAAATGTTGCTGATTCTACACATTTTAAAGATATCTTTGAGGCTTTGTATAGTACAACTTAGTCAAATCCTTGGAGAGATGGTGAAGGACTCTTTCCTGTAAATCACAGGCTTCCAAAATCATTGACTTAAAGGCTCCTAAAAACTTCAGATTACAGTCATGTGTCACTTAAAAAGGGAAATACATTCTTTGAAATGCCTCATTAGGTAATTTTGTCATTGTTGAACATCATATTTACACAAACCTAGATGGTAAAGTCCACCAGAAACCTAGTCTATATGGTAGTCTATTGCTCCTAGACTACAAACCTGCATAGCACGTTACTGTACTGAAAACTCTAGACAACTGTAGCACAATTATAAGAATTTGTGTCCCTATAGCTAAACATTAAAAAGGTAAGTGAAAATACAGTATAAAAGAAAAAATGGTACACGTGCATAGGGCATTTACCATGAATGAAGCTTGAAGGACTGGAAGTTGCCCTGGGTGAATCAAGGAGTGTGTGGTGAGTAAATGTGAAGGCCTAGGACATGACTGTACACTACTGTACACTTCAAAAACACTGTACACTTAGGCTACACTAAATTTATAAAAAATCAAGTAATTGTTCTATGATGTTACAATGGCTACAACATCACTCAGCAATAGGAATTTTCCAGCTCCGTTATAATCTTATGGGATGGCCATTATATATGCAGTCCTTTGTTGACCAAAACATTGTTATAGGGCACATGACTTTATTGTCTTCGATCAATGGTTTTCCAACTTTAGCATGCATGAAAATCACCCAGAGAGCTTGTTAAAACAAAATACTGGGCCTCACACCCAGAGTGTCTGATTCAGTAGGAGTGTGATCAGTACTGAGAATGTATATTCCTGAGAA
This sequence comes from Colobus angolensis palliatus, assembly GCF_000951035.1. NCBI lineage: Eukaryota > Metazoa > Chordata > Mammalia > Primates > Cercopithecidae > Colobus > Colobus angolensis. The sequence continues at coordinate 8,156,043 of NW_012120709.1, forward strand.
GTTCCCTGGACTGATGCTGCAGATCTGGGAATCACACTCAGAGAATTATAGGATGCTTAAACAGGCTATGATATTTATTACATCACTCTCTTATATTAATGTATTTTTATGGGAAGTTAACTGTTAAATGGACAAGAGAAATAACTCCTATTGTGTCCTAATACGGTAACAAAAATTTATATTAGATGATTCAAAAACTAGCTCTTTCTAAATACAAGCGGATGTCAGGATTCTACACCCTGAAGAGGTCAGATGGGACACTGATAAAATGCATGAGACTGCCCCAGGGTATTAGGTTACCTTTCACTGTCTCTAGCCTATGACCTAAACTAGTCATGAGATTCACATTGGAAGGACCCTCAGAGGACAATCAGTCAAATGTCACCAGCGCCATCTCTGGAAGAAAGAATATCTGAATAGGAGAAATGGGGAAGTAAAATTGAAAAAAAGTGGAAAAGGAGGAGAAATATGGAAAAGCAAAACAAAGTCTCACCTGGGGTCTATTATCATGACAATTAGCCCAGTCTGCTAGAGAAAGTTTATTCCAAACTGGAAGAGTAAATCTTGCTTTGATATTGAAAATAAACTTTCCAGCCTTTGTTCTGCATCCATTTGTCTTTTTCCATCCTTCCTTTCCACTTCTTAACAGTAGAAACTTTCTGCTGGTGTTTTTTATTAAACAAGACCTCTATTAAGGCCACATTAAAGTTATATATTTCAGGCCAGGCGCAGTGGCTCACACCTGTAATCCCAGCACTTTGGGAGGTCAAGGAAGGCGGATCACGAGGTCAGGAGATCAAGACCAGCCTGGCCAACATGGTGAAACCACGTTTCTACTAAAAATACAAAAAAAAAAAAAAGAAAAAATTAGCCCGGCATAGTAGTCCACTCCTGTAGTCACAGCTACTCGGGAGGCTGAGGCAGGAGAATCGCTAGAACCCAGGAGGCAGAGGTTGCAGTGAGCCGAGATTGGGCTACTGCACTCCAGCCTGGGTGATAGAGTGAAACACCATCACAAAAAAAGAAAAAAAAAAAAGTTTTATATTTCACGTGGTTTTATTTAAAAACGATCCATGTTATGACATCTCTGGAGGGCAATTTAGCCATATAAATCAAAATCTTCTAAAAAGTATCTTCTCTGACCCAGCAAATCTATTTCTTGAAATTTATCCTGAGGGAAATCAACATAACTGTATCTTCAAATATTTAATAACATGGATATTCATCAGAGCAAGATTTTTTAATCACAGAAACAAATGTCTGATAAAGTAATATTTTTAAATTTGTGACATATTAGAATAAGTCACTGAAATATTATTGAAAAATTTATAATTGCCATAGAAAGCTATCCAAGACATAATATTACATTTAGAAAAACAAGTCTAAAACATTATGTTTTCAATTATTATTTTGGGTGTAGGCATGGTGGCTCACACCTGTAATCTCAGCACTTTAGGAGGCCAAGGCAGGCAGATCGCATGAGGCCAAGAATTCAAGACCAGCCTGGCCAACATGGCGAAATCTCATCTCTACTAAAAATACAAACATTAGCTGGGCATGGTGGCACACGGCTGTAATCCCAGCTACTCTGGTGGCTGAGGCATGAGAATCACTTCAGCCCAGAAGGCAGAGGTTGCAGTGGGCCGAGATTAGGACACTGCACTCCAGTCTGGGTGACAGAGCAAGACTCTGTCTCAAAATATATATATATATATTTAGAAAAATGAGTACATGAAAATGCAAAAGACCAGAAGTATACACTGAAGTGTTAATATGTAATCTCACTGTCTAGAGGCTATTATTCAACTTTTTTTCATTTGTCCAGATCTTTTACAATCAACATGTATGTTATATGATAAAAGCAATTAGGTTTAAATCATTTTAACTTTTTTTTTTTTTTTTTGAGATGGAGTATCACTCTGTCACCCAGGATAGAGTGCAGGGGCACAATCTCGGCTCGCTGCAACCTCCATCTCCTGGGTTCAAGTGATTCTCCTGCCTTAGCCTCTTGAGTAGCTAGAATTACAGGTACTTCCCACCGCACCCGGCTAATTTTTGTATTTTTAGTAGAGACAAGGTTTTACCATATTGGCCAGTCTGGTCTCAAACTCCTGACCTCAAGTGATCTGCCCACCTTGACCTCCCAAAGTACCTGGATTATGGGCGTGAGGCACCATGCTGAGCCCACTTTAACATCTTTAAATAGTTGTGAAGATAATTTTTGTATTTCATGAAAGATAATGAAGGCACTTGAGAACTTTTATAAAAGTTAATTTTATTTTCACCTATAGACACATTGTTTGAGACAGGTAACCTCAGTATAGTGAGATCTTACTCACCCTATAAAGAATAAGCCCCAAAAACATTACCTGAGTTGATCAGTGGAAACCTTCAACAAAAAAATTATCTCATTTCACAAATAAAACCATTTTTTCCATGAAAAATCCTAGGGTGAGTAAGAACTGAGAGTCTTTAAAGAGAGTCACATCATTTTACTGAAAAACACTCTTGGCTATAAGGGTGCTACTAGACACAATACTTTCTTATTAAAAATAAACAAAATATGTGTGAGATTGTTTTTATTTGGTGTTTAGTTTTATGTGTTTAGGAACTGTGTCTGTTCATGAGAAGGCAAATAGTCAAATAGCTACCCATTAAAGAACATAAACTTACTTTCCTTTAGCTAAATAGTATGAATGGCTAACATGTACACTAACACATGCCAGCTTCTTACACTTTACAAAAGACCAGTGGAGATTCTTTTTATGTAAAAAGACTGCCTCAGAACTGGATTCTGCCATCTAAATTGTAGTCCTAGAACTTCCAGTAACACTCTGTGGATGTAGTTTAGTTACTCAATGCTAGATTCTCAGATTCTTCAGCTCTAATGGTGAAAATCTTGAAAAAATTTAACTTTCTAAGTATAAGATTCTTTCTGCCTCTATCTTTTTTTATTCTAGGCACTTCTGCCTAATTTTTTTTTCACTTTGCACAAACTTCAAAGACATGAAAAAATATATGTGAATAATTCTCATTATTCTAGTGGAGCCTTTTTACAAATATAAACTGGAAACAATTATAAAGCTGTTTATAAAGACTATTAGAAATGGAATTTGCTGTTTGTTCAAAGTAGAAATGAAAGACAACTTCCTATTGAGAAATCAAAATCTAAGAGAACTTTTATAGAAGTGCCTGCAAACATAAATGTCAACTTTTCGTCAATTTTTAAAGTTTACTAATGACTTGTATTTGCTATCTGACTGTAAATTGTATTGAATTTTAGTGGTTGTACGTGATTAAATTTAATCTTTACTTTTAAGCATGCAAATAAATTTATACTTTTTTTTTTTTTTTTTTTGAGACAGTCTCATTCTGTCACCCAAGCCGGAGTGCAGTGGTGCGATCTTGACTCACTGCAACCTCCACCTCCCCGGTTCAAGCAATTCTAGTGCCCCAGCCTCCCGAGTAGCTGGGATCACAGTCGCCTGCCACCACATCCAGCTGATTTTTGTATTTTTAATAGAGACAGGGTTTCACCATGTTGACCAGGCAGGTCTCGAACTCCTGATTTCAGGTGATCCACCCACCTCAGCCACCCAATGCTGGGATTACAGGTGTAAGCTACCGCACCAAGCTTGATTTTAATTTTTTAAAAGATCTCTACCTCTGAAGGTTTCTGGGTCTTACTGTTTAGATACTACCTTGAGTGGTTAATACCAATCAATTATTATCAATAACACAAGTATTTGTGAATCTCTTTGAAGTTTTCACAATCCATTCACATAATTTATTATCATGAGCATCAAATCAGATAATCTTACACAGACAAAACATAATTCTTATTTTTCAAGGAACGGAGAAAGAAACTATTATAGTTTTGTACCTATAAAGTCAGTCACTGAGCTTTTTTATTTTAAATAAAAGTCCTCATGTAAACCTCACAATGATTAGAAGATAGAAATATTCTCCCCAGCACTTTGGGAAGTGGAAGTGGGCATATCACAAGGTCAGGAGATGGAGATCATTGTGGCCAACATGGTGAAACCCCGTCTCTATTAAAATACAAAAATTAGCCAGGCATGGTGGTGAGCACCTGTAGTCTCAGGTACTTGGGAGGCTGAAGCAGAGGAATCACTTGAACCTGGGAGGCGGAGGTTGCAGTGAACCCAGATCGAGCCACTGCACTCCAGTCTGGGTGACAGAACGAGACTCTGTCTCAAAAAAAAAAATAAAAAGAAATTATCCTAATGAGGAAACAAACAAAAATTTTTTAAATCATTCCAAGACTAAATAATAAAAAATGGTGAGTTTGGGGTAATAACAAGTTAAAGATATTAAATATATTAAAACATTGTCCTTATTTTTTATTTTTTATCTTATTTTTATTATTATGGTAATTATTTGGACATTTCTAATTATCAAGTTTAAAGGTATTATAACTCCTCCTTCAGATACTTGGACATTTTCCATTTAATATTCTGAAAACAAACATCCTTATCCTTAAGGTAATTCGAGTAGATCTCTGTACCTTGCAAACTAAGAAGTCTTAACGCATTATTTTTTTTTTTTTTTTTGAGATGGAGTCTTGCTCTGTCGCCCAGGCTGGAGTGCAGTGGCGTGATCTCGGCTCACTGCAAGCTCCGGCTCCCGGGTTCACGCCATTCTCCTGCCTCAGCCTCCCAAGTAGCTGGGACTACAGGCGCCTGCCACATGCCCGGCTAATTTTTTTTTATTTTTAGTAGAGACGGGATTTCACCGTGTTAGCCAGGATGGTCTCCATCTCCTGACCTCGTGATCCGCCCGCTAGGCCTCCCAAAGTACTGGGATTACAGGCCTGAGCCACCGCGTACGGCCACGCATTTCTTAAAATACTCATTTATTCAATTTGGAAAGTGAAATATGCAAAGCATCAGTATTTGTATACAAATTAATCAAATCAGGTTCTCTAAAAGTTAAATTGTGTTCAGCAGATCAATTTCTCCTTCTTACCCTTCATATCTTTCATACACCCATTCATCCCTTCTACCTACTGGCACTACAGACAATGACCATACCAGGGGCTAAGATAACAAAACTGCTCCCTAACCCCTAGGAGCTCACACTTCAGTGGAAGAGACTCAGAAAAAATTAATGTCATTTGAAAAGAGTGTTATTAAAGAATGTGAACAAAGATCACAGGGCATATACAAAAATATCAAAACTATAACATTTTATTTATATCTTTAATATATCTTTGCCAGTCCTTTGTCATTTTGAATTTGCCATTTGATGTAAAGTTTAAAATTCCTGCCAAAACACCAATATTCCCATTGCAAACTTTAGTCAGATGAAGTGGTGATTTCTAGTGTTTTCCATAAGTGGATTTTATATAATGTAAAAATGTTTAGGGTGAAGCTAGAAGAAGAAATAGGATTGTTATTTTAAAATAACATACACAAAATTTACTCTAACAGGAAAGCTGTGGTAATGCAATTTTTCATGAACAACAGGACCAGGATAAAAAAATATGTTTGTCACAAAAAGTGAAAAAAATTGTACTATCTTTATTTCTTTCTGAATTGAATAAGGAATATTATAAAGAAAAAAGAGGTATATTGCCATTCCCAATATGATATGCTGGTACCTCTTTGGAGTTAGAAGGGATCTTGATGATGCCATCTGCCTTCATTTGTTATCTAACAAAATTTGAAACCCTAGAAAGAAGGTCAGGTGGAGCAGAAAGGGCACAGAGGTTGGTTTGAGACATGCTGGGCTGTGATGCTAGGGGGAGAGCCAGAGGGAGGTATCATCATAGGGGTGGGAAGAATTATCAGATAGAGCTCAGATCCAGGCAATGCTTGATGGCTGGAATTAATGTAATCCTTATGAGAGAAAACTGAATGCTGGGAAGAAGACTCTAAGTATCCATTATTATATTGTCTATATTGAGATAAGCAGCGTATGTTCCTTCTGAAACCTGCCTATCCCCTTCCAGAATCCTGAAAAGTATATCTTCCTCCCCTCAACCTCTTCCCTGTTCAGAGGCAGCTCAAGTATTAACACAGCAAAGAGCTTCTCTGGCCATCCCAACTCACACTGATCATGCCTTCAAGATGTAGGGTTGTGTGATGGTGAAGAGCAGACTCGGACGCCCAGATCTGCCACTTGTGAGTTGCATGAGCTTACACTGGTTTACACCCAGATCTGCCACTTGTGAGTTGCATGAGCTTACACTGGTTTACACCCAGATCTGCCACTTGTGAGTTGCATGAGCTTGGGCAAGTAACCAAGCTTCAGTCTGCCTTTATGGGGGGAACTCAGGTATACACAAAATGTAACAAATCAGTAGTCTCCAAATTGTTTTATGTGTTAGTTTGTCTCCTTAGCTAAGTGATAAGTTTTTTATCTGACAAAATTCTTGAGTAGATGATGAATATTTTAAGTGCTATTAAAACAAAATTCTTGAGTACATGATGAATATTTTAAATGCTATTAAAAAATTAGTATGTGTAAATTAAGATTTGAGGTTTGGAAGGTGTTCCTGCATAATAACATGAATTCTCCAGTTCTAGGCACTTGAACTTGATTTCCAAGATGTTTTTCAACTCTCAGAGTCTTCCAGGTTACTGACAAGAAACCAAAGCCCAGAGAAGTTAAGTGATAAAATCAGGAATGAACAGTTAATTATTGGCAGGGCCCATTGATTCTGACTTTTATTCTTGCATTCTTTCTTTTATACTATATTGGTATAATAAACGGTTTAAGTATAAGCCACATGTTAATTGTTTCTTAAAAGTCTTTCAAATACTACTTTTCGTAGGTTTTTTTTTTTTCCCAAAATAAATGTATCAGGTATTCTTAGAAGCCAAAGGAGGAGAATCTATGAATGAAATTTAGCTATCTGTGAGGTGGTTTAAAAAAATACATACTACATACACACACAAATACAAACATACGTAGTAAAAATGCAAACATGTATATTGTCCTGGAGAATAGATTCCATTATTTTAAGATGAACCCAGGGAGCCATAATCCAAAAATGATCAGAACCACCAATACAAATGATTCATATAAATTTTATGGTCTGAAATTCTATGACCATATCATTAAATCTGTTCATTGTAAGTAGGTAGACTTTCGTGGTCAAATACTTTATAATTAGGATGGATTGAAATATAATACACACTGTATTAAACTTCAAAAAAAATAAAATTAACTTTTATTCATAAGACAATGCTAAAATAAATATTTTCATCCTTTCCGGCCTCGGGTCACTGCGTTTTGGAAAGTCAGAACAGATGAACTTTATATGACAACATTGAGCAATACAGCACAAACTGCAGATGCATCTGCATCCAGGAAGGCCACATCGTCTTTCCTCACAACAAAACATTGCTTTCCAACCATGAACATCTTAAGCTGTGCGTCATCGTTTTAGAAATGCTCCTGAAGTTTGTGTCAGGTCAGTCTCATTTTTAAAAACAAAAACATAATCAAGTAGAATATAAATAGAATAAATTCAATATAGTAAAAGAATCCAAATAATCAGGCACCAAGAGAAATCTCTGTCTTCTCTGGACAAATTCCTTAACCTTGTCCAGGTTTTCATTTTCTCTGCCATAAAAATAAGGATGGCATGGTGGCTCACGCCTGTAATCTCAGCATTCTGGGGGACCAGGTCTGGCAGATCACTTGAGCTCAGGAGTTTGAGATCAGCCTGGACAACACAGTGAAACCCTGTATCTTCAAAAAATACAAAAATTAACCAGGCATGGTGGCACACACCTGTAAGTCCCAGCTACCCGAGAGGCTGAGGTGAGAGGATCACCTGACCCTGGGAGGTTGAGGCTGCAGTGAGCCTGGGTGACAGAGCAAGACCCTGTCTCAAAACTAAATAAATAAAAATAAAGAAGTTGAGAAGCACATCTCTCCTGATTTTTTTCGGTTTGGGGTCTTGGGGGTGGTTTTTTGTCCATCTTCCAACACCTTACTCAGCCTCAAGATCGTTTCCCTCAAACTGTTTGTACCTGGTTAGGAGAACCAAGAAGCCCTACCAAAGGATGAAGTAGTAAGACAGCTTTCTAATTCTTCCTGAGACAGCTCTATGGAATGCAGTATTATCTTCACAGTGCTACAAATCCCCAAATCAGACAAAACTATTTTGTCTATATTTTAAAAAGGGAAGTTAAAAAATGCCTTCCAGAAACAAATGATTTGGGATTTCACAGCTGTTTGGAAAAAACCAACAGACCCATTTAGGTATAGATACAGTAAAATTATTTACTTGGACTTCATTACATTGAAATTTGGAGAAATTCTTATACTCGCTTTATGTGGTAAAAGAATGAGATTCACTATTCCCCAGTGATCAAGTAAGTTACTAACTGAGAGGGGAGGTACACAAGGGAGACTCGTTATGTTAATGTTTACATTTGTTTCTGTTTTTACACCACTTAAAATTGTTCCAAGAGGAAAAATAAAAACAACATATGATAACATCGTTATTGAGAATTAATGTTTGTCTTAGTTCATTCAGGTTGCTATAACAAACTATAATATATTTGGTGACTTACACAACACTCATTCCTCACAATCTACAGGGTAGAGAGTCCAAGATCAAGGAACTGGCAGACTCAGTGTCTGGTGAGGGCCCACTTCCTAGTTCATAAATGGCCATCTCCTCATTGTGTCGTCACATGGCAGAAAGGGTGAGGGATCTCTCCAGGATCTCTTTCGTAAGGGTATTTATTGCAGTCCTGAGGGCTCCACTGTGATGGCCTAATCACCTCCCAAAGGCCTCACCCTCCTAATACCATCACATCAGAGGTTAGGATTTCAACATATAAATTGGGAAGATACATTCAGTCCATAGCATTTCACCCCTAGCCCCACAAAATGTATGTCTTTCTCATATGTACAATGCGTTCATTCCATCTAACAGCTCCAACAGTCTTAGTTCATTCCAGCAACAACTCTGAAGTCCTGAGTCTCATCTAAATATCATCTAAATCAGATATGAATGAAATTCAAAGTATGACTCATCCATAGGCAAGTTCCTCTTCAGTTGTGAACCTGTGAAACCAATCAAGTTATCTGCTTTCAAAATATGATGGTAAGACAGGCACAAAACAGTTTCTTTCCAAAAGGGAGAAATAGGAAAGAAGAAAGGGGTAATGGGCCTCAAGTCAGTCAAAAACTTAACAAGGCAAACAATATTAAACCTTAAGGCTTAAGAATAACCCTCTTCAGCTTAATGCTTCACTCTCTAGACCCACTGGGGCAACAGTGTCGCACCCCTGGCTTGGTGGGGTAATACACAAGCCCTGAGTCTCTGCGGTGGCCCTGCCCATGCCCCAGATTTCTGCTATGGCCCTGCCCCAGCAGCAGCTACCTCCAGGCTAGAATTGTAGCCCTACAGCTTTAGGCAGCCCTGTCCTTTGAAACCTAAGTGGAGGTAGCCATACCTTCCAGGCCCATATCCTCTGGGCCTGTGTTAATAGTGGCAACCCTAATGATGTCTGAATCACCTTTGAAGTCATTCTTCCACAGTTTTGAAGAATAGTGCCTGATTCTACTGAGATGGCTGATCCATTCTAATCTCTTTATCAAATGGTGGTTTGGCCACACCCTTAGTGTTTTCATTTTTTACAATATGGAGAGGCCAAAAATCTTTCCAGTCTTTTACTGCCTTTATTTTTCCTTAATAAAAGCAAGTCATTAGCTAAAAATGAAGTCATTTTTCTCTGCTTGCATTTTACTGTAAGCAGTTAGGAGAAGCTAAGCTGTACCTTAAACACTACTTAGAAATTTTCTCAGCTAAGTATGCAATTTTATTCTCTACAAGTTGTACCTTCCACAAAGCACTAGACTATGAGCATAATTCAACCAGTTTCTTCACCACTTTACGACAAGAATCACCTTTCCTCCAGTTTCCAATAACATCTTCCGCATTTCTATCTAAGGCCTTATCAGAACGGCCTTTACCATCTGTATTTTTCTCAATATTCTGGTCATGATTATTTAGACATTCTCTAAGAAGTATGAGGTTTTCTCTGCAGCTCTACTCTTTCATTTCTGAGCCTTCACCAGAATCATCTTTAATGATTTATGTCAACAGGGTAGGCTTTTTCTAGCATACATCTCAAAATTCTCCCAGCCTCTATCCATCACCTAGTTCCAAAGCCACTTCCACATTTTTAGGCATTTATTACAGTAGCACTCTCACTTCTTGGTACCAGTATCTATTGTATTATGAGGAATTGGCTCACATGACTATGGAGCCTGCAGTCTCATGATCTGCTGTCTGCAAGCCAAAGTCCCAGGAATGCCAGTGGTGTAATTCAATCTGGGTCCAAATACCTGAGAATCAAGAGAGTTGGTAATGTATGTCCCAGTCCTAAGGCAGAAGAAGATGAGATGAGATGTTCCATTTCAAGCAGCAAGCAGGAAGCAAAAGGGACAAATTCATCCTTCTTCTACCTTTGTCCTATTCAAGTCTTCAATTGATTGACTAATGCCCACCCACATTGGGGAGAGCAATCTACTTTACTGAATCCATGCATTCAAATGCTAATCATCTGGAAACACCCTCACGGACACATCCAGAAATAGTGCTTAATCTGAGCATCCTGTGGCCAGTCAAGTTAACACATAATATAAACCACCATGACATTTAAAATTGTTATAGCAAATCTATATATTATTTAAAGCAGGAGTCAGCAAATTATAGCTTGTGGGCCAGTGCCGATTTTGTAAAACAGCATTATTGGAATGCAGCTGTGTCTATTCATTTATGCATTGTCTACAGCTGCTCTCAGACTAACATGGCAGAATTGAGTAGTTGCAACAGAGGCCATATGGCCAGAAAAAACCTAACCTAAAAACCTAACCCTTTAATAAAAAGTCTACAGATCCTCAATCTAAACCATCTTTAAAAAGAAACTCACACCCATATACTCACACCGCATGACTCTTATTCTATTTGTTTTCTGCAAATAATGATGAATTATATCTGTTTTGGGAAATCTCTAAATACTGGTAGGTTTGAACAGCTTTTAGAAATAAAGAAAATGTGATATATATACACACACATATATATGTGTGTGTATATATATTCCATTATATAGATAGATCATGGAATACTTCAAGGAAAAGTTCTTGAAGGAGATGGAAAGTGCCATTCCAGTGAACATGAAAACAGCCTTATCACTGATATGAAGAAAATCTTAGTAGTCTAAATAAAAAATCAAATGAGCCACAACAAACCTAATCCAGAGCAAAGCCCTAACACGCTTCATTCTGTGAAGGCTGAGATAGATGAGGAAACTGCAGAAGAAAAGCTGGAAACTAGCAGAAGTTGGTTCATGATGTTAAAGGAAAGAAGCCATTTTTATAACATAAAAGTCCAAGGTGAAGCAGTACGTGCTGATGGAGAAGCTGCAGCAAGTTATCAAGAGGATCTAGCTAAGATAATTGATGAAGGTGAATACATTCAATAACAGATTTTCGATGTAGACAGAAAGCCTTCCATTGGAAGAAGATGCCATGTAAGACTTACAGCTAGACAAAAAAAAGTCAACGCCTCTCTTCAAGGCATCAAAACTTGTAAACTTCAATGGACAGGCTGAGTCTCTTGTTAAGGGCTAATGCTGTTCATGACTTTAAGTTAAACCCAATTTTTATTTACCATTCTAAAAATCTTGGAGCCTTTAAAAATTATGCTAAGTCAGTACTCTGCCTGTGCTCTGTAAATAGAAAAACAAAGCCTAGATTATAGTACATCTGTTTACAGCAAGGTATACAGAATATTTTAAGATTACTGTTGAAAGCTACTTCTGAGGAAAAAAAAAGAAAAAAAAGATTCCTTTCAGAATATCACTGCTCTTTGACCATGGATCTAGTCACCCAGGAGCTCTGATAGAGATGCACAAAAATATTAATGTTGGTTTCATGCCTGCTAAAACAACATCCATTCTGCAGCTCATGGATTTAGAAGTAATTTCAACTTTTAAGTCTTACTATTTAAGAAATACATTTCATAATATGGCTACATATTATATAGCTGCCATAGATTGTTATTCCTCTGATGGATCTTGGTAAAGTAAAATGAAAGCCTTCTGGAAATAATTTACCATTCTAGATACCATTCGTGATTCATGGGAAGAGGTCAAAATATCAACATTACAGGAGTTTGGAAGAAGCTGATTCCAACCCTCATGGAATCTTAACTCTTGAAGAGTTTAAGACTTCAGAGAGGGAAATAACTGCACATGTGGTGGAAATAGCAAGAGAGCTAGAATTAGCAGCGGAGTCTGAAGATGTGACTGAATGGCTACAATCTCATGATAAATTTTAAACAGAAGAAGAGTTGCTTCTTATAGATGAGCAGAAAAAGTGATTTCTTGAGATGGAATCTATTGCTGGTGAAGATGCTGTGAACATCATTGAAATGACAAGGGATTTAGAACATTACATAAATTTAGTTGATAGACTAGTAGCAGGGTTTGAGATTAATTCCAATTTTGAAAGTAACTGTACTGCGGGTAAGATGTTGTCAAACAGCATACATGCTGCAGAGAAATCTTTCACGAGAAAAGGTCAATCAATGTGGCAAACTTTATCATCCTCTTATTTTAAGAAATTGCCACAGCCACCTGACCTGCAGCAACGACCACCATGATCAGTCAGCAGTCATCAACATTGAGGCAAGATCCTCCACCAACAAAAAAATTATGACTTATTGAAGACTCAGATGATCATTAGCATTTTTAGCAACAAAGTATTTTCAATTGATGTATGTACATTGCTTTACAGACATAATGTGATTGCCCTTTAAATAAATTATAGTATAAACATAACTTTTAAATGCACTAGAAACTAAAAAATTTTGGTGACTCACTTTGTTGCAAGATTAGTTTTATGCAGTGATCTGGAACTAAATCCACAACATCCCCAAGGTATCCCTGTACTCAGTACATTTCAGATTTAGGGTGAAAATGTACTATGTAGTATTATGCTTAATGCAAACAAGCAAACAATAGAAAACAGAATTATTCAAATTTATGTATTTTGAAGATTAAAATTGTACTCCTTGTTACAATAATGAAAACCTGAAAAGTCTCTGTATTTAGTGGGTCCTCCAAGAAGCAGATACCTGGGAGAAAATAGAAGGGAAAGAAACTCACTGGAGGTGGTGTCTATGAAAAATAAAGCAGAAAAGGGAGCGGGAGTAGGCAAGGAAAATCTTCAGACAGTGATACAGTTCTAAAACTTGTGAAAAGAAAGGGAGAGAAAAGGAGCATTGGGTAGGAAAAGCCTCAGATCGAGGTACAGTTCTGGAAAGCTCGTTAGGAGCTCTAAGCAAAGATTCATGGTAGAAGAGTCTCTTGTTGGACAGAAAGTGTCAAACCCTGTCATCCTCACAAAGCCCAGTCATTGGTTGGGGCTGCCTGGGAAGAGATGGTGTCTGTAGCTCAAATACCCTGACAATCCAGAGGAAGGGACTGTAAGTTGTGCTCCTCACAACTGATCAGCACATTTTTTTCTTAAAAGGATTTCTGAGCAATGAGTCTTCATGGCTGCCACTACCCACTGCAGCTCTCAACAGATCCACTTCTCCATATACATTCATGGAGTAATTGGTAAATGAAAGTCATGCCATTGATTCCATTTTCAGCCACCATCCCTGCCCCTACAGCCACTCCATTTATGTGCCTGCTCTTCCAGTTCAGGGTGACCAATGACAAGGCTGGCTAATGCCAACTGATCAAAACATTTGATCTACTTTGTTATTCATTGTCTCTTCTGTGGTGGACACTTATTTTCTAGTGGGCATTATATGTGATATAAAAATCTTTACACTTCATACCCAATCCTATCTGTCCATCCATGTGTCTCCATCACACACTCCCTTGTATACAATCTTTCAGTTCTTTTCCTTTTAGGCTTCTGACCAGCCAGCAAGATCATTCACTTCTGTCAAGGAGTATGTACACATGTATGTACATACACATATACATATATTCATATTCTCACCTCAGGCCGCTTTTTCCACACAAAGGTAATAATCAAGTTTGATCCTCAAAGTTCCATAATCAGGGAAGTTTTTTCCTGCCACTATACTTCAAGTTCACCCTTAAATGTGGCTATGGAGTACCCGCCATTCTTTTTTCAATTGTACCCATTTACCAGTACAACCAATTCACAAACCAATCAGTTCTCCTCCATCAACTGATTATGCAGAACTCATAATTCATAGGTACAAGCTAAGGGATGGTGCTAATGCCAACCTTGAAATTGACGTGATTGTCTGGGGTACCTGCTCACACAACTGACTCATGCTTTTGTCCAGCTTGGGCTCAAACATGAATGTACCATTTGCATCTGAAGAGGAACTGCTGCTGGGCCCACTCAGTGTTACAACTTAGTAGGTCCAACAGAATCAGATTATAATAGCGAGTTCTGAAAGCATGGTCACATGGTGGAAAAAAAATGGTCATGTGTTTCTTCTTTACCAGGGCCCGGTAACACAGCAGGAGCTACTCTTTGACAGGCAAAAAAATCTCCACTGCAGAAAACATGGTCCTGCCAAAGAAACTCAAGGCTTACATTCTAATTCTCCCACTGAGCTTTGCCATAAACCCCACACTGCATCTTTTCCCACAACAGACACCTCCAAAACCACAGGGTCTGCCAACTCATGACCCAAGCAGCAGGGCTGATTGTACCCAGCCTGGACCTGCTGTAAATACAAATCCTGCCCAGATCCTACTAAATGCTGGAAGATGTCTGGGTCACCCAGTATTTGGTTTAAAATATAACTGCTAAGTATGAAATGTGTTTCCTCTAGAATTCAAAGAGGCCTAACAGATACTGTGCTTCTTTTTAGTGATTAAGGATGCAATATGCAACCAATTATCTTGCACTTATATCCCAGCATGACTCTGACCACTGGACCCTTAAAAGTTTTACTTGAGTGGCAGTTTACTGAATCTTTAACAGGTTTATCTTTCATGCTCTGGAATGAAAATTTCTTGTCATGGACTCCACTGTGCTAGCCACATCTTGCTTATCTCACTTTATCAACATGATGTCATCAGTGTAAACAGAGACCAGAAGCATCATGTTGGCTCCCTATCTGATGGCTATTTCTTTGGAATTGGAATGTATAAATGGGATTGCTATACAGAGCAGTTGGAGTAACCACCACAATGGGTCCTCGGCCTTTTGAGGGGAAGGACCATAAACATTCCCATGGAATGTTTACAAGGTTCAAATCTCTTCTGACTACATTATGACAGAGGAGGGCCTGGGACAAAACTATCATGTTCATCTTTGTCAATTCCACGTGAATGCAAACAGTTTATGATACTCTTTTCTGATGGGGGTAGAAAAGAACACATTTGCCAAATCACTATCTGCTTACCATGTACCTAAGGCTTTATTAACTAGCTCTAGCAATGATTCCACATGCAGCACAGCAGCAGCAATCAGGGCTAATACTTAGGTAACCTTATGGCAATCTATAGTCTTTTTTGAGGATCTATCAGCATCTATGGATGAAAGACAAGAGAATTAAACAGATGAGGACCACCACTCCTGCATCCTTATGATTCTTAAAGGTAGTATTAATCTCTATCATATCTCTTGAGATGCAAGATGTAAAGTTTTTGTTTGGCTATCTTGGTAGAAGGTAGAGGATGACAAGGAATCCATGCAGTTTCAGAGGCCCCCACTTGGCCTTCCCCCCAAAAGACCAAGGACCCAATATGGTGGTTACTCCAACTGCTCTGTATATCAATCCCATTTACACATTCCAATTCCAAAGAAATAGCCCTCAGATAGGGAGCCAACATGATGCTTCTGGTCTCCAGGGATCCATGCCAACCCAACTTTTCAACTTCTGTGCCCAATATTCCTCAGAATGTCTAGTGCACTGTCCCCTAAGTAAAAGCCATAGATGTCTTTGGGGGAAGATCAGAGGACTCATCACAGTAGACATTTGTTATGACTTCTTGTGATATTGCAGGATCCTTTCTTCAGGTGTAGGTTTGCCAAATTCAGCAAATAAAAATACAAGCCACTCAGATGAATTCAAATTTCAGATAAATAGTTTTTAGCATAAGTATTTGAAGATAAGTATTTTATAAGTATACTATAACATAGAACAAACTAATTCTAAAATATTATTCACTATGTGTCTCAGATTCACACTTAACTAGGCATTCTATATTTTAGTTGGCAAACTTATCCTGACCACCTCTTTAGTCAACAGATTCCCAGGCTGTGAAATGGATTAAGTCCAGATTCTGAGAGAGATATCATGACTTGTTTGTGGAGATTGAATAATGTCAGTCTCCCTCTCATTGATTCTGCTTTTTTCTGCTTTTAACATGTTTAACAGTACCTCGATGGCTGCCTATGTAGTTTGCCCATGGAGACACCATGTTCTACTATCCATCTCTGCAATTCCCTCTTGATCAAGCTACTTTGAGGATTGCCTTTCCAAACTTGCTGGCCATTACAGTAATCTGACTTCTGTTAAGCACCACCAATCTCTATTGTTTTGTAACCCCATTATCTGCATTTCAATTAAAAACCCAGCTCTATGACTACTTCTCTACTGTCAATCCTAGTGGCCGGAGAAGAGTTACCACACACTTTTAAATGATGCTGGTTTCCCTCTCACCAGTGCATTCCTGATGGTGAACATGTCCTTTGGGCCCTCCAGTGAAATAAATATAATTCTCTGTTGAGTCTTCTGGTTTCACATTCAATATCTGTGTCAGTATGCCTCCCTTCCAACAATTTTCAACACTTCCCTACACAGTATCAATTACAAAATTAGATAACATGTACTCCATTACAAAATTGGGTAAGTCCATATATTTGCATTCTAAAGTTACTTAGAACACGTTATCAGTAGTTGGACTGAATAGAAAAATTATAGGGAACTTTTTTCTCCATGCTTTTGCGTGTTTTCTAAGATCTTTTTTTCAGAACATGCAAAATAATTTTAAAAAACAAAAGCGATGACAAAATTAATCAAATTGGAAAAGATACAGAATACCCTTGAGTAGCATGAAACATTTCTTCCTATTTTTAGTTTCTATTGTTAGGCTGAGCTTTAGGTACCAGACACACTGAAGCAGTTTAATGTGCATGAATACAACAGATGTCGAAAAAATGACCCTAGGAGATCATTTGTGGTGCTATTGTACAGGAACTAAAGAAAAAAAACAAACGAATGGAAAGAAGAAAAGAAAGAAGAGAAAGAGAAGAAAGAAGAAAGAGAGGGAAGGAAGGAAGGAAGGAAGGAAGGAAGGAAAGAAGGAAGGAAGGAAGGAAGGAAGGAAGGAAGGAAGGAAGGAAGGAAAGGAAAGGAAAGGAAAGGAAAGGAAAGGAAGGGCGGGCCGGCCTACCAATTTGAAATAGTATTTTATAAACTAGAGACAAACTATAGTTATCAGAAATTTCAATCCATTTTTATTCTTATCTGGAGTTATAGCATGCTTTCTCCCATTCTAATAGGATTAAATTGATTTAGACTATACAAGTAGAAATTAGGTAGAGTTTTTATTTTATGCAATATGAATAAATACCCTATTGTTGATCTTTCAAGCTGTAACTTCATTATTTGAAAATGTACTGGAATGCACACTTATTGTCGAAGTTTTTCTAAAAACACTGCATTTTAATAGGAAATAAAAATGGAGGCCTAAGAGATGACCTCACACCTACCTCCCAAACTAAATATTAGAAAAAGCTTTTTTTCTTCCAACTACTTGCCTTTATTTTAAAATATGTCTAATCTATTAGAAAATTACACTAAGAGAACCAGAAAAATGATGAGAGAGACTGAACCAGAGTCTGAATATAACTGCTAGTTTCTCTTTGTTTCTCCTGGGTCATTCCTCCTAGCAATTTGTAACCAAGGTCAGATCATATCACATCAACTTTCACTACATAATGGAATTTATAATCACAGCTAGCAGCAAAAGGTAAATAATTATAGTAGTACTACATAAAATATTATTTCCTCCTTCCTCATCCTGCTTTTCAGAAGCCTGAATTGGTGATCTCATTTAGTCAATTCTACCCAAAATAAAAGTATTTCGGAAACTTCCCCCTTTGTTCCATCCCCATCATTCCCAACGCTGCAGTGTAAGATTTTGGAGTTGGACAGTCTGGGATTCAAGTTCTAGTTCTCATGTTTGACTTCTGACATGTTAATTCACCTCTTTGAGCCTAGATTTTTATCGTCTGTAAATTGGGACTATATGCCATGTGGCATTTTTATGAAGATAAAAGACAATGTATAATAATCACTTCACATTACATTCAGTACATAGTAGGTACTCAATGAAATGGTGGCTAACTTGTTGTATTAGTTTCATTCTCACACTGCTATGAAGAAATACCCAAGACTGAGTAATTTATAAAGGGAAGAGATTTAATTGACTGACAGTTCTGCAGGGCTGGGAAGGCCTCAGGAAACTTACAATCATGGTGGAAGGGGAAGCAAGCACATCCTTCTTTCACAAGGCAGCAGCAAGGAGAAGTGTAGAGTGAAGGGAGGGAAAGCCCCTTAAAAAACCATCAGATGTTGTGAGAACTCACTCACTATCACGAGAATGGCATGAAGGTAACCCCCCCCATGATTCAATTACCTCCCACCAGGTCCCTCCCACAACATGTAGGGATTATGGGAACTGCAATTCAAGATGAGATTTGGGCGGGGACACAGCCAAACCATATAACTTGTGTCTCATACTTTGGTGTGTAATCTGATCTTGATTATTGTGACATACTCCTAATAGAACCCTCTGCCTTCTGTCTCTTCTCACTTCAGTTCATCCTATTGTTACCAAAGTTCCTATATTTTAAAAACTTAAAATTAAAAAAAAAGAATTATACCCCCTTCTTATTGACAAATTTAGTCATAATGCTTACAAGATCAACTCTTAAATCCCTACTGCCCCATCAAATGCCTTCATGGCTTCATTCTCATTTCTTTCCATTCCTGTCATTCATCAAGCCAATGGCAACATTTGAATATCCACTATATGCAAGATATAGTGAATATGGTGGCATAGAAGACACACATTGTCCATGTTTGTGAAGCATATGTTACAAGCTGCAGACAAAATCAAGTGTTAACTCTTCCCCAGAGAATATTTATCCCACATATCAGATGATAAATATTCATGACTTCAAGTATCAAATAGGGACTACAACAGAGACCAAGGAGAGAACAGGATTAAAATCTTACCAAGGAAGACTTCAGAGTAAAGGAAGACATTCAAAAATGGAAAATTTGGCTTCTGGTTTTAATTTTGACACTAGTGAAGGAGAAAAGTGCTACAGGAGCCTATGGGGGCATCCACAGGTGGAGAGTTCAAAACTATTGGAGATGATTATCAAAAACTTCTTAGACAAATTGACTAGTGTCAGGCCTTAAAGGCAAATAGAATTTCTACAACTAGAGGAAGTGGATGGTCCTTCTAACCAGTGGAAGGAACATCAAACCAGGATAAACGACTTGCCAGTCAACGTTAACGTTATTATCAGAGAAACTAAATGCTCATGTGCAATCTTCAGGACTGCAAAACTGAAGAATTCTACCTGTCTTAAAGCAGTCACTCTCAAACTTTAGCGTGTGTCAGCATCAACTGGAGAGGTAATAAAGCCAATAATGGCCAGGCACATTGAAGTTGACTAAGGTGTGACCTTGCTTTTACCAATTTTAACAAGTGATTCTGATACACACAACATTTTGAGAACCACTGACCTAAAAGAGCTAAGGTGCTGCTTTTCAAAGTGTGAGCCATGACCAGCAGCATCATCACCTTGAGAGGTGGTTAAAAACACAGGGTCTCAGAACCCACCCCAATCCTACTGAATGAAAATCCATACATGAACAAGATTTTCAGGTGGTTTATATGGGCCTACACCTTTAAAAAGAACTGATCTAAATCAGTAGCTCTGAACCCTAGATTCAGATTAGAATCACACTGGGAGCTTCAAAAATTCTCAATACCTAGATCAAACCCTCAGATTCTTCTTTATTGAAATGAGTGTGGCCTGGACATGGGAGTTTTAAAAGCTTCCCAGATGATTCTAATAGACAGTAAAACGTGCAAATATCTGTTCTAAGGTGTTTCCATCTATTCCTGAATTTTATATTGTAAGTTAACCAAACTAAGGTGAGCTCCTTGGTAGTCTTTAATTAGTCCCATACATGAAAAACAAACCTAACTAAATTTGAGTAAAATTAAAGAATATTTCAAGAAATTAATCTTTTCACTAACTTCATTTTGTATACATGTACACAAGCTTAATTTATAATATATGGTATAGAATGAAACAATAAAATTTAATAACATATATGTTAGCCCTTTAAGTTAGAGAAGTGTTCAGATACAAACATTAGCAACTAGTTGCAAAAGGTGTCTATGATTTTTTAATTGGTTGGGGAAAGTACCTGATTTTAGAAGGACTCTCCTAATGAATAAAGACCTGACATTTAGATGCAGGTATTTTGAACCTTCGAAATAAGTGATATTTGCATATAGCCATTCTCAAACTTTAATGCGTATCAGTATCAACTGGAGAGGTAAGAAAGCCAACAATGGCCCAGGTTCACTAAGGTCAACTAAGAAGAACTGATCTAAACCAGCGACTCTTAACCCTACCTTCAGATGAAAATCACACTGGCAGCTTTAAAAATTACCAATGCCACCTGTGCAGCAAACCACCATGCCACATGTTTACCTATGTAACACATCTGCATATCCTGCACATGTATCCCTGAACTTAAAATTGAAGAAGAAAATTGCCAATACCTAGATTGAACCCTCAGATTCTTATTTAATTGAAATGGGTGTGGCCTGGACATGGGAGAATGTATGAATTCTCATAAATTCAGAATCAGCACATATAATTTAATTTTATGATTAAAGATGTAGTCTAATGTTTCTATATATTTTTAAAGTCATAAAATGAATGACCTTTATGGCTTTTAAGTGGACATAAAAATTCTTGATCTAGAAAAATCATGAGTAAAACTGAGTTTAAGCTATGAATTTAATATTATTTTCACCTTCTATAAATTTAATTTTTTATTACCAGTAATATTTAAGATTATATTGCCACCTGCTGGTGGAAATTTTGAAAATTTCATATAACGATGTAATACTTATTTTGTTTTAAACTTAACTCTTTGCTATTGTTTTCAATGAATATCTTTCACTTTAAAATTTAAAACCTTAGAAGAGAAAAACATTGAACCATTACACAAACGTGTAACATAGGAAAGGCATATCATAAAATATGCTTTGGGAAAATACACAAACAGGATTTTGAGGAGCACTCATTTACACGCAGAGTTTGGTCCATTGTCATCCTCAGGTCTAAGGCTATACGACACTTAGCCACATCACTAAAGCTAAGGTTGTCAGGAACGGGGGTAGAGATTATTCTTTGACAAAGGCATTGAAGCAGAGAAAGCAGATAAGCTTCTGTTTTGCCACCACTCATATTTAAGTGAGCATTGCACTTTCATGGAGCTTTTTCTACCATAAAAGTACACTGCTCATTTAAATACAACCGGTGTCAAAACAGAAAGGCCGGGAGGAGCAAAATCATATGTATTCATGTACATAGATATACATTTACATAGATACATTAGGAGGAAGATTACGACTTGTATAGAAAAATGTAGATCAGTAGTCTACCACTCTGGCTGTGGTTGTACTTCTGTTCCCAAGGAAACAATATGTAGAACCCATAGAAGAGACCAACATGTACTTCACATTCCAAAAAGGCTGGACAATTCTCTCACCTTCCAAAAAGTGGGACAACCTACAACAAAGCACTTAAGCATTGCTACTGATACAGAGACACTTAAATCGACCACATCGCCTACTGAACGTCACCAGTATTACTTTATGATTTATTGACCTTAGAAATGACACATGGGCAGCTGCTGGTGTTTATGGCCAGTTTTTAAGTATATGTTCAACAATAAAATTCACAAATGTTGATTGATATAAATATGGATAGCTAATATTCCTAGGTATTAACATAAATTAGATGAAAAGAAAGTCTCAAATAGGCTGAGCTAAGAATTCCATTATTTCACAAATTGTGGGTTTTTATGTCTGTTGTAACCATTGTTGTTCCTATGTTGGGAACCTACATGTGTAATATAAGTAACATTGTAAGGTAGGAAAGTAACTCAACTGCAGAAAGTGAACATGTTTACATTCCAGATATTCCCGTATTCTGTGGGAATCTGTGGATTATGGTATCACAGAAAGAGTTAAGAGTGCCAGTTGGTCAATATCTTTCTATGTTTTCTCATCTGTAAAATGAAGGGGCGGTCCAGACTAAGAAAGGCAATTATGTTTTGTGATGTGATGGTTAACTTTATATGTCAACATGGCTAGGCCATGGTACCTAGTTATTTAGTCAATCATTATTCTAGAATTTGTATAAAGGTATACCTTAAATGAGATTAATATTGAAATCAGTAGACTGAGTAAAACAGATTACCCTCTATAATGTGGGCAGGTCTCATTCAATCAGTTGAAGGCCTTCATAGAAAATATGTGTCATCTAGGCTGGGTGCAGTGGCTCAAGCCTGTAATCCCAGCACTTTGGGAGGCCAAGACTGGCAGATCACAAGGTCAGGAGATCAAGACCATCCTGGCTAACCAGGTGAAACCCCGTCTCTACTAAAAAATACAAAAAACTAGCTGGGCGAGGTGGCAGGTGCCTGTAGTCCCAGCTACATGGGAGGCTGAGGCAGGAGAATGGCGTGAACCCGAGAGGCAGAGCTTGCAGTGAGCTGAGATCTGGCCACTGCACTCCAGCCTGGGGGACAGAGCGAGACTCCGTCTCAAAAAAAGAAATAAAAGAAAATATGTGTCATCAGAATTAGAGAGCAGAGTTGTGGTTAACAGGCTGGGGTGAATGCTGGGGAAGAAAAATTGGGGAAATATTGGTCAAGGGCACATAATTAATTACAGTTATAGGAAGAATACGTTCAAGAGCATTGCACAGCATGGTAACTATACTTAATGGCAATATATGCAGTTCTTGAAAAATGCAAAGAGAATGAATGTTAGGTGTTCTCACTTCAGAAATGATAACTATGTGAGGTAATGTATTTGTTAATTAGCTAGATTTAACCACTCCACAATTTATATATACTTCAAAATTTCATGTTGTACATGACAAATACATACAATTTTTCTCTCCATTTAAAATATATATGTAGGCTGGGCACGGTGGCTCACGCCTGTAATCCCAGCACTTTGGGAGGCCAAGACAGGCGTATCACGAGGCCAGGTGTTCAAGACCAGCATGACCAACATAGTGAAACCCCGTCTCTACCAAAAATACAAAAATTAGCTGGGTGTGGTAGCAGGCACCTGTAATCCCAGCTGCTTGGGAGGCTTAGGCAGGAGAATTGCTCAGACCCAGGAGGCGGAGGTTGCAGTGAGCCCAGATCACGTAACTGCACTCCAGCCTCGGTGACAGAGCAAGACTCCATCTCAAAAATAAATAAATAAATTATATATATTATATTATATATTATAAAAAGAAAAAAGACTGATCTCCCCCAGAAAAAGGGAATTCTGCCAGCAGACTAGTTTCGGACTCAAACTCCAGCATTAACTGTCCCCTGGATCTCCATGCCATAGATTTTGGACTTGCCAGCCTCCAAAAGCACACAAGCCAATTCCTTAAAAATTTCTCTCTCTCATAAAAAAAGGGTGAGGGGCAAATGGGCATTATGTATTTTAATATATTATATATTTACTATATTATGTATTAATATATATTTTAATCTCCTACCAGTTCTGTTTCTTTAAGGAACCATGGCTAACACATGGTAACAGATTAATATTAGCTAAAATTATAAACAATGTCCATTTGTAGGTTAAAATGAGGCATATTATTCCCTAATGCTTTCTCCTCATTAAGGTAACTGATAAGTCCAAACTAGTAATCAGAAAAAGAGACTGATGGCTTCAAAGATTAAAATATTCTAGGAACTTGACACTACAATGAGGTTATTTTGCTACATAATGGGCATTTTTCCCCACCCCCTTTTTCAAAACAATCATTCAACTATTACTCCCTTATGCTAAAAGACAATGCATAGGGACTCCCCTTGCAAAATGACACATGGCCTCTTCAGGCCTGCTCCCTACCTCCTCCACTGTCTGATCAAAGGGCCAATCAGATATTGGACTTTCTTCCTTGTGGTAGAAGGAGGAAGCTGCAGTAATTTATCTTTTACTTTGGAGGGAATGTCCCAGAATACCATTGACCACTGGACTCCTAAAACTTCATGGATATGACAAGTCCCTGAATCTTCATAGGGTTTATCTGCCAGCCTCTGAGGTACGTGTGTCTTATAAAGGCCTCCTGTATGCTACCCACCTCTTGTTCATTCTACCTAATTGTCTTAGTTTAGGCTGCTGTAACAAATTACCACAAACTGGGTGGCTTATAAACAAATTTATTTCTTACAATTCTGGAGGCTAGAAGTGCAAAATCAGGGTGCCAGCATGATCTGGTTCTGGTGAGGGCCCTCTTTACAGTTACAGACAGCCATCTGCTCAGAGTGTACCCACATAGTAAAAGAATCAAGAAAGCTCTCAGGGTCTCTTTTATAAAGGTACTAATCCCATCCATGAGGTATTTGCCCTCATGATCTAATCGCCTGCCAAAGCCCCCACTTGCTAATACCATCACATTAAGGGTCAGGATTTCAATACATGAATTTGTTGGGACACAAACCTTCAGTCTACAGCACTGATCAACATACTGTTATCAACATGATATTTTAGCACATGATGTTTTTCAGGATGTCTAGATGATCCAGATCTCTTTGGACTATGAGAAGACTGAGGGAGAAAAAGTTAACATAGCCTGGAGAAAAACATAAATCTATATTTTTGTCTACTCAGTGACAATTGTTTCTGGTCCTCTTTTCTCATTGGGATAGCAGCCATATTAATCTAGCCTAGCATAAATACCATACCTGACATGACAGCTGCAACTGGGGCTAGTACATGGTCAAGCTTGTAGCAGTTAGTTACAGTTATCTTTCCAGATCCATATGGTTTCTGCAGAGGCCAGAGTGGTAAATTAAATAGATCTATGATACAGCCACCACTTCTACATCCTTTAGATCTTCAACAGTGACATTCATCTCCACTCTTCCCTGTCCCCCTGTAATATGTGATTTTGCTTTTCATTTACCATCATGGCTGGTATTGTATAGGGTGATTTCAGGGGCTTTCTCTTGACTTTTCCACAATAATAACTTTCCCCAACAGGCTATGAATCCAAGGAGGGTGTTCTACCAACCACCAAGTATGGCAAAACCAATTATACATTTGAGGACTGGAAAATGTCCACTGGGTTTGTCCATGAAGCAAATGGATCTGCTGTAAACTGGGCCTTGTCCAGGACTCAATTCATTACCCGGCATCCCTTTTCCATGAAAATGCTTTGGTTCTCTGGGTATTAATATCATGTCAGACTCCATGTTCAAGAGTCCTCCACCTATTTGTGTATTCTGCTTTCCCCACTATACAGTTAGCTGAAATAGCCATAAGGGATCATTACCACATACATTTTCCATGGTGCTATAGAGTCCTTTTCTGAGAACTCAGTTACCTCTCAATGTATTCTGAGATCTGACCTGACTCAGGTTTGGATTTTGGGCAAGAGATCGTGATTTTTTTTAAACTGGGAACAACCATTCTCAGCTTCCAGATCTTCTGCCCTTGATTTGATTTATCCTCAGTTTGGTTGCTTAAGTAGTTTCCTTGTTGGCCATCATGTTTTATTGATCTTTATAACTTTCTGTGAAGAAAGGTTGTGACTGCCATCCATCCTTACAAGTCACTATGGTAATGACAATGCTGTAGCTTCTGATGGGTAAGTGCTAGGATCAAGCCTCTATTTTATTCAAGGTCCTATCATTCCGATTGCTATCAGAAAGCCAAGTTCTATGACTGCCTCTCCTACAGAGGAGAATCATTACTGAACATTTTAGTGATTCCAGTGCCCTTCTCAAGGTGCTGTTTTTCCATAAGACCTTTGTAAATGGTGTGGCCTCTGGGCCTTCCCATAGAATGTAATTATCAAGCAGATCTTCCCACCATATGTAGTAGATTCAGGATATCAATCCTATGTCGCTGAGCCTTTCAATCCCTCCCTCTACTGTCTACCACAACAATTATGACATTTCAATTTCACTCAGCCTGAGTTATTTTATTTTTCACACTTCTAGAACTCATTCTAGGGGCAGGACTGTCCTATCTCCTAGTATCTTTGCCAGTGTCTTAAATCCTTTGTCTCAGGAGAGTATTACCAAATCAATAAACTCTTTATTAATTATACATGTTAGACCGACGATCGAGCATGCTGAGAAGCCAGCCTCAATCACACTCCCCCAGCTCCTACTGTATACTTCTGCAGGTCTTTGGAGTTCCATTCCTCATTCCTCAGGTGTAGCACTTTTCACACCCATCACCTCTCAAATTGGGTTATGCTGCCACTTGGCCATAATTATAGGCCTAGTAGCCAGGAGAGAGCAGGTCCTCAGAGGGGCATGTGTCATTCACTTTGCAGAAGAGATTCCTATGCATTATCTTTCAGCCCAAAGACGTATTCACTGTTAATAGGAAGATAGGAAGTTGAGGGCCATTTCTGAATGCTAAGAAAGTTTAGGAGAGTCTGGAAAGTCAAACTTTGGGGTCCATCCACCCAGATGTCCTCATCCTATGTGTCAGGGCCCCAGATTATCCTAATCAGAGCCCCAAACTTGATGTAACAGATCTGTTTTGTGGGACATTTAACTATCTTTTACATTCAATCATTTCACTTTTGAATGGGCTTGGTCCTCATTTTTATCTGCCTCCCTGATGCAGAAGATAAAAGTTTTTTTGTATACAAAGAACCCCTCTCGCCTACTTACCTAATTTTTAATTGCCTGTTCATTATCTTTCTGTGGCACAGAAACTCTTAAGGACATTCATCCAATTTATTCATTCTTACAGCTTCTCTTTCCTCTATGTGTCCCAAACACCTGAAATATTGTATCCATCAATGCTTTCTCTACCCATGCTAGACACTGGAGCAACACAATACACCACCAGTGAAAGTTGTATGTGCTCCTCCCACCAATAGTGACAGAGTCCTCATTTCCAGCTGAGCAGCAAGTAATCCAGCTCCAAAACCCTATCATATCACCTACTTTTTCAGTCCATACCACCTCTGGTAACAATTGTTACAGGTTGAGTTCTCCAGAAGCTACTCTGAGACCAAATCAGGGTGCCGGATTTTTTTTAGGAATTAATACTTATCAACAGGAGGGGAGAAGAAGCAAACTTGAGCAGAAGAAGTCAAACTACAATGCAACAAATCTCCTAACCAAACAGAAGGACAGTTCAACAGTCAGTATTACACACCACAGTTGTCCTGCTTCAGGCTTCAGTGGCCAGGGTTTTTAACCCTACCCTACTTAATTACTGGGTATGAGTTTCCCCAGCAAGGGAGTGACACTGGATGAGGAATCTTTCTACCATGGAGGCTGACCTTAAAGGAGCTGACAGCCAGACGTCCTCTGCACTCCCCACGACCAGGCTCCACTGACAGAAGTGAGCTGGGTGGCACATCTCTACATCTACCACTTGGTGGCAGTAGTGAAGGGACTCAGATGAGGTTATAAAAGGAAAATTCATCTGCCGAAACGATTGCAGGATATTGCTATTTGAAATCAGCAAAACATGAGGAAGATGCAAGGGATTGGATTGGAAAATGTGAGGCTGCTAGACCAAGCAAGTACTAAATTTTAGCTCAAGTTTTATTTAGTAATATGGGTATAATTACCAGATTATGGATTCAACCATAAATGCTGAAGCAGCTGGAAGCTGCTTTTTTGTTTCTCATCTAATTTGATAGAAACTTGAATTCAAAGGTGGTCTAAGCTAGATTTTGGCCTCTATACTGTAAACAAAGAATTTTTGTCAACTAAGTACTTCACAAGATAGAAATCCTAGTATGGATTTACCACGTAGGAACCAGATAATCACCACAACAACTATATCCTATTAAAGGATGCAGAAGGCACACTCTCTCCATCAAGACATAGGACATAGGAGAGGAGTGTGCCAACAGCTATGAAGTGCTAGAGTAGTAGTTCTCCATATAGCACAATGCTGGTGAAAGATGCTAAAGATTAAATGGCCTCCCTAAATTCAATAGTGTATTAGGTCATTCTCACATTGCTATAATGAAATGCCTGAGACTGGGTAATTTATAAAGAAAAAGTGTTTAATCGGCTCAGTTCTGCAGGCTATACAGGAAGCATGATGCTGTCATCTCAGCTTCTGAGGAGGCCTCAGGAAACTTACAATCATGGCGGAAGTCTCTCACTTACAAGTGAGAATATACGATGTTTGGTTTTCCATTCCTGAATTACTTCACTTAGAATAATAGTCTCCAACCCCATCCAGGTTGCTGCGAATGCCATTAATTCATTCCTTTTAGTGGCTGAGTAGTATTCCATTGAGTAATTGATAGAGTGAAAATTAAGCTGCAACATGGATTAGCTTTCATGTTAAGAAAGCTACTGCATTTCATCAGCATCTTTTGTCTCAGCAAATTAAATTCCAACCTAGGTGACAAAACAAGACCCTGTCTCATAAGAAAAAGAAACCCAAGCTAATCTAAGCTAGATGAGGCATTTATTTTAGCAATACTGTCCACGAGCTCTGAAAAGACACACCAATCATCTCATGACAATTGGAATTCCTTCTGCCACCTTCAAGCAGAAAATTGAAAACTACAGTCTATACACACCCATGCACCCTAAGGGTCAGGCTTTGTCAGCGAGGTCCTATCAAAGAGGATGAGGGCATTGCCAAGAGA
The DNA here is from genome assembly GCF_000951035.1 of Colobus angolensis palliatus. Taxonomy (NCBI): domain Eukaryota; kingdom Metazoa; phylum Chordata; class Mammalia; order Primates; family Cercopithecidae; genus Colobus; species Colobus angolensis. The sequence continues at coordinate 8,184,981 of NW_012120709.1, forward strand.
TACCCCTAACCCGTCCATCCCTGGCCCTTAATGATGTCCTGGGATGGACTCTCCTTCACAGGCTCATACTTCAGTGTTTGTAAATATGTCATCATAACCCCACTCCAATTGGTAAAATAACTTGCCCACAGCAAATGAAGGCACAGCCTAGACAAGTATTAGAAGCAACTCCGTTAGCACAAAGAAAACTTCTCACCAGTCTCAAATTCTTTCTGTAATTCTACATTCAAGATGCATTTTTACTACAAAAACAAGCTCCTAAGAACACAGGAATGAGGAAGGATACAAGACAAGCCAGGGGGTGAAAGAGAAAAGAAAAACAAGTGTTACCCAGCTTGTGATGCAATCACAGGCCAAGCACACATGGATGGAAGCACAGGCCAAGCACACATGGATGGAATCACTTAACCAGTTCTGGGGGAAAACAGACTGTAAGGTCCACTGTGGTGCCACTAAAGGGAGCAGCAGTGAAATAGTGACTGGTATCTGTGCTAAATATACTGATGTTCTGAGGTTATTTGGGTCAGGGGAGGAGATTGCAGAGGGAGAGAGGAGGAGAAGATTGCATAAAATGGCACAATTCATAGATATGTGTACTGCACAGGCAAGTGGAGTGGTAGTACAAGAGCAAAGGTAGCAGGCTCATACAATGAGACTGTTTCTTGGAGAACTAGGGAGCAGCCCAAAGATAGTGGAATTACATAAGAATTCCATTGACATTGACATTTCCAATCAGCAATGGCCATTCAAGAGAAAATCCACGCAAAATTTGGGATCAGATGTTTCAGGCATTAAGAAAGTTAGGGCAGGCCGGGCGCGGTGGCTCAAGCCTGTAATCCCAGCACTTTGGGAGGCCGAGACGCGTGGATCACGAGGTCAGGAGATCAAGACCATCCTGGCTAACACGGTGAAACCCCGTCTCTACTAAATATACAAAAAACTAGCCGGGCGAGGTGGCAGGCGCCTGTAGTCCCAGCTACTCGGGAGTGGGGGGCTGAGGCAGGAGAATGGCGTGAACCCAGGAGGCAGAGCTTGCAGTGAGCCGAGATCGCACCACTGCACTCCAGCCTGGGCAACAGAG
>NW_012120709.1:8186111-8243768 GCF_000951035.1 Colobus angolensis palliatus
AGGAGGCAGAGCTTGCAGTGAGCCGAGATCGCACCACTGCACTCCAGCCTGGGCAACAGAGCAAGACTCTGTCTCAAAAAAAAAAAAAAAAAAAAGTTAGGGCAACTCATCCTTCCTTTCTCAGTTACCAAAAAAACCCAATCTTAAATAGAGTAGACAACTTCCAGAATGGAATGCAAGGCCACTGTGAATTGGCTGGCCTCTATGCAAGCAAGGCCCTGCTTTAATAGTAGCTGTTAGTCCACTTCTTTCCAGGCTGCTATTTTCCTTCTTAGTGACTTGATGTTACTTCTGAGTATATGTCATGGGTCCTTACATCACATAATTTTTACTTCTTCTAACCATGAATTCTAAAGATGTGCTCACTAGAACGGGAGCCCTCTCTAGATCATTCTCAGCAAAGTTTGGAGAATTACTTGCCTCCTGTCTTTGGGTTCACAGTTTCTATGCCTATAATCAGTTGTCAGTATCCCTGTTGAGAATCTCCAGAATAAGTTTCTGCCTATGCCCATGAATATTTATCAGCCTAATTCACTGGGAGGCTTAACCCAGAGCTTCTCCCTGACTTCTGAAAGCTCAAGGTTTTTTATACTACTTGTCACCAACACTCTGTTCCAGCATATCCCCAGATGATTAAAACTTCCAAAGCAGTAGATCTTTATTATTCCAAAAAGGATCCTCCATCAACATACCAAACTGATGAGGGATATGTAAAGTGTACAGACAGCCCCTTCTCCCACATTGAGGTACTTCTCCAGCAGGAAATAAGAATGTAGTTAGTCATAATAGAAGCTCATTAAACTTGACTAAGATTTTAACAGTTAGGGAAAGATGACACTCACTTAAAGATAAAGTTCATTAGATTCCATGTCAGTATAACCTTTGGTATAAAGCATGGCATGTTTTTGCCCACAAAATTTTTAATCCCAAATGAGACTTGACCCTTGATCTATGTTCCAATCCATAACAATATGTGGCATATGAACAAAGGCCACTTTTAGTTTTTTTTTTTAAAAAAAAAAAAGCTAGTTTAATTATTATGAATTAATTTTGTAATAATTATATTCTAACTCATAATGTAACCCCTATTTAGTGCAATTAGTAAGATTTGATTTCTAACAAAGCCTGATTCTACTAATATCAAGGATAAAATGTACTGGGAGATTGAATTAAAACTTCTACAAGGTGTTTTTTCACTGTACCTGATTCATCCAAAAATCTTCTCATCTATAAAAGAAATAAGAATACTGACCAACAAAAAAGTTGCCAGAATCAACTGTTGCAGAACTACAGAAATTAACCAAAGGCTTGCAACAATCTGGGAATAATTTATTTACAAAAAAAAAACCTCAATCTTGGTAAGAAAAATAGGTTTGTAGTTTTATAACTTCCCTTTTCTCGTCTCCTCTCCCAGCTCAGTCACAGCCTCAAAAATCAATAACCTACAATCACAGTGAAAACCAGCAGCCTGTCATACACTGGTGAAGGCAGAATGGGGTTGGAGCTTCTTCAAAGCACATACACAGAAAATTGTTATTATGTTAATTGCCTGTTGGTTCCCTAGAAGAGCCCACTTACAGGGTTGTCTTCATTTTACCTTACTAAGAACTCTCCCTTGCGGAAAAATTCTTTTCCCCAAAAGTGTTGAAAGCAATGAGGCAATTGCATAACATTGCAGCTGCCTGAAGTGGTGGATAACAGTTATGTCAAACAATAGACTAATTAAAAAGCTGAAAGGGAAAGCTAGAGGATAAGCTGTCCATAGGAACCTTGAAAAGCTGTGACATGTCTCTGAGACTACAGAAGCCACTTATGTGTGTAAAGCTGTGTGCATGTACAGGGCTCTGCATATGCTCAGGAAATACCTGATAACCCTCTAGACTGTCTCCTCTGGCTAGTCTTGAGGTTCTGCACAAACAGGAAGTGAAGGCCAAGGCAGAGTTGCCAACTACCCAGTTGCATGTCAAAGGCATGCCCCAAAACACACACAGAATCTCTTAGCAAACATGGATTGATTCCAGACATTTAAGGAAATTTCTATCCAATCATGTGTGGATCACTAAACTAACCAATCAGACATATCAGTGGCCATACATGAGAAATAGGATTTTCCAAAATTAGTTCCCAAAATTCACTAAACAAACAAACAACAAAAAACAGCAACAACAAACCCTAGAGAGTGGGGAAGAATCTGAATTCCAAAGTTGCCACACTGTATTATCTTAAATGTCCAATATTCAACAAAAAATTATAAGTCATGCAAAGAAACAAGAAAGTATGGCCCATACACAACACATACACACACACAGTCAATAGAAACTTTCCCTAAGGAAGAACAAATATTGAACTTGCTAAACAAAGACTTTACATGAACTATTTAAACATGTTCAAAGTACTAAAGGAAACCATATCTAAAGACCTATAGGAAAGTATGAAAATTATGTTTTGTCAAATAAAAAATAAAAAGATAGAAATTATTTTTTAAAGAACCAAATATAAATTCTGAAGTTGAAAACTAACTGAAGTGAAAAATTCACTAGAGGAGCTCAATAGCTGATTTGAGCAGGCAGAAGAATCTGCAAACATCAAGATAAGTTGAGATTATTCAGCATGAGAAAAGAAAAGAGAATAAACAAAATAGATAGAGCCTCAGAGTCCTGTGGGACATCATCAAGTTACCAATATACACATAATGGAAGTCCAAGAGAGGATAGAAAGGAGCAGAAAACATATTTTAAAAAATAATGACTAGCCAGGCATGGTGGCTCATGCATGTAATCCCAGCACTTTGGGAGGCCAAGGCAGGCAGAGTTCGAGACCAGCCTGGCCAACATGGCAAAACCCCATCTCTACAAAATACACAAAAATTAGCCAGGCCTGGTGGTGGGAGCCTGTAATCCCAGCTACTTGGGAGGCTGAGGCAGGAGGATTGCTTGAACCTGGAAGGTGGAGGTTGCAGTGAGCAGAGATTGTGCCACTGCACTCCAGCAGCCTGGGCAACAGAGTGAAACTCCGTCTCCAAAAAGTAATAATGACGACCAAAAGCTTCCAAATTTAATTTTAAAATATTAATTTACATGTTCAAGAAGCTCAAGGAACTCCAACCAGGATACACTCAAAGACAGAATTAAAATATCCTAAAATTGGTTGTTGTGATAGTTGTACTTTAAATATACAAAAAGCTATTGAATTGTACTCTTTATCTCTGTAAATTGAATGGTATGTTAATTATATCTCGATAAAGTTTTTAAAAAGAGAATGAGGTACCAATACATCCTTACAACATGGATGAACTTTTAAAACATTGTTCTAAGTGAAAGCAGCCTGTCACAAAAAGCCACATATCATATAGCCCACTCATATAAAATGTTCATAATAGGCAATTCCACAGAGACAGAAACTAGATTTGTGCTTGCAGAAGTTGGAGCGAAGGGAGTTACTGACAATGGTTATGGGATTTCTTTAGGGGGTGATAAAAACATTCTGCAATTAAATAATGGTGATGGATACACAGTCTTGTGAATACACCAAAAATCACTGAACTACATACACTAAAAGGGTGAACTTTATGATATGTAAGTTATATCTCAGTATTTACAAAAGCAACTCCCTCCTCCCCAGAAACTGCAGTAGTGAAAAGGTGTAAAACCATTGTAATGGTTGCACATGTTTATACTGGAAAATGGGTAAACTGAAATGGTTCTTTAAAATTCCTGCACTCCATTGGGAAAGAGTTATTTCTTTGGAAAATGCCCTTTCTCTTTTTTCTATGAATAGCCAAAATTTCAGGAAAAAAGATCCAGTAATATATGTATTTCAAAAGGTGTGACTAAGTGTCAGAGGGTAGATTGTATAAGATAGGTACCTTAGAGCTTGACCAGGACAACTCTTTCCTTATCTTCAGGAATTCCTGGGATTCTGGCCCTGACTCAGCCAAGACAAGGATAGTGAGCTAATGATTAATGATGTGAGGATTAAAGTTCAACTTCTCCTGGTGGCAGTCAGAACCAGTTTGTTTACTGACGGCTTATACCCAGCATAACCAGTTGGATATCCTGGCTTGGCTACGTGACCAAGAGAGATATAAAAGACCCTGTTGGAAATGTTTAAGTACCTTTCCCAAAACAAAGATTTATCATCACACAATTCTTGGTAATTCAATTTGGAAACATTGCATATCCTGATGCAAATAAGAAAGACACTGGGGAGCTGCACTTGGAAGTTTCTTGGACCTCTGATGCTTGCTTGCAATCTCTTGTTCCTGCTTTACTGTATCCTCTGCCTTTATTGAATATGCTCTTCGAGGCCTTGTGAGTCTTTCAGTTATCCAGCCTAATGCAATCTCTTTTCATGAGTAATGCATTCCATACTGCAGATTTTTTTATAAAAAGTAAAGGAGTAGCAACCTCAGAAATTCTATTCAAATGAGACTCTCAAAAAACCTATGAGCAAATAAAAGCAAAGTATAGTCTCACCTGTGGGACAGTGCCAATATACCCAGCTGTTGTTCATGAATAGAGATGGCAAAGAGAGTATTGCCTATTCCCAAACCTAGAAATCCAATCTGGTTGTCCAATCCAAACCACGAAAATTGTTGCATTCCACAGACAAGGACACAAGAGTTATATTTGTGAAAGAGAAGCTTCTGCTGCTAAAGAAGTTTCTCAATGATGCCTGGAAGTAAGGGTCAAGAAACAAACCCCAGAATCTAACAATCTACTCTTGAGTCCCACCCCACCCCACATTATCTAGACCAAAGGTCTAAGTCAGAGATTCTGATGATCTCCTCAGGTACTTTGGCAAATTCATCACAAGCATCTCCTGTTAACATAAGGGTAGAGAAATGTTTGGGATTAATATATGGGTAGAGAAATGTTGGGATGACCAGAGCCATCCTTATACATAGTCATATCTCTGCAGCACAAGTGTTCAAATTTCTCCAAATTCCACCACTGAAAAGATATCAGAGCCACACAGACCCATACCTTCATGGCTTAGATGTTTTCCCATGCTTTGCTTGAGTTCACACTGTCAAATAGGTACCAATGGAAAGGCACCATTCTTTGAACTTTAATCGCCAGACCCACCTCTTCCAGTTGCTGTTTAACCAGACTGGTCATCCACTCTCATTTATTCTGTCATCCTTGCTACACAAAGTATAACCAGTTGAACAGTGTGGATTACCACCACCCTCGAGCATTTCAACAATATCCTGGCTCTGGGTTCTCTAATCTTCTCCCTAACGAAGACTACATGTGGTGTTCTATTAGTCATTCACCTCCTTCCCAACCCTGGCCATATTCTGTACTTCCCTACAAGGAGCTAGTAAGCTTAAGACCCATGAATTCAGCCAGCAATTAGTCCTTCTCATTTGCTTATAAAATAAGCAAGGTTTACAAGGGAAACTCCTGAGGCAGGTCTTCTAAAGCTGGAAAATAATTTGGACCCCTACACACAAATTAAGCCAGAGAGAATTGAAGCTGATGAGGTATTTAAGTGGGCAATAAAAATCTGGAGTCAGTAGAGGGAGAGCCATGTAAGGCGAGACGAAATAAGTAACACTTGGGGGAATCTCCCAGACAGGAACTCTGACTAGCCTAAGCAACCTTCTAAGGCCCAAAACAAGTTTTCTTCTTCTCTTACTCCATTTGGGCTGTTAAAACAAATTACCAAAAACTGGATAGTTTAGAAACATAAGAAATGTGTTTCTCACAGTTCTGGAGCCTCAGAAGTCCAACATTCAGGCACATTCACTGATGAGGACCCACATGTTGGATCATTTCTCATTGAAATCACTTCTTCCTACTGTGTCCTCACATGGTAGAAGAGGCAAAGGATCTCTCAGGCCTTTTTTATAAGGGCACTAATCCCATTCATGGGGGCTCTATGTTCACGGCCTAATGACCTTCCAAAGGCCTCACTTCCTCATACCATCATTTTGGAGGTAGGATTTCAACATACGAATTTTGCGGAGACACAAACATTCAGACCATAGCACTTCTTTTGTCAATACTCACTAACAAAACCTAAGGAGTAATAAAGAAACAGAATCCCAAGATGGGGAATAAAAAGGGGAATCTACTAACTTTTCTCTCAAGGTCAAGTGTCTTTTAGAAAGGAAAAAAGGGAAGAAAAGTCCCTCAAAGAACTTCTTTGAAGACAAGGTTTAGAACTTAGCTCTTATATCATGAGAACTTACTCCATCTCACCTAGAAAAATCAAGAAAAAGTAATGAGAAAGAAAGAGAAAAAAAAAATCATACTTTTAGTTTTCCGCAAGCCTCGACACAAGACACATGCAAATCAAACCTCTGCCCAAATAACTTCTAATCCACTCACTTCCTTTTTCCCTCATTAGAGTTTGCTTAAAACCCTAGAAGATATACTTGCTTGACCTGGCAAAGCAATGGGGGATGTTCTAATTGGCTAACAGCCTAAAATACTTGGTGTCCCTGGACTAATGAATTGTATTAAACACATTTGAGCTGGATTCTATTTGGGAGTGTTGCTAAAAGGAGGGATTCATTTATTCCTTCATTCAGCAAATACTTGTATAATTTTAATGTGCATGGTGCTGTTCTAGGCACCTGGGATCTGTTACGAAAAATACAGAAAATCAGTATGTTCATGAACTTTATACTCCTTTGGGAAGGCACACTCAACAGGAGGTAAGCCTGATGATGGGTTTAGTATAATGAATTCTTATAAAAAGAAAGATAATGCCCAGATTTAGTCTTGGGAAACACAGTCTTTCCTGTGTATGTTTCCCCTAGATTTCTAAATTTTCTCTTTTATCTGCCCAGCCTGGTGACCCAGACTGTGTCCCCTCAGCAATGTCCCCTCATCCAACTTGTGTCCTCTCAGCTGGGGGCTTGACTCAACATATTCAGGTCCATGTTCATAATACTTGCAACTCCATGGAGCTGTGTTGAAAGTCAAATGTTTTAATGGAAGGTGAAATTATTGTTATAATCTCTTATTATTAATATGACCCTTGGCAATTGTATGGCCAAGGTCCATGCCTGTTTAGCCCTCCAGTACTCTTTTCACTTCTCCATCAGGGCCAACCACTCTCTAGTCTTGGCCATTTGTAAAGCTGTTTTCCCAGGCCACGATGTTGATGCAGCTGCTCATGGTACCCATGTCCTGGTTCCCCTGTCTATTCTCTGCATTATGTGCATGTAAGTAGAACTTCCAACATTTCATTCCATAAGTATGCTGACAAAAGTGGCTGAAGATCAGTAATGTAAATTCATTTGTCTGTATTTTTTTTCTGTCTTTATTGGATTCTCGCTACATGTTGGGCATAGGTGGTAGTCTCCCTTTAATTCTCCTCCATATGTACACACACAACTTTTCCCTAAGGGTCCATTATAACATCTTGGATGTGCTAAAACTTGAAAACACTAAAAGAGAAAATAAACAGATAAACACAGATGATACAAGAACTATGAAACAATGTTAGGTATATTCCCCATGTGACTGCAACCAGGAATAACTATCCTATAGCTAGGAGTCACTTTAAGTCCTATATAATGGCACACTAACCATGCAGTAAGTGAAATATTCACCTTTGGCGAAGCTACCCACATAACATTAATGAGCAATCTGTGTCCTCTGGCACTCATATGGATCTCAATGAACCTAACATCACCCTTCACGACCATCATGCCCTTTCCCTGATACCCATGTCTATAGTAGCTTGACCTTTGAAGCTTAGGAGTAGCACTTATGTTCCTTCATTCACTTCCATCTCCCATTTACAGCCCCCAATTGCATTAGAGTGATTCATATATTGCTTTCAGAAACACCAAGGGACACACAGTGACTCATGTTCCCTGCTTTCATCCTATTTCCTTATGGAAATACTAAGGTCCTCCATGTGTGATTTTAGTGTAGGTCCCAGGTTTTCCCTACTATCTTCCAAAGCAGGAACTGCTCAAGTTATGAGAGACTTTGCTGAAGACCCTGGCAAGTATGGGGTTAATAGGTTTTTCTTCCGAGAGGCTTCCAGGTGTTTCAAGCTGCCATCCAATCTTTCAGGCAACCAGTCTTCTTCCCAGGCTACTTAGTGCAATTTCAAACACTAAGGAAGATTTAAAACTGCTGGTGGATGAATATGAGTGCGTTTTTAGAGGCATAAAACTAGATGTGTTGGTACCTTCTCTCTCTCTCTCTCTTGTGCCTTCATCTTACACTGGGCTTCAAACACTCAGTTTCCCTCCTTTTGTTTGGCTGTGTGGGAAGCCACTTTCTAACCCCTAAATGGAGGTGTTATGGGCACTGCCAGTAAGAAAAATGGGAATTTCTGGAGGTATGTCCACTTAAATGGTTGGGTTGGAGACAGGGCTGATTGTGAAAGCAATATTTCCATAGGGTAGTCTAAGGGAAAGGGAGCAGCTTGGATGAACCAGTAGTCTGCACTTGAGACTAAAGCACTATCACCTGCAGGTGAAGATTCTTTTGCTGTATTCTATGTGTATTAGTTTGTTCTCACACTGCTAGATAGAAATACCCAAGACTGGGTAATTTATAAAGGAAACAAGTTTAATTGACTTACAGTTCTGCATGGCTTGGGAGGCCTCAGGAAACTTAGAATCGTGATGGAAGGGGAAGAAAACGTATCCCTCACAAGGGGGCAGGAGCGAGAAGTGTGAGGAGTGAAGGGGGAAGAGCCCCTTATAAAACCGTCAGTTCTCGTGAGAGCTCACTGTTAGGAAAACAGCGTGAGAGAAACCACCCCCACAATTCAACGACCTCCACCTGGTCTCTCCCCTTACATGTGGGGATTGTGGAGATTATAATTCAAGATGAGAGTCTGGGTGGGGACACAGCCGAACCATATCACGATGGATCATGTTTTAGGAAGAAATTAGAGAGAATTCAAAGATATCCTAGTTGAAGGGAGAGAAATAAGACTAGTACATCTTTCCGCATTCTCACAAATCTCCAATCAAAGGGCAGTCTGAACAATTCCCCAGTGCTAGCAGAAAAGGTCCAATCAAGATAGAATAGAATCGTGGTTATCAGAAGCTGGGGGAAAGGGAAGACACTAGTCAAGGGTACAAAGCTTTCATTAGACAGGAGGAATAAGTTCTGGGAATCTATTACACACCATGGTGACTGTAGTTAGTAATAACGCATTATATACTTCAAAATAGCTAAAGGGATGTTAAATGTTCTCACTAGAAAGAAATAAGTATTTGAGATGACAGATATGCTAAGTAGCCTGATTTGATCATTCCGCAATGTATACATGTATCCAAACAGCACATTGTACCTGATAAATATATACAATTATTATTTATCAATTAAAAATAAAGTGAAACTTTAAGAAAGAAATATATGGCATGGAGGATTCACCAGGAGTTATTAAGTTGCTTAATGGAATTGACAAGTGTAGGCTTTACCTCTGACAGGGCTGCATTGAAATCATGACTCTGCCACTTGCAGGCTAGGTGTCTTGTAAGCCAACCAGGCAATCTGTTTCTCCATCTGTGAAATGAAAGAAAAAGAAAATTATGCTCTTTTTTCCCAACAACCTGGAACATCTTCCTAAGCCCCTCTGTGACAAAGTCACTATATAACAAGTAATTTAATAGGTTTAGGAATTGGGTCAGACCTAAGCAACCATCCCTGAACCATGTTGAAGGCAATATTAGGATAGGCAGATGAGCTCACTTAGTGTCATTTCCACAGATTGCCTTTTTCCAGGAGAGTGTACCCTCCTACGCAGTTATGTTAGCAAGTCTGAACTCGGCATTTGATATTCCAATGATATCCACACTGCTGTTCAGATCTGCTCTAGTGGTGGCAGTTAGTCCAGTTCAATTGCTTGAAAAAGACCCTCAGGATCCAAACTGGCAATGCTGACAAAGACAGTTTCTTACAGGCAAAGGATACAATATAGCAACAGCATTAGTTTAAGGATACACATCTCAGCCTAAGGCTGCCTCATAGGGAGAGGTCCAAAGAGGCTGGGAGTGGGCTCTAAGTATTTTCCCTGTGCAAGGATGTATGGAGGCACTTTTCTGTTTGCTCAGGAACTACCTACATATGCACAAACCTCTCAGATCCAGTGAGGCCAAAATGGCATTACAGCCTGGTCTTCTACTACCCTGCTGTTCATGTGGGCGTAGTCTGCTATATAATGACAGAAACCTGTGAGGCCTCATTGAGACCCAGTGCAAATCATCACTGTCACTGTTATCAGTAAACAGTGCAGATGAGCTCGACTAAGGGATCATTGATGTGAAACTTCAACACAACAGCTTGGGAGAATTCTAGCCCTGGTTGAGTCAACCTCACAGCACACAACCCCATCCCCAGTCATCAGAAGTCATGGTCCAGTGTACATCAAATTGGCCCCTAAAAATGCTAAAATGCCCTTCTCAATGTGACCCTAACCCATAATTTCATTTTCTTGTACAGTCATATGTCACTTAACAATAAGAATACATTCTGAGAAACTCATTGATAGGCAATTTCATCGTTGTGCAAACATCTTAAGAAACCTAGAAGATACAACCTACAACACACCTAGGCTATGTGATATAGTCTATTGCTTCTAGTCTACAAACCTGCATGTTACTGTACACAACTGTAGCACAGTTATAACTATTTGTGTTTCTAGGTATATCTAAACATAGAAAAGGTACAGTAAAAATACATCTTAAAAGATAAACCATGGTATACCTGCAGAGGACTGAAAGTTGCTCTAGGTGCGAGAGTGAGAGGCTGGTGGGTGGTAAGTGAATGTCAAGGCCTAGAACATTACTGTTAACTATTGTTGATTTTATAAATACTGTACACAGGCTACTCTACATTTATTTTAAAATACTTTTGATTCTTCAGTAACAAGTAAGCAACTTCTGTAACTTCTTTATTTTATAAACTCTGTAATTTTCTTTTTTTTTTTTTTTTTGAGACGGAGTTTTATTCTTGTTGCCCAGGCTGGAATGCAATGGCACAATCTCAGCTCACTGCAACCTCCACCTCCCAGATTCAAACAATTCTCCTGCCTCAGGCTCCTGAGTAGCTGGGATTACAGGCATGCACCACCACACCCAGCTAATTTTGTATTTTTAGTAGAGATGGGGTTTCTCCCTATTGGTCAGGCTGGTCTCAAACGCCCGACCTCAAGTGATCTGCCCACCTCAGCCTCCCATAGTGCTGGGATTACAGGCGTGAGCCACCATTCCTGGCCATAAACTTTGTGATTTTTTTTAACTTTCATTTTTTCAGATTTTTGGGGTTTGTTAAATTTTATTTTAAGTTCCAAGATACATGTGCAGGATGTGTAGAGTTGTTACACAGGTAAACATGTGCCATGGTGGTTTGCTGCATCTATCAACCCATAACCCTAGTATTAAACCCAGTATGCATTAGCTATTTTTCCTGATGTTCTCCCTCTCCATGCCCCACTCAGTGTGTGTTGTTCCCCTTTCTGTGTCCCTGTGTTTGGATAGTTCAGCTCCCATTTATAAGTGAGAACATGTGGTGTTTGGTTTTCTGTTTCTGTGTTAGTTTGCTGAGGATAATGGCTTCCAGCTCCATCCATGTCCCTGCAAAGAACATGATGTTATTGCTTTTTATGGATGCATAGTATTCCTTGGTGTATATGTATCACATTTTCTTTATCCAGTCTATCATTGATGGGCATTTGGGTTGATACTGTGTCTTTGCTATTGTGAATAGTGCTGCAATGAACATAAGTATGCATATATCTTTATAATAGAATGATGTATATTCCTTTGGGCATATGCCCATTAATAGGATTGATGGGTCAAATGGTATTTCTTGTTCTAGGTCTTTGAGGAATCACCACACTGTCTTTCACAATGGTTGAGCTAATTTACATTCCCACCAGCAGTGTAAAAGCATTGCTATTTCTCTGCAACCTCACCAGCATCTGTTGTTTCTTGACTTTTTAATAGTTGCCATTCTGACTGGCATGAGATGATATCTCATTGTGGTTTTGATTTGCATTTCTCTAATGATCAGTGATGTTGAGCTTTTTTTGTTTGTGGGCTGCATAAATGTCTTCTTTTGAGAACGTTTATGTCCTTTGCCCATGTTTTGATGGGGTTGTTTGGATTTTTCTTGTAAATTTTTTGAAGTTTCCCTTGTAGATTCTGGATATTAGACCTTTGTCAGATAGATTGCAGAAATTGTATCCATTTCTCTAGGTTGTCTGCTCACTCTGATGATAATTTCTTTTGCTGTGCAGAAGCTCTTTAGTTTAATTAGACCCCATTTGTCAATTTTGGCTTTTATTGCAATTACTTTTGACATTTTTGTCATGATATCTTTGCCCATGCCTATGTCCTGAATGGTATTGCCTAGATTTTCTTCTAGGGTTTTTATTTTTATGGTTTTGGGTTTTACACTTAAGTCTTTAATCCATATTAAGTTAATTTTTGTATAAGGTATAAGGAAGGGTCCAGTTTCAATTTTCTAAATATGGTTAGCCAGTTCTCCCAGCACCATTAATTAAATATGGGATCCTTTCCCCATTGCTTGTTTTTGTCAGGTTTGTTGAAGATCACATAGTTGTAGATGTGCAGTCTGATTTCTGAGTTCTCTATTCTGTTCCATTAGTTTATGGGTCAGTTCTTGTGCCAGTACCATGCTCTTTTGGTTACTGTAACCTTGTAGTATGTGTGGTCTTATAGCTGAGTTCTGTATTCTGTTCCATTAATCTATGTGTCTAGTTTTGTACCAGTACCATGCTGTTTTGACTGTAGCCTTTTAGTATAGTTTGAAGTCAGGTACTGTGATGCCTTAAGCTTTGTTCTTTTTGCTTAGGATTTTCTTAGCTATATGGGCTCTTTTTTGGTTCCATATGAAATTTAAAGTAGTTTTTTTCTAATTCTGTGAAGAATATCAATAGTGGTTTAATGGGAATAGCATTGAATCTATAAATTACTTTGGGCAGATGGCCATTTTCATGATATTGATTCTTCCTATTCATGAGCGTAGAATGTTTATCCATTTGTTTGTGTCCTCTCTTATTTCCTTGAGCAGTGGTTTGTAGTTCTCCTTGAAGAGGTCCTTCACATCCCTTTAAGTTGTATTCCTAGGTATTTTATTCTTTTTGTAGCAGTTGTGAATGGGAGTTCACTCACGATTTGGCTCTCTACTTGTCTATTGTCAGTGTATAGGAATGCTTGTGATTTTTGCACACTGATTTTGTATCCTGAAACTATGCTGAAGTTACTTATCAGCTTAAGAAGCTTTTGGGCTGAGACAATGGGGTTTTTTAGATATGGGATCATGTCATCTGCAAACAAAGACAGTTTGACTTCCCCTGTATTTGAATACCCCTTATTTCTTTCTCTTGCCTGATTGCTCTGGCAGAACATCCACTACTATGTTGAATAAAAGTGGTGAAAGATGGCATCCTTGTCTTGTGCTGATTTTTGAGGGGAATGCTTCCAGCTTTTGCCCATTCAGTATAGTGTTGGCTGCGGGTTTGTCATAAGTGGCTCTTATTACTTTGAAGTAAGTTCCATCAATACCCAGTTTATTGAGAGTTTTTAACATGAAGGGGTGTTGAATTTTACTGAAGGTCTTTTCTGTATCTGTTGAGATAATATGTGTTTTTTGTCTTTAGTTCTGTTTATGTGATGAGTTATGTTTATTGATTTGCATATGTTGAACCAAGCTTGCAACCCAGGGATAAAGCCAACTTGATCATGGTGGATAAGCTTTCTGATATGCTGCTGGATTTGGTTTGCCAGTATTTTATTGAGGATTTTTTCATCGATGTTCATCAGGGATATTGGCCTGAAGTTTGGTGGTTGTTGTTGTTTCTCTGCCAGGTTTTGTTATCAGGATGATGCTAGCCTTATAAAATGAGTTAGGGAGGAGTCCCTCCATTTCAATTATTTGGAATAGTTTCAGAAGAAATGGTACCAGCCCGTCTTTGTACCTCTGTCAGCTGTAAATCCATCTGGTCCTGGGTTTTGGTTTTGTTTTTGTTTTTATGCTATTTATTACTGCCTCAATTTCAGAACTCGTTATTGGTCTATTCAGGGATTCACCTTCTTCCTGGTTCAGTCTTGGGAGGGTGTATGTGTCCAAGAATTTATCCATTTCCTCTAGATTTTCTAGTTTATTTGCATAGAGGTGTTTATAGTATTCTCTAATGATTGTTTGTATTTCTGTGGGGTTGGGGTGATATCTCCTTTATCATTTTTTATTGTGTCTATTTGATTTTTCTCTCTTTTCTTCTTTATTAATCTAGTTAATGGTCTATTTTAATAATTTGTGCAAAACCAATTCCTGGATTCATTACTCTTTAAAGGGATTTTTGCGTCTCTGTTGCTTTCAATTCTGCTCTGATCTTGGTTATTTCTTGTCTTCTGCTAGCTTTGGGGTTTGTTTGCTCTTGGTTCTCTAGTTCTTTCAGTAGTGACATTAGGATGTTGATTTGAGATCTTTCTAGCTTTTTCATGTGACATTTAGTACTATAAATTTCCCTCTTGACAGTGCCTTAGCTGTGTTCCGAAGATGCTGCCACATTGTCTCTTTGTTCTCATTGGTTTCAAAGAACTTCTTGATTCCTGTCTTAATTTCATTATTTACCCAGGAGTCATTCAGGAGCAGGTTGTTCAGTTTCCATGTAGTTGTGCGGTTTTGACAGAGTTTCATAATCTTGAGTTCTAATTTGATTGTGTAAACTTTTTGAAATGTAATAACACTTAGCTTTAAACACAATTTAAACACAAATATATGATACAGGTGTACAGAAATATATCCTTCATATCCTTATTCAATAAGTCTTTTTAATTTTTTATTTATGTATTTATTTTTGAGATGGAGTATCGCTCTGTCGCCCAGGCTGGAGTGTGCCATGGAGTGATCTTGGCTCACTGCAACCTCCACCTCCCAGGTTCAAACAATCCTCCCACCTCAGCCTCCTGAGTAGCTAGGATTGCAGGCATACACCGCCACACCCAGCTAAATGTTTTTTGTATTTTTAGTAGAGATGGAGTTTCACCATGTTGGCCAGGCTGGTTTCAAATGCCTAACCTCAAGTGATCTGCCTGCCTTGGCGCCCCAAAGTGCTAGGATTACAGGCATGAGCTGTCATCTTTTACTTTTTAAGCTTTTTGGTTACAAACTAATACCCCAACACACACATTAGCCTAGCCCCACACACGATAAGGATTATTAATAGCACTGTCTTTTTTTCCTTCACATCTTGCCCCACTGGAAGATCTTCAGTGGCAATAATATACATGAAGCTGTCATCTCCTAGGATAACAATTTTGCCTTCTTCTAGAATATCTCCTGAGTGACCCCCCAAAGCCTGTCTTACAGTTAGCCTTTTTATATGTAAGTAGAGGAAATGCAATTTAAAATAGCAATAAAAAGTATAATATAGTAAATACCTAAACCAGTAACAGTCATTTATTATCATTATCAAGTATTATGTACATTTTATAATTATATGTGCTGGACTTACATGACTGGCAGTACGGTAGGTTTGTTTGTATCAACATCACCACAAACACATGAGTAATGTACTCTGCCACCATGTTATGATGGCTATGACATTACTAGATGATAGGAAGTTTTCAGCACCATCATAATCCTATAAGACTACCACCATGTATTCAGTCTGTATTTGACCGAAAGGTCATTATGCAGTGTATGACTATAATTTAAAATCACAATGACACAGTAAAGCTTTTGCCAACTAAGACACATTTCGCAAATTAGCTCTATATTTGTTGGGCCCTGGTACCCGTGAAAGGAAAATATCTTGGGCCCCCAAAATCACTAAGGAAAACTCAAGCTGGAACTGCGTAGGGCAAACCTGCCTCCCATTCTATTCAAAGTCACTCCTCTGCTCACTGAGATAGATGCATACCTGATTTGCTTCCTTCAGAAAGGCTAATCGGAAACTCAAAAGAATATAGTCATTTGCATATCACCTACCTGTGAGCTGGAAGCTCCCTCCCCACTTCAAGTCTTCCTGCTTTTGCTTCAGGTTGTCCCCTCTTTCCAGACTGAACAAATGTGCTTCTTACATATGTTGATTGATGACTCACATCTCCCTATATGTATAAAACCGAGCTGTGCCCTGACCACCTTGGGCACATGTCGTCAGGCCTCCTGAGGCTGTGTCACGGGCCTGTCATCAACCTTGGCAAAATAAACCTTCTAAATTAACTGAGACCTGTCTCAAATTTTCAGGATTCACAGACCCTGAGAGGAAAATGTATCCTTAAGGATACAGAGAGGACAGAGCTTGGTAACTATTAATTCTTTTGGTCTCCCTCCAAAAGAGCCTGGATATTTTTCAAACTATATGTAATCCATGCTTATGTACATGATTACATTACATATGATTATATGTTATCTGCCCTGAGGCAGACCCACCCTCCTGAGGGACTTACAGACAGGACCATTATGTGGTTCATGTTTCTTCAAGAAGGAAGTTTATCTGGTACCAAGTTTTTCTAAACTGCCAGAGGTAATTGCATTGCGATCCCACACACTCCCTTAAAAAGGCCCTGAAGTTACTGACACATAAAAGAACATCTGGTGACAAGAAGGGGCTTCTCCTGGACCTCCATCATCTGTGTCAGTAGATAGCTAATGAAGCTCTCGACTGAATCCCATTCCCACGTTCCTGCACCATGAATCACATCGTTTTCCTCTCGGATAGCCCATCCACCTCCCATCTTGGTCCAGAACAAGAACCTGAGCTTAGAAACTGAGCCTACCTATGCCTGCTCCCTTAATGTGCAAATAAAATAAAATAAAATAATCGGAAATAGTTGTGAATCTTTGAACACCAGTCACAACTGAATAATTCTTCCGACCAAAACTCAAATACAAAAAGACTAATAGCTAACATGCTGGTAATAAGCTAGTAGGACATTTTTAATTAAGTCTAGCCACTTAAAGACCTTTGGGTGTAAGAGTACATCTGGTTATAGATTGCTAAAGGACATTTGGTTATTGATTGTAGAAGCATAATCATTAACCCTGTTAGGTGTCATTTTATGTATAGGAAAAAGCAAGGACCAGAATCATTTTAAGGAGTGTAGTGACTTACGTAAGAGACTTGGAGCCTGTTTTTGTTTCCAAAGCATCTTTTTGGAGAACTGCAAGTCATCGCACAGAGTCAGGGACTTTGTGAAATTATGCTGGCAAACAGAAAAGAGCAAACGTGGCTTCTTACATTTGCTTCTTTGTCTCATAAGCTCCCCCTTTTGGTCACAAATCAATCACCTGGTTGTATTTATAAGACTAATGCTAATTGTCCCACATAGTTAAGAAGGCTGTTTTCCAGGAAGGTTGATAGTCTTCAGTTGCAGTTGTAAGGAATGAACATTAGGCCCAGTGTGCGTACTTGTCTATTTGTTGAAAAACATGCTTCAGATCGCATCTCATCTTATTTAGCATGAGTCAGTTTTCCCGACATCGCCTTTTCTTGTACCTAACACAACACCTCAATAGGAATAGTATGAGGATACTACAGATAATATATAGCAGTACATACTTAAGTCAGTTAAAGCATTAAAGTAAGTTAAAGATTGGGAGAAAAACATGATAATCATTTTTTTAAAACGGTAACATACACTTGTTTATTTGTTTATTTATTTATTTAGAGACAGGGTCTCACTTTGTCACCCAGCCTGGAGTGCAGTGGCATGAACATGGCTCCCTGCAGCCTCGACCTTCCAGGCTCAAGCGATCCCCCCACCTCAGACTTAATTATTTATTTTTATTTTAGATTCGGGGGTACCCGTGGAGGTTTGTTACCTGGATATATTGCGTAATGATGAGGTTTGTCCTTCAAGTGTACTCATCACCCAAATAGCTAACACTGTACCAAAGGTGGAATTTTTCAACCCTCATCTCCTTTGGTAAATCCCGCCCATCTAGGGAGTTATTTGGCAGTATAGTTTCCATGTGTGTTATACATGCAGCCATTTCTTCCTAGTATCTTTCAACTAGGAAAATTTCCCTTCTGGAGAAATAAAATGTCTCAAGGAAGAACTTACCTCTTTGTCAGGGAGTCAAAACAACTAGATGAACAAAACTCAGGACCAGAAACCAAGTAGGAGATCTGACGTTCAAGGGAAAGTCACCCAGTTGTCTCCAACCATGAAGAAGTTGGAGGGACTCAAAGGGCGGATGCTGTCCCCAAGGTGCTGAATCCCCACAAGGTTCCAGACAACCCTGGGCAGTCCACTGTGAGTTCCTTTGTGGTTGTCTTGATTGTTCACTAAACAAAAAAGAAATCAAGCTTTTAAAGCATTAAAGTTACTTTTATTCAGAAGTCTTACTGAGGGCTATAGACCAAAGGCTACAGTCCAGGTGCAGTTCTATCACACTGCTATGATGCAGTATTTTAGTTCAAAGCTTATATACAGATGGTAAAGATTCAGTACATGCAAAATTATGTCAAAGTTTGGGAGCAAGAGTATATCTGGTTATAGTTTACTAAAGTACATTTGGTTATAGATTGTACACACATAATCACTAATCCTGTCAGATGTTATGTGTAAGAAAAGCCAAGGACTAGAATCACGTATCTTTTAAGGGATGTAGTGATTCAGTTCATAGACATGGGCAGCTGTGTGCTCTCTCCTGTTTTGCCTTCCAAGCACATTTCAAGAGAGCTTCATGTCATCACAGAGTCCTGGCTTTGTAAAACTATTCAAGCAGAAATGAGCACACATGGCTTCTGACATTTGCTACTTTGTCTCCCAGGAGTCAGAGAGAACAGATCAAATGACTACCTCATAGATCTAGATGTTTAAGTGCTTCAAGGCTGATTCAGTAGTTCCATCATTGTGTTGAGAATGATTTTAATAATAACCCATCAGTGTAACCATCCATGTAAGTACAGTGGGCTGAGAACAGTGGAACCTCTCTGTTCACCATACCAAATATTAGTAGCAAAGAAAAAAAGCTACCTGAGAATGAACCAATACTAGAGCAGAAGGACTTTCACATATAGTCCTTATCAATCCATGCAGCATGAGAATGGCTTGCTGCTGCCACAATAGGTCTTCAAATCCTGGAAAAAGATATAAGGACAGAAAGATAAGGACTGAAAAGAGCAACTAAAATCTGCATGTGTGGTACTCAGGACAAGTGATGAACACCACCATCCAAGATTCATTTGGTTCAACTCTTCTTTCCAGCTTTGCTGCCCATGAGCCCAAACATCATGCCACATTCCTCAAGTCTCCAAGGCTCATTGCTCTCTTTTCAGGGAAGGGAAGGAACAAGAATGAGTGGGTTACCTCCATCAGCAAGGCCAGTTTTTCCAATAAGAAGAGTAAAGGGCAGCCATCTCCAGACTTTTTCCATCTAGGTCACTTCTGGTTAATGATGAAAGGCAGATATCATTCTTTGTGGAAGAGGAAAACCTGAGGTGAATATCTATATAAGGATCAAGAAAGACCATCAGCCATGAGCCATTTACAGGTAAAACCTAGGTGTCTGATCTCTGAAACTTGTAGCTGAAACCAAGAAGTTTCCAGGAGACTTCTCATGTAAAGTTCATCACGAATCAGTATAAAGAAGAAGAACCTTTACAGAGCTAACTTTGTTCTCTGGAATATAAGATTTGACTGAAGACACTAACAAGTTAGGGAAGGGACTGGTCCCAAAAGAAGTCAAAACCGAGGAACTGCCGACCCAAGCAGAGTTCTGTTACCCCTCAGAACCAGTTCAGAGACATAGCAACACAGCACTAGGGTGACCTACCTCCTCTCAACAGCCTGAGCACCTCAAGTTCAAAGCAGAACATGGTCAAGGGTTAGTACTCAATGAAATTCAGAGAAGCTCGTCCTTATTTGTACTTACAGAGATACAATACACTACATACTTGAGGAAAGAATATTTGAAAATAGATTAATATGTTGAATTTTCGCAGAGACCCAAGAACTTGAGGCCAAATCTATTAGGATTTGAAAAGAATCAGACATTTACAACATCGTAGTGAAATCATTTTCCATACTCTAGGAGCATCCTCTAGGGAACCAAGGGCAATTCCCCGGAATGATCCATTGCATCTTTGTTGGGGAAAAACCCTTCCCTAAGACACAGAAAGCTTTATCAACTAGTGTAACTGCTTCCTGATACCTGAAAACAGTCCTGAATATTTGTTCTCTGCCAGAGAAAGCTAAAGATATTCCTACTGACTATTCGTCAGGGAACAGAAGCCCACTGCCTGACCCCCACTTATTCTTACAGATAAAGAGAAGGATGGGGTTAGAGAAATTTTGGTATGGAGTAAGACACAGGTTGTGGCCTGAGATTGGGAAGTCCCTTTAGTATAACCTAGTGTTCTCCATCAGGCACATATCTCTCCCTGTAAACTGATCATTGTTCTCCTCCAGAATAATGGGGCCTGAAAGCCCTAGTATATAGAAAAGGGCAGAATACCTATAAATAGGGGGATTTAATGGGACTGAAAACAGTCCTTATGAGGGTATGTTGGGTAGGAAAGCTGTAGAAGGGTAGTGACTCCCTAACTGGGAAGGTGGGCCTTTCCCCCAGATGTCCTGTTGATAAGTTCAGAAGCCTTCTAAAGAATTCCTTTCAGTTTTCCTCAAGGAATGTTGACCTATTCTGGGATAAAGGGTCATAAACAGCAGGTCTTTTTAGATTCCAGAGATTTTGAGGCTTTGTTTGGGTGCCCTTTACCAAGTCTGATACCTCTTTCAAGAAGATTGGAAACTATGACCAGAAATTAAGCCTTACCAGCACCAGTCCTGTAATCTGTATCCCCTTACGTGAGCCATGTAGGCCACAGCACCAAGTACCTCTCTGGTTTCTTTTCTGCCCAGTGAGCTTGATCTCTCACAGATCCTCTTCCAATTTCCCGTCTCGAATATAATCCAGGATTCAGCAAACTTTTTATGTAAAGGACAAGATAGTAAATATGTTCACTTTTACAGACCGTGCAGTCTTAGTGGGAACTTCTCAACTCTACCCTTACAGCATGAAAGAAGACATAAACAATATTCAAATGGATGCGTATATCTGTGTTTCATTAATAATTTATTGGACAAAAAAAAATCACAAATATGGGCCATATTTGCCCTGTGGGCCACACTTTACCAACTGCTGATTTTAACCATTCTCACATCTGGACTCAAACGTGTCTGGGGAAATAAATACTAAGTCTTGTGTGGGCAGGCCTGAATGGGCCCACATGGGAGAGTCTGGAAGCCTTTTGGGCCCAAGTTGTCAGGAAATAAAAAGAATGAAGGCAGATTATCAGAGAGTAGTCAACTTCTCTAGCCCTGCTACAAGACTTAACTTCTAGCCAAGATGCTTGGGAATCTTAGAACAAGATTTTGTTCCCCCAATCTCAGACCTTCTGCTGCCCTGTATATGAGCTCATTTCTGAGACTATGCAGTGAAAACAACCATCTAACTCAGACCAATGGGTCACCTAGTCAACCTGATAAGGTAACAATTCTTGAACTCTGACATGTGGATGTCAGACACCATAGTGAAAATGTCGCATTTGTTATCTCTCTTAGTTTGGGTTTATTTAAAAGTAAACCCAAAAACAAGAATTTGAGTACAGGTAACTTACTTAGGTGCAAAAAGATTGATAATCCTTAGAAATGAGCTCTTAAATCATGCCATTAACTTACAAGATTGTCTCCTGCAGAGAGAGACAATAGTCTAGCAAATAGCAAGACAATTTCTTGTACATCAAGAAAGAACCAACCCTTGCCATCAACTTAAAATGAACTCCCAGGCCGACCTATGCTAGTTGGCTAACTGCCTGGCCACCCAACTTTATTCATTCAAGGACTGACCACGTAGCTCAGTTTTCCTCTCCATGCTAAGACCTTCCATCCCTCTAGGAGGTTTCAACACACAGACTCTGGTGCCTCAATTATCTGGCCTCCTCATTTCCCAAGACTAAAAACTGTCCCGTATTTGGCACTCACTCTCATGGCCAAATTCTAGAGCTCACCACCTAGAGTCACATAGCTCTCCGAGCCCTGCATTCAGACAGCACCCCATCCCCAGCAGCCAGTCCTTTCCACTTGCTCAGGTGAAAGGAGAGGCCACCATGGATCACAAGAGCCTTAGGGCAGGGATTCCTTCTGGAGAATACTCAGAGACAATGAAAACCTCTTCTGATCCATGGATTCACGTTTCCTCTTTAAAATACCTTTGGATATTTCTTTGAAACCTGACAATACAAGGAAATAAATTTGTACAACTTGGGAGAAATCAAAGTTTTCATTATTCCATTTGTTTCACTTTCAGAAGACTAGCTTGCTGGAATATAAAATGTCTCAGGCATTAGGGGAAAATGAAACATCTTGTTTTATTCCCAGCTGCTTAATGCGTTAAGTTCTTAAGCACAACGTAAGAAGTATCTGACCTGACACTCTGCTTTTATAGAAAACAAAAAGAATGAATGCATTTGATTTATAATACTCTGAACAATGAAATGAAGATAGCCTTTTATATGCTTTCATATTACCAACTTTTCTCGTTTCTATTTCTCAAAGCTTTTCTAGTCTTGTTTATTTGAATTGAAAGCACATGTCCTGTGAGCCTCTTATATAATTCCTTGGATAGTGAGCAATAACTGTGAGTCTGATGGCAAGCCTGGTTTAGGCTAATTTTAACAGACAATAAAGTTTTGGTTTTGTTTGCACAAAACCTGTCTCCTATTATTTATTACACATACCTAGACACCTAACTACCTATCTCCTGCTGTTACGTCACCACACGACTTTGCAAACTCTTCCTTTATGACATCGCTGAAAACCTATTTCAGAACTAACATAAGGATTCAGTTGTCCTTAACTTATAAGAACATTCACTGCATAATAGCACAATAGGGACTAGTGGTTAGAAGCAGCCGGAGCAGGGCCAGCTGTATGGGGGCCACCACACTGCCTCCCACACCTGGCTGTGTCAGCACAGTAGATGGAGTTGAAAAGACCTGAGTTTAGACTCCAGTTCAGCTACACATAAGTGGGATTGCTGTGGTTATAAATTGGATTCAGTTGTCTTCATCAGAAAAGTGAGAATAATACCTAACTCATAGGATTTTCTAAGGACTAAATGAGATCCATGCATAATACTTAGCACAGTGTCAGGCACAAAGTAAACACTAAATGTTAACTCTGGTAGAATATTCATAATCCAGTGTATGTGGCTATGTTATATAAAATTGGGATAAGCTGTTTTCTCCTGACTATTCCTCAGACCTAGACAAGTATCAAATGTACCCTTCAACAAGGTTGTATCAGTTTGCATAACAATAAAACTATGAGTAAGCCCACTTCTTGGCTTCTGTACAAACACTGAGTGTTACCTCATGTAAATGCTGACATAAGGCCTTAATTTTTATAACTCATGAGATAATTTTATGTATATTGACCATTTATATTATGGCAATTGCTTTTCATGTCATTTGCCTATTTTATAAGGATGTTCTTTTCTTATATTTTAGGGTGCATCATATATAAGAAACAGAATCTGTCATTTGTTCAAATACTTTTTCTAGTTTCTCCCTTGTCTGTAATTTTCCTTACAATGTTTGGGGTATATGGAGCCTTTAAATATTCAAGTAATCAAATGAAATCTTTCTGCCTTTGAAATAAAAAGATTAACTCATATGTTTGCCTAACATTAATTTTTTTAGTGTATTTAATTGATCTGTAATTAATTTCTATGCAATACAGCATTCCTTTTTATTTTCAAGTTTTTAACCATTTTCCCAATTACCATTTATCCATTTTTCTCTTCTCCCACTAACATAAAACTCTACTTTTTCTGTATTTTGCATAACATATTTCTATCAAGTTATAGACATAGTCAAGTATTTTACTGACCTTTCTGTTTTCCTCATTACACATATTTTAATTTTGTAGTTTTATTGTGGTAGGCAGAATTCTAAGATGGCCTCCAATATTGCTCGCACATGCACACACCTTCTCCCAGTTATTCAATTAAACACCAATCCATATACTGCCTTGGAGGAATATCCAAATGCAGTTAAGTTTCCAAACCAGTTAACCTTAAGCTAGGATTATGCAGGTGGCTTGACCTAACCACATGAGCCCTTTAAAAGCAGCTAGTTTTCTCTGGCTGGTCTGGCTGGCAGCAGAGGTAGTAGATAGAGAGATGTGTTCTGGTTGACCTGGAAGAAAGCAAATATTCATCCTGTAAACTGGAGGTCCCATGTTAAGGAACAGCAGGCCACCTCTAGAAGCTGAGAGCAGTCCCACACACAGCTAGGTAAACAACAAGGTCCTGAATCTTATAACCACAAGGAAATGAATTCTGCCAACAAACAAGCAGGCAAGAGGACCCCGAACCCAGATGAGAACTCAATCTGGATGACACCTTGATTTAGCCCCATCATTCTCTGAGCAGAGAACCCACACAACCTTTACCAGACTTCTGAGTTTCAAAACTGTAAGCTAATAGTTGAGAGTCCTTTTAAGCCATTAAATTTGTGGTAATCTGTCACATAGCAATAAAAAACTTACATGTTTATAGTATACGTTCACAACCAGTATATCAGAACACCATCAATTCCTATTCCATCATATTATTTGTTCTTGGTAATCACACTTACAGTACTTTAAATTTTCTTAAAATTAAAAAAAAAAAGTTCTATCGATCTTTCATGTTAAGTGTATGGATTACATTGGAGACAGATCTGAATAGTCCGGGAGGCTCATTATCCCTCTTTCGTGGTAGCTAGACAGAAAGAGCAGCCTGGTGCCAGCCACTGCACTTCAGTGAGCTCTTCTTTCAAACCAGGCCACGCCCTCAACCAGAAAGCCCAACTGTTATAAAACTGCCCTCCCAGAGCACACTGCTCATTAAGATTAGTGGGCTCCATCAGTGATAGACTGGATAAAGAAAACGTGGTGCATATATACCATGAAATACTATGCAGTCGTAAAAAAGAACAAAATTGTGTCCTTTGCAGGGACAAGCATGGAGCTGGAGGCCATTATCCTTAGCAAACTAATGCAGGAACAGAAAACCGAATGCTGCATGTTCTCACTAGCAAGTGGGAGCTAACTGATGAGAACACACTGACACATAGAGGGAAACAACACACCCTGGGGCCTATTGGAGGGTGAAAGGTAGGAGGAGGGAGGAGGAAGAGAAGCAGGAAAAATAACTAATGGATATCAGGCTTAATACCTGGGTGGTTAAGGTATTAAATGTGTCATGAGACGCATTTACCTATGTAAAAACCTGGACATCCTGCACATGTACCCCCGAACTTAAAATTTAAGTTAAAAAAGTAAAGCTTAGTGGACTCTCCTGCCGGCAAGCCAGTCATTTACACACACACACACACACACACACAAACCTATTTCCTGTATACCTAGGATGTTGCTGGGGTGCATCAGCAAGCTCCTAAGTAATACCCAAATCGTCCTTACGCATTGTTCCTGCATCTCCAAACCACTCTTGGTTCTCACACCCACTGCTCAACTTCACACATTCGGGGCCCTTTGCATCAAGTCTTCTACTTGAAGACTATGATGTGTGTTGCTACTTTGAGTTGTTTATGTTTTTCTGCCATGTTTTAGAAATATTTTTAATAGATCATTACTTACCTTTAGCCTACCTCTGAGTATTATAGCTCTCAAAGCTATTATGAGTAAGTTAACTTTCTTTGTTTATAATTAATCTATGCTGGCATAAAGAGAAGCGTTTGGATCCATATATTTCTGGGTTTTTTTTCCAACTGGACACAGAGTGTTTACTGACCATTAAAGTGTAAATGGATGAAAGAATAAAGCATTCATAATTTTAAACAGGACCAGTTAGCCAGAGAAGTCTTCAGAATCTGAAAGAATGACTCTATAATGATGTTATTCAGACTATGAGCATGTGGCTGCTACCTATTATGCCTACTTCTGAGGCACATGTGCATGCTACTGGGGGAGTAGATACAAAAAGAAAGTAAAAGAAGAAAAAGAAAAGAGAGAGAGAGAGAAAGAAAGAAAGAAAGAAAGAAGAAAGTAAAGAAGGAAAGAAAGAGAAAGAAAGAAGAAGAAGGAGGAGGAAGAAAAGAAAGAAAGAAAAGAAGGAAAGAAAGAAAGAAAGAAAGAAAAAAAAGAAAGTTGTCCTTATCCCTTAACATCGCCTAAGAGTCAGGTCTAAGTGTCTGAAGCTCAGGATTATGACTTGAAATACAGCTTCTCATTTGCAATAGGGTTTGAGACCTCTTAATACTTTTATAGCTTCTCACAAGGCATCCTGAAAGTAATGTTGTCCATGGTTAGTCAATTACAACTCAAATGTATCTTCCCACTCCAAAGCCCCCAAAATTAAAATTTCTCACTGCTCCCTGGGTCCATCTTTCCCTTTAATATTCCATTGATTCCCATTCTGCTTTCATCCGCAATCATTTCCATAGCCTTTGGATGGGATAAAAATGTGAAGCCCCTATCTCTTGCAGTACCATACAGGAGATTGCCTCTGTCTCAGTTCAGCAAAGATTTCAAGGCCCAGATCTGAAACAACAGATTGGCTTGCTAAGTAACAAAATTATTGACTTGATTTGTAGGGGAATTTGCCTTGTGATGCTCACATCATTACAGATGTAAAAGTCAGTTCTGTGCTTCTCCAGTCTGGCAGGCATCTTACTCCACTGCCAAGACACAACCTCAGCTGTGCCTCTGTGATATGCATTGGAGACCACGGGAATCCACGTGCACCCTCCTGCAATCTTATCTCATGTAATCCTGTTCATGATTTATTCACTGCTTTCAGAGGATATCAAAGTGAAAGCACCCTAAATGATGACCTTATTATCATTTTTGTCCATCCCTGAACCCAAATCAGATTCTGTGTTCTATTCTGGGCTTAGCTATGTCACCCTGACATCTATATCCTCAAACCTACTTTTAATTCAATCCTCTTCCCATTTAATTTTTCAGCCACTTTTCCCCTCCCTTGAGTTTTATATAACCTAACTCTGGACAAAGTACTTCCTATTAAAAACTAATTCTTGATCATTTCCCTTGTCTCTCTTATCAGTAACTGATACTTGCCCCTGCATGTTCCCTGCTGTCCTCCCCTATGGAATCCTTACCATCCAATTCCCTCCAGCTTAGTAGGAAAAGTAGAGAGGGCCAGCTTATTCCTAGAGTATATCTAGAATTGATTCATCACTCTTTTATCCACCATCCTTCACATAAAGTTCATACCATTCCTGCTGGTTTAAAAAGAGGTCAGATAAAGACGTATTTTAGAATGCAACTGATCAGGATATAAAAGTACGGTATATTTATTACAATCAATAACAAAATAAGTAACCATGATTAGATATGAAAACAAGAAAAATTATTTGGGCAGCAAACTCTTACTACTTTTAAAATGGTATGGCATCACCTAGAAATAGTAAAGTTTTAAAATCATGTGTAGTTTATATATTAATCTGCATAAAAGTTATTTATTGTAACTGTCTTCAGTAGAAATTATCTGTAGATTATATAATCATATAAAGTAAATATAAAAATAAGTAAAATACTCTCTTCAATTTTCCTAACAACATATTATGGTTTAAAAATGCTTCAAAGAAAAGGCAAAATCCTTTAAAAAGCACTATAAATTTTAGGAAGACAAGTTGTAACTCACTTGAAACAAATTTCATTGTATATTGTTAATATAGTCAGAAGTAAAAACATACAATGAGGCATGTTTTCTTTTATAGAATACTACAAAATTGAAGTTTTCTAATTAAACTCATAGTATCTAAATGCCATCTACAGTTAAATTTTGCCTAATATGTTTGAAACACTAAGTAAAAAGATAAACTTTTTAAAATCTTTACTATATTATCACAAATCACTGTAGAACTTGTATTACAACGTTAAATGAGATTATTTAAAATATGGATTGTACATTCTTCTAATTTTCATTGAAACAGATTTAATCTTGACAGGTAAGTTGTTTTTGGTCCATGTGCCCCACTGAATTCCAGTTGCAAGCAATTTTCCAGGGAAGTGATGAATGCCATTTAGATTTGCTAGACCGCACTGGTTAAACCACCAGCCGGTCTTGTTATGGAGGTGACTGCAGCTCTTCACAGACTGACCATTGATCAGGCATGCAGGGCGACACCCATCATTATCAACATCTGATGTACTAAAAGGCATTGCATTTTGATTATCTTCTTTTTTGAGGCCTCGGAATGCATCACCTGGGGAAAAAAATAATTTAATGATTGAATTTAAAGGAAATTTCTATTATTTTAATTAATCATTACCAGTATATTAGGCAAGAGCATCACATCTGGAAATAAGGTTTAAATGATTTTTCTACTGTTTATCATGTTAAAATTCTCCTACTCGAAGATTCAACATGCCGCAATCTGGTGATGAGTTCCTCAATGTGACAGCATCTTTAAATGAATATTTGCTATACAAGTCACAGTCCAAAATGGAAGTTTTGCTGTGTAAACAAAACCAGATATTTAGGCCAAAAATTATAGCATACAGAGCTGTCATAATTTAGACAGACCAATATGATAATTGATAATTTAGGAAAAGAAAATAATTTACACAGGGCAGGATTTCATACCACTACCATTGACGTCACTTGAGCTAGAGAAACTTTTACCCTTAAGAAATTTAGACTTACAATTTAAAAAGTTGGGGGGTTTTCTGGGTTTTTTTTCTATATATTATACAGAATACCAAATGCCCTCAAGAAAAATTCAGGTGTACTTTTGAGGTGTACCTTTTCTTCATGGCTCTTCACATGATTTATGGACCAATTGAATAGTAGTTAAGACAAAACCATTTTTAAAGGGCTTCTACTGAACATTGTTTTATTTTGTTTTGTTTTGTTTTTGAGACAGAGTTTTGCTCTTGTTCCCCAGTCTGGAGTGCAACTGCATGATCTCGGCTCACTGCAACCTTCACCTCCCGGGTTCAAGCGATTCTCCTGCCTCAGCCTACAGTGTAGCTGGGATTACAGGCACAAGCCACCACACCCAGCTAATTTTTTGTGTTTTTAGTAGAGACAGGGTTTCACCATGTTGGCCAGGTTGGTCTTGAACTCCTGTCCTCAAGTGATCCACCCGCCTCGGCCTCCCAAAGTTCTAGGATTACAGGTGCGAGCCACCGCTTCTGGCCTGAACATTGTATGTATGGCATCCCTCGTATTTACAATATCCCTGCAATGATTAAGTATCTTGTCCAAGATGACCCAGTTAACTCAGTGACAGGAGCAGGAGTCATATTTTGTTTCATAAAATTCCATAAAGTTAAAGATTCTAAGTAAACCCATAATACCTACATTTCACCTATATGTAAACTTTGGTTAATGTTTGAAACACTAATTAAAAAAGAAGTCATATAAAATCTGTGGAGAAACCAAGCTCTATATTTGTTTCATTATTTCTGAACGTTTGGCATCTCTTGAGATAAATCTTTTGAAAGAGCCTGAAGAACTTCATTAGCAGTGGTGGCCTATTCTATACCCCAATTCTGCTGATTATTAAAGTCTCTGACTCCGCACTTCATGGGAAACAAAACACACATATTGTAGGTATTTTCAGAGACTATATAATCTCCAGCACCCACACAGTGTAATACCTTTCCAAATCCACTGGGAGACAACACCCATGGAGCATTGCCTAAACAATGTGATCATTCCACGGATACTCTCTCTAGATAAAGTCTGACCACCAGAAGGATCATACAGCACATAAGCTCAATAGATTTTATTTAATTCATTTAAAAAATATATGCATAGGTATATTTCATTAAAAAATAGCCTATTAAGATATACCCATCATGTCTTCTGCGAGAGCGTGGTTGGAGAACATAACACTTTTGTTTTCTGTAAGAATCCAGAGAGATTTATCTCAAGTCTTATAATCAGGAATAGTTGTGATTCTCATGGAACAAGTGTATTGCTCAAATATTCAAATTCATATTTCTGTTTTTGCTCCAAGCTCAAAGCCAAATTTGTGACCTGCCTCTACCACATACCTGATTGCATTTAACCCACTGGTTGTATCTGTATTTCTACCATTACATTCTTCTGACACCTTTTTCTCTTATTCTTCTGATTCCATTATGTGATCGACAGTTGAAAGTTACTTAACAACCTTGTTGGGAAAATGTAGAGTACAGTATGGCAAAGTTTGAGAGTTTTGTAAGGAAAATACTTTTGTCATTATCAATGTTATCCTTTAATTAGATCCTAGTCATCTTTCAGAAAACCCCCACATAAACTTTTCCTAATGTAATATATTCCATCTTTAGATAGTTCTTTACACTTTTAGAGAGGAAGCATTGAAAATCATATATTGTAACTTTCTAAACTTTTCCCTATAGATCATGATATGAATGTCAGACTTTCACCTAACATCCCAAGTGTAAACCCCTCAGGTATCATAGATTCCAACCATGTCAGACAACTCTCTGTGTCCTATAATTTTCCTCCCTCTATGCCTTAACTCAAGCTGCTCTGCTTGTCAGCCTTCATTTGCCAAAAGCCTATCCATTCTTCCAAGACTAGATCAGTGGTTCTCAACGGCAAGTACGCCAACATATCCATCTGGCTTAAAATAACTGAATCAGATTCTACAGGAATATGTACTTTTAAAAAGCTTCCCAGGTTGAATCTAACATTAAAAGCTCGTTGAAAATTGCTTTTCCATGAATATTTTTTGGGTACAATCAACTGGAATAATTCTCACCCTCTTTCTGACCCCAAAAGTCCTATCAGTATTCTGTATTTCTAGGGTTACTTATCTTCTCCTTTATATTGGGATCAGTTAAAGAGCTGGGGACATATATCATTCATTTTTTGATTTCTAACACTAAATATACATAATGAACAAGCACCACAAACAGCAACAAGGGAGTTGAATGTAGTACTTTTTAATTCAAATGCCTTTAAATTGTCAGCATTAAAATGCAAGTTTAACATCAAGTATTTTTGAAGTTCTAACAAATTAAATTTATTTGGAAATGAGCAGATGCATCAAAGTATAATGAAAAGAACACTAAACTAGTTGTTCTGTCAGCCTGGATTCTTGCCTTGGCTCAGGTGACATGATCTGGGAATCTTGGGCAAGTCACTTTATCACTCAGGTTTTTTCACCTGTAAAGTGAGAAGACTAGAGATCGTCTTTAACAGTCTGTCACTTCTAAATGTCAGCCTCTCTGAACACGAAAATGAAAATACCTTCACAGCCTCCTCCTCCACAGGCCCTCTATCCAAAGAATTAACTGAAATTACATAAGGCAAATTGTTTTAGAGACTATAAAGCACTTCAGAAGCATGAGGTGGTACAATGATGATCATAACCAAGTTTCAAAACTCAAGACTTGGCCAGCTTTCTTACTCCTAATCTATTCTGTTATCAGTTAGGTGTAAGACAAATGCATTATTTCTATCTTCGCTTAATAATGAGTCAGTTATAATTTAGATTTGGATAATTTTAGGAATAAAAAAAAACTTACCAGCATTTCCTGAATACCGTCCTAAGTGCATTTTAAAAAATCTTGTTTCATCCTCTAGCCAAAAATTATCATATGATGCATAAGCAAGTGTGTCATCTTCAGATTCCAAAGACACATACAGCATAAAACTGGTATTTTTCTGATTTACTATATAAAAAATCTTTTTCAGTCCTAGCCAAAATTCTCCTGTAAAAAAAAATGCTTTGTTTTAATATATTTTAATACAAATTAGAATAATGCTTTATTCTTGAATGTTTGGTCTTGTTTAGCATTTCAAAAATTCTGAGATGGCTCACATAAGTAATTACAGGCACTGGATGGCCTAGCTCAAATTACCAGTGCTTACCTACTTTATAAAACAAACAAAATTCCTACTTCTACTTCACCAGGCTTGAGAAAATCAGACCCTTTTTCAATTTTATCTCCCAAATTAAGTAAAATTTGGGGAGAGGAAATAATAATGATCTCCCCAAATTTTATCTCCCAAAATTAAATTAGTCTTCATTTAAAGACTAAAATAGAAAGTCAACTTTTACCTTAAAGCATTTCAACATAAAACCAATTGAAATATTATGGCAGGTAACAAAATGTTATTAACCAGTAAATGTAGAAGGTTTAACCTCCAAATCAGCAGCTCCTAAAGAAACATTTCCTAAAAACGCTCAGTCGAAATTATTTTTTGCTGCCTTGTAATACTTTCTTAACAGACACTTCTTGGTTACAATGCAGCTGGTTAATTTCCTATGCCTTGAACATCATGTAATAACATTGGAATATCTCTGGGTTTGGGATCAATATTTCCAAGACGATTATAGATTCAGGATGAAATATAAACTCCCCAACTCAGACTGCATATTTCTTGCATACATATCCTAGCCAATGGCTTTCTACCTCTCCTACCCACATGGCATAGCCCAAATGTGGATACCTCTACTCTGAGATATATGCCTCTGCTTGAATCATAAAATTATTAAAGAAAATAAGGGTCCAGTCAAAACAAACTTCAGAGCTGGAGGATTATGTGACAGCATTCAAACTCTTAAAATTATAGCTAAGATATTAAGTCTTTCTTCAGAGCTCGCAGGCATGGACATTTTAGCAACATACTTACAATTGAAAAGTAAGGAGAGAAATTGGGCCCAATAAGATGGCTCCATAGGGGTCCATTGAGTCTCACACAGTGTATAACACTTCAGTTTAAGTGCCCCTGCCATCTTTTCCCAGTAGCCCACCCTCAAATTTAAGACTTAAAAATGCATTTTCTGTAATCCCAAATTAATTAATTAATTTTTGTTTCTTATTTTGTTTTTTTTGTTTTTTTGAGAGATTCTCACTCTGTCACCCAGGCTAGGGTGCAGTAGTGCAATCTGGGCTCACTGCAACTTCCGCCTTCCCCCGATTCCAGAGATTCTCATGCCTCAGCCTCCCAAGTAGCTGGGATTACAGAGGCGTGCACCACCACCCCCAGCTAATTCTTGTATTTATTTTTTATTATACTTAAATTCTGGGATACATGTGCAGAATGTGCAGGTTTGTTACATAGACATACATGTGCTATAGTGATTTGCTGCACCCATGAACTCATTATCTACATTAGGTATTTCTCATAATGCTATCCCTCCTCTAGCCTACCCCCCAACAGGCCCCAGTGTGTGATGTTCCCCTCCCTGTGTCCATGTGTTCCCATTGTCCAACTCCCACTTATAAGTGAGAACATGTGGTGTTTGGTTTTCTGTTACTGTGTTAGTTTGCTGAGAATGATGGTTTCCAGCTTCATCCATGTCCCTGCAAAGGACATGAATTCATTTTTTTTATGGCTGCATAGTATTCCATGGTGTATATGTGCCACATTTTCCTTATCCATTTTATCACTGAAGGGCATTTGGGTTGGTGCCAAGCCTTTGCTGTAGTGAATAGTGCTGCAATACACATACGTGTGCATGTGTCTTTATAGTAGATTTATAATTCTTTGGGTATATACCCAGTAATGGGATTGCTGGGTCAAATGGTATTTCTAGTTCTAGATCCTTGAGGAATCCCCACACTGTCTTCAACAATGGTTGAACTAATTTACACTCCCATTAACAGTGTAAAAGCATTTCTATTTCTCCACATCCTCTCCAGCATCTGTTGTTTCCTGACGTTTTACTTATCACCATTCTAACTGGCATGAGATGGTATCTGATTGTGGTTTTGATTTGCATTTCTCTAATGACCAGTGATGACGAGCTTTTTTTCGTATGTGGTTGGCCATTTAAATGTTGTCTTTTGAAAAGTGCCTGTTCATATCCTTTGCCCACTTTTTGATGGGATTGTTTGTTTTTTCCTTGTAAATTTGTTCAAGTTATTTGTAGATTCTGGATATTAGCCCTTTGCCAGAAGCTTAGATTGCAAAAATTTTCTCCCATTCTGTAGGTTGCCTATTCACTTTGATGATAATTTCTTTTGCTGTCCAGGAGCTCTTTAGTTTAATTAGATCCCATTCGTCAATTTTGGCTTTTGTTGAAATTGCTTTTGGTGTTTCAGTCATGAAGTCTTTGCCTATGCCTATGTCCTGAATGGTATTGCCTGGGTTTTCTTCTAGGGTTTTTATGATTTTAGGTCTTACATTTAAATCTTTAATCCATCTTGAATTAATTTTTGCATAAGGTAAAAGGAAGGGGTCCAGTTTCAGTTTTCTGCATATGGCTAGCCAGTTTTCCCAGCACCATTTATTAAATAGGGAATCCTTTCCCCATTGCTTGTTTTTGTCAAGTTTGTCAAAGATCAGATGGTTGTAGATTTGTGGTGTTATTTCTGAGGCCTCTGTTCTATTCCATTGGTCTATATATCTGTTTTGGTTCCAGTACCAAGCTGCTTTGGTTACTGTAGCCTTGTAGTATAGTTTGAAGTCAGGTAGCATGATGTCTCCAGCTTTGTTCTTTTAGCTTAGGATTGTCTTGGCTATACAGGCTCCTTTTTGGTTCCATATGAAATTTAAAGTAGTTTTTTCTAACTATGTGAAGAAAGTCAATGGTAGCTTGATGGGAATAGCATCAAATCTATAAATTACTTTGGGCAGGCTGGGTACAGTGGCTCACGTCTGTAATCCCAGCACTTTGGGAGGCTGAGGTGGGTAGATCACCTGAGGTCAGAAGTTCAAGACCAGCCTGATCAACATGGTGAAATCCCATTGCTATTAAATATACAAAAATTAGCCAGGTGTGGTGGCAGGCACCTGTAATCCAAGCTACTCGGGAGGCTGAGGCAGGAGAATCTCTTGAATCCAGGAGGCACAGGTTGCAGTGAGCCGAAATCACACCACTGCGCTCCAGCCTGGGCAACAAGAGTGAAACTTCATCTCAAAAAAAAATTACTTTGGGCAGTATGGCCATTTTCATGATATTGATTCTTCCTATCCATGAGCATGGCGTGTTTTTCCATTTGTTTGTGTCCTCTCTTATTTCCTTGAGCAGTGGTTTGTAGTTCTTGAAGTGGTCCTTCACGTCCCTTGTAAGTTGGATTCCTAGGTACTGTATTCTCTTTGTAGCAGTTGTGAATGGGAGTTCACTCATGATTTGGCTCTCTGTCTGTCTATTATTGGTGTATAGGAACGCTTGTGATTTTTGCACATTGATGTTGTATCCTGAGACTTTGCTGAAGTTGCTTATCAGTTTAAGGAGCTTTGGGACTGAGACGATGGGGTTTTCAACATATACAATCATGTCATCTGCAAACAGAGACAATTTGACTTCCTCTTTTCCTAATTGAATATCCTTTATTTCTTTCTCCTGCCTGATTGCCCTGGCCAGAACTTCCAATATTATGTTGAATAGGAGTGGCAAGAGGGCATCCTTGTCTTATGCTGGTTTTCAAAGGGAATGCTTCCAGCTTTTGCCCATTCAATATGATACTGGCTATGGGTTTGTCATAAATAGCTCTTATTATGTTGAGATACATTCTATCAATACCTATTTTATTGAGAGTTTTTAACATGAAGGGGTGTTGAATTTTATCAAAGGGCTTTTCTGCATTTATTGAGATAATCATGTGGTTTTGTCTTTCATTCTGTTTATATGGTGGATTATGTTTATTGATTTAATATGTTGAACCTGCCTTGCATCCCAGGGATGAAGCCCACTTGATCATGGTGGATAAGCTTTTTAATGTGCTGCTGGATTCAGTTTGCCAGTATTTTATTTAGGATTTTCGCATCGATGTTCATCAGGGATATTGGCCTGAAATTTTCTTTTTTTGTTGTGTCTCTGCCAGGTTTTGGTATCAGGATGATGCTGACCTCATAAAAACAGTTAGGGAGGATTCTCTCTTTTACTATTGCTTGGAATAGTTTCAGAAAGAATGGCACCAGCTCTTATATGTACCTCTGGTAAAATTTGGTTGTGAATCTGTCTTTTGTACTTTTATAGAGACATGGTTTCAACATGTTGGCCAGCCTGGTTTCGAACTCCTGGCCTCAAGCAATCCCCTGTCTCAGCTTCCCAAAGTGCTGGGGCTACAGGCATGAGCCACCAGGCCCAGCCCCAAATTTGTTTTCAAAATACACCAGTACAAAGCAGTCTCAGTTTGCATGCACTATACCTGCCTGAAGACCTGGTCAGTCAAAATTCATATTCTTTCCCCATAGAAATAAACTTGAAGTAAGGAAGATGGCAATTCAAAACCTGTATATGGATCTATAACTACCTAATTCAAGAAGAAGCATCAATGGAAAAATCAGAAGTAATGCTGAGAAAATGCAAGTATATTCACTATACTCCATAGCATGGCAGTTAGCTGGGTATAAGCCAAATGGCTTCTAAAATCACTGGCGTTCAGTAGCATTTTTAGCACTAGGACTAACACCATTACTTACCAAATCCTTGGATGACATTATTATGAGAGATTAAAGATTTAAAATTATAAAAACAGTAGCTGTTAAAATAGTATAAAAATTAGCAAACTCACTGGCAGAAGTTCCAACTAATGTAAAATTCTGCAAAGTTCAGAAATATTGGTGTTTCTGTTTATCAGCAAAAGTGATGCTGCCATGTGGCAATAATGTAAACAGATTTTTACATTCACCTGGGGTTATAATTTTCAAATTTTGAACATAAAGATGTTTACTGACATTTTAATAATATGATCAGTTTAAATAATTTGAATTTGCACAGACACCTCAATTCGCCATTTCACTGGCTTGTATCGATACTACACGCATCTCAAGAATTTTAAGATCTAGGACAATGCTGCCATTCAGTTTTTCATTCTGCAAACAGTTGGTGAGCACCTGCCAGAATTCTGCTGGGTACACAGTAGATACTTAATACATATCCAATCTAGAATTTTCACTCAAATCACATTTCACCAGATATCTACAAATAAAAATTTCCAGATCTCAACTGAAGATCTACTTATTTTAAATAATCTGGCATATGAAAAGAGGGTGATTTAAGTCGTATTTTGATATTTGCAAGCATTTGCTATTTTTACTGAAGATCTGACCAACAGAGATTCTATAGATATAATACCAAAAAGAGTAAAAAATGTAGAGTAGAAATACAAAAAATTAACCTAAAAGGTCTCCAAATCCATCCAGATAATCACACCACAATCTTTGGAAATCAATTATCCCATCAATCCTTTTCTGTATCACAGTCCATCCACCTCCTCTGTAATCCATGTCACACATTACCTAAAACAAGCACAGGGAAGCACAAAATAATACACTATTATTTTCATTATTTGATAATATAACACTCATGCTTCATCCTTAGGCTTAGAAAAAGAGACGATACTGCCACTGAGTTTTCAATGCAATCATATGCCATTAATTCATTCAGATTTTTTTATATCTCTGGAAATAATGCTGTTTATTATAAACCTGTAATTAACCTAAATAATGCTGTTTATTATAAAACAAATTTGTAATTAACTTAATCACAGTCCCTATAACAATCATTTTTAAAAATACGTATTTGCAGCATTTTCTTTCTTTTTTTTTTTTTTTTTGAGACGGAGTCTCCCTCTGTCTGGAGAGGAGTGGCGAGATCCGGCTTACTGCAAGCTCCGCCTCCCGGGTTCACGCAATTCTCCTGCCTCAGCCTCCTAAGTAGCTGGGACTACAGGCCCATTAGCCAGCACGCCAGGCTAATTTTTTGTATTTTTCAGTTTGTATAACAATATTGCTCTGATGTGGCAGAGCAATGCATTTCTCTATAAACTTTTGAATTAAAACAGTGGTGTGTGTGTGTGTGTGTGTGTGTGTGTGTATGAAATGTGTTCACGTGCTTGTCTTTGCTCTTTTCTCCCACAAGCCTGGAAGGCCTATGTTCAGACTGGCATTTTCAGAGAAAGGCATGATCTGTGCCCACTCAGCAGGTGCTCATAGACACATCTGTTGATGCTGTGTAAAAGCTCCTAAAAGGACCTCTGTAGGGGATGCATAGAAGCAATATAGGGAAGAAATCAGAGCGAAATTCTCCCTCAGAAACTTCCCGCATAGAGACAGAGAAAAGGCAGTGTGGAGGAAGTTAAGGAACCAGCACTTTCCCACAAAAGAGGTGATTATGCATCCCACTCTTCACAAAATTAGAAGCCTTCCTTTTCCACGTCTGTTCAGATCTAGTTTTGAATCTGTAGGTGAAGTAACTTAGGTAATTTTAAAATTATTTCCCACCTAATTTCCAATTTTTTGACATCTTGTCAATAGATTTCAAATAAAATAATGGTAGTAACGCTAAGAAGAGAAACCAGTAGTACCTACTTAGAAAAAAAGTGACTTTATTATCCAATAAAGGTTATCGATAAGGTATAAGTATCATAAACTGTCTTCTGCACAAAGAAGTGCCCAGGAAAAAATATATATAATATATATAATTGTGTGTGTGTGTGTGTGTGTGTGTGTGTATATATATATTCCATCAATATGCATAGTCTCTGGTAGAAATTTCTACTAGATATCCTTGCAGAGAACTACTAAGAATAGACATAAGAGTAATTTATCAATTTCAGAATGAATCAGCTTTTCAATCTGCCTTGCACTCCACTGAAAGGTTTTTTAATTATTAATTTCTCATACAATCACATAAAATCATCTATCATCAAAACAAATTATAAACATATACAGGAAGAGAAGTCAAAAGTATTTTCAGTAAACTCCAAGGCAAAGCACACCATTATTTTCCAATATCCACAGGCTAATTAAAGCAAGCAAGTATTATATTGTATAGTTCTGCCTGCTATAGTTCTGCCTATTATGAGGATAATATAAGCTTTTGCATCAAATGGATTTACTTTAAAGAGTAAAACCATGGAAACTCAAATAGAAAAGTGAAAGACAGACTCTAGCTCTTTTATTAATTCATGTTTTGGGCATTAGAATTCTAAAAAACCAAAATTTTGAAACTATAACTTTACCTAATTTATTTAAAAATTTTCAAGGAAAAATTAAATATTAAAACAATTTAAATTTTAACATAAATTAAATTGGTTGGATGTTTATCTTAGCCCACGTAACATGGGAAAACTTTACCTCAAATGGGTAGCTAGATCCTTCTGGGTGAATTATGTATAAACCACTCGGTGTTTTGGTGACAGAACCAATGGTATCCTTAATATCAGTGCAATCTAAACCTAGAAAAGCAAAATTATTTAATTAGGATATTTTCAAGTGTACATTTAAGGCAATCATTTTACTATAGAGAGTTGATAGTGCTATTATTATCATAATTTTCATTAATAATATTATTTTAACTCCCGCAAAATGAAAAACGGTCACAATTTTAGAAATAAGAAGAAAATATAAGGGATTAAAGAATTTATGCTGCAAGAAGCCTTCACTTATAATATCACTGTTAGTGATTAGTTTCCTATACTGTTTAAAAGTTTCATTTGGGATCAACACTTATTAAACGTATTTTATAATTACACATTCTCTTTCCCAATAAATAATGCCCTTTCAGAAATTTAAGTTTATCTTAGAGGATGTAATGTTTAAAGGAAGTCTGCATGAACAGGGAGGAGAAAACCGAAAGGAATAAGCAAATTAACCACTATAGACACGTCTTTCAGTATTCTATTCCCAACTTCAGAGACTGATGTGTTTGGGACCACTAATACCAATAGCCAAAGGAAGAAAGGGGAAATCACTTTCTTAACCAAGAAATTATGCCTGACGTTAGAGCCTACTCTGTTTACTACAGTTAGAATTATAGCCCCCCATAATCACCTTCTCCAGAGCACTCATCTCTAAGGGATTGTAAACATGTGTATGTGGATATGGATATTACATTTTCTGGAAGATACTCTACTCTGTAGCATCTTTTATAAACGAAACAAATTCAACCCTTAGAGTGTCCATTATCCAAATGCCCGTCTTAACATCCTAGTTCTGCCCCTAACACTTTACTTCATTGTGTTATCCTAACCATTTACGTAGTAAGGTGTTACATAAAGCCCTTACCATAGCGCCCAGCGCATCCAAATAATGAAGAAAATGCCATCTACAAAAAGGTTAGCTATAAAAAGTCATTTGCTTTCCCCTTCGTCTCTAGGAGATATAGATTTTTTGTTGCCTGTGTCCTTAATTGTTAAGAGATATTCTTATAATGACTCTGTGCTCAGAGACATGATAGAAGTTCACGCTGAAGGACTGATCTGGGTTGGAGTATCTGCTTTATCATTACCTTTCAAATTAATGTGAACAGATTATTTCGATTTTTCTGGGGTGGATATTTCTTATCCGATGATGATGATCATAGCAAGCCCTTATATTGCTCTCCCTATGATTCGGGCAATTTTTTTTCCTTGTGATAAACATTTGATTCAGGCAATATTTTAAGAGACTTTCCTGTATTTATTCATTTAATCCTCACATCAACTATAAGAGGTAGGTACTATCAGTTTACTGACGAGAAAACGTATCAAGAGAGCAGCAGGTCAGAAATTTAAAACCAAGGATTCTGACATCAGAGTCCATGCTCCTGACTACCACACCATACGTGCTTTGGGGCAGTTATGAGATATAATAAAATAATTTTAATAACAAAATAACGTGAGAAAGTGCCTGTCTTCCTACCTATCACATAGAAGATTTTCAGGCACTGTTTATTCTCTTCTTTTTCGAAGAAGAACATAAAGATCATGTTCTAGGCACTCAATAACATTTATTTGTTTAAACATTTGGGGATAAATTCATATTTATAAGATTTGTAGGGTATTTTTCTTAGAAGTCCAAGCCTTTAGGAATTAATATGCTGTATTTTAGTATAAAAAGTGCTAACTTTCAGTTTATTCTTGTCTTACATTTCTTTTTCCTTTCAAATTTTATGCCCCAATTTTAAACATTTCAAACATGTCAGAAACATTTTTCACAGGTGGGAGGAACTTTGAAACTTTCTTTTCTTCTATCTGAAGATGAATTATTAATAAGATATAAACCAGGAGCCCAGAACAATGCTACAGAAAACAATGTTATTTTCAACAGCTTCAGGATATCTTTATACAGCCATGGCTTTCACATGGTTGAAAAAGTACCCCATTTTAAGAAATTACCACATTGTCTGTGGTGAAATCTGCTTAATGGCAGGTATTAGCACTCCAGTCTGTTAGAGAACGGTGAGCTGTAGTTTTTAAACAAAACTTTTAAATGGACTAACCTGTCCAGGAAAATTTTAAGCAATAAAAGACAAACATGTAAAGGCTGAAATACCAAAGTTCTCACCATGTGACTGAACTGGTCTGTGAGGAAAAGGATCCAGTTGTTTTCTAAAAACTTCTGTAGTCAAAAGGAGAACTCTATTCATGAGCTCGTTAACCTAAACACATGCATGCACATTTAAGTAAATTTATATTTGAAGAAATTGCCATCTTTAAGCCTTCATAAACCCAGCTCTGAAATACATAACGGTGTCCATTTCTCTAGATTGAGTTCTTACTGCTTTAACAAAGAATAAAGACAAAGCTAAATTGAATTTTGTAGTATCTACCTCCTTAACATCGATTTTATCTGCCCCTATTTCTGCATTTGGCTGCTCTTGCACATCTGTCTTTCATACCTTGTCCAAACCATTGCTGCAGTTTCTTACCTCCTCCCTTGGCTCTTCCTCAAGTCATTGGCCACACAAGTTGATCAGATTGTGGCATTTCCTTGCTTAAACACTACAAGGAGCCAAAGTGGCTCCTTGGTGTGGTATGATTTCGTTCTTGCCTATTCCTATAGTCAGTTTTCCTTAAATACTCAGCCTCACCAGCCACTCCACCCTGCATCAACTCCAAGAAGTTTCCCCAGAATGGAATGTCCTCTTCGCCTTACCCAACCTGTATGATTTTTAAAACATTCATTCATCCTTTATGACTGTTCACAGACTTTCTCCTCTGGGAAACTTTTTTGTATCTGAGACTTCTCTTTTGTGCCGTTCTAACAACCACATTTTTGTCAACACATTTTAATGCTCCACTAGACTGTATACCCCTTGAATAGTTCAATTGTTTTACTGCTTTTTGTTTGCCTAAAGTTTACTATGGTGCCTTTAACATAGTAGGCGCTAAATAGATGTCTGAACATGAAAGCATTTTAAACAAAGATTATACCTCCAGCTAATTATACATCAACGTGCACATGCAATAAAAACACAATGCTAAAACATCTATACCTGATTAGACAGATAATCCAAGGAAGCTTGTTGCTCATCCATCATATTCCTTAGTAGTTTTTTGGTACTTCTTGTGTAGGAAACAATAGAATTTTGCAAATTTCCTTAACCATAATAAAAAGTGGCTGTTAAGTATTATATTGTTATAGAAAACAATCACAGTGAAAAATAGTGAATTTTACCTGATTTTGGATGTGTATGTTAACTCAATACTATCTCAATTTATCTTAATACTCAGAACTACATATTTTAGTTAGTATATATTTTGTTTAACTCAGGATTAACCCCAGAAATGATTGTGTCAATACTTATTAATGAAACTATGCTTCCTACTAACATAGATTATCCAGAATAATTAATCTGTTATCATTAAGAGACAGTGTTCTGATTATAAATTCTCACTTTACAAGATGAGATATATAAAGGCAGGAGATAGACGAGTCATTAATTCTCACTGTATAAGAAAGTTAATGGCAACAATTTTATACCAGGCAAGTTAATTTTTAAAAGTACATCTTGGTTTTAATTTTTCTATTAATACAATATTTATATAATTAAATTGCTAGCACATACATATACATACACATAATAAATCTTAGTCAAAGGTTTTGGTTATTTGGTTTCTGACTAAACATTTACCATGCGTTTTCCTTTTAAAAATGTTTTTATCTTAGGAGAAAATTTCTTATAGTGAAGTTGCGGTAACAGTACAAATAACTTTTTTCCTAACGCCTTTGAGACCATGTTGCCATGATGTACCATCATGCCATTTCAGTGTGTATTTCTTACACCAAAGATATTTCTAATAACACAACCATCAAAATTAGGAAATAAACATTGACTACCTACATTTCTCAGACCCTATGTGAGTTTTACCCAAGATAGCAATAATGATGCCCCCATAACAAAAGGGCCCACACATTATTACGTATGTTATTCTTTAAAAATTTATTTTCTAAGTTTCCTTCCACCAGCAGTAGGATGGCATTAATAAATCTTGATATTTTTAATTCTACCTCACTCAGCTTCCTCTCTCTTTTTTATTTTCAGTCTCTCACTTTCTATTAGCTTTTTCCCGAATTTAGCCATCTGTCTTAATAGGCCTAAAGCTGCATTCATTGGTTTGAGAAGCCTGAGACCCTTTTGTGACACACAGAATTAGCTACATAGAAAAAGGATCCATTCATGTACCAAATATTTATTAAGTACCTATCATAGGCCCAACAATAAAGCTTCTGGCCTAGGATGATCACAGTGTGTAGAAAATGACCC
Organism: Colobus angolensis palliatus; assembly: GCF_000951035.1. NCBI lineage: Eukaryota > Metazoa > Chordata > Mammalia > Primates > Cercopithecidae > Colobus > Colobus angolensis. Next base: position 8,229,498 of record NW_012120709.1, read on the forward strand.
AGACAAAAGCTAAAGTATACTTTTCAATGTCTAGCCTAAAAATAATGAATCATATACCCTTATTATTGTGTTTATTTTTAATACTTACTACACATGAAATGTTTTTCTTCTCGTGTAATTTTAGTTTTAACATCGCATGATTCCTCACAGTCTTCCTTACAAACGGTATCATTACTTTTACTTTCATCTTTTGCATTAGATACATCTTCTACAATGTTAACTACTGAAGAGTCCTTTATATTAAAAAATAGAAATAAGAAAAAATACATTAAACATGTTATATGACATAATACATAATAAATAAGACTATAGGGAAAAGCTTAGATTTCAGGAAAGACAAGGCTGATCACTAGAGAAAAATATAAGCTACTTAATTCAAACTTCCACAAATAAACCTGAGGAGTAAATAAAATCTAATGGACCAATTTCTTAATATCCTAGGTAGCCACTCACAGGACAATATTTGAAATATGAAAGTTTGTGGAACAGCTTTTTTTAAGCAACATGATATTTTATTACCTATCAGATATTTCATTGAAAAGTTGTGGGCTAGTTTTTAATCTAGGCCTGAAATGTCTTTGAAATTTTTTCATAAGATATTTGTTGAGTCAATCTTCACTTTATAGCTTCCTCAGTTTAAAAACTGTAACATTAAAGCAATTTTTCAACATTTCTAAATAAATGTTTTAACTGTTCCATAAATTATATTTGGTAGTTATGATTAATCTTTTCAAAATTCTAATCATGCTTTCCTAGCTAATATAATATTGCTAAAATTCTTACCGTAGAATGATGTACACAGTTACCTTGTACAGCTTCTCCACAGATAAAAATACATACATTTACGAATAAGAGTGAGGCTTGGAATGGAGACATCATATTTTTCTTGGATAGATGAAAACACTTCTTCAAATATCAGTCAGCTCTCTGTGGAAAGAACTACAGAGCATAGAGTCTTCAGTTAAAAACCTCTGGAAAGCGTACAACAAAAACAGAAGCCAATACTTACTAGTTTCCATGCCCTGGTTTGAAACAACACCCTTCATACGAAAAACAAAGTAGCCTCTAGAGATCCTGACATTTTAAGTTGTACAATTCCTTTTTTATCACTTCATGTCTGTATTATATATCCAAGTTTTTGCAATATAGGCAACAAATAGATAAGTAAATAAATAAACGACAGATGTAGATAAATAAAGCATGAATTTATAAATTCATCTAATTTTTGTGAGTCAGCCTTTTCTTGCCTTGGAAAAAAAATGCATTTGATAAGCTATACAGCAATAATTGCAAACTGCTTGCAAAAAAATAGGAAATAGAAATGACTGATGGAGTGGTAAAAATATTACCTTGGAACTATTTCTATAAAATACTAAGTAGAAATTTGATCAAGGTGGACATCCAGAGGAGATAATTCAGACTTAAAATATACTTTTAAAATGCCAAATTTCAAGGCCGGGCACGGTGGCTCATGCCTGTAATTCCAGCACTTCGGGAGGCCGAGGCAGGTGGATCATCTGAGGTCAGGAGTTCAAGACCAGCATGGCCAACATGGCGAAACCCCCTCTTACAAAAATTAGCCGGACGTTGTGGTGGACGCCTGTAATCCCAGCTACTCGGGAGGCTGAGGCAGGGAGAATCGCTTGAACCTGGGAGGTGGAGGTTGCAGTGAGCCGAGATCACACCACTGCACTCCAGCCTGGGCGAAAGAGCGAGACTCCGTCTCAGGAAAAAAAAAAAAAAAAAGCCAAATTTCAAGACTGTAATTAATCTGTAATTAGTTGTAATCTAATTACAACTATTTTGTCAAAACTGTAAAAATTCTGATCATCAGAGAAATAATGTTATAGAAAATGACCACTCTTTGAAGGTTGATAGATCAATATCTTCAAATTTTGTCTTTCAATGTCTCCTTCCCTTCATTCTACACACATGCCTAAGTCTTCATTATTCTAAAATTAAGAGGCAAAGCAAAACTTTCCTGCATCTTGCTTCTGGCTCGAGATATTATTTTCTCCATCTCTTTTCCTGAACTGAGAACTGCCATAGTTTTTATGGTACTAGTACAATGACTGATACACAAGAGGCACTCAAATATTTTCTTAATGAAGAAACAGCTTAAAATAATTATCTGTTCTCTGACTTTCGTTCCTCACCACCTACTATTTAAACCCAAACAATCTTATCTCTTATTTGTGGCAATCACTTTCTCAGAGTTTCTCCAGTGAGACAGTATGAGATGGTTGGGAGTGCCGGCTCCAAGACCAGATTGCCTAATTTAAAGACTAGTTTGAACACTCCCTTACCCTGGAATCCTGGACAAAGTTACTAATATTGCTACAGCTCAACTACCTCCTTTGTATTATGGAAATCATTGTATGGATTAAAAGATTAATATATGTAACATTGAGGACAATATTGATGACTTTTATAATTTGTATTAACAGACGAATACACATATTGTAATCTTAAATTTCAAGTTGAAGTCTTACAAAATTGAAGTGAAAATGGCAGAACTTCAGCAGAAGTTGGCAGAACTTTAAATCAGCCAGATGTTAAAATTCTTTGTTCTTTCACATTTTGCCCAGAGACTAATTCAGGAAATTCTTATTTGAGCAAGAAAATACTTCAGCAGAAGATGGAAAAAATATATATATATATATAGCCTCAGCCAAGACAAAAGTGAAAGCACAAAGAATTGTCCATCACAGCTGCCACATGGTTATAATACTTGTTAAATTAAATAAGCAGGAGGCCATTGCCTGAGGCTGTCTCTGTACTTTGAGCTCCTCTGTAGCAAACTGCAGCCTGACTTAGGAGTATATTTTTTGTAACAAATAGCGGAGTTTCAGCCAATCATAGGCAGCCAACTAATCAGAGTATACCCAAATAAGATAAACATCTAGCTGTAGTCAATCACATGATTCCTCTACTTTGTTTCTGTGTCCTATAAATAAAAGCATGCTGCTCAAGCTGCTGGGTGGAGCTCTCTGAACTTCTTGTTCTGGGTGCTGCCCAATTCATAAATCATTCTTTGCTCAAATAAATTCTGTTTAATTTCTGTTCTAAAGATATTAAAAATAATATTCAGGCTGGGTGCTGTGGCTCACGCCTGTAATCCCAGCGCTTTGGGAGGCTGAGGCAGGCGGATTACCTGAGGTCGGGAGTTTGAAACCAGCCTGACCAACATGGAGAAACACCATCTCTACTAAAAATACAAAGTTAGCTGGGCGTGGTGGTGCATGCCTGTAATCCCAGCTACTCAGGAGCCTGAAGCAAGAGAATCGCTTGAACCCGGGAGGTAGAGGTTATGCTAAGCCAATATAGTGCCATTGCACTCCAGCCTGGGCAACAAGAGCAAAACTCCATCTCAAAAAAAGAAAAAAATATATATATGTGTATATATATGTGTGTGTGTGTATTCAAATTCAAATTAAATAAGTTATGTGAATATGCTTTATAACCATAAAGTGGTTATTATTAGTTTCCTTTGTAAATAAAACATCAACAATTTAAGAGACCACATTAATGAAATTGCAAGTCTAATAGACATCTCACATTTAACATGTTTGAAGCCTAACTCATATTCCTTATTCCACCCCTACCTATTCTTTCCCACCTTAGTAATGGCAATACACTTTATTCAATTGTTTGAGCTAAAAATCTGAGAGTCACATTTGACTTTTTTCCTCTCGCTTACTGCAGCCATCCACCAACACATCTTATTGGCTCAAGGTTCAAACTGCAAACATTTCTTGCCACCTCCACTGCTACCATCCTAGTGCAAGTCTGCTATCTCTGATAATCTTTTAACTGTCCTCATTGTTTCTGGTCTTATCTCCTATACTCTGGTTTTCCCCACAACAACTGGAGGATCTCTTTAAAGATTAAACAAAATTGTGTTACTCTTCTAGTCAAAACTCTCCAATGGATTTCCCTCCATTGAAAGTTGGATTTTATATTAAGTCCTTGCATACCACACAAGTCACCACTAAATCTGGGCCATGTACCTCTCCAATCTCATCTGTTAGCACACTTCACTTATGATATGGTTTGGATCCACGTCCCTGCCCAAATCTTTTTTTTTTTTTTTTTTTTTGAGATGGAGTCTTGCTCTGTCACCCAGGCTGGAATGCAATTGCACAGTCTCGGCCCACTGCAACCTCTGCCTGAGCGATTCTCCTTCCTCAACCTCCCAAGTAGCAGGGATTATAGGCCCCCGCCACCATGCCCAGTTAATTTCTGTGTTTTGAGTAGAGATGGAGTTTCACCATGTTGGCCTGGCTGGTCTCAAACTCCTGACCTCAAGTGATCCACCCACCTTGGACTCCCGAAGTGCTGGGATTACAGACCCAAATTTTATGTCGAACTGTAATCCCCAATGTTGGAGGTAGGGCCTGATGGAAGGTGATTGGATCATGGGGGCAGATTTCCCCACTGATGCTGTTCTCACGATAGTGAGTGATTTCTCGTGAGATCCGGTCATTTTCAAAGTGTTTGGCACCTCCCCTCTCTCTTTCAGTCCTGCTCTTGCCATGTAAGATGCCTGCTCCCACTTTTCCATCTACCATGAGTAAAAAGCTCACTAAAGCCTCCCCATAAGTGGATGCTGCCATGCTTTCTGTACAGCCTGTAGAACCATGAGCCAATTAAACCTCTTTCTTTATAAATTACTGAATCTCAGGTATTTCTTTAGAGCAATGCAAGAACTGCCTAATACACCCTACCTCACTCTGTTCCACCCACAGTGGTCTTGTGCTGTTCTTTGAGCACAACAGTATGATTCTGTCCTCACAGTCTTTTGTACTCACAGACCGCTGTGCCCTTATTCTTCATCCAGATATTTGAATGGCAACCTCTTTCCTTCATTCAGACCTCTGTCCTAATTTCCCTTCCTTTGGGGCCTTTCCTGAGCACTCCCTCACAGATAGAACTGACATTGGTCTGTATCCCCCTCCACTATCCCACTTTCCATGTAGCACTTTTCACTACCCTAATATATTCTAGTGGGGAAGAAAAAGAAATATAAGCTTCATGAACATAAGGACTTTGAAGTTTTATTCACTGTATCCCTAGCATCTAGAAAGTGCTTGGCACATAGTAGGTGCTCAATATGTATTTCCTTAACAAAAGAAGGAATTGTTTTATGGTTTTAAAGTGTGAAAGAATATAACATTATATTTAATTCAGATGCCCCTTCTGATAAAAATACAGAGGTTTTAGGGTAATATTCTTCTTTACTGCTTGAATCACAATTGCCTTTCTTGTCAAGAAATGAAGTTTATAAAATTCTCAAATTTTTTATTATCCAAATATCTAATCCTAAAGCCTTTTCCATAAATAACACTGACAAAAAGTCATGACAAAATCAAGAATCATGATGTTCAGAGCCCCTTGGGCCCTGCCTTTCTATAAGAATCTAGGATTCTACAACTAAAATAGAATGTGGAAAACCCAATTAACATTTTGAAGAAATAAAGAAAGAATTTAAAGGTCAAAAAAAAAACCTATGATTAAAAAAAAAAAAAAAATGGCAGCAGGCCGTGGTGGCTCACGCCTGTAATCCCAGCACTTTGGAAGGCCAAGTTTGGAAGGCCGAGGCGGGTGGATCACCTGAGGTCAGGAGTTTGAGACCAGCCTGGCCAACCTGGTGAAACCCCGTCTCTACTAAAAATATGAAAATTAGCTGGGCGTGGTGGCGGGCGCCTATAATCCCAGCTACTCAGGAGGCTGAGGCAGGAGAATCACTTGAACCCGAGAGGCAGAGGTTACAGTGAGCTGAGATCGCACCACTGTACTCCAACCTGGGCAACAGAGTGAGACTCTGTCTCAAAAAAGAAAAGAAAAGAAAACTGGCAACATTGTTTGAAATTTATTTTCTTCTTGGTCATTACCATAAAACAATATCTGAATGAAGAATAATTATATAAGTCTAAACTGAAATAAAATCCTAAGCCCCCACTGACCGAATAGACCCCCTCTTGGCCAAGGGGACCCTGGGAAAACCTTAAAACATTTTTTGATTTCATGTTTGCTAAATACACATGCATCAGAACTACCTTCATAAATAATCATAACTCCTCCTGTATCCTATAAATTATGTATGTTTAGCCAACTTTTTCAGCATAAATCTCCTTTCTCAACCTCCCCTACTTCAAAGTACCTGCCTCTCTAGGCTTCAGCTAGAAGCACACTTTGCAGCTTGTGGTATGGCCCTCCTTCCAGGCTGTAACCCTTTCCTCTCCTTTCCAGATTCATAAATCACGTGTTTTTTTAAGTTAACATAAGAAAGGATTTGTAGGCAATTGAAAAACCAAATTATGCTTCTTAGTGCTTATTGCAAGCCACAAAGCAGTGAGATGCCTAGGAGTTACGAGATTGCAAACTAATAATATAGCAAAAGCTGGACTTTTGGAATGCTAACCATGCCTAAATACTCCAAATAGCAACCCTAATATACTCATATTCATCTGTACTTTGCACTGCCCTACTTTGCTCAGGTCAGCCAAGGGGAGACAAACTTGTGATGATAGCAGTGGGAATAGAATCAAGGCCATTGCCTGTGGCCAGGCCAATTAAAAACTTGCCAAGATAGCCAAGTGTCCAACTGTATCCATTTAGCTTTTCGTGTCAGAATTGTATATTTTATCCTGCTGGTATGCTCCTGAAGGAGACTTCCTGTGTTTTGTGTCTTAAATCTAAACTGGATTTGTTGTGGCACTTTAAAATCTGTCCCCAGTGTACATTCCAATTTCAGTCATTACAACCAAGTTTGCAAAGATTGCTTTAAATAATTTCAACTGGAAAAGTTTATTATTTGAACTCTTAAAATGAACAAATTAATTCACAAAGGCAAAGACATTTGAATGGTGGGTGGATAATCTTTATTTGGTCTGTACATTTGGCTTCCAATCTGGGAATTTTTCCAAGAAAACACTGACTGAAATACAGTCAGAATTTATATGTGCATTTACATTAGGCTCCAACAATAAGATTCAGCCTTTTTCAAAATTTTCACTTGCATAGCCAATAAACTAGTGGCTTAAAAATCCATTTAATTTTCCATGCTTCCCAAAACCATGTCAATGCAACGATCTCTTTTGGCATATCATCCCAAGAGATTGCTAGTTTTGCTGTGATGGTCCATTTCCAGAATCTGGCAGCAAGGCAAGAACCATTAGGAGGCTTTGAAATGTAGACCTTATAAGTAGGGCAAAGGCAAGGAAGACGACTGCAGAGGGAAAGCCAGAAGTATTACCGAGTGGATGAGAGAATGCAGGGAAGGAAAATTTCCACTTCACAAAGACATTTTAAAAAGACGGTGTTTGGGGATAGTGATGCCACAGAAAGACTCACAACTCAAAATCTCGTAACAGGATTCAGTAGTTTAACAAATTCAACTCCAAATTGTCCCCCAGACAATCACTGCAGAATCCTCCCGGTGGCAATTGCCTGTATCTGAGGATTTTACATCTGTCTTTCGTCACTGTCAGTACTGCCACAAAAACGCTCTCCTAAAAAGGGAGGTAGAACTGCATCAGGCTCTAAAACACCACCCAGCTCACCCCTCGCGCAGCAACGCGGGTCGCTAGGGATGCCTGGGTTGCCATCAGCCGCTCTAAGCGGGCGGGGCTGCCGGAGCCTGCGATTGGCTGCTTCGTGCATATCGTCCCGCCCCGCCCTGTAGCTCCTCCCAGGTTTCCGTTGTCAAGGACGCGGCGTCGGTTGTTGTCAAGATGGCGGCTGGGGGTTGCTGTCGCCTCCTCTGCTATTGCCCTGCGAGGTCGCCGCTGCCTCAGCTGCCATCTCCACTAAAGGCACAAGTGCCGCTGCGCGGGAGCTAGGGCTGTCGCGGCCGACCCTTCGGCGCCCGTGACGCGGGGCCTGAGAGACGGAGTATAGGGAGGGGCCGAGCAGGAGCAGGAGGAAGCCGGAGCTGCCATGAGGGAGGCGCTGGGGGCGAGCAGAGAGGCGGCGCTGAAGTGAAGGATGCTGGCGGGGAGGCCCGTAGCCCGGAGCGCGGTCGGGGAACTGGGCACTGAATCATCGGACAACCTCGACAGAGCCCCCCTCGACCCTCGGGAGAGCGGCAGGCATCACCGACCTGGCGCTTACCTGTATCCTTCCCGTTCTGTGGCTGCCAGGGTAGCGATGTTGAAAACGGGGCCCATCTTTTTTCCAATTAGATTCCCATTACCTTTGACGCAGGGTGATCAAAACTAGCAAGTCATCTTAGTGCAGATATTTGCTTTAGCAACTGTCGTGGCTCACCTTAGACCTGAAATTATAGCATTTTATCTAATTCTGTGGCTGCTTCCGCCACATCACCCTGTTATCCTACTCCCATTCTTCAACTTTGTAACATTTTTGTGAATTTTAAAACACATCAACTGCGTATTCTGTGGGGATTATTTTTTACTTTCTAGAATTATGCCATTATGTTCTTCACTTATATATTAACTACTTCCTGATTTATCATACTACTTGGAGAAAGAAATTACACAAATAAGTAAAATGTTTTGCTATCCTGAAGAGTACGTTTTAACAGTTATCCTAACACAGCCCTAAATCCATTTACCAGAGCTGCTTAAGGCTACACAGTTTGGTAAGTTGTTTTGTTTTCCATCTCTGCCAGTCTGTTGTCAGAGCGACAGAAGAGAGGAAATGAGACACAGGGGACCTGGACGCTTCACGATCTGGGTTATCTCTGACTTTTCTCGAAGAGTTGGTTAAGCCGACCTTTGATGTTGCTGTTGGTTGCATTGTAGAAAATGGAAAAAGGAGAAGTATTTTGTTAGCAAAATCTGTAAATCACGTTTATTCCTTTAGAGACTGTTGTGATGATTAGGATTTAACCTTTGTGTTCCCAAAGGACTTGGTTAACAGTGATGGTGTTGTGTAATCATCTTCATTCTTGTCAGAGATGAGTGTCTTCTCTTTGCAAGTTAACCCTGTTTTCTTATCCTCCTTGTCTCCAACTTCTAGGATGTTCTTTGTACTCTGTTACAATTTTAGCAGCAAGTCAACAATGTGTATTGAGTGCCTGCTCTTTGGCTGACTCTGTTCTAGGTTCTAGGGATACAAGTCTAGTGAGGAAGACAAATGTGTGTAGAGCTTCACTAAAAATAAAACATCTCTCCTCCGATCATGCTTTCTCCAACCTTCCATCCCTTCAGTCTTTTCTTTCTTTGGGCAAGTTCTCAAAATGGTAGCTTGTAACAGCAGCTTCTAGTTCCTCTCATCTATTCATTATTAACCCCATTCAGTTTGGCTTCTGCCCTTGCTACTCCCCAGAATTGCCCTCTTAAAGATGTACTCTGAAATGAACACATTTTCTGTATGGATTTAATTCTAGCCTCTTGACGTTATATGTTCTTGGACACAACTGCTATTACACTGACCCTGATTTATCTCTAAATCAGAAAATAGGGAAGTATTGTAAATGGCTCATTGAGAGTGTTGTTCTATTATTTTCATTAATAAAATGGTTGTAGGCCTCAGTTTTTAAAATTCATGTGGTATAAATTTTGATACAAATGCCAAAGAAAATATTCATAAATATAATCCAGCAATACTTTGAATGAATATGACCAAATAGACTCTATTGCAGAATTAGAATGACATTTCCTATAAATACAACACTAAAAAATATCCTTAAAGGCTAAATATATAGTTAAAATTAGGCAAGTTATAAATGAACATTTTAATAGATGACCAATAGACTTTGATAAAATCCAACAACGTGTGTGTGTGGGGGGGGGCTGGTTTATATATATTTTTGCTAGTTTGTGCATATATATATGTTTAGATAATATATATTTAAATTGGAACAGAGGAGTTATTTTTGAACATATGATTATAACACTAAATCAAGAATATTATGTTTACTAGTTGGAAAAACACTAAAGCATCTTTTATATAAGTTTAATTAGAATGTTCTTTGTGTCTATGTTTTCCATTGGATACCTAGTACAGAGTAGCTGCTCAAATTTACATGACTAAATGAAAAAAAGGAAAGAAAACAAATGAAAGGACCATAGTCTTAAAATAAGCAAGTACGTGGTAACATTTACATTTCGATTTCAAATATGAACATGATACTGAGAGGCCATCTGGCTTTCTGTTGAAGACATTTTCTCACTGGAGTCAGAATTTTCTGACTCTAAGGGTTATAAAACAACAAAACCTTATAAAGTTTATTTGATTAAAATTAGCTAAAGTTCTATCATTTCAATCTCTTTTGAGAGTTCAAATAGAAATAGAATAAAGATTTTTTTTAAAAGGAAGGTCTCTCATGTCCCCTTATACCTGCCTTTTTTTCCTCAGATATATCTCTAGACTTCAACCCTCCCATTTTATCCTAGCACCCATCTTGCCTCTCCTTTCCTCTCCAGTTTATACCCTATTCTTAACTATTTGAACTTTCTCTCACCAACATCTTTGGCTATTTGTACCACAATCATTCTGCCTCAGTCACTCAGTAACTACTAAAGTCCTGCTCTTTACTCCTTCAGGCGAATAATAAAAATGCTGTCAAAGAAAAAAATCACAAAACAATACAGATTGTACCACTAAAGATTGATGGTTTCCAGCTTCACCTAAACAGGAACAGGGTTCTTTCTTTTTCCTATTAATGCCGCTGCCAGGTCTCTGTCACCTTCCACCACACTCAGTGTACTGTCTTACCACTTGATAAGACATGGATGCCCTGACAGGTCTCTTCCAACAAACAGCACAAACTCACACACTCCCACCCACCTGTCTTTTTTTTCCTCCAGGCTCACTGATGAGATCTTACTTTTACTGTAGAAAGTGAAGTAAACCCATTCAGCTGGGCCGGGTGGCTCACATCTGTAATCCTAGCACTTTGGGAGGCCGAGTAGGCAGATTGCTTGAGTCCAGGAGTTTGAAACCAGCATATCTCTACAAAAAAATACAAAAATTAGCTGGCTGTTGTGGTGTATGTTTGAAGTACTACTTAAGAGGCTGGGACGGGAAGATTGCTTGAGACTGGGAGGTGAAGGTTGCAGTGAGCTGAGATTATGCCACTGCACTCCAGCCTAGGCAACAGAGTGAGACCCTGTCTATAAATAAATAAATAAATTGTATTTTGCTAATACATAATAAAACATAGTTTTGTACCTTGTCTTTCTAAAAGGTATTGCCCCATGCTCATGAGATTTTGGAACTTATGTACATAGTACATTTCTAATGGCATATACATTTGTATAACCCTCTTAGGAGCTAAGTTTTCTATAGTGCACTAAAAGATATAAAAATGCATATGCCTTTTGTCCTCATATCTACCCCAGAGAATTTTCTCCAAGGGAATAATTCAGCAGGTTTTTATTAAATCATTAGTATATTCTAAGAACTATGCCAGGCATGAGAGTTACAGAAATGTAGCGAAGACACTTACGATGTACTCATGAAGGTGTCATCAAGTCATCTGGTGGAGGTTAGAAAAGGCTTCAAGGGAAGGAACTGCTTGAGATGGCCCTGAAAGGATGAGTAGAGTTAGCCAAGCGTGTGCCAAGAGATAATGGTATGATACATCACGGGTTGTTCTGTTTATAATTATCTTAGTGTGTCTGGGCATAAGATTCATACAGGGAAATGTTAAGAAATGAAAAAACAAACTATATTATAGAATGGTTTATATATAGGTCCAAGAACTTTGGAATTTTTCTTGAAGGTGATAGGGAGTTTTTAGAGAATAACAAAGAGAAACACAATCATATTTGCATTTAGCTGACTTCGTGTAGGTTCAAATAGAGGATGGCCAGTTTTGGAGTAAGGTGAGTTAGAGGAGCACTGCAGTAGTTCAAGCAAGGGATTTAGAGCACCTGAGTTAAGGGAGAGGAAGAAGGTACAGTAAAGGAGAAATAGAATCAACATAACTTTAATAGATTTGGGGAAAAAATGGGTTATGTAATACATGGTTACTTGTGATGGTAACATTTTAAACAACCTAACTGGAGAAAAGACTTAGTTGGGAGAGGAGAAGTGAGGATAGAGTGGGGTAGAATAAGCTGTGCTTTAAAATTACATATTTCAATCCATAGTATTCTTGGTTTTGTTTTTTAATGTTAAGTATCTAAAAATTCCCTTCTTTTGGACAGATATTTAGCAGTGTTTTTTATGGAACTACCTACCTTTACCATACAGCCTGTATAAAAAACAAAATTTAACCAGCCATATAATTTTTTTAAACTTGAATACCTTATTTGAAAAGATACAAAAGCAGCAGGATTCTTTATATTAATAATTAATAATTCAGCAGGAAACAACCTATACTATTATATATAAAGAAAGAAAGACAATCATTTGGTTAAATTGCAGACTATGTAGTTGTCAGAACATTACAAACATTACATTTGTGATTTTCTTTATGCTGTTGTCATGAGACTTCAGACATGTCAAACAGAGAACAGAACTGCCTCCTCCTTGCTTCTCACTGAAGCCGAAGCATCTTCCCTCCCTTCAACCTCATGTTGGCCCTGTGCACCCTGAAAGAAAGTTGCACTTTTCTTTACTGCCAAGTTGTCACTTTTAATACCTAGCCATCTTGTTGAAGTCTGGCTCTTAATAAAGTATTCTATCAGAGAAAAACAGTTTTTCTGTGCTAGCAAAGAACCAAATTTTCTTCCCTTTTAGCTTGATTTTTATAAATCCTTTAAAAGAAATCTTTAAGTGAAAATATGTTTGTGAGTGTGTTTGGGTCTTTGTCTTGAAGTACTGTAAAATTTTATTTAAAATGAAGGTACAATGAATTATGGCCTATGGTATAAAGATGGTTAAACAACAACATGAAACAAATAAGCCCCCATCAGCAAAGGTCTAAACAACAAGATGTTCAAATAAATCTGTTATTCTGAAATATGTAATAATAGAGTTTCTTTATAATATTGATGCTGAAGCCCTATAGGATCCTGAAATTAACACATGTTGAATTAACAAATTATGTACTTTGTAGTTTATTATTGAGTGTATTTCTTGTCTTGTTTTACCATCAATAATCAATTTATGAAACTTTTACAATCTTGATTAAGTGCAGCTTTTAAAGAGAATTTTGAACCTCCATCTTAGAGTAAAAAGTTTTTAAACAAGCTGTTTGTTCTAAAAAAGACAAGTAGATATGCCCTACCATCTATAACTTCAGTGTAATCTCATATATTTCTACATCTAATGATGAGGTACTAAATGTGATTACATGGTAATTGAGTGAATTTTTTTTTTTTTTTTTGAGACAGAGTCTCGCTGTGTTGCCCAGGCTGGAGTATAGTCGTGCATTCTCAGCTCACTGCAGCCTCAACCCCCTCCAAGCTCAAGCGATCTTCCCACATCAGCCTCCCAAGTAGCTAGGGCTATAGGAATGCACCGCCACACCTGGCTGATTTTTGCATTTTTTGTAGAGACAGGGTTTCACCATGTTGTCCAGGCTGGTCTCAAACTCCTGGGCTCAAGCAGTCTGCCCACCTCGAACTCCCAAATTGTTGGAATTACAGGTGTGAGCCACTGCACCCGACCAAATGAACTTCTTCTAATTCAGAATCATTAAAAACAGAAGACTCATGAAAAACAGAAAATTACTCTGACAAATTCGATAAAGATATTTAATAATGTCAATTAAAACACCACTAAATAAATTGGAGAAATTATTCATATTGCTACAACTTATTTAAGGAGAATTTAATTTTATAAAATAAATTTCAAATGAATAGATGATTAGGATAACCAAAATATTCCCCTTTTTCTCTGATGAGCTTCTGGATACACAGATGACTATGCATGGTTTTCCTAGTGGTATTTTATAACCACTAAGTAAGTCAGAAACTATATTCCTAACTGTTCTAGTTATATGGCTATTTGATTGTTTAATATTTGAAAATGTACTTTCCTACTATAGATTAAGGGATCTGTTGGAACATTTACTTCATCTACTTTCTATTAGTGAAATACAACCTTCTTATTTCATTTTCTTATATTTATGGCTATGAGGGCAACTAGTTGGTAAGTACTCAAATATCTGTGTAATGAGGACACGCTCAGTGGCTCACACCTATAATCCCAGCACTATGGGAGGCTGAAGCGGGCGGATCACCTGAGGTTAGGAGTTCGAGACCAGGCTGACCAACATGGTGAAACCTCGTCTCTACTGAAAATACAAAAATTAACTAGGGGTGGTGGCACGTGTCTGTAGTCCCAGCCACTTGGGAGGCTGAGGCAGAAGAATCCCTTGAACCTGGGAGGCAGAGGTTGCAGTGAGCT
>NW_012120709.1:8244478-8298722 GCF_000951035.1 Colobus angolensis palliatus
GGGTTTCGCCACGTTGGCCAGGCTGGTCTTGAAGTCCTGACCTCGTGATCCGCCTGCCTCAGCCTCCTAAAGTGATGGATTACAGGTGTGAGCCACCGCGCCCAGCCCAACATTTTTTTTTACATAAAATGTTTGCCAGTCATATACTAATGTGGGCACATACTAATTATTCCACAAAAACTATCATTACATCATTTGCATGAGGCTGTAGTTATATTTATCATATAGCACTTGACGCTCTTCCACTAAAGATGTAGACCATTGTTCTTAACTTAATGCTATCATTAGAGATATGAAAATCCATCTGGAGAAAAATTTAGAAGAAGAGCGCCAGATATTACTGCAGCAACAAAAAATATGTCGAAATCGAGCACGTAAATGTTTTGTGGAGTCAAATCGGAGAAAAAAGTAAGTAATTGCACTTTATTTTGAAGTATAGAAATTCAAAGTCAGTATAAAGTAATAGTTTCTCTACTTTGTAGCACTTTATGAAACTAAGTCATGGCAGTGTTATCTGTGAAACACTGACCAAGATTTGTGTGACTTTGGAAATTTTATTATTGTTTTCCTCCCCATAGCACAAGGGTGGTGGTGTATTATCTAGGTCTCTGACAGTAGCAGTCTTTTTTTTTTTCATAGAACAGCTTATTGCATTGTCATATACACTTCTTAAAATGACTATGAAATGTACTATCTTCTTTTTTTGCATCATTTCATGATGATTTTAAAATTACCAATTAATATTTAGTCTCTGTTGGTATATAGTTTGAGTTTGATTTGTTATTCACTTCTATATAATTTTTCTATATCTGCCACTTTTCATTTGTTCAATCTGAAAAAATGGAAAAATATGAATAATGGTACAAAAATTGGAAAAATATGAATAATGGTAGAAATATGAATAGCAGTAGAAGTGGTAGAAATGTTTTATAAGTGAATGCTTGGCCGGGCGCGGTGGCTCAAGCCTGTAATCCCAGCACTTTGGGAGGCCGAGATGGGCGGATCACGAGGTCAGGAGATCGAGACCATCCTGGCTAACACGGTGAAACCCCGTCTCTACTAAAAAATACAAAAAACTAGCCGGGCGAGGTGGTGGGCGCCTATAATCCCAGCTACTTGGGAGGCTGAGGCAGGAGAATGGCGTGAACCCGGGAGGCGGAGCTTGCAGTGAGCTGAGATCTGGCCACTGCACCCCAGCCTGGGCGACAGAGTGAGACTCCATCTCAAAAAAAAAAAAAAAAAAAAAGTGAATGCTGGAAAAAGAAGCTTTCTAAGGTAAACTAGAAACTATAGTAAAGTAAAAATACAAATTGTTCAATCACGCTTAACATTTTTCAGGATGTTTTTTAAATATTAGATTTTTTTGAGACAGAGCAGTTATGCCATTTTTTAATTGTTTTTGCTACCTTGTCCATATTTCTACAATACATGAATAGCAGAAAATCCCTAAAGTTTATTAACTACATCACTGGGTGTATGTTACAAATCCCATTTGAGAAACACAAAGTTGTTTACCTATAATTTTTGCCTGGCATTATGTTTATTTTTAGATTAACTTTTTCATTATGTAGTTTAAATTATTTACTGAAATTTAGAATTTTATTTTGTATGTATCTGTTTCCATTTTTCTCCTACTTTTGGGCTCCTGGCATCTATAAACGGCATGTGACAGATTTTCGATAAAGATGAATAATCATATGTTGAAAGAGTAATGGACTTTGGGGTCAGAGATGTAGGAAATGCTAGCTCTATGAATTAAAGGAAGTCTGTTTAATGTCTTTAAGCCTCAGTTTTCTCATTTATGATTGGAATTAATAACATCTGTTTCAATGGATTTTGCTGTACAGCAGAAAGGGTAGAAATAAAGTGGAGTATTTGAGAATACATGTAAAAATATCAGTGTCTGACATATAAGACTTCTTATTTTTATTATTAATGTTTGTCAATTGTTTATTTTACAATAATCGACTTTGTGTAATAGCAAGCCTTATATGGAATTTTATTAATAAATTTTCTATTTGTATTCTCTCATCAAATGTAAGAATTCTGATGTAGAAAATGACAGAAAAGAAATTTTGGTTTAAAATTCTAAGAGGCAGGACATTTTCCAATAAAATATTATTGTGTTTTAGTTTCTGTTACCCTAAAGTGCAATGTAAAGATACATAAACATTTCTTTTAAAACACTAATCATTTGTCTCTGTATTTCACCTTTTATAAGGGGGCCAAATTATTTGTGCATATCCCTATTTCAGGAGCTGTTTATAATATGGTCTTCTTAACCATGCCATGATCTATCAATTTATACTTTACATCATTTAAGTTTATACTGTCCACTTACATTGTGGTCACAAAGGATTTTTTTGTTTTGTTGTGGTTTTGGGGGTGTGTGTGTGTGGTTTTTTGAGATGGACTCTCACTCTGTCGTTCAGGCTGGAGTGCAGTGGCACAATCTCAGCTCACTACAACCTCTGCCTCCCAAGTTCAAATGATTCTCCTGCCTCAGCCCCCAGAATAGCTGGGATTACAGGCACGCACCCCCATGCCCAGCTAATTTTTTTGTATTTTTAGTAGAGACAAGTTTTCGCCATGTTGGCCAGGCTGGTCTCAAACTCCTGACCTCAAGTGATCCTTCCACCTCGGCCTCCCAAAGTGCTGGGATTACAGGCATGAGCCACCATGCCTGGCCATCCATACTATATTAAAGAAAATTAGGATATTTTGAAGTTATCTTTGACTATTTAAAATGTTGTGACATAAGACAGTCGTTTATTCACTCAACTAACATTTACTAGGAAACCCCAAGTTTTCATATTCTGAAGAATAAAAAGATACAAAGCATAATTTCTGCCCTCAGATTACTGATAGTGAAATAATAAAAGATGGCAATGCTATGCAGTAAGTACTACAATAGCATTACTTCTAAGATTCTATGGAAGCACATGCCATAGACTTAAAGGACAAGAAAGAATTCCTGGAAGAACAAAGTCTTTTGTATTAGTTAACCAAGAGTTAGCCAGAGAAGATGAAGAGGAAGGGAGATGTTTTATTTAGAGAGAACAATATGTGAAAAAGCCTAACGTTATGAAATACAGGACAAAAGTTGTATGTAGCTGATGCATGGGAATATGTGTAAGAGTATCAGGAGATGAAGTTACAGTGTTGATAGTACACATTTTATGAAATAACTTTTATGACAATCTAAAGAAATTAAAGATGCTGTTGAAGGAACAAAATCAGAGGAGTGTCATGATCAGATTTATATTTTAGCTCATTATAGCAAAGGGGTAGAGGATGAATTGAAAACAGGCTGGAGGCAAAGAGTACAGTAGAAAGCTGTTATAATGTTCTAGGCAAGAGGATGGTTATGGAGGTGGAGTTGGATTGAGTAGATAGGGTCAATAGAAGTCAAGGATTAATTATAGGTGAAGCATGATCAGCATTGCCAGAAATGGAATTCTTGTAGATTATGAAAACTTTAACATTTTAACATAAATTTTTCTAAAATACAATGCATATTTCTGTAATTTTTCATATAGTTTATGATAAAAGTGGTTTGATCTTCTTACCCTAGAATCATTATTATGAGCATTAAATATTCTGCATTATATTATTGTACTGCCTTTGAGCTGTTAAGCTTTATTTAGTCTATAATAAGTAGCCTGTAACAGTTAAACTTGGTGAGTTCTTGCATCGAGGATTATCTATCTTCTTGTAATTTCTCTTTTTAAAATTAAACTCTTGGCGCAGTGGCTCACGCCTTTAATCTCAGCACTTTGGGAGGCCGAGGCGGGTATATTACTTGAGGTCAGGAGTTCAAGACCAGCCTGGCCAACCTGGTGAAACCCCGTCTCTACTAAAAATACAAAAATTAGCCCGGCATGGTGGTGCACTCCTGTAATCCCAGCTACTCAGGAGGCTAAAGCAAGAGAATCTCCTGAACCTGGGAGGCAGAAGTTGCAGTGAGCCAAGATCACGCCACAGCACTCCAGCCTGGGTGACGGAGCAAGGCTCCATTTAAAAAAATAATAATAAATTACATTAAATTAAACCAATTTATACTCTTTATTTTGAGGTAATTGTAGATTCACAGGCAATTGTAAAAAATAAAACAGAGAGATTCCATATACCTTTTACCCAGTTTCCCCCGGTGATAACATCTTGTAAAACTATAGTACAGTATCACAACTAGGATAATAAGATGTCTGTAGTCAAGATACAGAACACTTCCATCACCATAAAGATCCCTCAAGTGTTGTCTCTTTATAGCCACACCTACTTCTCTCCCAGTCCCACCCCCTGGAAATCACTAATATGATGTTCTCCATTTCTACAGTTTTTTTTCATTTCCAGAGTGTTGTATAAATGGGATCATACCATACATAACCTTTGGGGTTGGCTCTTCTCACTCAGTACAGTTCTTTGGGATTCATTCAAGTTGTAGTGTGTATCACTAGCTTTTTTATTTTTATTGCTGAATATTTATTATTATTTCATGATATGGATGCACCAGAGTTTGACCATTCACCCATTGAAGGACATGATATCTCAGTCTATTATAAATAAAGTTGATAAAAACATTCATGTGTAGGTTTTTGTATAAACATAAGCTTTTATTTCTCTGGGATAAGTGACCATGAGTACTCTAGGTAGGTCACATGGTAGTTGCACGTTTAGTGTATTTAAAAACTGCCAGCTGTTTTTCAGAGTATAAGCATGATCCAGATTTTCCTCATCCTCACTAGCATTTGGTATTGTCACTTTTTTATTTTAATCATTCTGATAGGTATGTAGTAATATCTCATTGTGGTTTTAATTTGTACTTAGGGAAGTACAAAATTGCTAATGATGCAGATTATCTTTTCATATTTTATTTACCATCTGTTCTCTTTTAGTGAAATTTTCTTTACATTTGTATTCATTTTTAATTTCTTTACATTTGTATTCATTTCTTTACATTTGTATTCATTTGTTTACATTTGTATTCTTTTATTGTTGAGTTTTGAGAGCTCTACATATATTCTAGATGCTAGTCCTTTGTCAGATATGTAGCTTGTAAATATTTTCTCCTACCTTGGAGATTGTTTTTCCATCTTCTTGATAGAGTCTCTTCCAGAGCAGAAATTCTGAATTTTGATGAAATTCAGTTTATTGGTTTTTCTTTTTATGGACTGTGCTTTTGGTGTGAAGTCTGGGAACTCTTTGCTTAGCCCTAGGTTCTGAAGATTTTCTCCTGTGTTTTATCCTCAAAGTATTATAGTTTTATGTTTTACAGTTCAGTCTGTGATCCAGTTTTAGTTAATCTTTGTATGAAGTATCAGATGTTTATCAAAGTTTGGTGGTTTTGTTTGATAGTTTTTTGGGGGATGTGTTTTGTCTCCAGATGTCCAATTGGCCCAGCGTTATTTGTTGAAAAGGCTACCTTTTCTCCATGAATTGTTTTTGCACCCTGTCAAAAATCAGTTGAGCATATTTGTATGCATCTATTTTGGGGTTCTTTATTCTATTCTACTAATTTTTGTGTCTATTCTTCCATCAACACTCCACAATTTTGATTACTGTAGCTATATAATAAGTCTTCAAATCATGTAGGCTGATTCTTCCCACTTTGTTCTTCTACAGAATTGTTTTAGGTATTCTAATCTGCCTTTGAATATAAAATTTAGAATAACCTAAACCTGCAAAAATTATTGTTGGGAGTTTCATAGGAATTGCATTATACTTGTATATCAATGTGGGATGGGGAAAATTGACATCTTCTATTGGTCTAAAATTACCTTTTTTGTGTGTGTCTCTGCCAGGCTTTGGTATCAGGATGATGCTGGCCTCATAAAATGAGGATCTCCTAATAAATCTACTGAGTTTTTTATTTCAGTCGTTGCATTTTTTAATTCTAAATTTTTTCATTTGACTCTTCTTTATGTTGATTCTTTATATCTTCTATTTATTTTCTGAAACTATTTTTTCATCTGCAGACGTGCTCATTGAAGCATTTTTGTCGTGGCTGCTTTAAAATTTTAGCAAATAATTCTAACATTCCTGTCATCTTGATGGTGGTGTATGTTGATTGGCTCTTTTCACTCAGTTTGAGAGCTTCCTGGTTCTTGGAATGACAAGTGATTTTCTATTGAAACCTGAACATTTTCATATTCTATTCTAAGATTCTGTGGCTTATTTAAACTTTCAACTTTAGCTGGCTCTCTCTGACACTGCTCTAGCGGGGGAAGAAGGGATGCAGCCTCACCATGGAAAGATGGAGATAGAAGCCAAGGTTCATCAGTCAGCCTCTGTGGACACCAGACGAGTAGGAGGGTTCCTTATTACCGCTGAGCAGTAGCAGGAGTTCCAGCTTCTCACATGGTCTCCATTGATACCACAGTGGAGGTGGCCTTATTACTGCTGGATGGTGATGAAAGTCATGTCTCACTGCAGGCTTCCTCATGTCTCTCTGCAGGCCTCCTCAGATATCACCCACTATGGAGAGGTAGGGCATCTCTTCCTGCTGGGTAGGTGAAAATCCAGACTTGCCACATAGTCTCTGCTAATACCAGGGTGAGGAGAAGACCACATTACCACCAGGTGGAGATGAAAGCCAGACGTTCTACTCAGCTTCTCTGACAACATCCCTACAGCAGGGTTGAGGGCACATTGTTATAAGGGAGGCAAGGGTAGAAATCTAAGCTCTCCATTCAGTCTTTTCTGGCTGGATGGGAGTGGAACCACAATTTTCTGTGGTGTTCGGATGGAGTAGCAGGATTATTGCCTAAGTTTTCTGCCTAGCTATGCTGATCTTTTCCTTATCCTGAGGCTAGAAAGAGCAAACTTTAGTTGGTGTGTGTGTGTGTGTGTGTGCGCGCGCGCGTGTGTGTGTAAGCTTTTTGATGCTTCCATGCTTCCAGCTTTTTTCTGCTCCAAGTCTGGAATATATGAAGCAAAAAGAAAACCCAGAGAACTTAATCACCATGTCCTTCCTCAGGCGCCAAGGTCCCTAGCCTGCTGACCTCCTCTTCTTCACTTCTCAGACTCTTCTTATGGGGGGGTGTGTATGTGTGTAGTTGTCCCTTGGTATCTGCTGGGGATTGGTTCCAAGACCCCCAGGGATACCAAAATCCACAGATGCTCAAGGCTCTTATATAAAATTGTAGAGTATGTGCATACAATCTATGCACGTCCTCTCATATGCTCTAAATCTTTTCTAGATTACTTATAATAACTAATACAGTGTAAATGTTATGTAAATCGTTGTTATACTGTATTTTTATTTGTATTATTTTTATTGCTGTATTGTTACTTTTATTGTTTTTTTTCCCAAGTATTTTCAATCCAGGGTTGGTTGAATCTATAGATATGGAACCCACAGATATGGAGGGCAAACTGTATATATCATGTACAGGAGTTTTAGTTGTACTTAGTGGGAGAAATTGAAAAAGTATGTCTACCTCCATTTTCCCAGAAGCAGAATTTGTTTCTTTTTAATGTTAGTATTTCTCCTTCTAGCAGCTCCTTCACATTTTTAAAATATTTCTAATACATTTTAACCTACCGAATAGAGGGATTTTGTTAGAACTGAAATCTAAGAATAGTGAATGAGGACCTAAGTGATCTCGTTACTGAATTTTTGAGCTTTAGTTAATTGATATGTTTCTTTTCACTGACACCTCAGCCTTTAGAGAAATGAGGTACTTTTATGTTTTTCCTTTGTATGATGTATATTACTAGTTCTATGAATCTTTATTGTTTGGGTGTTTTACCCTGTGATAGTGTATTGAGGGTGATATTCAACCTTTCATTTGTTTTCTTTTACAGTCAAGTGAAAGACAATCTGTTGGAAAATGTGATTTTCAATACATTCTTTTAGGATTTCAAATAATTTTAAGTCTCAGAAAGCACAGAATCATAATCTGGGACACATGTTTCTTTGATAGGCAATGAAAACTCACAGTATATTATTGGGTTTAGTTCTATTTCGTATAGGCTTATTTTTGGTATTATTGTTTGTTAAAAATGATATTTTTCATTTCTAGAAACTATGTCTCCAACTGCATTTTTTAATTTGCAAGAACAATTTTTCCTTATTTTTAATTTTTTAATTTCTAATTATCTCAAAATATGTTTAGCTTTACAGTTTAATATTATCATATCTCTAGAAAGTTGTAACTACTTAGATCTGAAATATAGTTCCATTCAGAAAAAAGAAATGTATCACAAAAGGCAAGTTCTTCAGTTCTACATTTGTCTCCTGTGACCTCAGGTACTCTAAATACTACTCCCTAGGTTCTATTGTTAAACTGTTGCCATGATGTTTATTTGCTCACTTCTTAAGAGTATTTCCAACAGAGGAAAATGATACCCGTAGCTGTAGACTCCTGGGAAACTAGAACAAGTAGTTTGGCATATAGCTGTCATTTGATGAGATGGCTCACATTTGAGCCAAGGTGCTCTACATGTTTCATGAGGCAGAACTGCACATGTTAAACAGACGCTTCCAAAGTTGCTAAGGCAGATTGTGTTTCTTCTGCAAAAAAGACTAATTCCAGGGTAAATAGGAAGCAAAAATGTACTTTCTCAACTCTGAATTCTACAATGGTAGAGAAGCTTTCTCATTTTTATTGCCAGTTCCTTCTATTCTCACAGCACTTACCAGTGCCTGGCACCGAATAATATAAAAGGAATCCTGTAAATAGTCATGGAGTAATGAAAGAATATAGTAATCATCACTATGATTGCTTATTAAAACTTTTTATTATTGGCCTATCATTGAGTTCAGGAGTAGAAATGTCTGCTTATTGGTCACACTCCATCCCTGGTTTAATGTGGCTCAACCTAACACAGGCTTTATTTTCTCCAGTCCCATAAAATACTGCATGAAATTATTATTACTTTCTGTATACATTTTAGCCCAGAAAACCTGGCCACCGTGGAACAATATGAAATAATGCTGATGATAATTTGCTATCAAAATAACTTTTGGACAATAACAAGGAAAATACCACCTCTTAGCTTTGGAAATCCATCATTCATCATTGCCAAATATTGCTGAGTTGGTGGTTATTTTCTCAGTTTCTCAAACATGCTAAGTTTTTTTCCCTCTCAACTCAGGGCCTTTGCATACTGTTTCTGCCTGTAGCACTTTTTTCCCCATTTTTAAAATGATTTTCCCGTGTGTATTTGGAGTTTTTTAGCTTAAATATCTCCAGAGAAATATTCTCTGTTTACCTTATTTAAAGTGGGTTACCCTGGCTCCCTATCTCAAACTAGAGTTTCTTTACTTCCTAGCACTTATGACAATTAGTAATTCTTTGTTTACTTGGTTTTGTTAGCTTGCCTCGCTAGATAATAAATACCTGCCTGAACCATATCTGTTGTACTTACTGTTATATACTGAACATATACATTATTAAATCAAAATAATAGATAACTGCTTTTAAAAGTGCTCTGATTATATTTGAAGTTGACATATAGTCAAACATGTATTAAACAATTATTTATTAAGCATCTACCAGATACAAAGCATTGTGTTAGGAACAGGAATTCCAGAAATTAAAATTTCAGGCTCTGCACTCAATGAACTTGGAGAGTATGATGGGGAAGACAGACAGTTAAAATGCAATTAAGTATTTCATTTGACAATGGTATTGCATGCTGCTGTATTCCGAGCCCTATGCTATGTGCTGACACAGACACTGAACTTACGATACTTAGAGTCTGATAAGCAATGCAGAAAAGTAAATAATTACAATATAGTGAGATAAATCCTATGGTAAGGTTAAGCTTAGGGTTCCATGGGAAAACAAATTCATGTTATGTGTGGAAGTTGGAGATGAAAGTGCTTTCAAGAAAAAAAAAATACAGAAAGGTTGTTACATACTGTATACTCGTTTAAAACTAGATAGAATCAGGCTGCCTAGTTTAGACTCCCAGTTCTTCCACTTAATAGTTATGTGGCCTTGCACAAGTTACTTAACCTTTTTAAGATTCAAGTTTTTTGTCTGTAAAATGCTTACCTCAGAGAACTGCTGTGGAATAAAACAAGGTAATACATATAAAATACTTAGCATTTATAGTACCTGACCATACTAAGCACTTGTAATGAATGATGATCATTTTCACAGGTCACCTTATATGTAATGACAAACTTTGCTTTGCCAACAGCCTTCTTCCAAACATTCTTTCCAAATCAGTCCCTAGCACCCTGATAGTATCCCTCTATCCAAAATATAAATGCCAATCATATAAATGCTCACATGCACAGTGCTTTTGGGAGGAAAGTAAACATGGGAAACTTTCACCCCCAAGAACCCCCCAAAACAATTAAGACTTAAAGCAACTGAAGATATGTGATTATATTAGAAATTGTTTCTAGAACCCCAAATTGAGGAAAACATGGATGAAGTATTTTTTTGGATACATGATAAGATCTGTGCTTATAGCTTCTGTTTACTCTATGATAAAGGATGTGAGAGGGAGGTAGAAAGTGATATCATGGAAAGTGTGAAGATACTCAAAGATAGATATAAAGGTGTCATCTTTGCTCTTTGTTGTCATTTCTGGCCATTGCTCTCCCTTTTCTCTAAAATCCTCCAGCTCTCTTCAAGCACATGCCATCAAAATATACTGCTTACCCCTCCTTTTCCTAACTGCAGTCATCTATAGATCCTCTGTGTCATTCCTTGAAAATTTTAGCAACTTTGCTCTTTTTGTCTCCCTACCACTATTCTAGTGATCATTCTTTGTGATTTTAGTGTCCATATAGACCATTCATCCAGCCTAATGATCTGTCATTTTCTTGAACTTCACCCATTCAATGGCACATCACCTCAACTATTACGAATTACTACTTCACCTCCAAAATCTCAATTTCAGTCATCTCAATCTCTGATCTATATCTCCTATTTTTCCATGTCAGTTCCTCTAGTACTCTGAATTCAACAGTTCTAAAACCCCACCAGGTCCTCCAATCCATTTATCTTACTACCCTTTTTCTGTTAATCCCATCCCTCATGTTCTCACTTCTGTTCAAACTGAGTTTTACACTCCATAGTCTATCATTATCATTTCCCAGAATATACCCTCAAACCTCTTGCAGTCAATCTCCACCCTTCATAGTGACCACTGTTATAATTCCTATCATTGGAGTTAATTTTTCTGGTTGAGATTCATCCATGTATTAGTTCATTCTTATTGCTGAATGGTATTCCATTGTAAAACTATATCATAATTTATTTATCCATTCTTCTACTGATAGGCATGAGGTTATTCTAATTTGGGACTAGTAATAAAGCTGCTGGTGGAAAGATAATTATAACCAAAATGGTAAAACATGAGAGAATCCATAAGTAGGAAATCTTTTTGTGAATATACATTTTTATTTGTTCTGAGCAAACTAAAAGTACAATTGCTAAATCTTAGGGTATGTGTTTGTTTAACCATGTAAGAAGGTGTCAAACAGTTTTCCAAAAGGTCTGACCTTTTTTACACACCCTCCAGCAATGCATGTGAGTCCCAGTGGCTTTATAACCTTCCCAGTCAGCCTTTTTAATTTTAGCTGTATAGTATGTGTAAATTGGGTTAGTTTGCACTTACCTGATGTGTCATTCCTAAGTTTTTTATGAAATATCTATTCAAATATTTTGTCCATGTTTTAAGTTGGGTTGTTTGTCTTCTTGTTGAATTGTAAGATACATATATATTCTGGGTACAAGTTCTTCGTCACAGATACATATTGCAAATATTTTCTTCTAACATGTGGCTTGCCTTTTCATTCATTTAATGAAATCTTTCAAAGAGCAGTTTTATATTATGATGACATACAATTATCAATTTTTTGTTCTATGGCTAGTGCTTTTCGTGTCTTCTCTAAGACATCTTGTCCACCCCAAGGTCATAAAACTAGTCTTCTTGATTTCTTCTGGAAAGTTCATACTTACAGATTTTCAGTCTAGTTTTATCATTCATCTCAAATTATATGTGTGTAGTACGATATAAGGGTTGAGTAGTTTTTTCACATAAGTGTATTTAATTGCTCTAGCACCATTTGTTGGAAAATAATTTCCTTTCATCGGTGGCCTTGATGCATTTTTTGAAAATCAGTTGAGGGTCTACTTCTGTGCTCTGTATTTTGTTCCATTGGTCTATTTACTCTTATACTAATACTACACTGCCTTGATTATTGTAGCATTATAGCAGGAATTCTCAACAGCAGTACTATTGACATTGTGGATGAGATAATTATTTATTATGGGGGGACTACTGTATAGGAATTTTAGGATGAAGTATAGGATGTTTAACAGTACCCTTGCCTGCTGTCCACTAGATACCAGTAGCACAACCCAGTCATGACCATTTAAAATGTCTCTAGACGTTGTCAAAGGTCCACTTGAGGGGGAAGGAGCAAAACTTTCCTCAGTTGAGAACCACTTCTTTATAGTGAAATAAGATAGTGTGTAGCCTCCGATTTTGTTTTGATTCAAGATAGTTTTGCTTATTTTAGGTATTTTTACTTTTCCCTATAAATAAATCTGTCTGGTTTTGAGTAGGATTGTGGTGAATTTGTAGATAAATGTAGACAGACCTGATAACAATTCTAATTGCGTTAATAAAATTGAGTCTTGCAGTCCATGAAATCCATGAACATAGCTTATCTCTTCTCCTCTTCCCCCCACCCTTTATTTTGGTTGGGTTTTGTTTATTTGTTTGTTTGTTTGTTTGTTTAATTTCTCTCAGCAGCATTTTCTAGTTTTCAATGCAGAAGTCTTGCATGTCTTTGTTAAATGACTCCTAAGTATTTTGTATTTTGTAATGCTTTATTAATGAATTTATTTAAATTTCATTTTCAATTGTTTGTTGCTTATATGTTGAAATACAAATGATTTTTCTGTATTGATCTTGTATTGTAAGAACTTGTTAAATTTTCTCATTAGTTCCAGGAGTTATTTTATATATTCTTTATGATTTTCTAGGTATATAATTATGTCATCTGCAAATAAAGAGAATGTAATGTCTGTCTTTCCAGTCAATATGTCTTTTACTTTTTTGTTGGCCTCAGTGAACTTTCTAGGAGTACTTCCAGTGCAATTGGGGAATAGAAGTAGTATTAGTAACCCTCTTTGCCTTCTACCTTTTGGGGAAGTATTTACTATTTCACCATTAACTGTGCTGCTAGCTAGGGAATTCGGGTAGGTGCCCTCTATCAGATTGAAGAAGTTTCCTCTCATTCCTAGTTTGCTGAGAATTTTTATGAATGTGCATAGAATATTGTCAAATAGTTTTTCTAAATCTATTTTGATGATCATATCGCTTTCCTCTTTTTTGTCAATATAGTGAAATTCACTAATTTTGCATTCCATGGATAACCCTCATTTGGTAATGATGTGTTATTTTTATAAATTGCTGGATTTTATTTGCTAATACAGATTGAGTGCTCGTTATCTAAAATGCTTGGAACTAAAAGTGTGGTGGATTTTAATTTTTTTTTTGAACTTTTGGAATATTTGCATATGCATAATGAGTTATTGGGATTGGGACTCAAGTTTAAGCATGAAATTCATTTATGTTTGATAAACACCTTATGCACATAGCCTAAAGGTAATTTTAATGTAATATTTTTAAATAATTTTGTGCATGAAACAAAGTTTGTGTACACTGAACCATCAAAAAGCAAAAGTGTCATTATCTCAGTCAACCATGTGGACAATCTGTGGTTGTTTGGTCATCACCACCATTCCTGAGTCTGAATTTATATGCTACTCATAAGGAATCACTTTCTTGTAGTTATTCACACTTAACTACTTAAAAGTAAAATATATGACAGATAACATTAACACAATGAAAAAGTAATGTGTTTAAGATAAAGAACCAGTACAGTAGCATCACCAGAATACCTGTATCAGCTGTCAGAAAACAGCAACAGCAAACAAAGGCAGACTTTCAGTCTTCATGTCAGTGCTCAAAAGTTTCAAATTCTGCAGCATTTCAGATTTTGGATTTGTGGATTAGAGATGCTTAACCTATATTTTGTGAAGGATTTTTGTGTAATGTTGATGAGAGATATTGGGCTATAAATTTCTTTGCTTGTAATGTGTTGTTGGGTTTTGGAATCATAGTTATGCTGGCCTTATAAAACATGGCGGGGAGTGTTTTCTGCACTTCTATATTTTGAAAAAGGTTGTATATGATTGTCATTTCTTTTTTAAATGTTTGACAAAAAAATTATATCTGAACCTAGAGTTTTTTTGTGGGAAACTTGTTAATTATAAATTACATTTTATTAATGTGTAGAGGTTTTCATATTTTATTGTCTTTTGTGTCAGTTTTGGAAAGTAGTTTCTTTTAAGAAATTGGTCCATTTTACCTAAGTTGTTGAATTTATTAGTATAAAGTTGTCTGTAATGTTCTCCTGTTATTTCTTAAGGCCTGTGGTATTTGTAATGATATCCTGTCTTGCATTCATGATATTATTAATTTTTGTTTTCCCATTTTTTCTTCATTGTTCTTGCTAGGAACTTATCAATTTTCTTAACATTTTCCAAAGCAACTTGTCTGTGTTTTCTCTATTTTTTTGCTTACTATTTCATCAGTTTATTTTCTTTTTATTAGATTCTTTCTTTTTCAGGATAAATTTGCTCATCTTCTATCTTGTTAAGGTGGAAACTGAAGTCATTGATTTTAAACCTTTCCCCTTTTCTGATATAGCATTTAAAATTATAAATTGGCCAAGCATGGTGGCTCACTGCCTGTAATCCCAGAACTTTGGAAAGCCAAAGTAGGAGGATTTCTTCAGGCCAGGAGTCAAGACCAGCCTGGGCAACAAATCAAGACCCCCCATCTCTATAAAAAAAAAAATTAAAATTAAATAAAATTATAAATTTTCTTCCAAACGCTCTTTTAACTGCATTTAACAAATTCAGTATGCTGTATTTTCATTTTTATGTCATTCAAAAATTTTTTTTTTTTTACTTTAGATTTTTTTCTTTGATCTGTGGTTTTTTAGTACGGTGTTTTCATTTTTTCTTTAATTTTCAGTTATTTGGAGCTTTTCTAGATATTGTAATTGATTTCTAATGTAAATGTGTTTTGGTCAAAGAACATACTCTGTATGATTTAAATCTTATGAAATCCATTAACACTTCTTTTATGGCTCAGCATAAGATTTTTATGGTGTACTTGGGGAAAGACTATATTATTATTGTTGGGTATAAATTATTACTGTTCTATAGATATCACCTAGATTGATGTAGCTGATAGCATTGTTCAAATATTCTGTATTTTGGAGACAGAGTCTCACTCTGCCTTCCAGGCTGGAGTGCAGTGGTGCGATCTCGGCTCACTGCAAGCTCCGCCTCCCCAGTTCACGCCATTCTCCTGCCTCAGCCTCCAGAGTAGCTGGGGCTACAGGCGCCCACCACCATGCCCAGCTAATTTTTTGTACTTTTTTAGTAGAGACAGAGTTTCACGATGTTAGCCAGGATGGTCTCAATCTCCTGACCTCGTGATCCACCCGCCTCGGCCTCCCAAAGTGCTGGGATTACAGGCATGAGCCACCGCGTTCAGCCTCTTACTGACACTTTTGTCCAGTTGTTCTAAGAAAGGATGTTACAATATGCAGCTAGGATTGTGGATTTGTCCGTTTCTATCTTTAGTTCTGTGTTTGCCTTACGTATTTTGAAGGTCTGTTATTAGGTTCATACATCTATATAATTTTTGTGCCTTCCTAATGAATTGACCTTTCTATCATTATGAAATGTTGTATTTTATCTCTAGTAATACTCCATTTCTTAAAGTCCAACATTAATAGCACTCTAATAAATTTGTCTGATATTAGTATACATAGTCAAAAACTTCATCTGATATTAATGTAGTCAAATAAATTTCTCAAGCTTTTCCATTCTTAGGTCTTCAGCCCATGTATATTTGCAGTTGGGTCTTACTTAGTATCCATTCCAGCAAGTGCTAAGTCAGAAACTGTGAAAGGTCTGAGATTTTGCCCTACTTGCGAGCTAATAATTTAGTTTACCATGATTTCACTCAGTACCAGTGAGATAGTTGTTAATTCATGTTGCCTGTTTTGAAATATTAAACAAATAACTTTTGTTTCCTTGTTTTCATGAGTGTCTGCCATATGACATAAATGTTTAGTGTCTTTTTTGATAACTCAGATGCGAGATATTACCGAACGACTTAAAATACATTAATTAGAGGAAGGCTTATAAACTTATGATTTAACAAATTCCCCTGAGCATCTAGGCAGCCATGGATTTCTCAAACCAACTCTCAGATATACAGTTTTGTCTAGAGTTAGCTCCATATCCGCCATATTAAAGGACAGACCATCAAAGCATTTGCCCAGGAAACAAATCTGTAAGGATCACTGAAATATCACTAACATAAATCAGTTATACATATCAGCTGACTAAGATTCCTTCCTTACCTAACTAGATAAATGTAAATTGTTCTCATTACCAGTGAAGTAGATAGTGCTCTAAAAGAAAAATACAATAGTACAAAAAAAAATCCCTGGAACAGTCATCTCTGTTTTAAAAAATGTCATAGGTATAAGTTGTTTTATGCAGTTACATGCCGCACTATCAGCCATGAGACATAAAGACGACAGTTGCCTAAGTTGGCAGTTGCAGTGCACTGATACTCGGAAACTGAATAATGCATGATGTAGTGCTATTTACTAGGAAGATTTTAATATCATAAAACTAATTTCTAAAATCAAAAAAAGTTTTATTCTTCAGAAAAGCATACATAATAAATGGATGTAATCTTTTTAAAATAACATAAAGAAGAAAGTAAACAATTTTTGTTAATAAACATTTCTCCCCATCTCTACTAAATAAATGTTAACTGGTTTTTAATATACTGACTTAAAGTTATTATTCTGGTCATTTGCTTCTCTATAACAAACCACCCTAAAATTTAGTAGCTTAAAACAGCTTATTAAAAATCTGTGTTGAATGGCTGAGCTGGTTTATTCTCCCTTGGAAGTCTCATGCTATTGCACTCAGATTTGTGCTGTGGTTGGTGTTATCTGAAGATTCCACTTCATTGGATATCCAAGATAGTTTCTTCAGTCACATGTCTTGTGCTAGGCTGAGAAGGCTAGAACAGTTGGAACCAAGCCAGTTATCTCTCTCCAATGCTGTCTTGCCTGTTAGCTAGCTTGGGCTTCTTTTCAGCATGGTGATCCCAAAGGCACTAAAATTCTTACATGGGGTTGGGCTTTTCCTGGAGTGAGCATTCCAGAAGTCCAAGTTGGAAACTGCAAAATTCTAGCATGGTAAGTCACACAGTATCACTTCCATAACATTCTGTTGGTAATAAGAAAGTCACAGGGCCACACTGATTAAAGGGGAGGGGACTACATAATCCTGCTTCATTGAACATTATGTTTGGAGACTGACTATGGCTACCACAGGAGTGCTTGACATGTGATTTTATCTGCTTGACACATTATTTTAATCTCAAGAGCATATGAATGTAGAATTTGGAACTTTTTAAGTTGACTCTGTCAGCTTCTGCTAAGCAAGCTGTGCCTCCTTCCTCCCAACAGAAAGTAGAATATTCTATTATGACTCTCTATTTAATCTCTTTTTTCTCTGTCTTCAAAGACTACATTAAGTACATTCACATTGTTGTGTAACCATCATCATTATCCATCTCCAAAACTTCATCTTGCCCAACTGAAATTCTGTACCCATTAAGCACTAACTCCCCATCCTTCCCTCCCCACCAGCTGGTAACCCCCATTCTACTGTCTCTATGAATTTGTATACTGTAGGTACCTCATTTAAAGTGAAATCTTACAACATTTGTCCTTTTGAGACTGGCTTATTTCACTTAGCAGAATGTTTTCAAGATTCATTTATGTGTAGCACGTGCCAGAATTTTCTTCCTTTTTAGACTGAAAAAAATTCCATTGTATGTCTATGCCACATTTTGTTTATCCATTCATCCATTTATGAACACTTGGATTGCTTCCACCTTTTGGCTATTATGAATAATGTTACTGTGAAAATGGATATAAAAATATCTGTTTGAGTCCCTGTTTTCACTTCTTTGGGATATAGTCCTCAAAGTGAAACTCTTTTATCTTATGGTAATTCTATGTTTAATTTTTTGAAGAATCAGCATACCAATTTCCACAGCTGCTGCACCATGTTACATTTCTACCAGCAATGTGTAAGAATTCCAGTTTCTCTACATCCTTACCAACAGTTCCTATTTTTTATTTTGTTTTGTTTTTTTAAATAATAGTCATCCTAATTGGTGTGGCGTGGCATTTCATTGTGGTTTTAATTTGCATTTTCTTAATGATTAATGATGTTGAGCATCTTTTCATGTGTTTGTTTGTATTTGTATATCTTCTTTAGAGAAATTTCTATTCAAGTCTTTTGCCCATATTTTTAAATCAGGTTGTTTTGTTGTTGTTGAGTTGTTGAAGTTCTTGATATCAATCCTTATCAGATATGTGATAGGAAATATTTTCTCTCATTTCCTGTGTGGCCATTTTACTCTGTTGATAGTGTCCTGGGATCCACAAAAGTTTTTAATTTTGATGAAGTTCAACTTATCTATTTTTCCTTTTGTTTGTGCTTTTAGTGTGATACCAAGAAATTATTGTCAAACCCAATGTCATGAAGCTTTTTCTGTATGTTCTCTTCTGAGTTTTTAGTTCTTATATTTGGATATTTGATCCACTTTGGGGTAATTTTTATATGTGCTGTAAGGTAAGAGTCCAACTATATTGTTTTTGCAGTATCCAGATATCCAACACAATTTTCTATAAAGATTGTCCTTTTCTCATTAGATGGTTTTGGCATCCTTGTGGAAAATCATTTGACCATATATAAGAGGGTTTATTTATGGGCTCTCTATTCATTCCATTAGTGTGTGTGTCCATCTTTACGCCAGTACCACACTGCTTTGATTACCATAAATTTGTAGTGAGTTTTGAAATCAGGTAGGGTGAAACATTCCGTTTTGAGTTGGTTTTTTTTGTTTTTTTTTTTTTCAATATTATTTTGGCTATTCAGGGTTCCTTGACGTTGTATGTAAATTTTAAAGTGGATTTTTCTATTTCTGCAAAGAAAAAAAAAGTCATTGGGATTTGAGGGATTGAATAGATTGAAGGTAGCTTTGAGTAGTGTCTTAACGATATCTTCTTTGAATTCATGAACATGGTAGGTCTTTACATTTATTTGCATCTTTTTAAAATTATTTCAGTGATGTTTTACAGTTTTTGGTGTATAAGTCTTTCGCCTCCTTGGTTAAGTTTATTCCTAAGCATTTTTGTGCTATTGTAAATTAAGATTGTTTGTTTCCTTTCTGGATTGTTCATTGTTAAGTGTATAGAAATGCAACTGGTTTATATGTGTTGATTTTGTATCCTGCAACTTTGCTGAATTCATTTATTAGTGATGGTTTTAGGTGGAATCTTTAGGGTTTTCTAAATATAAGATTATGTCATCTGGATTAGAGTTAATTTTACTTTTTCCTTTCTAGTCCGGATGCCTCTTTTTTTTTTCTTGCCTACTTGCTCTGGCTACAACTTCTAATATTATGTTGAATCAAATGGTAAAAGCAACTTCTTATCTTGACCTGGGGAGATTCTTGAAGGAGATTGTTTAGGGAGCTAAAAATCTTCTCCCCCACCTCTGGTGCTACATCACTACATTCTGCCTATCTCATATGTTGGACCACTTGGAGATCTATAGTTCTCTATCACCTGAAAGTATATATAGTTCCCTTAATCGGAGCTATTTAGAGTAGAATAATGTTCTAGCCAGGAGAGGTCTTTAGAAAGATGGTTAATAGTAACCTATGGCACTAAAAATTCTAAAAGAGTTCTTACCAACCATCTCCTAACCCCATGCATTCTAAGGAGTTCCCTTTGGAGGTTTCTCTATCAGTGATTTGTAGGCTCATCTTTTTTTTTTTTTTTTTCATTTTCCAGCAAATAATTATCGAATCATACACACATACATGCACATGCACACACACACACACACACACACAGAGTCTTCCAAGAACAAAATCAATTTTTGAGACAGTACAGCTTAAACTAGAGAACATAAATTTCAAGTGTCTGGGGGCAATCAGAAACAAATGAAATAAGAAAGTTAAGAAAAATAGGGAGTGGCAGGGATTGGGGCAGGTGTTTGGAGCTATGTGTGATTAAGAATCCAGATTTGCCAGCTCTTCCAAATTTTGAAGAGAAACTGGAAATTCACATTTTTATGTAAATTTCCTGAATTTTTAGCACAGTTCCAACTTAAAATGACAGCCAATTTTAAACTTGTGGTCCAAAAGAAAAAAATCTACAGATTTTATTGAATGCCTCATAATTTTCAAAGCTACTTCTTTCACTAATGAATTCATTCTTCACATTACAGAAAATGGCATAGCTTCCTTAGAAAAGGTTTTTTCCACAGGACAGTTTGCAAGTGGGAATAGGTATGCAGACCTGTCAGAAATTAGAAAGGGACGCATTAGAGAATCTTCTCTTAGTTGCAAGAGACCTGGATAAAGTTCTGAAATTACATTTACAAAGAAATAAGTCTTTGGCAAACACTTGTTTTTAAAAATTTAAAATATGTTATTTTTAAGTAAAATTTTGAAATATGAAAACATTGTTATATAATAAATGCATCATTTTGAAACTATTTTCTGAACTTACCACCTATTTCTGTTGCCTACTTTGTGTTTTAAATATAGAGCTTTTGAGGAAAAACGAAAAGAACAAGAAGAAAAAGAACACCAAATTAGAGAACAAATACTTCAACAAAGAAAACAGAAGTTTGAAGAAGTTACTGAAAAATTCCAGCGTGCCCATATTCCTCTTTCACAGCGGAGGAAAGCAGGTGCCTTAATTTCTAGAACAATATGAGAACAAAAATTGAAGTTTTAATCTCATTTGACTTGAGTAGACAATAAAATCATAAATGAAGAAATGAAGTGGAAATAAACTAAAATGACCAATATAACTTTTGAGTAAAAGCACTTTAACCAAATGAAAAACAGTTATTTGATTCAGGTTTAATTCAGAGAATACTGTTGGCTCTATTACTAAATTCTGAAACTCACGGTTTGAATTGGCTTCCAACTGGTTACGATGTTTTGTCTTTTTAAAATTGATTTGGTAAGTAGCTTAGTACAAAGAAAATTTAACGTTTGGGTTCAGAAAATTAGTGTCACATTTATTCTAGTATTTTTTAATGGTTTGGTTCAAATTCATATTTGAGAGACTGGCAGAACAAAAAGAAAGTCTACAGAGTAATATAATCCAACAAGATAAAGACTTGGAACCATTTAAGAATTTAAATAAGATTACGGTTGGTTCTTTTGTATTATATCTACATTTTAGTACCTTAAATAGTAAGACAATTAACAGTATGTCAAAACTTCATAAAGAAAAGTGATAAGCAGAACCTTTATGTATTCAGCAAACTTATGGTATACTGTGTTGTACTTAGCCTTAGGCTAAGCTGAGATATAGAAAAATCTAATTGCATTCTACCATTAAAGATCTCACAACCTGTTTTGGAGATGAGAGTGGTATAAGCAATGTCAATAATGTAATGATAATTGCTATGGTAGCAGAGTGTGTAAAGTGCCGTGAGAGCACAGAGGAAAGAACACTAAACCTATGTCAGGACCTCAAGGACATCATTCTTGGAAAAATGACTAAGTCAGATCTTAACAAATGAGCATATTGCGAAGCAAACAGAAAATAAAAGGACATCCCAGGCAAAAGAACAGCTTGTACAAATAAATTATGTATTTCAGTGTATCTGAAGCATAGGATGGGGAAAAAAAGAAGAAAATGGATATGAAGCTAGAAAAAATAAAGGTAGCCAGTTCTCATAGAACTTTATATGCCATGCCAGGAATTTCATCTTTATGCAAAATACAGTCCACTTACAGTTTTTTTAATGAGAAAGCAAGCCATTGCTGTGTTAGTAATATTACTATTAATAAGGGCAGCTAGTAAAACTGTGCAAAATAGCAATAGCTTCAACATGATAGGAGTTTATTTTTCTCCCGTATAATATGGAGTTCT
Organism: Colobus angolensis palliatus; assembly: GCF_000951035.1. Taxonomy (NCBI): domain Eukaryota; kingdom Metazoa; phylum Chordata; class Mammalia; order Primates; family Cercopithecidae; genus Colobus; species Colobus angolensis. The sequence continues at coordinate 8,266,542 of NW_012120709.1, forward strand.
GTGGTAGGCGGTCACGAGCTGGTTTGTTGATTATACTGAGTTGAGAGACAGAAGGATCATCTATCACTCAGCTCAACAGTCTTTAGTATATGGTTTTTATCCTCACTGTCGTGGTCACATGGTAGCTGCCAGAGCTCAACTATCAGCAGTGTTCTAGGCAAGAAGAGAGGACAGGAAAAAAGGGTGCACCTCTGAGATCTCTGCTTGGCAACTTTATTTGCAAGGGAGTCTGAAAAAAATAGTTTTTTTAATGTGGGTATATTGCTACCCCTAACTATATAGGGTCTATAAGGAAAAAAGAGAAAATGCATATTAGGTGGGGAACTTGGGGTCTCTTATATAATTAGATTTGTTAAAAAGATAATTATAGTTACAAGATGGAATATCGATTGAAGAAGAGACTTACTAAAGTAAGTAGACTAGTAGGATACTATTTAAATAATTATGGTGAGAGATGTTAAGCTCCTAAATTAAAGCAGTGCATTGAGTGTAAGAGATAAGAGTTACCATATTCATGCTTTTTTTTTCCTCTTTCTTTTTTTTTTTTTTTTTTTTTGAGACAGAGTCTTGCTCTTCTCACCTAGACTGGAATGCAGTGCTACGATCTCGGCTCACTGCAACCTCCACCTCCCAGGTTCAAGAGATTCTCCTGCCTCAGCCTCCCAAGTATGTGGGATTACAGGTGCCCTCCACCATGCCCAGTCAACTTTTGTATTTTCAGTAGAAATGGGGTTTCACCATGCTGGCAAAGCTGATCTTGAACTCCTGACCTCAAGTGATCTGCCCTCCTTGGCCTCCCAAAGTACTGGGATTACAGGCGTGAGCTACTGTGCCCAACCAGAGATACTTATTCAAGAGATATAATCACAGCCAGCTGAGGTGGCTTATGCCTGTAATCCCAGCCCTTTGGGAAGCCGAGGCAGGCGGATGGCTTGAGCTCACAAGTTCAAGACCATCCTGGGCAACATGATGAAACTCAATCTCTACAAACAATACAAAAATTAGCCAGGCATGGTGGTGCATGCCTGTAGTCCCAGCTACTCAGGAGGCTGAAGTGGGAGGGTCACCTGAGCCCAGGAAGCGGAGGTTGTAGTGAGCCAAGATCACACCACTGCACTCCAGCCTGGGAAACAGAGTCAGACCTTATCTCAAAAAAATAAAAAAATAGACATAATCAATAGGATTCAGTTACTAATTTGATTGTGGTGAAAGAGGCTGAGCACGGTGGCTCACACCTGTAATCCCAGCACTTTGGGAGGCCGAAGGGGGTGGACCACCTTAGGTTGGGAGTTCAAGACCAGCCTGGCCAACATGGTAAAACCCCATCTCTAATAAAAATACAAAAGTTAGCCAGGCATCGAGGCGGGTGCCTGTAATCCCAACTACTAGGGAGGCTGAGGCAGGAGAATTGCTTAAAAACCCAGGAGGCGAAGGTCGTAGTAAGCTGAGGTCACACCACTGCACTCCAGCCTGAGTGACAGAGCAAGACTCCGTCAAAAAAAAAAAAGTGATGGAAGAGAGGCTAGAAGGAGAACAGTGCCTCTATAAATTAGCAGAAAACCTTATTTTAAACGTTCAATAAATACTTTTTAAATTAATTGATTACTTTCATAGATGCATCCTTTATGATGCGAAATATCAGCAGACTATCCTATAGCTTTGCATTCTTCATGTAATCATCAGTTGATTAGGGAAATGGATTGTCTCTAGAGTTCAAGTTTGAACTAAACCTTACATAATAACATACTGTTTTTGCTTAAACATTCTAAATAAATTACAAACATTGTAATAATTGAAAAGTCTGATGACATATTGGTGTTTTAAAGGAGAAAAGAGGAAGATAGTTTGGAAGTACTCAAGAAGAGCTAAAGCCAGAAATTCACTCACTCTATTTCTAGGCCTTGAGTTATTTATAGTATATGATACGCTATAGATACCATGTACAGATAGTATAGTATATTTATAGTCTACGATGGGAGGAAAATAATGTCTCTATTTGAGGAGGTTGTAGGAGAATTAATGTCTTTAAAAGACAGCTGTGCTTCAACTTGAACAAGAAAGAGAAGATATTATTTAGAGGGAAGTAGGGGAAAATAGAGTATGTTGAATACCAAAGTGCACAGTGGAAGGCTTTGAGAAAGTGGATATATATAGGACATAACGTTATATTAAACGTTGTACAGGACAGTATATGGATGAGTGTCCATAATAATGTATGACCTTGAGCAAGTTACTTTGCTTCTATATGCTTTAGTTTCCTCAGTTGTAAAATTCAAATATACCTCATAGGCCATAGCAAAAGTTAAATAGTTTATGTGTATTAAGTGCTTAAAAATAAGGTCTGTAACTTAAGTGCTCAGTAAATGTTAGTTGGTGTTTTTGTATGTTCCCCTTTTCTTCATAGGAATATTTATAAATAGTGTCAGAAATTTATACCACTATGAGATCAAATATAGGGGAGTTTGCATGCCAGGATGAAAAGCCTGGACATTTCTCAGAGTCTCTTTTTTCCTGATAAATATTCTTAAAATTGGTGATGAAAACTTTGAGGTAACACATTCTCTTTTGGGAACTGAATGTCAAAATTTAAAGTATTTACACTATTCTGAAAATGTTTTCTTTTTACAAAAGTTTTAAAGTAATATTTTATCATTAACCAATTAAATTAGATGTAAAAAGACCACTGAAGATAAAGTGATTCAGCACTCTTTGGTCTTTATTATCTCTTTAGTTTTCCGAAAACCAGTTCCTCCATTAGAAGAGGCCCTCAAACAAATTCAGGAATCCAACTTAAAATCAGAAGTAAACCTTCCCTTTTCCCATAGACCAACAATAAACTGGAGGTAAGTAATTTATGATTATTGTATACAATTATTACAATAATTGTATAACCATCCAGTTCCTGTGCTTGTCAGCCTTTTCATCAGCTATTCCTCACCTCTGTTTTAGAGTTTATTATTTTATTTTTACAGATTAAATTGAGGTAGAGTAGAATGTAAATTGCTCCAAGAATAGGTCAGAATTCCAGTTTGTTGTCTTAAAGTCTTTGGTGTTACAAAATACTATGTATGTTAAATAATATTTTGTGGAACATATCATCAAAACACTTTAAATACTGATATTGATATTTTGATTAAAATTTAATATCTTTACTGAGAAGAGAAAAATTATGTTGAATTGTAACAAATTTAGGTAAAAAGAGTAACTTTATGGTAGAAATGGGTTTTTCCTCACTAAAAATCTATCTTGGATGACTTGAAAAGGCTAGTCTCCTGGTTCTTCTACAGGATGGCGTAAGTGAATCGTCGATAAGTAATAGGATAGACCAATCAACCAGTGGGCACCCTTGGACATCCTGTATCTTCCATTTATTTATTCCAAACATTTCTTAACGCTACTATATGTATAGAAGTAGATCAGGCATTATAAGGGGATATGGAGAAGTATATACTATTGTAAAATATAATCCCTAGTGTATAATCTAACAGATAAGTGAAATCGTGCTTCAGAAATATAGAATAGTGCCAAATGAGTAATTACAATAATATATAAAATTCATTTATATAAATAACATCCACAATTCAGACAATAAATTATGTTAATATTTTACCTGTGCATAATGTTATTCCATTTTTAGAATATCTGTGGTCAATAGCTCCCTTGATTAGGACTAAGAACAAGTAAATGTATCTTCTTGATCCTAATTAGAGTTCAGGAAAGACCTCATGGGACAGAGAATTCTTCAGCAAGAAGAAAATAGTAGTTATTTGGAACAAGTGAATGGATGGCATTTTAGACAGAGAGATGAGCTGTGCAAAAGCCAAGGGCAATCGAAGCCATGATATACTCTTGGAGTAAGAGCATGTGTACATCATAGAATGCAAAATACAGATGGCTTTGCCAGATACAAGATTGGAGGGATAAGTGCATCTGTATGCCAAGATGTATAAACTTTACCTTGAGGGTTTAAGAGGAGTCAATGAATAATTTTAGACAAATTAGTGATAAGGTGAAATTTTCTTTTTAAACATATTATTCCAATCCATTGTGAACACTTGTGGATAATGGATTGAAAGGTGAGGATATTTCAATAAATGTAGAAATTATATAGCCTAGAGCTCAAGAGAAACTTAGGCTAAAGGCATTTGAAGCTATGGTAATGCATATGGTCAACTATGGAGAGTATGTGTGTGATGAGCACTGAAGAACAGCAACATTTAAGCAAGTGGAAAAAAAAAGAGACGCTTGCAAACAGAATGGCTAGAATGGCTCATATAGGACTAGGAGAGGTCAGTACCATGAAAACTAGGGAAGGATAAATTTTCATGGGAAAAAAGTAGTTACGGAGATTGAATGACTTCTAAAGAATCAGACATATAATGTCTGTCAATCAGGATCCTGGCAGGAAACAGGAGGCACACTTAAAAGAGGTGACTGAGAGGTTAAGTAAGGGACTATAAAACCAACAAGGGATGGTAAAGCACCCCCAGAACTGACACAAAGTCAATATTACCAACACAGACCTGAACTGAAAAGAGCTGGACTGTAGAAGAAGGAGGCTATGGTCTTAGGGAGAGGAATGTAAGCCACTCCTAAACCAAGCCCAGCAGGGAGGAAGTCAGAGGAATAATTATCAAAAACCTCTTTCTTCTGTCACCCTCCTTTCTCCTTCTAGTCCCTTCCACTGGCCAAACTCAGCCATAAATCAAAGAGCAAGGGACGATTCAGTCTCTTGGAGCAGAGTCAAGTAGAGAAATGTGACAAATGAATCTGGAGAGGCAAAGAGAGAATATCCAACATAGAAACAATGTGTCCACTGTATTTCACAACAAAAGAAGTTACTGGCAACTTTTGTCAGACCAATTTTAGTGCAGTGGTGGGGGCAGAAAATAAATTGCGATGAGTTGAAGAGAAATGGAGAGCAAAAAGGATAACAAGTTTAGTTTGACTGTGAAAGTTAGAGAGTGATAGGACAATAGCCAGAGGAGATGTACGGCCAATATATGGCTTTTCCCTTAAGAGAGATTTTATGATATTTAAATATGAATATTAAAGTGATAAGCAACAGAATTATAGTCTAGAAAGGTAGAGCAGAATTTTAGTAAGTACTTATTCTGTGTTGGACATTGATTAGCATGGATTACACATGTGACTGAGATATGGTCCTCTGCCTAGCAAGGGTTTGCAATTACATTATAATACTGTTTGTTGGTCTTTACAACATAATACACATGTAATACTGCATAATGGGGGTTGTTACAGAAATACTAGCAAAGTAATAAAGAAGTACAGCATTGAAGGTAGAAGGTAGTCTTAAAGAATGAGTTAAGATTTATCAGAGAAGCATGTGTTGGGTTTTAGGCATGTGCAGTGCTACAGTGTTGTGAAAGGCATAGACCCCCAAGGAAACAGAACTTATTCAGAGTGGCGGGGCTATAGGATGTGTTGTTGATGGGACAGGGGACGATCTAGAAATGTAGATTGTGATCAGATGTAAAATGTTTGTATGTCTAGCAAGTGAGTGTGAACTTTATCCTGTAACCAGTGGGGAGCCAATGGAGATTTTTCAGCAGGGAGTGAGAGCATCCTCTTTATTATTTTAGAAAGATAAATGGTGCAGATGTTAGAGAATAGAGAAGATAGAGACAAATTGGAGGCAAGGAGACCAGAGAGGAAATTATTGGGATAACCCGAGGGATAGATCCTTACTGCCTAAACCATAACAGTGCTATTTTGTATAGTGAAGAAAGGATGGATCTGATAATAAAAGGTTTTGAGTAGTGAGAGGATGAGAGAGAAGAAAGAATGAAGATTTAGGGAAGTTTAAGGATATTGATCAACTAGAAGTATAAGAATTGAAGTATAGGCTGGGCATAGTGGCCCATACCTGTAATTTCAGTGCTTTGGGAGGCTGAGGAAGGAGAATCGATTAAGGCCAGGAGTTCAAGACCAACCTGGACAATATAGCAAGACCTCATCTCTACACACACATAAAATGTAAAAATTAGCTGGGCATGCTGGCACACACCTGTAGTTCTAGCTACTCAAGATGAGATAAAAGGATCACTTAGCCCAGGAGTTGGAGTCGCAGTGAGCTATGATCACACCACTGCACTCCAGCCAAGGTAACAGAGTGAAATCCTGTCTCAAAAGAAAAAGGAGAAGGAGAAGGAAAAAGAAAAGAACAAGAAGATGAGGAAGAGGAGGAGGAAGCAGAATTGGAGAATAGACAGAATGGAAGCAGAAAGAAAAGATATTTTATTAAAAGAATAGATGAGTTTGGTATAGGACAAAGGAAATAGAAAAAAGCAAAAAAAAAATCAAAAGCAACTGATATTTTGAGTCTTGATGATTCAGAGAATGTGATTAACTTTTTAAAATTCCCTTTGAGCCTTCTGAATTGAGGGTACAAATATCCATGTAGAAATGTGTAAAAATAATTTAACCAGTGAGGTGAGAGGCCAAGGCTATAGGAATAGATTTGAAAGTTATGATTGTATATATTGTTGCTTAATTTTCATGTGTACTTTCGTCCCCGCAGCCAGATTGTAATACTCTAAAGGACAGTGTCTCAGTCTTACATATGCAGATATTCCCTATAGTGCTTAATTCAGTGCTATTATGTTGGAGGTATTCAGTAAATACTTTGAATGGAAAAATATCATGACATAACATGAGTGAACACTTCTCAAAGTGCATAAAGTGGCCTGAAGTTAGATAGATGGGGAGGATATTTATCTGAGACAAACACCAGGAAGAAACTTCAACCAGAAGGAATATTAGCATGTGAAAACACATAGAATCATAAAAGGCATGTTGTGTTAAGGGAGCCACAAGTAGCTCAGTTTGGCTAATGTGTACAGTGAGAAGAAGAGAGTTGTGGGCAGATGGGTTGGAAAGGAAGCCATGAGTTAGATCATGAAGAGTCTTGTTAAGGAGTTTGTTTTAAAAACAATTACTGAAAGATTTTAAGCAAACACACAATATTTATAGATTGGAAATGTTGCCAGAATTGAAAAGAAAAGGGGAACACTAGAAGTATAAAAATCAGGTAAAATGGCACTTTAGTTGATGAAAACGATGACTTCTTGAAAGCTATTTAGAAAGTAGAATCAATATGCTTTGGTAACTGTATAAGACCTGGAGTGACTGGAAAGAATCAAAGATGACTCCAGAGATTAGATTTGGTCAGTTAATAAGTGGTAAATCCATTTATCAAAATAAGGACTATGAGGTTAAGACGGTAGATCTCATGTTGTGTTCTTGCCATAGTAAAAAAAAAAAAAAAAAAGTGATGAATATGAGGGAAGAATAAATAGGTTTAGGGGAGGAAGTAATTGGAAGGAGAATGACATGTTTGAGTTTGAGACACTTAGGAGATATTCAAGAGCCAATTTCTTATAGTAGGAAATCTGGGCCATGAATATAGATATGACAGTCATCGATGAATGAATAAAGTTAAAGTCATGGCAGTATCCACCAGTGGTAGTCTTAGATTCAGCTAAACAGTCAAATTCTCTTAACTGCAATAGGCTATGTTTGGCTTCAGTTAGAGACCAGGAAACACTGCATGCCAACTAGGTAACATTTTTCAATCGGATGAATCCTTACAGAAAGCCACAAAGCAGTTAAGGGGCTAGTTTTTGCTACGTTTCTACCCTCTATAAGTGACAGCTCAGCTTTAAGGCTTATAATGCTCACATTATCACAGTGGGTGGGCATCTACCTACTCTGGATAAAAGGCCCTGTGTTCTAAACAGAAACAAATGTTTTTTGTAATGGCTCTGTATGAATTGCTCCCATGGAAGAGATATGTCTGGTAATAAGAATCATCATACTCAAGGAAACTCAAAACTATAGCTTTCTAGCAGATATCTATGGTTTCTTTGCAGTTCTCTTACTCCAGATGTGGTTTACCAATGAAGGGCCATTTTTACTGTAATCAGTGTGCCTTGTAACACAGCTTAAATCCTACTAATTATCCAGAGAAATAGACTTAGAAAGTTAACTCAAAGTTGAATTGGTCCATAGAAAAGGAGAAGATTTTGTTAACCCTTTACTCACACACTAATACAGATAAGGACACATAGACAGTATAAGTAAGATTACAAAGGAAGTATGGGTATAGATAAGAAAAAAAGAAAGTCACATAACTCAAAAATTTTATATATATAAAGGACAGACAAAGAAAAAAATTATATATATAAAGGACAGGCAAAGAAAGAGGAGCTCAAGAAAGAACCTGAGAAGGAACAACCAGAGAAGTAAGAAAATAAACAGGAAATGTGATGTGGAAACCAAGGGAATTAAAATCAAGAAAGATAGTGGTCAAGAAGTACCTATTTTTGCAATTATTAGGTAATTAGTTAACGACAAGCAAAGTAGTACATTGAAGTGGTAGAGGTGGAAGCCAGATAACAGTCAGGTTAAGAGACAAGTGGAAGTTGTGGTAGTAATATAATTTACTACCACATTATATGTAGCAATATAATTTTAGAGTACTCTATAGAAAAGCTTGTCTGAAAAGAAATGACAGACAATTAGAGGGAGCCCCAGGATTTATTTAGACTAATTTAAAAAATTCTAAACCAGTTAATATAGAGGCAATATACATTTTTTATAGATGTCTTCTTCACTTTCAGGTTTTTTTTTTTTTCTATTAGTTGTTATACCTCATGCTAATTGGATATTTTAGTCTCAGTCTGTCGCCAGGCTGGAGTGCAGTGGTGCAATCTCAGCTCACTGCAACCTCTGCCTCCCGGGTTCAAGCAAGTAGCTGGGATTACAGGCACGTACCACCATACCCAGCTAAGTTTTGTATTTTTAGTAGAGATTGGGTTTTACCATTTTGGCCAGGAGGGTCTCGATTTCTTAACCTGGTGATCCACCCACCTCGGCCTCCCAAAGTGCTGGGAATACAGGCCTGAGCCACCACGCCAGGCCAGATATTTTCAGTTTTGAAAAACTCTTGTAGAATGAAGAAGAGCATAGGCATTTTTCTTGTTCAACAGTGTGCAGTTGCTTGAAGTCTTAGAAGAGTTAAAACTATCAGAACAACTTTGTTTTCCCTGTAGCAAACATGTAGATATGATTACAGCAAGTCTATGCTAGGATCATTAAATAACACACATCATCTTTGTTTTACGAGAAATGATCTTCATTGTGCATTAGAATACCTAGTTAGTCTTCGTGTTATTTTAATATACTATTTTGACTTTGACTTCATGATATCTATCTATGTGTGCATGTTTATATATATATCACATAAATTCTATGTATTTGGAAAACAAGTATATACAATGTATAGTGAGAATACTATGATTTACTTATTAAAAAGTTAGACTTCTCTCCACAGATACCCAATAGTCTTAAGTAATGTATATGAAAGTGCTTTGTAAACTATGAAATTCTATACAAATATGAGATGTTGGAATATTAAGAATCAGGTGTTAGGTTAGTGGGCCTAACTAATATGAAAAATATTTCAATATTTTTATTTATTGAAAATTTGATTAAGCTGAAATCATTGATAAACTACTATCATATTAAAAATATATTTTCAGTGGAACGTAAACCTAAATGTGTTAAGAAATAAAGTAATGCCATGAAATAAGGGGCTTACAAAGAAGCAGAGGTATATCAGTAAGATTATTCTAATGTGGAAAATGTTAGTGGTAGATAAAAACAAGATGTGGGCGATGTGATCATGTAAAAGAGAAAAAAAAGTATGACAAAGTGCAGGGCATTTAGTGCTTAAGCCCCAAGATAAATCAGAGAATAGGTTCTCATGAACATAGAAGCTGCTTCAGCAAATAGTGAGACATAGGAATATTAACAAGGGAGTAAAGTTAAAAATATAAGAAGTAATTAGTCTTCTATCACCACCAAATCCTTATCATAAAACTAATGTGCTTGACCATTCTGGAAGGTGTAAGGTAAAAGGGGGATATATTGTCTCCTGTATTAAATGGTTAAACTTCAATAAAATAATACTGCTAGATATCTGTCTCCAATATCCATGTATTTGTGGTGTGGCAGTTGATCCTGAACTACGTGCTACACTGAGAAATCTGGCCAGAGTTGAGCAGTTATCTATTGACCTCTATTTTCCCTTTGAACTCATGCTTTAAACCAGATTGTCCAGCCCATATTCCTGTATCTGTATGAGTAAAAGGCTTCTGAGAAGTGAAAATACTCTCAGAGCCAGAAATAAGAAATGGCGAACCCGAATAAGCTATGTACATTTTTCAGTCCATGTGAGAGGACACTGGTTGATCAAAGGAAGATGATGCATGGACCCTATGGACAAAAAAAGCAACACATGAGTCAAAAGCCTAGAGGCAGCCCAATAAACCAAAAAAAAAAAAAAAAAATTCTTAATAAGGCTGTCTCTCTACTTGCCTGTCCAAATGCTTTTCCACCTGTGCAGATCCATTCCTGCCTGTCCAGCTGTCTCCACACCTGACCCCTACTTACCTGATCAACTGTCTCCTCCGCGGGTCCCATTGCGGTCCCACTGCTTCCAAATTCTTCCTAGCTACCCAACTGTTTCTCCTACCCACCAGCCCCATATACTGCCTATCCATCCATCTGTACCCTCTACTCTTCCAAAGACCTTTGCACCAGTCCCATTACTGTCTTACCCAATTAAATATCGTCCTCGTCCTCCAACCCCGGCTACTTCCAGCATTTCTAGCAGTTTCCCTCATCTACCAGCACCAATTCCTTCTTGCCCACCTGGCCGTCTACCCCACCCACCCCAAAGGTCTCCAATCATTCCTGACCCTGACTCACAGAACAAGTTATTTTACAAAACTTGCAGACCCAAACATTTCCTTCCAGCACAGCGTTCCAGCGCAGCCACTCTAATGCCTGCCGTTGTTCGTCGTTCCCTTCCAGCTCAACTGGTTGTTTCCCCAACCCCTTTGGAACCTCTCCCTGTTTTGAAGCCTTCCTGTTTATCCAGTCACTCCCCTCATCCACCAGTCCCCACTCTTTCTTATGTCACTCCGTTGCCTGCACATCCTGCTACCTTGGATCCTTTTCAGTCAGTCCAGCAATCTGTTCCACAAGCCACAGCATTGTCAAATCAGCCCAAGGCCTTTGCAGATCATCTGCCAGCCTCAGTTCTCTCCCTTGCATCTCCCTGTCATTCTCCATCTTCTTCTTTGCCTTCATCTTCTTCTACTTCCACATCCTTTTCTTCAGCCTGTATACTGTTTTCTTTCTCCTCATCTATTCTTTCCTCTTCTTCAACTTCCTCTTCTACTTCTCCATCCTTACCTCCTTCATCTGTCCCTCTTTTTTCCTCTCCTTTGCATTCATCTTCCTCTCCAGGTTTGCCTCCAACTTATTTAGCTTTTCCCTCTCCAATTTCTCCTGTTTCTTCTTCCTTTATGATTTCCTCTTCCTTTCCCCCTATTCTTCACTCTCCTTCTGTTTCTCCCTCCCCATCTCCTTTTATTCCTATCCATCCCTTCAATCCTCCTCACTGGGGGAAGAAAGTAGAGAAGAGAAGAGAAGAAAGTGAAGTAGAGAAGAAAGGAATAGAGAAGAAAAAGTTGACAGACGACAACTTTAAAGGTAAATAAATTGAGTTTATTAGATATTTTGTAGATATAGCAATATTTTGTTTGGGAAGGGCAACTGAAGGGGAAGGATTATGTAAGAGTAGGAAAGTGTAAAAGGAAGAGACAGAAACATACTCTCAATGTTCAGGAACTTGTATTAAATACCTTCTTGCTCTCCCTGATTAAATGTGTGATCACAAAGGGATAGTTAAGAATCTAGTAATCTTAGACCTTGACTACTCCAGTCTGTCCAAATAAAGATATATATGGATATTGGAGATAGGTAATAGGTATATATCACATGTGACCATTGTCACCTTCCAAAACATTTTTATTCTCATTAAAGTGAGAATAATTTAATTGAATTAGGAATAAATGCTCTTGGGATTCATACTGCCAGCCCCAGTGCAGCAGCATTCAGCTATATGATAGTCTCATCCCCATCCTATCCTCCCCCAAAAATCTTTAGTTCTTTGCTTTCACTTTGTATGTGTACTGAAATGTAACATGCTATAGGTTTGCAGAAGATACAAAATTCTAATAGAAAATGATGTCGTGCACTGAAAATGTTTGAATGACCCTTTAGCATAGTAAAGGTAGGCTCTATATTAAGGGTACACTTCTGTGGCATAAAAACCATACTTATATTCCTATTATATTATATTTGTATTCCTGAAATAACTGAAAATAAGTGAGTAGTTGGCCTCCATTGAGGAAGATCCAAGTTCCCAAAGCTAGTTAAATAGGGAGGAAATTCCTGCCGACCCCGACAAGCAATTTTTATATTTTCTATCTGCTTGAATCTTCAACCAACACTATTAGGGTTACAGTTTTTTCCTAACCTACCAGCCATGACATCAACTCAGAAAGAAGGGTAATGCAGTGTATTATTATCCATATAGGAATGCTCTTAAAGACCTGAAGACTAACTCTACACAGGAATTACTTCTACCCTTATCCCAGATGATAGAGGGATAGGTTATAATAATTAAAGCCATGAATTACTGGGCATTCCTATATGAAGGTGGAGTTCTTTACTGGCACTTTAGTCTCATAACTATTTTTATTCTACTATTGATTGCCTTAAATTCTCATTCTAACATGTCTATATATTTCTCCAATATCCTTATATGTGGTTACCTGGACAAACACACACGTATTACACAAATGTGTCATGTATATATATATAGAAAGAAGTTTATTTAAATGTACTAAGCGCTTTCTATGTCTGGTTCACAGAGCTATAGATTCTGCCTTGCCTTCAGCATTATCAAAAAATGGTCACAAACATCAGAAACAACTCTTATCCAGAATCAATTGTGATAAAGAAATGAATGAAAACATGAGGGCAACCTTGGCTACTAGCAAAAATGTGTTCCAGCTTAAACTGGAGGAAACTCAGAAACGCCTAGAAGATCAGCATCTAAGCAATTTGCAAGTATGAAACTATAAAAATGTTGTTAATATTTTAATTCCTTATACTAATTTTGCTCCACTTTTGCAGTGTTCTCCACTGAATAAATATCTTACTAGCTAAGAGTAGCCTTGAAAGAGAGTGTGGATGAATCAGCACAAATTCATCATAGAAACTATAGAAATAATTTTTTAGTTTTTTCCTTACCTTTGAAAGTGCAATGTAATGTATTATTGTTAGAGATTGTATTATAAAAAGCAACCAGAAAATTATAAAGATGTAGATATTAGTTTCTTAATGGAAATATGGCAGAATTCACTAGAAATTATGTTTTTAATCTATCCCTAGAAGGGCATATACTTTGTTATTTTTTCCACAACTGAATACAGATATCAGCTGATTTTCCTACATGTCCATCCATGTACTTTATTTTTCATTAATAATTATACACATTTATGAGATTTTTAATAAACCAATATCAAGATTAAATTCATAACATTGACCTGATTCATCCAACAATTAATCAACAGTGGCAAGGCTAAGAAGGCAAAACAGAAGATTCCTGGCAGCTATCGTGATGTGCCTTCCTACCATAAACAATTATGATTATGAATAAAATATATAAAACAACTGCTTTTAGACATGAGCCAGAGGCAGTGCAAGATGTGATCTTGAAAAGGGGAAACAAATGACGTAAGCCTTATGATCACCTAGGCTTTCTATGTAGGTATATTGCCTGAATAAGCCTTAAAAAGATCCACTAGTAACCCAAGCTACCTATTAAACAAAAAAACTTAACACTTTTTTCTATTTTTCTTTTCTTTTTTGGGGGGGGGCGGGGGGATGGAGTCTCACTCTGTCACCAGGCTGGAGTGCAGTGGTGCAATCTCAGCTCACTGCAACCTCTGCCTCCTGGGTTCAAGCAATTCTCCTGCCTCAGCCTCCCGAGTAGCTGGGACTACAGGTGCCTGCCACCACACCTGGCTAATTTTTGTACTTTTAGTAGAGATGGGTTTCACCACGTTGGCCAGGATGGTCTCAATCTCTGGACCCCATGATCCGACCGCCTCGGCCTCCCAATGTGCTGGGATTACAGGTGTGAACCACCATGCCTGGCCAACACTTTCTTAAAGAAGACTATGAAATCTAAATATTCAATAACATGATGCTCACAATGTCAGCATTCAATCAAAACTTACTAGACATATGAAGAATCAGGAAAATATGACCCATAACCAGGAGAAGAGTAGTCAGTGTAATCAGACAGAAATAACAGAGATGATGGAATTAACCAGCAAGGAATTTTAACGTATTTTTATAAATATTTTCAAGGAATTAAAGTAAAAATGTACATAAGAAAAACAGTTTAAGAAAGAAATAAACAGACCTTCTAGATCTGAAAAACATACTGTCAGAAATGAAAAATTGACTGGATGGGCTTAACATTGCAGTGATTGCAGAACAAAAGATTAGTGGACTTGAAAACATAGCAATAGAAATTATCCAAGCTGAAGCTTTAGGAGAAAAAGGCTGGAAAAAAATGAACAGATTGTTAGTGATCTGTGAGTCCATATAAAGCCATCAACACATTTAATTAAAATTAAAATTTAAATAAAATTTCACAAAGTGGGAATGGAAATGTTTAAAGAAACCATCACTGGAAATGTTTCAAATTTGATGAAAATTGTAAATCCACAGACTCAAGAAGCTCAACAAACTCCAAGAAGGATAAGTGTATGCACACACACATACCACAGAAAGGCACGTAAAAATCATATTAAAGCCAGAGAGAAAAAATATATGTTACATGCAGGGCAATAAAGATAAGATGGACCGCTCATGTAACTTATAAGCAAAACTTGAAGTTGATCATAATGTTTCATTATTTAATGGTGGAAAAAATTCTGAAAAAAAAAAAAAGAGTATTGTTTATGAAATCGGAAATTGCCAAACTTCTTTTGAGGTGATTTGGGAGATGAAGCAATTACAGACCTATGCAAATGGAAATCTTAGAGCCATGGATGTCATAATTATATCTAGAAGGATCTTCTAATGCAAATTCTGTGTCTCTCTAGATGTAACCTCAAAGGATGCCTTCCAGCCCTGATTTCATCATCATTATCAGTTAAAACAACTTAGTTCCAAGAAAGGCATTGAAGTAGCTGTGCTTTGTTTTGTTCGCTGTTTGGTTGAGTGACTATCACTTTAAGAAGTATGCCAAAGGATGTGATAAATAGGGACTAAATACTAAAACTATAAAACTCTCATGAATAATTTTTAAAACTTATTCCATAATACTAAATCAATAAGAACTAACTATGTAAATTAAAATATTTTTATTCTGTAATTTGTTTACTTTAGTTCTTACTTTACTTACTGGGCTAAAAAAAGAATATAATTTTGTCTGATATGTAAATTTTTAAAATTTCATATTTTAGATAAATCTAAAATGTATGATAAATCTTAAGGGATATCAATTTTCTTTCCATTCAGCATTTTGACTAGATATACAATTTAATGTCTTCTTAAAATTTATTTCTGTATATGTGATATAGATGAATGCATTCTAGATATGTGTGAGAAAATAGAAATATTTTTAAACATTTACCATATGTTGAAGTAATTTTGAAATTTTATTAAAGACTGATAAGTTTCATGTAAATTTCAGTGAAATACTGATGAAAATGTCTATGGAATTTATGGAAATTACTGCTATGCTAAACCTCCAAAAGGAGTCATTAAAGTCAATAGTTTCTGAATCTAAACCCATATGAAAATTACCTGGGGAATTTAAATAATACCAATATATGGACCCCATCCAAGTGTTAAATCAGCAGGACCCAGGTATAGATATTTGACACAGTTCTTTATGTGATTTTAACATGTAGCCAGAGTTAAAAGCCTTACTACAATCCACAAAATTAAGTTTTGTAAAAAGATGTAGCCCCTACTAACAGGAGGCTCACATTAGGATCGCAGAGCTTTTAGGAGCCTCATTCAAGTCCAGTGAATGTTTTAGGAAAAAATACAATTTGTAAATAATTATTTTTCAGAATCTCACTTGCTATTACTAAGCCTTCAAGAAACTTCATACTCTAAATGGAATAGCAATAACAAAAATATTTTCTAAGTTATAACTGTGGCTAGAATAAGCAGGTATTACTTTAGGAGTTGAAATCAAAGCAAGCATACTATACTGTAAGTCTTTGTTACCTCCCTATTTTTTACCTTGAGGATTGCTGCAGCGATAAGAATTATTTATATACCCACGATGTTTATAGTCATATTACTCTATATGCAAGGAGATTTGGGCTCAGTAACAATGGTATGTTGAATCATTAATCTTGGCATTTAAAAGTTTATAAGCTATAAAACAGTGTTCTTTTTTTTCCAGAAATTTTGTGATGAAGTTAATCAGATAACCAATTCTGAAACCCTCTCAAGTATAGACAGTCTTGAGCCTACAGAGCATGAAGAAATATATTTAACACTTAATAAGGAGCATTCCACATCCATCCAGCGGAATACCATTTCCCTCAAACCAGCAAATATGCAATCAACTAAACTCAGCTGCTTTGATGAAGATAAACTGGCATTCTCTAAAACTCAACATATAAATAATTGGCTTACAAATGTAGATGCTTCAAATACTCAGAATGTCACACCTTTCTCAGATATTTTAAGTAAATCTAATGTTCTACCTTCGTGGGAATATTTTAATAGTAAAGAACAAAATCCGTCTTCTTTGAATGGAACAGTGGAAAGAGCCACAAATACTGCTAATAATTCAGTACCCTTTGTATCTAGCCCACCCATGTTTGTACTAGATAAAAAATGTGAAAAGACCTCTGAAACTAGCACTATGAGGACAACTGACTCCACTTCTGGAGCATTCAAAAGAGAGAGGCCGTTAGTTACTGAGAGCCCAACATTTAAATTTAGCAAATCCCAAAGCACTTCAGATTTTCCAACCCAGGAAGTGGCTACGTTTCCAGACCAAGAGAAATATTCTGAATTAAATCAAGAAAATGGAACTACTTCAATTCCTACTTCATGTGTACCAGTGGCAATGCCTTTAGTTTTGCCATCTAATAAACAGTCAGCTAGACCTTCAGCAAAGAACAGTATACACATAAAAGAAATTGATGCAGTGCAGTGTTCTGATAAGTCAGATGAATTGAAAGATGGTGAAGAAGAAATGATAAAATATTTTAACTGCAATAAGGGAGAGTTGCCTTTATTTTCAGACAGTTTTCAAGATGCCTATGTACCTCACAATCCGGATTCAAAAGATGAAAAACAAAAATTAGCTGAAACACCATCCTTGTCTAATGTAACTTCTAATTATGACTTTGTTGGCCAGCACAAGAAAATGAAATACAACATCCATGAGAGAAATGGTGTGAGGTTTCTTAAAAGTATTTTAAAGAAAGAATCTAAATATGATCATGGTTATCTTAAGGCATTAATTATAAATCAGAGCTTTAAGTTTGGAAATCAAAAAGCAGCAGCTATCAAAGATAGTATTGAATTAACAAAGGAAAGGGAAAAAGGTGCAGAAATTCCAAAGACTATTAAAAAGCTGAGGTGGTTTGATGAAACTAGCAGTATAGAAAACAATGCTGAAGACAGTCATTCACCGAAGAATAAAACAGGAATAACTCAAGAGCATTCTCAAAAATTCCGCATTCAAGGTGGTGCTGGAAGCAACATAATTAGTGTTTCTGCTTGTGCTGTAAATTCTGCTGCTAGAAAGAAGTCCAGGGAGGATTCTATCTCTGAAAACGTTACGACTTTAGGAGGATCTGGAGCAGACCATATGCCTTTGAACTGTTTTATACCTTCAGGTTATAACTTTGCTAAACATGCCTGGCCAGCCTCAAAAAAAGAGGAAAGTAAAATCCCTGTACATGATGATTCTAAAACTAAGCAAGGTAAGCCACAAAGAGGTGGAGCAAAAATAATTAGAAAACCGGGATCTGCAAAAGTCCAATCAGGCTTTATATGTACAAACAGAAAAGGCACTGTCATTGAACCGCAATCTGCAAGCAAAGTCAACATATTTACACAAGCTCAGGGAAAATTAATTATACCTCGTCCTCCTCCTCCTCAATCTACATCAAATATTAGAAGTGGTAAAAATATGCAAGTGTCTCAGTGTCCATCAGTAACTCCTGAAAATCCTCAAAACATTATTACACATAACTGTTTGAATTCAAAACATGAGCTTCCAACAGAACACAATTTGAATCAGTGGAATCAGGAAAGTAGTTCTCCACTCTCAAATGCTCGTTCTGATCTAGTCACTGTGATACCATCACTGCCATCATATTGTTCTTCAGAGTGCCAAACTTTTGCAAAAATAAATCATTCAAATGGCACTCAAGCAGTTGCCCAGCAAGATGCGACATTATATTGCACCCAAAGAAGTCCTGTTTGTGAAGAAAGTTATCCATCTGTGACTCTAAGGACTGCTAAAGAAGAATCAGTTCCCTTGTGGAAAACAGGGCATAATGTCCTGCATCAAAATAAGAGGGCTACGGGTAAGAATAAATTTATGGCTTTTTATAGATAAAATGTACACCTTTGTTAAGGAAATTGTTCCTATTTATGTATGGACATACATACTACATAAATATTAATATTAAACAATAGCTGTATAGAAATAACTTACCTCCAGGCCGAGCACAGTGGCTTACACCTATAATTCCAGCACTTTGGGAGGCCCAGGTGGGTGGATCACTTAAGGCCAGGAGTTCAAGACCAGCCTGGCCAACATAGCAAAATCCCATCTCTACTAATACAAAAGTTAGCCCGGCATGGTGGCACATGCCTATAGTCCCAGCTACTTGGGAGGCAAAGGAAGGAGAATGGCTTGAACCTGGGAGGCAGAGGTTGCAGTGAGCTGAGATTGCATCACTTGCACTCCTGCCTGATGACAGAGCAAGACTCTGTCTCCAAAAAAAAAAAAAAGAAGTAACTTACCTCCTGTAATACTGTGATTTTTGGCCAGGCACGGTGGCTCATGTCTGTAATCCCAGCACTTTGGGAGGCCAAGGTGCGCAGATTTACTTGAGATTGGAAGTTCGGGACCAGCCTGGCCAACCTGGCGAAACCCTGTCTCTACAGAAATACAAAAATTAGCTGGGCATGGTGGCACGTGCCTATAATCCCAGTTGCATGGGAGGAGGCAGGAGAATTGTTTGAACCTAGAGCCCAGGAGGCGGAGGTTGCAGTGAGCCGAGACTGTGCACCACTGCACTGCAGCCTGGGTGACACAGCCAGACTCCATCTCAAAAAAAAAAACAAAACACTGTGACATTAGTAGCTGAAGTTTTTTTTTTTTTTTTTTTATAATCCATATTTCATAGGAGTGGCACTTTTAATTTCCTCTGCATTCACAACTTAGCTGTTTGGTGCAAGTGTTCTAGCTTTTTGCCAATCTAGTAGCTGAAGTTTTTAAGAGAATGACCCAACCTGTGCTCAACTGAAATTAGAAACTTTTGCCAGCCTCCATTTTTTTCCATGACTTTTTCTGTTAGTTTAAGAGGAAGGACAAGGAATAGGATCTAATTCTTGTCCCATATTATTCTGTCATTACTATTGTAGTCAAATTTTCCATCAAAGAAAGCACAGTGAAAAATATTGTTTAAATTATTATAAACAAGTGAATACATGTAATTATATTCATTTTTCTTTAAAATGTTTGTTAAATTGAGTTGCTATAAACTAATATTAATTAGATATACCTGATTCTCCCATTCCCTTTCCCAAAGTGTGGTAGCTCCGCTTTTATCTGCCACGAGAGCAAAAAAATGATATCATTGCCTTGAAATATTTTTGAAAATTAATTCTCTATAGAATGCCATTGCCCTTACTAGCTGGTTGACTCTCATAAAACTTCTTTCCTCCTATGAGGGAATAAACTAGAAAGCAATCCATTTTCCTGCCAATAGGAAACAGTTGCCTATTGAGAAACAGGACTGGAGTCTGGAGGCAATCAGAAAAACAACTCTTGTTTTTCCAAAGGTATGAATAAATATTGATATATAATGAGAGTTTAAAATTTAATATTCAAAGTCATCTTCAATTAAACCATGAGTTTTTAAGGACCAGGGACATTTGTGTAATTCATCACAGTATCCCCGGATCCTAACAAGTGTCTGGCACTTAGTAATCACCCAGACTCTACTTGAATTGAATGGATACAAGCCACATTAGCAGAAGGGAAGCTAAATGCAGACACTATAATCTAAGAATCTTCATTACTTTTCTACAAAAATCTAGATTTTAAAAAATTGTTTCTGTCACTAAAATTATGATTTTTTTATCCAGTCATTTCAAAATGTAACTTTAGTTTTCACAACACTTCAAAAAATGAAGGTATCATACAGATTAAATATTCTAAAATAAATAATGATGGTTACCCTTTTTGAGTTTCTACCTTGTACCAGTCACAGTACTGTTTTATACTTATTATCTGATTTAAACCTTCTAATAATACTGAGAAATAAATATTTTTAAGACACTGTTTTGCAAAGAAGTAAGCAGAATTATCCAAGGTCAAGAGCTAGTAAATAGCAGAATTGGTATTTTGATCCAGATCTCTGTGGTTCCAAGTCCTGTGTTTTTTGTACTAAAACCATATAGTAAATATAGTTATTAAGCAAATATCATATATCACACTCTGCTAATTAGGAAAAATATTAGGAAACTTACAGTTTCCCAATAGCTTATGTACAAAAGGGTAGCATATTAAAATTATCTGATTCTCTGATAAAGGAATGGGATACATTTTATCTGGAGAAACCAATATTTTACCAACATTTAATCAAAGGAGGTACTTCTCTCTGGGACCTTCGTATAAAGGACATTGGAAAATATAATGAATTTTAGCATTCTTAAATGTTCTTAAATATTCACACTGTTGTAAATATCTATACATATTAATACAGTGATTATACTTTAAAAATATAACAATATTAACAATACTGAATATTTTGTATGTTCAGTCATTTAAGCTTTTTTTCCAAAACTGTTTAAATATAAAATGCTTCAAGTGAACTCTTTGTTAATGCTGGATTGTAGTTCAGTGAGCATTTGTGGGATTTCTTTTCCTACTCTTTTATTTGCCAGTTCATTTTATTTTTATACCCTTATGCATCCAGAGTTGACAGTTGTAGAGAGCATCTTGTTCTCAATTAGCATTTCCAGAACACTCTAGCATAACTCTCTAGGAAAACCTCTTCCAATTAGATCCAAGCCATTCAACTATACCACCTCCTCATGTCTCAAGTTATTTCCCCCCTAAAAGATGACTTTGATATTTGGTTCACAGTCTTCATTTCCATACAAAGTCTTTGCCATCATACTGGATAGTTCAACTTTTATATGGATGAGCAAACACCCTGATCTTCCTCAATCCTTTTTCATCTCTAATAATTTTCTATACAATTCTGCCTCAAATACCCATTCCCTTTGCTATATTCTGGACCTCGTCAACATTCATAACTTTTTTCTTTTTTTTATTTCAGCTTTTATTTTAGATACAGAGGGTACATGTGCATGTTTGTTACATGGGGATATTGCATGATGCTGAGGTTTGGGGTATGGATCCTATTACCCAGATAGTAAGCAAACTTACTCACTCCTCTGCTTAAGCACATTCTCCTCTCTTCCCTACTCTTACTCCTCCCATTCTTCTACCCTGCTGGGCTTCTTCAGTCCAATATTTTCTCTACTTTCTCATTCCAATTCATCATCTCTTTCTTTCCAATTCATCAGCTCTTTATTTTCTACTCCTTACCCAGCTTAAATTTAATGGTCCATTTCTTTTTCTTTTCTTTCTTTTTTTTTTCTTTTTTTGAGATAGGGGTCTCACTTTGTTCCCCAGGCTAGGGCACAGTGGCATGATCATGGCTCAGTGCAGCCTGGGACTCCTGAGCTCAAGCAATGCTCCCACCTCAACCTTTCAGGCACTACAGGTACACACCTCCATGCCCAACTAATTTTTTTATATAGAGACAGGGTCTCCCTATGATACCCAGGCTGGTCTTGAACTCCTGGGCTCAAGCCATCTTCCCACTCGGTCTCCCAAAGTGCTAGGATTATAGGCATGAGCCATTGTGCCTGGCCAGGTTCATCATTTCATTAGTTATTTTACCAATATCCTAAGCTCTTTGCCTCTTGGTCTTTTTTGTCACAGGAATCAAACAACCCTCCCCCACCCAGGGGAAAAAATTATTTACTTTTTCTCTGCCTCCTTCTAAGTAGCAGAGAAAATTCATACCAATGTGCCAGGCATATTGGCTATACTGTAGATTTATGATCAACATTTTCTGATGATCAACATTACTGAGTATTCCTACTGTTTCTCTCGTAAATTCACTGTCCTTCCTTTGAAGTAATTATTTTGGCCGGGCACGGTGGCTCAAGCCTGTAATCCCAGCACTTTGGGAGGCCAAGACGGGCGGATCATGAGGTCAGGAGATCGAGACCATCCTGGCTAACATGGTGAAACCCCGTCTCTACTAAAAAAATACAAAAAACTAGCCGGGCGAGGTGGCAGGCACCTGTAGTCCCAGCTACTCGGGAGGCTGAGGCAGGAGAATGGTGTGAACCCGGGAGGCGGAACTTGCAGTGAGCTGAGATCCGGCCACTGCACTCCAGCCTGGGCGACAGAGCGAGACTCCGTCTCAAAAAAAAAAGAAATAATTATTTCAAACATCCTCCCCAAACATCTAATTTCCCCACTTCTCTTTCCTCATCACTTTCACTGCTCATTTTTCTTAAAATGAGAGACTATTTTCATCCAAAAAACCATTAACATATTGACAAGGCAAACCACAGAGTGGGAGAATATTTGTAATGCATGTTACTGACAAAGGGCTTATATCCAGAAGATATAAAGAACTCAAAATGTTCTTCAATAGTATAATATATAAATAAATTCCATTATTCATTTAATGAAATACTCTAATATAAATGAGCTATTGCTGAAAAACAGCAGTGTGGGTATACCTTACACCATAATATTGTGCAAAAGAACCATATTGCACAACCAAGCCTGCTACCACTAATAGGCCTCCTTCTAGCAGCAACAGGTAAATCAGCTCAACTTGGCCTCCACCCTTGACTACCTTCCGCTATAGAAGGCCCAACCCCAGTCTCAGCCCTACTTCACTCCACCACTATATTTTACTCATTCGCTTCCACCCTCTAATAGAGAACCATATATTAATCCAAAGCCTTACACTAAAAATGCATATTCTGCTTCATTTATATCAAGAACAGGTAAAATGGCAGGGGGGTATATGGAAACAGGTAATGAGGGGAGCATTTTTGGTGCTAGTAATATTCAGTTTCTTGACATGAGTGGCTGTGAAATGTAGGTTTGGGTATATAATCTGTTTATTTTCAATTTGTGCACTTTTCTGTACATAGATTCTACTTCCATTTTTTTGAAAACCAAATGATGTTGACACATTATTTAAATCTGATTTCAAAAAGAATACTTTTTTCTTTTCCAATAAGTATTAAGAATATCTTCACAGAATCAAAAATTTGATTATTAGAAAGGACCAATGTGACAATTTCCTTTAAACTGTCACATTTTATAGATGAGGAAATATCCTAGGCAAAAATTAGGTAACATTTATTATGTTCCAATTACTAAGCACTTTAAATATTGAAACAAAGTTAATCCTCCCAATAAATCTGAGATAAGTAATATTCTTACACCCATTTTATAGCTGAGGAAACTGGGTCACATAGAGGATAACTGACTATAAATTGCATAGCTAGTGTAAGTGGCATACTCAAAATTAAGGCATTATGAATCTATGTTCTTAAATATTGAGCTACTTTGTTTATTTTTTTCTGAGACAGGGATCTCACTGTCACCTGGGCTGGAGTGCAATGGCATGATCTTGGTGCAACCTCTGCCTCCCAGGGTCAAGTGATCCTCCCACCTCAGCCCTCTCAGTAGCTGAGACCACAGGCACGCACCGCCACGCCTGGCTAATTTTTTGTATTTTTGGTAGAGATGAAGTCTCACCATGTTGCGCAGGCTGGTCTCAAACTCCTGAGCTCAGGCTCAGGTGCTCTGCCTCCCTAGGCCTCCCAAGTACTGGGATTATAGGTGTGAGCCACCGTGCCCAGCCTTACTTTGTTTTTTTTAAACTCTTAATAACAACAAATTTTTCAGTAATATACATGAAAAAAATAGTACATGAATCTATACAATTTGTGGATGGTGCAGAGTATCAAAGGAAGTTACTGATGAAATCGAGGCTGGAAGCGAGCTTCAGAATCATCCTGGCTAACTGAACTAGCAAATCAAAACCAGTAAAGTTCAGTTTAGCAGAAATAGCTATAAAGTCATACATTTATTTGCATTCAGTTTACTGTTTACGGTTTTGGGGGGGGGGTTGCCTTTTTTTTTTTTTTTAAGGTGGGGACTCACTGCATTGCCCTGGCTGATCTTGAATTCCTGAGCTGAAGAATTCCTCCTGCTTCAGCCTCCCAAGTAGCTGGGGTTACAGTTGTGAGCCATGGTGCGTGGCATACTTTTTAAAGTTTTAATTGTGAAATATATCTGACATAGAAAAGAATGTATGTGGCATATAAGAACAAGTTAAGACTAATAATAAGAGAACCCTGTACCCATTGCTCACTTTTAGAAATAGAAAATCACCAATAGTGGCCAGGTGCCGTGGCTCACACCTGTAATCCCAGCACTTTGGGTTGCCAAAGCAGGTGGATCACTTGAGCCCAGGAGTTTGAGACCAGCCTGGCCAACATGGTGAAACCCCGTCTCTACTAAAAATATAAAAATTAGCAGTGCGTGGTGGTGGGCGCCTGTAATCCCAGCTACTCAGGAGCCTGAGGCAGGAGAATCACTTCAATCCCAAGGCGGAGTTTTCAGTGTGTCAAGAACATGCCACTGCACTCCAGCCTGGGCAACAGAACGAGATTCAGTCTCCAAGAAAAATAAAATAGGAAAGAAAGGAAAAATCCCAATACCTATGAAGCCCTATATGCTTCTTCCCAATTACATCCCCTTCCTCTGTTACAGACGTTAACACCATGAAGAATTTCATGTTAAGCCAGGCACGGTGGCTTACACCTGTAATCCCAACACTTTAGGAGGCCAAGGCGGGCGAATCACAAGGTCAGGAGTTCAAGACCAGCCTGGCCAACATGGTGAAACCCTGTCTCTACTAAAAATACAAAAATTAGCTGGATGTGCTGGCGCACACCTTTAGTCCCAGCTACTCCGGAGGCTAAGGCAGGAAAATCACCTGAACCTAGGAAGTGGAGGTTGCAGTGAGCCGAGATTGTGCTGTTGCACTCCAGCCTGGGCGACAGAGTGAGACTCCATCTCAAAAAAAAAAAAAATTCATGTTAATTATTCCATGATTTTCTTGATAATTTCGCCACATATGAATGTATTGCAATCAACTTTGTTTTTTAGATTGATTAGTTGGCTGTACTTCATATTCATTGCTACAATCACATTCAATTATATGAATGTTCAAACAATGTTTTCATTCTCCTGGCACTGGACATTTGTGTTGCTTCTAGTTTCTTCCTTTTATGAATAATTCTTTCAAGAACAGCTTTGTACATCTACTGATGCACACGTTGCTGAACCATATGGTATGTGTATTTTCAACTTTACTAGGTAATCCAAATTGTTTTCCAGAGTAATATATGAAAGTTGCCTTTACTCCATCTTCACCAAAAGTCTGATAAACTTTTTAATGTTTTTCAGTCGTACAGTATAAAATGGTTTCTAATTATGTGATACATATACACCATGGAATGCTATGCAGCCATAAAAAGGAACAAGATCATGTCCTTTGCAAGAATATAGATGAAGCTGGAAGCCATTATCCTCAGCAAACTAACACAGAACAGAAAATCAAACACCACATGTTCTCACTTATAAATGGGAACTGAACAATGAGAACACGTGGGCACAGGGAGGGGAACAACACACACTAGAGTCTTGGAGTGGGGAGGGGAGAGCATCAGGATAAATAGCTAATGCATCCGGGGCTTAATACCTAGGTGATGGGTAATAATTTTAGGCAGTAACAAGCAGATCTTTAGAAGTACTGCTGTACTCTCATTTTATAATATATATTTTAAGGAATTATAAACAAACTAGATTACCCAGGGCTATGAGAGGAGAGACTCAGTCTAAAAGTCAGTTAAAGAAACACAAGCCTAAGAGACATGATAGCTATGTACAAATATTTGAAGGCTTATTACAAAGAGGAAGGAGTAAACAGAACTGAAATGAAAGGGTAAAAATTGCAGAGAGGTTTTCAGCTCAGCGTAAGGAAGGATTTGAGCTATCCAGCAAAGGAAGAGGATGCACCCATGAGGTAGTGGCTCTTCATCACTATTCCATTCAAGCAGCAGTTGAATGTCCACCTGTGAGTAATTTAGATCCATAGGTTACAGGTTGAACTAGTTAACTTCTAAGATTTTTTTTCCAAAACTATAATTCTGAGATTGTCTCCGGTATTTTTTTTTGTGTTTACAATTAAGAATACTACAGATTTTAAAAAATATAATGCTTTATTGAAGATTAGTTGCTTTATTTTGAGTTGTGGTGGTGAAACTATCATATCTAGAATTTTCATATGAAACTAGGAATTTGGCCAGAGATACCAGTGCAAGCTACATTATTTTTGCAAAAATAGCAAGATTCTCAGCTATTGTATTAATTGTTAGATAATATTTAAACACATGTATATGAACAGAAAAATACATGAACTGTTTCAGGCATATACTGTGTCTTTAACTGTGATCAATAATTTACAATCCACAAAACTACAAAGAACAATAAAGCACAAAGATAAATAATTCAATCAAGAAAGTACAAAAGTGACTTCAGAAGATTGATGAGTAGACTGAGAGATGAGATAAAACCTTGACACAGCAGTTACGTGAACAAGGGAATTTTTATGCAAGGTGTTTAAAGCTTTTTAGATAAAGATGAGGACTTCTCAAGATTTAGAGGAAGAAAATTCCAAGAATAGAAAACAACATAGAAACTATATTGCTGCCGAAATAATCTCAGTGGAAACTATAATATTTTGCGTATGTAGCATTTAGCATATCGATACAGGTGGAAATAAGCATAATATAGTGCTTTTTAAACTGTGGGACATGACTTGTTCGTCAATTGTGAAATCAATGACTGGTAACCAGTGTTTTTTTAATGAAGTCTAATTTTAGAATTAGAATATTCTAGAATGGAAACTACCAGAAAGTATCATATGTTGTGAGGATAAATATATTTTATAAAACTATGTATGTATCCAAGGTCACAATGCAAAATATATTTATTTCTGTGAGACACAGTCAAATCAGAATGAAAATTACTAGCATATGTGTAGGAGCTAGAAGTTTAGATTTTAGAAACCAACTAATTGGAGCTGAATCCCAGCTTTGCCCCTTACTGGCTCTATGGCCTTGGGCAGGTTATTTATCCTCCCCCCTCCTTTATTTATTTTTGTTGTTGTTGTTTCTTTTTTTTAACTTTTAGGTTCAGGTATACATGTGCACATTTGTTATATAGGTAAATTGCATGTCACTAAGTTTTGGTGTACAGATTATTTTGTCACCTAGGAAGTAAGCATAGTACCCAAGGGTGGTTTTCCAGTCCTCGCTCTCCTCCCACCCTGCACTCTGAAGTAAGCCCCAGTGTCTGTTGTTCCCTTCTTTATGACCATGTGTACTCAAAGTTTAGCTCTCACTTATAAGTGAGAACATGTAGTATTTGATTTCCTTATGATCAAGACCATCGTGGCCAACATGGTGAAATCCCATCTCGTAAAATACAAAAATTAGTTTGGCATGGTGGCATGCACCTGTAGTCTCAGCTACTCGGGAGGCTGAGGCAGGAGAATCACTTGAACCCAGGAGGCAGAGGTTGCAGTGAGCCAAGATTACACCACTGCACTCCAGCCTGGGCGACAGAGCAAATCTCTGTCTCAAAAAAAAAAAAAAAAGCAAAGAAAAATAGTATAATAAGCATTCATGTACCTACAACTCACCTTAAATAATAAATACCAAAGATATAGTAGAAACCCTACAAAAGTTATTTTAGCCACTTTGTTATTTTGTGAGGGCTTTTTAAGATACTGTAAGATACGCATAAGTTCACTTACCTGGGTACACATAATTTTTAGTAGATTGCAGGAAGCTAACTGGAGCTAATGAATCATGACACCACTGTCACCCTCTCACACTTGGAATTTTGACTCTTAAGATAACTGAGTTTACTTCATGCATTACATGAGCATCTACCTTGCAAAATAACCAGGGTGCCAGTGTCAATCATATATGAGTGAAGTTTTACTTCTAATTTTTAGATAATAAATATGAATTGGAATTCTAATATGTTCTTCCAGCACACCAGTGGATTATCTCACACAGTCTTCTGGTGTTCTGCATCATGCTCTGGAGGTTACTGCTCTAAACTATAAACCCCTCAGAAGCAAGGATTTTGTTGAATTCAACATTTTAACTGTGCCATGCATAGAACATATAAGAGGAGCTCAATAAAGTGTGCCAACTGAATACATTAAACTTACAGAGTTTTCTTGATGTTTGAAAGTAACTTGAAAATTTGCAGTGGATATATATTGGCTACTCAACTTACATAATTTTTGACATTGTGCTGGCATTTGTTCAAGGGTCTACTGTTATGAGAAGAAAACGAACTGTTGAAACTAAGCGAAGAAATATTTTAGAGCAGAAAAGACAAAACCCTGGATCTGTAGGACAGAAGGACAGTGAGCAAATCAATGTAAGTACAATATTAATCAAAATCTCTATTCAATATTAAAAAATTGCTTGGAAAACACAGGTTCTTAAAGAACTATGCTCTTGCTGTAAACTGTATTTCATAACATAAATATAATTATAGCCAAAGCCATTTGTGAAGCAGTGAATCTTTATGCTAGGAAATTATTCCACTATACCTACTTGCTGTATTCTAGTTAGCCTGTATAATCAGTTACCAATGAAAGTTTTAAACCACCTCTAAATCATTATTATTATTTTATTTGTTGTTATTGATAGCCAATGCTGGAAAAAACGAGGTCATTCACAACAAAATTCAACAAAGCTATTTTAATATACACTTAAAAAAGAAAGAAAAGTAAATTACACACCTGGATAGAAGAAACAAGTATGCTAGGCCAGGAACGGTGGCTCACACCTGTAATCCCAGCACTTTGGGAGGCCAAGGTGGGTGGATCACCTGAGGTCAGGAGTTCAAGACCAGCCTGACCAACATGGTGAAACCCTGTCTCTACTAGAAATATGAAAAATTAGCCAGGGGTAGTGGCAGGTGCCTGTAATCCCAGCTACTGGGAGGCTGAGGCAGGATAGTTGCTTTAACCTAGCAGGCGGAGGTTATAGTGAGCTGAGATCACACCATTGCACTCTAGCCTGGGCAACAAGAGCAAGACTCCATCTCAAAAAGAAAAATACAAGCATGCTAATCATAAAGACAACTATAGTTTCATGCGACTGAATATCCTATTTGTGTCTAAGCTTCCTGGAAGATATGGCAAAAAGGAAAATTAGATGAGTTATATACTTCTCAAGGGATATTGATGATGATGATGTTATTTGGGATACAATTTTAAAAAACATTTCCCACTGAGGACCTTTCATAGGGAACTTTGAAATACATAATGAATATGCTCCTAATAACAGTTCCACAACAAATGAATAGTTTAATATGACTGTTTGAGATAGAGATCTTCAATAAAAGTAAACAGCATAATAACAATTTTTAAATAATGGCCAGGCATGGTGGCTCATGCCTGTAGTCCCAGCAGTTTGGGAGGCCAAGGCAGGAGGATTACTTGAGCTCAGGAGTTCAAGACCAGCATAGGTAACATAGCAAGACCTCATCTCCACAAAAATAATTATAAAAAAATTAACCAGGCACGCTGGTGCATGCCTGTAGTCCCAGCTACCTGGGAGGCTGAGGTGGGAGGATGCATGAGCCCAGGAGTTTGAGGCTGCAGTAAGCTATAATTGTGCCAGTGTACTCCAGCCCAGGTGACAGAGCAAGACCCTGTCTCTCAAAAAAAATGAAAGAAAATTAAAATAAATGGAGGTAATTCTGTAAGAGCTAAGTAAATGAAGTCAAATATGGCATTTTCTAGAGGTCTAACTTGATCCAGGGATTGACTTTAGAATATTAAAAGTCTAGATAGATAAGTAAATAGCATTTCACTTGGGAGTTTCCACTTTAAATGTCACTCTGACTTTTTAAAATAAAACTGGAATATTTTTAATAAAATGCCTTATGAAGAATTTATATTCCAAGTTACCGGTTGAAGATGCTATGATTTGTATATTATAGGAAGTACTGATTTTTATATGGATAAGATTATTATGTGGAGAATAATCAACAATGATGTAATCTTATCAGCAAAACAAGTCATTTAGTTGTATATTTATGTAAACAAAGTTAATCCCATTACCCATATATTTCTATTGCTTAATAGTGTAATGGTTAATTACAGATATAACCTCCTGATTGCAAATACAATAATGCCTAATAAGTCCTTCCATTTCAACTGCCATGTTCCCATCCAACATCTCAAAATGCACAATGCAAAAACATCTTTACCCTTATTTTTTCCTTATTTTCATTAATATATTATAAATTTAAAAGTAATATGTAATTATAACCAAGAAAACGAACTAACAAAATTTTAAATGCCTGTTATTAGTGCCCTCTGTAAATTCATTTTTATTTTACTAGGTCTTATTCTATTCTTCTGTCTCTTGCTCTTTGGCATTCTTAATATGTTCAGAGCCCATTTTTGTCCTTTTCAGAAGCCTCCCTTCCACTTTCACATACAGATCTTCACCCATCCACTTACACACCTTCCAAACACTTGTTAGCCTAAGAATAGGTCAGTGTTCCTGAATCAAATTTTTTCATCCTTATTATTTTGACTTGTTTTTGTTTTTTATTCCAGAGCCTAAGCAAGGGTTCAGTTACTACAGCAGTGGCCCTTGTCACCTTGTATTAGGAAATGCATGTTATCATACTGGATTTTCTCCAGCCCATGACATCTATATAGAGAAAATCTCAAAGAGATAAGTGAAAGGTAGAAAAGGTAGAAAAGGTTTGCACCAGGGTTTCAGTCCAAGGTATCTCAAGTCTATAATGGAGATCAAACAAGACTGTGAGATCCACTGAAGGAGAGCTGTTGCAAAAATCTGCAGTTTCTCATCAGATCAGATTGAACAAAAGTTACGTATAGTCATAGCCAGGCAGTTTTATCTGACAGAACACAATTATTTCTTAAAGTGAAACAGAATGGTAATAAAGAAGGAGGTAGACCATATTCAGGGAAGGAAAGTTGATATCTCTCAGAAAGTGTTGGATGCGTACACTTTTTGCTAGTGTTCTGAGACTTCCATTTTCAAGGTTCTGTGCAGCATTGGGGCAGCTATTTGTGTTTTAAGTTTTGTCATATAACATAATTACCTATCCTTGGCATTAGCTGTAGTCAGATGCTTTTGGCTAATAGTTGTGATTCACCCTTACAATGATAAACCAACTAGGTTATAAACTTTAAGGTAATTTCTTACCTTTTCTTTAATTAGCACTTCTTTTATTTGTGAGACAGAGTCTCGATCTGTCACGCAGACTGAAGTGCAGTGGTGCAATCTCAGATCACTGCAACCTCCACCTCCTGGGTTCAAGTGACTCTCCTGCCTCAGCCTCCCAAGTAGCCGGGACCACAAGTGTGTGCCACCACTCCTGGCTAATTTTTTGTATTTTTAATAGAGACGGCTTCACCGTGTTAGCCAGGATGGTCTCGATCTCCTGACCTTGTGATCCGCCCGCCTCGGCCTCCCTAAGTGTTGGCATTACAAGCATGAGCCACTGTGCTGGCCTAATTAGCACTTTTGATTACCATCCTACTCACTTTACCTCTTCCAAATATCCAAGACAATATCATAACCTGAAAATTTTTTAGGGGACATAAAACATTCATAATATTCTGTTACCGTAGAATTTCTTTATTATAATAATTATTGAATTCAGCTCTGCCGGGCGCGGTGGCTCAAGCCTGTAATCCCAGCACTTTGGGAGGCCGAGACGGGCGGATCACGAGGTCAGGAGATCGAGACCAT
>NW_012120709.1:8298772-8299479 GCF_000951035.1 Colobus angolensis palliatus
GAATTCAGCTCTAAAAAATGTAATACACAAGTTATGTGAACAATTGTAGCTGAAAATATATATAGCAATTAAATGTTTTTTAAAAGTTCATGTACATATGAATTTTAAATATGGAAATATGTTTTAATTCAATATTCTGTTTTTGTAGAATTGTGGACAAAGTGTCCAGCTAAGTTCCAGTGAACCAAAACAAACTACAAGGGGTACTTCTTATGTTGAAGAAGGTACGTTTTAGTTTAAACATTTTCCTCTGATCTTTGTTCCCAGTGATTTTTTTTTTCTTGTATGCCTATTCTCAGATGCTAACGTATTATGTAATTGTTAAACCACCATTTAGAACCTGAACTCTCCTCACCCCTGCACATCTAGGTCATTGTCAGTGTTTCTTTATTCTAAATAATAATGTATTGAACATCTTTCTACATCAAGTTATTTTCTGATTTTTACTTATTTCTGTAGGTTAGATTTCCAGAATTAAAATTACAGTAACTGACATGTAAATGCCACCCAGTATATATTTATTGAATTAAATTCTGTGTATTAAATGAATACTGGATCAAAAGAAATAAGCATTGATATGGCTTTTCATATATATTACTAAAGTATTTTCCAGAAAAATATTATTCAAAATTGTTCTAGTAGTATATGTCCAGTGTTGTATGTCAACTTGAAGTAGAATCTTTTCATATTTGCTATAGACAAAAAAA
>NW_012120709.1:8300309-8305200 GCF_000951035.1 Colobus angolensis palliatus
AACCCTCTTCAGCTGCGCTATATCTGTTCCATGCACACCCGGATTCCCCCATGTAAGCGTCCTCACAAGGAGTAATAAAATGGTACATGTACCAATGGCAGATTCCCCACGAAGCCCCACATGGGGCCAAGACCTACATGCATTACTCACTATATTTTTTTTTTTTTTGCTTTTTCTCTGCTTTGTGGTGTAAAGATATTGTTGAAAATATCAAAAAGACCTGAAGATACCCATGTGGGTAACAGTGATAAGAAAAAGAGGAAACATTTCTGTTTATCAATAGCACAGAAAGTCAAACTGTTGGAGAAACTAGACCAGCAACATAAGTGTAAAATGTCATATAGAAAAGGATGGTGTTGGAAAGACCACAATATATGACGTGAAGAAACAGAAGGATAAACTGTTGAAGTTCTGTTTTGGAAGAGATGAACAGAAGTTAATGCAAAATATAAAAACACTGCATAGGATTTCAACCATGAAGTCAAGGAGTAGATCCCTCAGCGTAGCAGTGAACATGTGCCACTTAATGGTATGCTGATCATGAAACAAGCAAAGATCTATCATGATGAACTGAAAATTGAAGAGAACTATGAATATTCAACAGGCTGGTTATAGACACAGCATTTAAGACACAGCATTTTTTTAAAATATTTGTGGTGATCAAGCAGCACAATTTTCTCTACAAAGCAGCAGAGAAATTAATTGAAGAGTTTGCCAAGGTCATCACTGATGAAAATCTGACACCAGAACAAGTATATGTTACTGATGAAATATCACTGTCTTGGTGTTGTTACTCAAGAAAGACATTGACTATAGCTGATGAGACAGCCCCTATAAGAATTAAGAATAACAGAATAACTGCTGGGGTGTGCTTATGACTCAGTCACACCTAAGTGTCAACTTGCTATGATAGGTAAAATCTTGTGTCCTCACTGTTTTCAAGGAGTGAATTTCTTACCAGTCCATTAATATGCTAACAAAAGGACATGGATCACCAGGGACATCTTTTCTGATTGGTTTCACAAACATTTTTATATCAGGGAAGCTGGATTGAATGATGACTGCAAGATTTTGTTATTCTTTGACAACTGTTCTGTTCATCCTCCAGCTGAAATTCTCATCAAAAATAATGTTTATGCCATGTGTTTTCCCCCAAATATTACTTCCTTAATTCAGCCGTGTGACCAGAGTATCCTTAGATAGATGAAGAGTAAATATATATAAACACTTTCTTGAACAGCATACCAGCAACAGTGAACAGAGGTGTGGATGTAGAAGGTTTTCAAAACGAGTTTAGCATGAAGGATGCCACACATGCTGTTGCAAACACTTGAAACACAGGGACTGAAGACACAATTGTGCATTCCTGGCACAACCTCTGGCCTGCAACTATATTCAGTGATGATCAACAAGGTAGTGACTGAAAGATTCTGTATGTCAAGTGAGAAAAAAATGATGTCTGACGTCATTACATAAGCAAAAAATATACCTTCAGAGTCTATCAGTAAGCTGGAAGAACTGGATATCAAAGAGGTTATTAACATTGATAATAAGACTTCAGGTGTTTTCATTGACCAATGGTGAAATAGCCAAAAGAGCTCTAAATTAAGATGATTGTGATAATAGTGATGATAATGACATTGTTAACACTGCAAAAAAAAAAAAAAGGTGCCAGTTGACAATATGATGAAAATGTGTGATGGGTTTATTGAACGACTAGAGCAGCGTGCACTCATAACAACAAGAAATTATGCTGGTTTATAAAATCAAAGAGAGGCTTATAATACAAAAGAAAAACATTGTAAATGAGGCAAAAGACTCTGGAAGAAACAGTTTTTAAGGTCATCTAGCAGAATATTTCCTCATCCCTAGAGGACCCACTTCCTTGTGCTTCTGATGTTTCTTCTCACCTAAAAAAATAAAATACAGTGTACAGTAGCCATTTGATCAAAATGTAACATAATACCTAAGATTGAAAGCCTGCCATTGTTCCTTGTGGCTGTTGCTGAACAGCTGACACAGGAATTCTGGTGATGTTACTGTGGTGCTTAGTTGCCCTGAACACATTCTTTTCTCACGGTTATGAAGGATACATCATATTTTTTACTGTTAAGTACTTATGTGTGAATAGGTGTAAGAACATTATTGCTTTTCAGTAGATATAAATTCGGAGTCAGGAATAACAGTGATGCCAGACAACCACAGATCATCCACATAGGTTGCTGATACAGTGATATCTTTGCTTTCTGATGGTTCAATGTACACCAACTTCGTTTCATGGACCAAATTATTTAAAATATTATATAAAATTACCTTCAGGTATGTGTATAAGGTATATATGAAACATAAATGAGTTTCATTTTTTTTTCTTTTTTTTTTTGAAACGGTGTCTCACTTTGTCACCTAGGCTAGAGTGCAGTGGTACAATCTCAGCTCATTGCAACCTCCGCCTCTCAAATTCAAGCAATCCTCCTGCATCAGCCTCCCAAGTAGCTGGGATGACAGGCATATGCCACCACATCTGGGTAATTTTTGTATTTTTAGTTGAGACAATGCTTCACCATGTTGGCCAGGCTGGTCTTGAACTCCTGACCTCAGGTGATCCACCCACTTCGGCCTCCCAAAGTGCCGGGATTACAGGCATGAGCCACCACACCCAGCCGAGTTTCATGTTTAAACCTAGGTCTCATCACCAACATATCTCATGTATATGCAAATATCCAAAATTCTAAAAAAATCCAAAACCTGAAACACATCTAGTCCCGAGCATTTTTGGATAAGTAATACTTAACATTTATAATAATGAACAAAATATACAAAAGTATTGCTCTTCAGAAATTTAAAGTCTATTAGGGAAGACTGGCTTTCAATAAACATGTTTTAGTCTTTTTTTTTTTTTTTTTTTTACTGATTTCTCCATTACTTTTAAGCTTTGTCGAAGAACCTTCCCAATATAGAAATTCAGAAACATTTGTTTCATTTTCTTCTGGGTTGCTTTAATTAATGGGTTGATTCCTTAAGTTTGTCTTTAATTTCTTTGGAAGTTGTTTTAACAAACAGTAGGAAATAAAACTACGAATTGATTTTTTTTTTTTTTTTTTTTTTTTTTTTTTTTTTTTTTTGAGACAGAATCTGTCACCCAGGCTGGAGCACAGTAGCGTAATCTCAGCTCACTGCAACCTCCACCTCCCAGGTTCAAGTGCTTCTCCTGCCTCAGCCTTCCAAGTAGCTGGGATTATAAGCGCCCACAATAACACCTGGCTAATTTTTGTATTTTTAGTAGAGACAAGGTTTCACCACATTGGCCAGGCTGCTCTCGAACTCCTGACCTCAAGTGAACTACCCGCCTCAGCCTTCCAAGGTGCTGGGATTAGAGGCATGAGCCACTGCACCCAGCCCAAATTGATTCTTTTATAAGCAACAACTAATTTGTAAAATCATCTTTCCCTTCTGTCAAGTCTTTGATGCTTCTTTGATCACATGTTCTTATATCTAATTGGGTCTGTTTCTAGGCTGTCAGTTCTGTTCAGCTGATCATCAAAGTTTCTAATGTTTCCTTAAGCTTTTTTGTGTCTTACTTTTTTATAATTCATTATAACTACTATTATAAAAACGGTCTCTTTCATCTTTTTTGTACAACCAATGAATAATAAACATATTACAAAAACTATCTACATTAAATATTTTTTCTTTAGTTAAGTAATACTCTGGGAACTTTTATTAACTCACTGCCTTCATTTTCAATATTCTTTTTTTAAAAATGAAGGATGGGAAAATGCTAGATAGAGAATCCTGATAGATGAAATCAAAGTAGCAGATATTTACTATGTTTCTGTTTGTAATATGAATACATCCAGCCAGTTAAGTATGTGTAAGTATGTATGAGGAATGATCTCAAAGACAAAAGGGGATCAAAGAATAATTGATGTAAGTTTCTGTAGTTTCAGATAGTACTTCTGAGTTTTTGATGGCTGAAAACTTAGTGAAAGCATCAGTGCCGGAGGATGCGATTCTGACTGTCTTGAATAGCAAACAGATACAGAAATCAAATCTACCTTTAAATAAAACTCAACAATTCAACATCTGCACACTATCAGCTGAAGAACAGAAGATCCTAGAGTCCCTTAATGATCTCAATGAAAGACTACATTGTAAGTATGGAAGAACACCTCTTATAAGAAATACTGCATTTTTCACTTGGATAATTTATATTTAAACTTTAATTTAAAAATTGAAAGGAAAAATACAAAATGTATCCATATGACCAACTACTTAATTGAGTGTATAACCATTCAGAACATATTTGAATACTATTTCAAGTATGCCATATCATTTATGATGATGTCAACTTATTTGGCAGACTTATCCGTCTTTTTGGAATATATGAATAGACTTCTGTTTCAGCAATGGACAGGCTACGTATGTATACTGACCATCCATCAAAACAACCATAAATCCTTGATTAAGTATTTTTTAAACCTGCAATATAGTGATGATCTAGTAAGAATGTAAGAAATGCTTAAGACCAAGAACTAAATGTAGATAAGAACTCAAAAAATAAGAAGAATGCTGCAGCTAGCTCTTGTCCTGAGGATATTTAACTCATGGAGTGAAATTGAACTTTGCTTTCCATGGCCTCACAGAAAAAAGGGAACAGGCCTACTCAAGATGAGTAGTCTCATAGAAGATCTTTTCATCATAAAGCTGGGCCACCCAACGAGCTCTGCACCACACACGCATACACAGAAGAGGCAGCACCACACATGCACACACAGAGGAGGCAGCACCACACATGTACACACACAGGAGGCAGCACCACACATGCACACACACAGGAGGCAGCACCACATATGCACTCACAGAGGAGGCAGCACCACACACGCACACACAC
>NW_012120709.1:8307040-8332372 GCF_000951035.1 Colobus angolensis palliatus
TCACTTTATGATGAGCAAAGTCTTACTTCAGAAGAAATACATAAGATTTTTATATGCACTTAAGAACACAGCCTCAAAATATATAAAATATTTTTAACCATGGTGGGTGATTTTAACATACCATTGTCAGTAATTGATAGAACAAATAGATTTTAAAAATCAAAAGATATATAAAAATTAAATGTGATTAACAAACCTGATCAAAGGGATATGTTCTTTGTAAGTAAATATACAACATTTATAAAATGAATCATATATAAGACCATGAAACAAGCCTTAACACATTTCAAAGGATTGGAGTCACACAGCCCACATCCTCTAACCACAATGCAATTTACCTAAAATCTACTAACTAAAAGATAACCATTAAGAAACAAGTTTCTAAATAAATCATGATTCTGAAGGAAAAAAATATCATAGGAATTTCTAAATATTTAGATCTGAACAATAATAGAAATACTTTATGTATCTATCAGGTTTTCTCTACCTCAGCACCGTTGACATTTTGAACTGGATAATGCTTTATTGTGGGAGACTGTCTAGTGCATTGTAACATGTTTAGCAGCATCCCTGGCCTCTACCCACTAGATGCCATAGCACTTCCCTATCATGACAAGTGCTCCCAGACTTTACCAAATATCCCCTGGGTGGCAAAAATCACCTATCGTTCAGAACCACACACATATTATATTTCCTCCTAAAATGTGGAAGGCCAGAATGTATCCATCCCATTCTAGGAACAATAAAAGATAAATGGCAAAAGTATAACTTTTCTTGAGCCAATTAGAGAGCTGAGGTCACATCACAACCAAGTAGCCTAGCATCCAAGAAAACACAGAAACATCTAAAGAGAGACAGGTCGTGAACATTTTCTCACCCATGGGAGAATATGAGAGGGAAATGTCGGGTTGCATACAAGCTGATCTTAGAAATTCTGTTTAAATCTTCAACAGATTGCTAAAAGATGAATGGGGACTACTGTGAGGATGTAGAACCTCTGGGAGCCAGAGGCAAAAGGGAACTTCACCCTACTCAGATTCTTCTCCATGGATCTACACTGAGTGTTCATGAGGAAAATAGGAGGCAGAACAGGAGACAAGAGAAACCCTTCCTCAGTAGTGCAGACCTGACAAAGGGCAGCAGCCACTGCTGTAGGAAAGCCATGAAGCGCCCCCCATACAGAACGTTTCCCCCTGCAGAATAAAGGCCATCTGGGACAGAGGCAGCATATCTTCTTGATTGCTCTCAAGGCACAGGTGAAGACTTAGTGGGGATAGGGAAAAAGTAAAGGAAAAAAGCCTCTACCCCTGGGAGAGGAGCAAGAAACATTCCTGGGCCAAAACCATTAGAGGTATCCTACTGTTAGAGGAGGGGTCTAAAATTCTCTTGCACAGAACCTGCCAAAGATACAAGGCAAAGTTAACTGTCATGGGAAGGAGGAGCAGGAGAAAGCGGGGGGCACACAGGGTCTGCTTAAGACTGAGCCTGGACCAGCGCAACAGAAAAATTACCCTACTTCCCCACCACCAGACCAGCAAGTACCAAGTAACAAATAAATCTACTACTGGGAGACAGGCAAGGGCATAGAGAGAGATCCCTTCTACTGTACACACATGTAGGAAGGCCAAAACATGAGGGCAGAACAGGAACATTTCAAGGGGTAGGGGGACTCTCCAAGACGCCTGCATAAGTACAGAGTAACACTAATGGAATTTGAAATTAGTAATGTTAGTAATGTGCTGTAGTTGGCTGCAGCAACAACAAAACCCAAACCCACTCAGGGAGGCTGAGGCAGGCAGATCGCTTGAGCCCAGGAGTTTGAGACCAGCTGGGCAACATGGTGAAACCCTGTATCTACAAAAAATTCAAAAAAAATTAGTCAGGCATGGTGGCACATGCCTGTGGTCCCAGCTACTCCAGAGGCTGAAGTGGGAGGATAACCTGAGCCCAAGGAGGTCAAGGCTGCAATGAGCCGATGAGCCGTGATCACAGCACTGCACTCCAGCTTGGGCAACAGAGGGAGACCCTGTCTCAAAAAAAAAAAAAAAAAAAGCTTGCATTTTTTAAACTTCAGTATTGAGCAGATGATAGAGGAAAAATGATCCCTGAGAATGTAGAATCACAGTCTAGTACAAGTATCACACTAATTTACAGCCCATACTCACATTACCTGAGTAGTTCTTAAGATCTCAAGCAAAGAATTTAATTTAGAATGATTTCAAACTGGTAGTATTCCAAAACACTTGGGAAAAGTACATTTATATCTAGACCTATATTCCAGTCCTCATAGAATTATCATAAGTGAAATCCAAGGAAAATGAGCAGCCCACAAAAAAAAAGTAAATAAGTTAATCCATAACAAAAAAAGGCACCAAGAAAAAAAAAATCAAAAGAATCCATAAAACAGAATAAACAGACCCAGAAAGGATTTAGATAACGAAATGACCAGGCACAAACTATAAATAACTGTGCTTGTATGCTCTAAAGTTATCAGAAGTAAGTTTTAAAATGCAAAAATGCAGTCATTTTTATACTTAAACATGCAGGAAATAAGAAACTATAAAGAAAGAACAAACAGATTTGAAAAAGGGCCCAAATAGAATGCCTGGAAATTGAAAATATAATAATTGGAACGTAAAATTTAGTAGATGGTTTAACCACCAGATTACAGACATCCGAAGAGAGAATTAGTAAACTAGAACATGAATCAAAGAAATTTATCCACAATATATTTTAGAGAGACAAAGAGATGGAAAATATGATATAGAGCTTAAAAGACACAAAAGAGTAAATTAAAAAGCCTGAAAGGCCAGAAACAATATCTAAAGTGATAATGGTTGACAACTTTCCCAATGTGATGAACGATACCAACCTACAAGTTCAACAACCCAACATATTTCAGAATAAATAAAAAGAAATTACCACAAGATACATCACAGTTAACTTTAATCAGCAACAAAAAAGGCAGAAAACAATGAAAAAAGATCAGGAGATATTGATAACATGTCCAATGTGCTGAGAGAAAGTAACTTGCAAATTTAATACCTTCTTTTTTTGAGACGGAGTCTCGCTTTGTCGCCCAGGCTGGAATGCAATGGTTCAATCTCAGCTCACTGCAAGCTCCGCCTCCCAGGTTCAGCTGGGACTACAGGCGCCCGCCTCCACGCCTGGCTAATTTTTTGCATTTTTTAGTAGAGATGGGGTTTCACCGTATTAGCCAGGATGGTCTCGATCTTCTGACCTCATGATCCACTCTTCCTTGGCCTCCCAAAGTGCTGGGATTACAGGCGTGAGCCACCACACCCAGCCATTTAATACCTTCTTAACATGAAAATGTCTCTCAAGAAGAGGGGTGAATTAAAAATATGTTCAGACAAAAACCAAGAGACTTTGTTAACAGCAGACTTGCTAAAGAAAATTCTCACTGCACTTCACCAGGCAGAAAGTGTAGTTAACCTCAGATGGACAGTCTGAGAGAGTAAATTTCAACAAACATTGCATAAAACAATAAACATAATAAAGTAGTGTATGTTTCAGAGAGAAAAAGGTTGGAATTAGAATACCTATCAATAATAGGACATAAGTTCAGAGGGCATAAATGGAGTTAAAGTATAGTAGCATGTTTACATTGTTAGGGAATTGGGTAAAGTCCTAGATTAAAGTTAGATATTGATAACTGAAGTATGCCTGTGATAATTACTAGAGTCACAACTAAAGAACTAGAAATGTAATATACAGCTTCCAAACTGGTAGAGAAGGAAAAGTGGCACAGCTAACAAATCAATCAGAAATAAAGCAACAAAGGAGAGAAAAATAAACATAGAAGAAATACTGTAAGATTGTATGTAGGAGTATATTTACAATAACTGTAACTGTAGTAACTGCTACAGTTAAAAGAGGTTGTTAAATGGAACTTTACATTGAAACTGTATTCTGTTTATAAACAATACATTTAAAACATAAGGATATTAAAAAACTGAAAGCAAAAAAGATGGAAAAGGTATACCAAGCAAGTTTTAACCAAAGGAAAGCTGGTTTTGATTCACTTTTAAATAGAAAGCATTATTAGACATAAAAAGTATCACTTTGGGCCAGGCGCAGTGGCTCACTCCCGTAATCCCAGCATTTTGGGAGGACGAAGCAGGCAGATCACAAGGTCAAGAGATCGAGACCATCCTGGCCAACATGGTGAAACACCGTTTCTACTGAAAATACAAAAATTATCTGAGTGTGGTGGTGCGTGCCTGTAGTCCCAGCTACTCAGGAGGCTGAGGCAGGAGAATCGCTTGAATCTGGGAGGTGGAGGTTGCAGTGAGCCGAGATTGCGCCACTGCACTCCAGGTGGGCAACAGAGCAAGACTCCGTCTCAAAAAAAAAAAAAAAAAAAATCACTTTATGATGAGCAAAGTCTTACTTCAGAAGAAATACATAAGATTTTTATATGCACTTAAGAACACAGCCTCAAAATATATAAAATATTTTTAACCATGGTGGGTGATTTTAACATACCATTGTCAGTAATTGATAGAACAAATAGATTTTAAAAATCAAAAGATATATAAAAATTAAATGTGATTAACAAACCTGATCAAAGGGATATGTTCTTTGTAAGTAAATATACAACATTTATAAAATGAATCATATATAAGACCATGAAACAAGCCTTAACACATTTCAAAGGATTGGAGTCACACAGCCCACATCCTCTAACCACAATGCAATTTACCTAAAATCTACTAACTAAAAGATAACCATTAAGAAACAAGTTTCTAAATAAATCATGATTCTGAAGGAAAAAAATATCATAGGAATTTCTAAATATTTAGATCTGAACAATAATAGAAATACTTTATGTATCTATCAGGTTTTCTCTACCTCAGCACCGTTGACATTTTGAACTGGATAATGCTTTATTGTGGGAGACTGTCTAGTGCATTGTAACATGTTTAGCAGCATCCCTGGCCTCTACCCACTAGATGCCATAGCACTTCCCTATCATGACAAGTGCTCCCAGACTTTACCAAATATCCCCTGGGTGGCAAAAATCACCTATCGTTCAGAACCACACACATATTATATTTCCTCCTAAAATGTGGAAGGCCAGAATGTATCCATCCCATTCTAGGAACAATAAAAGATAAATGGCAAAAGTATAACTTTTCTTGAGCCAATTAGAGAGCTGAGGTCACATCACAACCAAGTAGCCTAGCATCCAAGAAAACACAGAAACATCTAAAGAGAGACAGGTCGTGAACATTTTCTCACCCATGGGAGAATATGAGAGGGAAATGTCGGGTTGCATACAAGCTGATCTTAGAAATTCTGTTTAAATCTTCAACAGATTGCTAAAAGATGAATGGGGACTACTGTGAGGATGTAGAACCTCTGGGAGCCAGAGGCAAAAGGGAACTTCACCCTACTCAGATTCTTCTCCATGGATCTACACTGAGTGTTCATGAGGAAAATAGGAGGCAGAACAGGAGACAAGAGAAACCCTTCCTCAGTAGTGCAGACCTGACAAAGGGCAGCAGCCACTGCTGTAGGAAAGCCATGAAGCGCCCCCCATACAGAACGTTTCCCCCTGCAGAATAAAGGCCATCTGGGACAGAGGCAGCATATCTTCTTGATTGCTCTCAAGGCACAGGTGAAGACTTAGTGGGGATAGGGAAAAAGTAAAGGAAAAAAGCCTCTACCCCTGGGAGAGGAGCAAGAAACATTCCTGGGCCAAAACCATTAGAGGTATCCTACTGTTAGAGGAGGGGTCTAAAATTCTCTTGCACAGAACCTGCCAAAGATACAAGGCAAAGTTAACTGTCATGGGAAGGAGGAGCAGGAGAAAGCGGGGGGCACACAGGGTCTGCTTAAGACTGAGCCTGGACCAGCGCAACAGAAAAATTACCCTACTTCCCCACCACCAGACCAGCAAGTACCAAGTAACAAATAAATCTACTACTGGGAGACAGGCAAGGGCATAGAGAGAGATCCCTTCTACTGTACACACATGTAGGAAGGCCAAAACATGAGGGCAGAACAGGAACATTTCAAGGGGTAGGGGGACTCTCCAAGACGCCTGCATAAGTACAGAGTAACACTAATGGAATTTGAAATTAGTAATGTTAGTAATGTGCTGTAGTTGGCTGCAGCAACAACAAAACCCAAACCCACTCAGGGAGGCTGAGGCAGGCAGATCGCTTGAGCCCAGGAGTTTGAGACCAGCTGGGCAACATGGTGAAACCCTGTATCTACAAAAAATTCAAAAAAAATTAGTCAGGCATGGTGGCACATGCCTGTGGTCCCAGCTACTCCAGAGGCTGAAGTGGGAGGATAACCTGAGCCCAAGGAGGTCAAGGCTGCAATGAGCCGATGAGCCGTGATCACAGCACTGCACTCCAGCTTGGGCAACAGAGGGAGACCCTGTCTCAAAAAAAAAAAAAAAAAAAAGCTCAAATTCCCTATTAAGGTTTTAAACATCTACACATACATACTACACACACCTACACACACACATACCCTCCAGTGACCTAGCAGAAGTGGCAGAAGTGGATATACTCATTTCAAGACACAAATACTATCTGCCTCGGTTCCTAGCATTCCAAAAATGATATCCAGCATTCAGTCAAAAATTATGAGACATACCAAAAGAACAAGAGAAAAAAAACACTATCAAGGGACAAAGCAAGCAATGAGTAAGATGCAGAGATGACCAAGATGTTGGAACTATCAGGTAACTTAAATAACTATGACTAATATGCTAAAGGTTATAG
Organism: Colobus angolensis palliatus; assembly: GCF_000951035.1. NCBI lineage: Eukaryota > Metazoa > Chordata > Mammalia > Primates > Cercopithecidae > Colobus > Colobus angolensis. Next base: position 8,313,805 of record NW_012120709.1, read on the forward strand.
TGGGAAAGATGAATAACACAAGAGAGAGAGACAACGTGCATGAACAGATGGAGAATTTCAGCAGAGAGATGAAAACTATAAGAGACAGATGTGTGAGAAAGAAAAGTAACAGAAATGGAAGATGTTTTATATGTGTTCATCATTAGACTCAAGACACCACTGACGAATCAGTGAACTTGAATATAAGTCAATAAAAAATTTTCCAAACTGAAGGAGCAAGAGAAAAAACAAAAAGAAAATAAACAAACTACAGCTACACACATCATCATTGATGAATCTAAAAATTTATAATTTGGGGCAAAAAAAGTAAATCACAGGAGAATAAAGAGAGTACAATTCTATTTATATGAAGTCTAAAAACAGCTAAAACTAAACTATTATTTTGCATGCTTGCAATTAATATGTGCTAAAATCACAAAGAATCAAACCAGTATAGTGGGTTGGTTACCTCTTTGGGTGAGGGAAGGAAATGAAATCCGTAGGGCACTGTGTAGGCAGGAAGTGACGGGAAGCTTCCAAGGCAGTGATAATGTTCAAATTTCTTAATCTAGGTGGTTACACAGACATTAACTTTATACGTATTAATTGAAATATGCATATATTATATACTCTGTATTTTTAAATTAAAACAATTTAAAAATAATATGTTAATAAAAAGCAGGGAGCTACAATCATGAACTAAGGCTATGAGTTTAAGATGTAAAATTATGCAGATAAAGAAAAAAATTTAAGTCAATAATTGGAGAATTTTTAAATTTTTATTTGATACTTCCACATATTTAAATGCTTCCTGTAAAAGATTCTGCATGAATTATTTTTCTTTTGCTCAGATACTTGCTATTATATAGACAAAAATCTAAAAATTGAAAAGGGAACCAAGTTACTCAATTTTTTATGCCTCAATAACTAAATAAACATCTCTTTTTTTCTGAGAAGCTCCAAGGATGAAATTAATATTTGTGATTAAAAAAAAAGAAAGAAAAAAATAACATTTGAATGAAGATTGTTATATAATAGTAAAAGTACTAGGAATTCTCTTTCATCAACATAAGCTTTATGTAATTGTTTATAATCAAATTACTTCCATTTTTGGACCTAATATAAGTATAAAGACTATTTCTGGGGGGTGATAGAAAAAAGTTTCTTACTCAATTTTGAATATTTTGATACATCAGAATTTAATAATTGATTCATTAGTCATTCTTCTATTTCTGTATATGTAACTAAATTATTTTGGTATTGTGGTATAATTTTTTCAGATATACAAGAATCCATTTGCAAAAACCCATCCATCAAAAATACTTTACAAATAATACCACTTCTGGTAAGTATTTGAAGAAGTTCTTTTTTTCTTTTTCTAGGAAACTTCTGATTTTATGTACATATCAATACAGGTAAGAACCCTGTATTAATATTAATATTTCTTGGGATTGGTTTATAGAGGTTCTCTCCTCAATCAGCTTTTTATTATAAGACGGTTTGTTAGAATTATGCAAATATCCTCTCATTTAAAAAAAATGTGAAAGGTCAGAATATGACGTTTTTTTTAACGTTTAGGCTCAGGGGTACATGTGCAGGTTTGTTAAATAGGTAAATTGTGTATCGCAGGGGTTTGATTTACAGATTATTTCACCACCCAGGTAATAAGCAGAGTACCTGATAGGTAGTTTTTCAATCCTCTCCTTCCTCCCATCCTCCATGGCCTCAATTGGGCCCCAATGTCTGTTGTTCCCGTCTTTGTGTTCATGTGTACTCAATGTTTAGCTCCCACTTATAAGTGAGAAGGTGTGGTATTTGGTTTTCGGTTCCTGTATTAGTTTACTTAGGATTATGGCCTCCAGCTCTATCCATGTTGCTGCAAAGGACATGATCTTGGTCTTTTTTATGGCTGCATAGTATTCTATGGTTTACATATACCACATTTTCTCTATCCAGTCTACGATTGATGGGCATTTAGGTTGATTCCATGTCTTTGTGAATAGTGCTGCAATGAACATACCCCTGCATGTCTTTAAGATAGAAGGATTTGCATTCCTTCAGGGTGTATACCCAATAATGGGACTGCTGGGTTGAATGGTACTTCTGTTTTAAGTTCTTTAAGAAGTCGCCACACTGCTTTCCACGATGACTGAAGTAATTTGCATTCCCACCAGCAGTGTATAAGAATTCCCTTTTCTCCGCAGCCTCACCAGTATCTGCTATTTTTTTACTTTTTAATAATAGCCATTCTCACTGGTGTGAGATGCTATCTCATTGTGGTTTTGATTTGCATTTTTTAAATGATTAGTGATGTTGAGGTTTTTTCATATGTTTGTTGACATGTGTGTCTTCCTTTGAAAAATGTCTGTTCGGCCGGGCGCGGTGGCTCAAGCCTGTAATCCCAGCACTCTGGGAGGCCGAGACGGGTGGATCACGAGGTCAGGAGATCGAGACCATCCTGGCTAACACGGTGAAACCCCATCTCTACTAAAAAATACAAAAAACTAGCCGGGCGACGTGGCGGGCACCTGTAGTCCCAGCTACTCGGGAGGCTGAGGCAGGAGAATGGCATGAACCTGGGAGGCGGAGCTTGCGGTGAGCTGAGATCCGGCCACCGCACTCCAGCCTGGGTGATAGCGAGACTCCGTCTCAAAAAAAAAAAAGAAAAATGTCTGTTCATGTTCTTTGCCCACTTTTTAATGGGGTTGTTTTTTGCTTGTTAATTTGTTTTAGGTTCCTTATAGATTCTCAATATTAGGCCAGGCACAGTGGCTCACGTCTGTAATCCCAGCACTTTGGGAGGCTGAGGCTGGCAGATCACCTGAGGTCAGTAGATTGAGACCAGCCTGGTGAAACCCTGTCTCTACTAAAAATATAAAAAATTAGTCGGGCTTGGTGGTGTGCACCTGTAGTCTCAAATACTCAGGAGGCTGAGGCAGGAGAATCGCTTGAATCTGGGAGGTGGAGGTTGCAGTGAGCCGAGATTGCGCCATTGCACTCCAGCCTGGGCGACAAGAGCAAAACTCTATCTCAAAAAGACTTTTTAAAAAGATTCCGGATGTTAGAACTTTGTCAGATGTGTAGTTTGCAAATATTGTCTCCCATTCTGTAGGCTGTCTGTTTACTCTATTGATGGTTTATTTTGCTGTGCAGAAGCTCTTTAGTCTAGTTAGGTTCCATTTGTCAATGTTTGCTTTTCTTGCGATTGCTTTTGGTGTCTTCATCATGAATTCTTTACTAGGGCCTATGTCCAGGATGGTGTTTCCTAGGTTATCTTCTAGGGTTTTTATAGTTTTAGGCTTTATTTAAGTCTTTAATCCATCTTGGGTTGATTTTTGTATATGGCATAAGGAAGGGGTCCAGCTTCAGTCTTCTGCACATGGCTAGCCACTTATCCCAGCACCATTAATTGAATGGGGAATCCTTTCCCCATTGCTTGTTTTCCATCAACTTTGTTGAAGATCAGATGGTTATAAGAGTGCAACATTATTTCTGGGCTGTCTACAGAATATGAACATTTTTATATTCAGAGTATTTTCATCAGTCCTGGGAGCAGAAACAGGTATTAGTGTACCAATCTTCAAATAATTTTAGACGTGTATCCTAATTGAAAAACTGCTAAGAAGTGTACATCATTAAGGATCCATATCTCTTCTGTGTCTTTAGAGTTGTTTTTTTTTAAATTATACTTTAAGTTCTGGGATACATGTACAGAACGTGCAGGTTTGTTACCTAGGTCAACACGTGCCATGGTGGGTTGCTGCACCCATCAACCCATCATCTACATTAGGTATTTCCCCTAATGCTCTCCCTCCCCTACCTCCCCACCCCCGATAGGCCCTGGTGTGTGATGTTCCCCTCCCTGCGTCCATGTGTTCTCATTGTTCAACTCCCACTTATGAGTGAGAACATGCAGTGTTAAAACTAGACGTTACTGAATCTTTATTTTTTGCCTTGGCACTGGGTTCTGGTAAAAATGGTCTGAAACAGTACTTTTTAAACTTTAGTGTACTTTGTACCACCTACAGATCTTGGTAAATACATTTTCTAATGTAGTAGGTCTGGGATGTGAGTAGGTAATACCAATGCTGCTAGCTAACTTTGAAACACAAGTTAGTTCTATGTGAAGCACTAACTTCACATAGAAACATAAACATGGATACACATTGGAATCACATGGAGAACTTTAAAAAATATTGATGCCTGGGTCGTACCTGAGAGCAGCTTCAGCATTTAGATATTTCTAAGCTCTCTGAAGAATTTGAATGGGAAGCGAAGGATGAGAAACACTGGTCTAGAAACAGTGAGGACAAACAAGAAAGTCGCCTACCCTTCTTGTTCCCCTGTCCTTTGTCCATCTGGGAGTTCTTGAGGAAGGGGATCAAAGTGTAGCCTGCACTGATGAGGAAAGCCAGTGAAGGAGTCAATCCAAGTACCCTCTCCCATTGACAGTACTGGACATACAGTGACAAATTCTTCTTTTGCTGGACTTCTCTTAGTCACCAATCTCAATAAAACAGCAGTACTACATAAATGTTGAATTAACTGTTACAGTCAAGAAAGAGATTTATGAAACACTTTCATGTCTCAGTGACCAATTTTGCTTTGCTTCTCATTTGCAGTGTATAAATGGTCTTCCATTTCTTCTTTCGTTTATTAAATATTAAGTGCTGTCTATGTGCCAGAAACTTTGCTACATTCTAAGAATACATCATGAGCACAAAATAGCCAACTTTGCTAAGGCTAGGATTCACATTTCTAGGTTAGAAATTTTCGCCACAGAAGAAGGCAAAAGTGACCAGAAGCCATTATTGTTGGAAGATCTTGATCATGGTTAGTCAGTGATGGACAAATACAAAGGTGCCCAGCAGCTCACTCCTCTCTACTCTGTAGCATCTTCATGACTACAGGCCCTGCTGGCCAACAGCAGCCCCGGGCCCACCACCAGGCACTGGGCTGCGGACCTGAAGACAGTAGCTTCAGAAAAGCAGACTCATTCCACATTCAGCAGTTTCCATAGATTTCCCCAGCAAGCTCCCCCTTCATAGTTCCACTTCAGCAGCTTGGGCATGCTTAGATTATCCGATTTCCCTGCAAGCTTCAATGTGTTTCCCACACCAGTGTTTCAAACAGCCTGCTTAGTCATCCTTTCTCTGATCCTGACTGGCACGCCACAGTAGAGCAGGCTACATTTTTATGCTTTGCCCCATATACTCTGATCCTTCAGTTTTCCTTTTCCAGACCCTCATTTTCCCAGCTCCTGTATTTGGCAAAATGTAATTCCTGTAATAAATACCTTAGTCCTATAATTCTTATAATGGCTTTGTTTTCCTGATGGGTACAGTCTGATAGAGGAAACATAAAAATAAGCAGTCTCTTATACATCAGTGTAAAAAGCGCTAACTTCACAGGTATATGAACATATAGGAGATGAACAACATTCTGAATTCTGAGAAAAGCTTCAGAGTTAGCCAAATGAATATTATTTCAGAGACTGAAAAGGAGAAAATAACTTCCCGGGACTAAATGAAACAGATTCATTACAAAGAGGGAGAGAGACAACTGGAGAGGGACACAGGGGCTAACATTCCCATAGGTTTCCTTCTGACGTGCCTACCGATGTGGGTTCCAGGCCCTTTCATCATTAGTTCCATTGGACATTGTTTTCACAAGAACTCCCGTTTCTGCTATACAACACTATAGAGATTTATTGGTAACAGAATTTATCTAGTAGAAAATTTTAAATAAAGAGCTTTAAATGCAGGTGCAAATAAATTGGAATTTATCATTTCACTTTGAACCCTGAATTTTTATTTTATTTTATTATTATTATTTTTTTTTTTGAGACAGAATCTTGCTCTGTCACCCAGGCTGGAGTACAGTGGAGCGATCTGGGCTCACTGCAACCTCCGCCTCCCAGGTTCAAGTGATTCCTCAGCCTCCCGAGCACCTGGGATTACAGGCACATAACACCACACCCAGCTAATTTTTGTATTTTCAGTACAGACAGGGTTTTACCATATTGGCCAGGCTGGTCTCGAACTCCTGACTTTGTGATCTGCCCACCTCAGCCTCCCAAAGTGCTGGGATTACAGGCGTGAGCCACTGCGCCCAGCCTGAACCCTGAATTTTTAATGAAATTGTAAAATTGGACATTTTCAAAATGGGAATTTTACCTTTTAGAGTAGAAAGGTACTGATGAAAATAACATAAGGGTTGAGGTAAATAATCTGTAAAGTCCTCTCCAACCTTAAAATCATTACCTGGGAGAATGATGTCAGGATATATTGAATATGCCACTATTTGGCATACTAGCCTAGTTTGTGGCTGCACTGTTTCAGCATGTGTTTGCATGCTTGTTTCTCCCTCTGATTTCCAGGAGAAGAGAGAAGATAGAACCAGCAGCTGCAGAGACAAGAGATAAATTCCAGCAGAATCCGTCTAAGAAGACCTTTCATGTACTTCTCTAGGACTAGATGAATACTATTTTGTCAAAACCAGCCATAGGAAAACATGTGAGCAACAACCCTTGTGAACATTTGTCCTAACTCAGATTTTGTGAGCAGTGAAGTTTAACAGAGCAGTGACATTTAACAAAGCAGTGAAGTTTAACAAAGTTCTGAGAATACCATGAAAGACATTATGCCTGCCTGAACAAAAAGCAGGACATAACCTAGCTCTGAATACATGCCACAAGGATGAAGCTTGTGAGTAGAACAAACAAACATTTTTCCACAGAATTCATAGTGCTCCTTTGTAATTTATAGATTCCATGTTGAAATATATGTTAAATAAAATTTCTGTTTATTAAACCTCTTTTTATGAAACCTCTAACTTACTGATAAGATGTTTATAAAGTATGGCATATTTTGATTTTTTAATTGCCCATTTCAGTGTAATAAATATTCCTAAAGTCACCACATCCCACAAAATGGCCCTTGGTAGCAGCAATAGAGCAAAAGTTACCTTTTTGTATGGTGAAGGGAGGCCTTCCTACGGCTGTACAATTACATCAATTCTTCCAAATTTCATACATGGCACTTTGGCATACAGAAAAAACATGAAATTTTTCATTAAAATGTCATGAATCAAGCTAGGGCCATTGGCTTATGCCTGTAATCCCAGCACTTTGCAGGCCAAGGTGGGCAGATGGCTTGAGCTCAGGAGTTCGTGACCAGCCTGGGCAACCCTGTCTCTACAAAAAATACAAAAATTAACCAGGCATGGTGGCATGCACCTGTAGTCCCAGCTCCTTGGGGTCTGAGGCAAGAGGATTACTTAAGCCCAGGAGGATTACTTGAACCTGGGAGGTTGAGGCTACGGTGAGCTGTGTGTCGCCACTGCACACCAGCCTGGGTGACAGTGTGAGACCCGGTCTCAAAATTTAAAAAAAATTTTAAAAGGTAATGAATCAAAATTAGAAATTAAGAGTTTTAAGAAAACATGTTATGTGGTCTTTTATTAATAACACTACTAAATTTTCGTTCCTCCCCATAATTAGTTTTGAAACACTTGATGCAGTGAGAAATGCATTAACATGTTGAATGCCTACCATGTACCAGATTTTGTGCATATGTTTTTTATTTAATCTGACCAGTCACCCAAACCATGGGTATTTTTGTCTCCATTTTACAGATAAGAAACTGGAGGCTTAAAGAAGTTAAACTTACCCAAAGCCACATAGCTACCTACAGTGAGAGAATCAAGATTCAAACTCAGGTTTACCTGGTTCCAAAACCCATGCTCTTTCTGCCACACCTTGTTGGTAGAAATGGAAACTATTGGATGAAATGAGGGAAAACAGAAAATGAATTCACTTTTTCAATGAAGAAAATTAGTGAAAAAATTGATCTAATGAAGGAAACATTTGTGCTTTCCTATATTTTTAATTATAAGAGTAGGATTTAGGAAGGCAACAGAAAATTTAGTGCTTAGACTTTTAAATAGAAAGTTGTGTGCCCTTTTAGAAAATACTTGAGAATTTTTATACTATCAAGAAAAAATTATGTAAATTAAGATGTAATTTATAAAATAACATTTAAATGGGGGTAAGCAGGCCAGAAGAGTGTGCCAAGTTGTTTCTGAATCATTCTAAGCACCTCAGATGAAAACTCACTTTTATTAAAAAAAAAAAACAAAAAACAAGGGTTTATGTTCATGTACACTAGTAGTATATATGTACACAGCAGCATCCTGCATGCCAAACTAGCTTCACCGTTAATAATCCCTCACTTTAACACCTCTTAGGAACCAAAGAATGCCTCTGCAAGCAAAAGATAGTTGAAAATAGTTAAAATCCAAAGTCAGAATAGGCCAATAAGAAAAAAAGCCTAAATAGTAAGCTGGTGAAACAAGATAAGATTTGCATTTTATTAGAACTTGCACATTATGACATTGTCCTTTTATGAAACTGTGGTATGACCAGAATTCTTATGCAATTCTGCCCATGGCTACTCCAGAATTTTAGTAGATACAGGGTGGGTTCATTGAAAGTGACAAAAGTGGGAAGACAAAGAGTAAAGATCCCTTGTGAATTAAAGTGGAAGAGAATAGCACTTTGCATGCTATAAAAGTGGAAATGTAATAAAAATAAAATTTTTTGGCTGGACACAGTGGCTCATGCCTGTAATTCCAGCACTTTGGAAGGTCGAGGCAGGATTGCTTGAGCCCAGGAGTTTGAGGCCAACCTGGGCAATGCAGCAAGACCCCATCTCTATATAAAATATTAAAATGTTGACTGGGCATGGTGGCTCACACCTGTAATCCCAGCACTTTGGGAGGCCAAGATAGGCAGATCACGAGGTCAAAAGATGGAAACCATCCTGGCCAACATGGTGAGACCCTGTCTCTACTAAAAATACAAAAATTAGCTGGGGGTGGTGGCGTGCACCTGTAGTCCCAGCTACTCAGGAGGCTGAGGCAGGAGAATCACTTGAACCCTGGAGGCGGAGGTTGCAGTGAGCTGAGATTGCGCCACTACACTCCAGCCTGGCAATAGAGCAAGACTCCGTCTCACAAGAAATAAATAAATAAAATTATAAATAAAAATGTTATTTTTTAAAAAATAACTTTTTTAATAATATAAGAAAGAAAAATGCCCTTTCACACTGAATCTTCAAGTTCTAAGGAAAAGAAGAGTCTCCTTTCAAATGTGGAGAATTAAATTTGGAGGAAATCAAAGAAAGCATCACTTTCCTCAATGGAAAAACTTATGAAACTTATTAGACAGCATAATCTCAGGCCAGGCATGCTGGCTCACACCTGTAATCCCAGCACTTTGGGAGGCTGAGGCAGGTGGATCGTTTGAGCTCAGGAATTCAAGACCAGCCTGGGTAACATGGCAAGACCCCGTCTCTACTAAAAATACAAAAAAAAAAAAAAAAGCTGGGCTTGGTGATGTGTGCCTGTGGTCCAAGATACTGGGGAGGCTGAGGTGGGAGGATCACTTGAGCCCGGGGGGCAGAGGCTGCAGTGATCAGGCATCATGCCACTGCACTTCAGCCTGAATGACAGAGCGAGACCCTGTCTCAAAAAAAAAAAAAGATAGTAGTCTCTTGGGCAAAAGGTATCAAATAACCGAAAGAAAAGTTTAAACACATTTGGGAGAGGCAGGGCGTCTAATAACTGGTCAGAAAAATTTACACAGTCTTCATTTGAAAATTGACATCAGGGAGGATTACCATGGCCTTATTTTAAATCCATGTTGCACCAGAATAACTATGTCTGTGTTTCTTATGAATGTTGAAGCTTTTTGCGAAAACTGTACTATAAACATATATAAATATACACACACGTATGTATTTTGATAGATATTACATGTACTAAATTTTGTCAATTTCATGTAATTTACCCTTTACAATAAAAATGATCAATTAAATGTATAACTGTGATTTAGTTTTTATATCTCTGTAAATTTTTAATATAAAAATTCTCAAAATGTTTGAATCTTCTTTGACATTGAGAAAACTGACACTCATGAGCCACAATGCATGCACTAATTTAACTCTAATATACATGAAAATTCGCTTCAGAATTGCTAATCCACATACTTAGGAGAAACAAATTTGCCAACTAAAGTACAGCATTTTTATCATTCTTTTCATGCCCAGTCTTACTTATTCAGTCAACACACAGTTTTCCAAAGTTACTAAGGCCAGTTCCTTCCTTTCTACCACCTTCACTGTGGTGGGTTTTTGTTTTGTTTTTAAGAGTTGGGAGTCTCACTTTATCACCCAGGCTGGGGTGCAGTGGCACAATCATAGCTCAGTGTGGCCTCGAACTCCTGGGCTCAAGAGATCCTCCCACCTCAGTCTCCCAGTCTCTGGGACTAAAGGCATGCACCACAATGCCCGGCTTTTTTTTTTTTTTTTTTTCTTTTTAGAGATGGGATCTCACTGTGTTGCCCAGACTAGACTGGAACCACTGGCCTCAAACCACTTTCCCATCTCAGCCTCCTGAGTCGCTAAGATTACAGGAGTGATAGTTTACCAAGTTTACTCATTTTAATACGGTTAGATTCATTTGTCACAATCTATATTCCACGTTGGATTCTTCCAACATCCTGGATGTTTTTCTTACTTGCATACAGTAAATTCACTCTTTGTAGAATTGTGTAGGTGTTGACATGCATAGCATTGTATACCCACCACTACTGTACCATGCGGAACAGCCCTATCATGCCAAAAATTCCTTCATACAGCCCTGAACAACCACTCATCTGGATTTTTGTTTCTATTATTTTGCTTTTCCCAGAAAGGGGGAATACTAGAATAAAACTTGTGGTGCTGGATTGATGTTGGAGATATATAGAGAATTCTTATAATTTTATGTTTCTCAGCATCCATTTTGAATATAAGTTTAACTTTCTCAACCCAAAAGCAGGGCTTAGTCATCTTTGGCACAATTTCCAGTTCTACATTACACCTGGATGGCTCAAGCTGGTGGCCAGCGACAAGAACTTAGATGGACCTCTCCTGCCTAGCAGACTGGGCTCCCTGCTCTCCTGCCTCTCTTTAAATGGACCATTTAGACATTTGCTTGTTAAAGTGGCCCATACTCCATTCCTTTAGACATGCTGCTAGACACACTTTCTCTCTGGCTCTTCCTTTCTGCCTTATATGACCCAGGGACAGAGGACTGCCCTCCTGACTCATTATTCCCTCCTTGCCCAGGATCTGTAAGTGAAAATCATTGAACTTACTTCCTGTTGTGGTGATGTACTGAATTTGTGCTTTCCATCTGAAGAACCAGGGGACACCAGGGAGAGCACAAGGTTGAACTCCCGGTGCCAAAGTGATGATCAGGCAGGCACAAAGTGGATACAGATCAGACAAGAGCCACAAGGGCACCTGCCAGTATAAACAAGGTTCCCATGTGAGAGACTCCCAGTCAGGACAGGCAACTAGGCCTTAGGCCATCCTCCAGGTAAAAGAAGTATCCCATGAAAGGCACACTGTAAACACCCACATCCATCTCCCCTTCATATCCTTTGGGGTAGGGTTGCTAGCGACTCTGGTACTGGAACCCCAATTTAGCTAAGGGGTCTCAAAATAAGGTACCAAGGCCAGGCACGATGGTTCACCCCTATGATCCCAACATTTTGGGAGGCTGAGGAAGGAGGATTGCTTGAGGCCGAAAGTTTGAAACAAACTTGTGCAACACAGCAAGACCCAGTCTCTATAAAAACTGAAATAAAATAGCCAGGCATGGTGGCATGTACCTGTAGTCCTAGCTACTCGGGAGACTGAGGCAGGAGGATCACTTGAGGCCAGAAGTTCAAGGCTGCAGTGAGCCATGATTGCACCACAGCACTCCAACCTGGGCAACAAAGTGAGACCCCGTCTCTAAACAAATAAATAATTTTTAAAATTTTAAAAACAACATATGAGCATAAATTCATGCTTTTAGAACTATAGATACAAATACATGGATACAGAAATATAGATATGTGTGTCTACATAGGTTAGTACATACGCATATATATGTCTTTGCTGACGGGATCTGACACACAGAAGACTTCGCACCCAGATCTTCGTTTCTAAATACCATTCTCTAATAAAGGATTCAGGGCTTTTAGAGAAGTGATTGAATCCAGGGCTAGGTCAGGCAAAATACAAGATACAGAGTAAGGATGTACTAAATTAAATATAAATAAAAATGGGCTGGGCGCAGGTGGCTCACGCCTGTAATCCCAGCACTTTGGGAGGCCGAGGCGGGCAGATCACCTGAGGTCAGATGTTTGAGACCAGCCTGACCAACATGGAGAAACCCCATCTCTACTAAAAATAGAAAAAATTAGCCAGACGTGGTGGCAGGCACCTAATATCCCAGCTACTCGGGGAGGCTGAGGCAAGAGAATCGCTTGAACTCAGGAGGCAGAGGTTGCGGTGAGCCGAGATGGTGCCATTGTACCCCGGCCTGGGCAACAAGAGTAAAGGTCTGTCTCTAAATAAATAAATAAATAAATAAAATGGGGACATTCCAAAAAGACACAGGAGCCAACCTGACAGAGCTCTGGCCTGGGCAACAAGAGCAAAGCTCTGTCTCAAAATAAATAAATAAATACATGAAGAAAATGGGGACATTCCAAAAAGACACAGGAGCCAACCTGACAGAGCTCCCCATGCCAAAGCTGGAACAATTTGAGCAACAAAATAAATAATGATAATATTCTGTTATAACCAAAAGAATAAAACAAATTACACTTGCCTACACTGATAATGAATAATGATTGAATAAATAGATGAGGAAGAAGGAATGACTCTACAGTAGAATTCCAATTAATAAATGTAGAAGAAATTAGAGAAATATAAAAATCACCATTAGAAAACCACAATTAATTGTTGCAAGCAAGATCCACAAATGACTGCTAACATTTGTTAAAAACTTTAAGAGGCCGGGTGCAGTGGCTCACGCCTGTAATCCCAGCACTTTGGGAGGCTGAGGTGGGTGGATCACGAGGTCAGGAAATCAAGACCATCCTGGCTAACACGGTGAAATCCCATCTCTAGTAAAAATACAAAAAATTATCCGGGCGTGGTGGCAGGCGCCTGTAGTCCCAGCTACTTGGGAGGCTGAGGCAGGAGAATGGCATGAACCCGGGAGGCGGAGCTTGCAGTGAGCCGAGATCGCGCCACTGCACTCCAGCCTGGGTGACAGAGCAAGACTCCACCTCAAAAAAAAAAAAAAAAAACTTTAAGAAGAAACAGGATATTTATGGAGCCTCAAAGTATCTCCCACAAAATATGTATTAAATACAAAGAGGGGAAAAAAAGTAATTTTACAGTACAGAAATCTAGTTGATATCACCTGAACCAAATGATCAAGGTTAAAATTACTAAGAAAAAGACATGTCAATATCATGTTGTACCTCCTGATATAATGTGATATGATGCACTGAGAAGATTACATCGCCTCTGCTGTATTCTTCCCAGAACTCAGTTTAATCAAGACAGAAACATCACACAAACTCAAACTGAGGGACGTTCCAAACATGTCAAGATCATGAAAGAGAAGGAAAGATGGAGACTGTTACAGATCTGAGGAGACAAAAGCACATGACCACAAAATGTTTCATAATATCTTTGATTGGACCCTGAAACAGAATAAGGATATTCATTTTAAAAAGAATGGTAGAATTCTAATAAAGTCTGTCACTTGTTAATAGTGTTAGATACAAATATTAGTTTCTTAGTTTTGATAACTGTACCTGGTTAATGCAGGATGTTAACATTAGAGAAAGCTGGGTAACAGAAACTCTTTGTGTCATTATGGCCACTCTTCTGTAAGTCTAAAGTTATTTCAAAATAACAAGTTAAAATTTTTTTAATTCTCAAAATTTTTTAAATCTTTTGTTATACTACGTGTCCCAATTTGGGATTTGGAGCAAATATCACTATAATTATATAAAACATTAAAACATATATTGAATAGTTTTAAATGTATTAAATATATATATATATTACTTGATATAGATTATACAGGGTAATGTTCTTGCCCACAGGAGTTAATAATTTAGACAGTCTGTTTCAAAACCCCATTCCAAGCCCAATATCAATGATACTGAAGAAAAGAAATTTCCATCTCATCAAAGTAGTAAAAGAGCCTCAAGGTGCTTGCTACTGCAGCAATATTTCCTACTGCTTCTGCAGTGGCTGTAAAGATTATGAACTCTGTGGATGGATGGGTGGATTCGTTTGTTCTCGCCCTGCTATAAGGAAGTACCTGAAACTGGGTAATTTATAAAGAAAAAGGTTTAATTGGCTCGTGTTTCCACGGGCTGCACAGGAAGCATGATCTGGCATCTGCTCGGCTTCTGCGGAGGCCTCAGGGAACTTTCAATCATGGCAGAAGGCAAAGGGGAAGCAGGCACATCTTATGTGGTAGGAGCAGGAAAGAGAGGACAAAGGTGCCACACACTTTTAAACAACCAGATGTCACGATAACTCACTGTCGTGAAGACAGCACCAAGGGAGGGTGGTGTTAAACCATGAGAAACCGCCTCCGTGATCCAATCGCCTCCCACCAGGCCCCACCTCCAGCACTGGGGATTACAATTCAACACGAGATTTGGGTGGGGACACAGATCCAAACCCTATCAATGGGGAAACAGTCTGGGAGACTTTTTGAGGCCCATCCAGTTGTCCCTGACCTGCAGCATCCCACAGGGGAGGCTTCACCACCAAGGTTTTTACAGTCCCAAGCACTCGTTTGCTTATGGTATATATCTTACCAAAATGACAAAAATACTCCTTTTTATTGCCACAGTGGAAGAAAAAAAACTGTTAAGGGCTGTTTATTTGAAACGGAAAAATATCTACATGCCAAGAAAAAAAAGATTTTATCTTGCAATGAAGACCTTTTCCTGTAACAACAGCTAACGTTTGTGGAAAGCTTACAATATGCCAAGTCTTGTGCAAAGCTCTTTATATGCAGGATTTCATCTAATCCCCCTAGGAACCCAAAGAAGTATTATTATTATGTCCATATTCAAATAAGGGAACTGAGGGGTTGCAAGGTTAAGTAATGTGCCCAAGGTTGCAAAGGTGGGGAAAGATACATCCAAGAATCAAACCAAAGTCTATCTGTCCTTACAAGTGACTTAACCTCTATCATGTACAACCAGCTTTCTTTTTTGAGACAGAGTCTCACTCTGTCATCCAGGCTGGAGTGCCGAGGCACCATCTTGGCTCACTGCAACCTCCACTGCCCAAGTTCAAGTGATTCTCCTGCCTCAGCCTTCCGAGTAGCTGGAATTACAGGCACCCACTACCACGTCTGGCTAATTTTTGTATTTTTAGTAGAGACAGCGTTTCACTATGTTGGCCAGGCTGGTCTCAAACTCCTGACCTCAAGTGATTCGCCCACCTTGGCCTCCCAAAGTGCTAGGATTACAGATGTGAGCCACTGCGCCCAGCCAAGGTTTCTTTTCAGAGCAGAATTTTGCAGATGATTATCACTATAGGCTTATTTACAAGATTTAGTATTAGCTAAAAATATTTTTTCAACTTTTTACAAACGTGACTAAGGTGAACATATAATGAAAATTGTATAAACAAATGCATATACCAATTGGGTGGAGAATTGTTTCATTTGCCATATGAGCACTTAGGACATACTGAAACTTCAAATCTTGTAAGCCCTTATAGACTACCAGTGGAATGTACTAGGAACCCTGTCTTTTTTTTTTTTTTTTTTTTTTTTTTTTTTTTTTTTTTTGAGACGGAGTTTCACTCTTATCTCCCAGGCTGGAGTGCAATGGTGCCATCTTGGCTCACTGCAACCTCCACCTCCCAGTTTCAAGCAATTCTCCTGCCTCAGCCTCCATAGTAGCTAGGATTACAGGCATGCACTGCCACATCTGACTAATTTTGTATTTTTAGTAGAGATGGGGTGTCACCATGTTGGCCAGGCCGGTCTCGAACTCCTGCCCTCAGGTGATCTGTCCGCCTTGGCCTCCCTAAGTGCTAGGATTACAGGTGTGAGCCACTGCGCCCGGCTGGCACCCTGTCTTCTTAATACCAAAGGTGTCAGCATCATTAGCTGCTAGCCAAATGGCAAACAAAACTGCTTTACCTACTTGGCCAAGTAAATATTGCAAAAGTAAGGAAGGGATGGAATAATAAAAGTTAGTCTTAGCTATTGTATTCCTAAAGTAAATATCATCTTGCAAGTCATCATGGGGGAAATAACTAGGGAAACCTAAATCATCCTGCAGAATTCCCCTCCCCTTTCATATTCAGTAAAGCCTAACCCTCCCTCACCATCAATAAGTCAAACAGTCTGTCGTTGGTTTGCTTTGGCAGTTGAATAGGTGCTATGTTAGTGGCATATACAAAATGAGAGGGTAGAAGATCAATTGAGAGATTACATAACAAAGAAATTCATTACAGTATCTCTTTATAGCACTTCTATTTGCTCATTGACTAAATATTTATGTTAAGCACTGTCTATGTGCCAGGCATTATACCTCAGCTACAGAAAAAAAAAATGAATGATATATTCCCTGCCCTCCAGTGGTTCAGTTTCCTGGGGGAATGAGACATAAGCAATCAACTGTAATAGGGCTGAACTTGACCCAGAAGGAGTCAAGTGGAGAAAGCACATATTTTTTTCTGTCTGGGAAAAATCAGGATATTGGGGCTTAGAGTATAAGTGGTGGTTCACCAGGTGAAGAGGGACACAAAAAATATTCCAGGAAGACAGAACAGTGTGCTCAAGGTGACTACAAGTAGCTCAGCATGATTGCAGTTCAGGTTGCAAGTTGGGGAGTGGCGGGATATGAGGCTGGAAAGGCAAACATAAGGCCAAACGACATGCATAACTGCCTTGTAATATCACACTTACCTTCTCACTGCATTCTAGAACATGGCTTATTCATCAATGTCTCCCTAACTCAATGTGTGCCACGTAATAGGTCCTCAAATAACAGTACATTAACAGCCCGACAATCTTTTTAAATGTAATTTTGTGTCTATCATAATCAGTTGTAAAATTAGGTCAACTTGTGTTAAGCTGTTAGTTGGCCTTTTTTTAAACTAATGTAATGACTGCCCTCTAGTGGTTTTAAAACAATAAACTTTTCTATCGGTCAATGCCAGTAGCTTTCACTCTTTTGAATAAGAAAACTAACGGATGCCCTTTGATATTTTTATATTGTATTGTATTTTAAAAACAATGTTGGTTACAAGGAATAATATATCTTCACCCACTAATAGCTTGCCATCCAGTTTGACAATCAGTGGTCTCTGACAACACTTGGTTTAATATATTAACTATGTCACATAGACTATGGTTTATGATTTAATTTATTCTGAAAGTAGATATGATTTAACTTTTTCTGAAATAGTAGGCTGCTTAAGTTTAACAATACAGATAATATAAATAATACAAATAAAATTCCCCATACACTAATACTAATCATACCTACCAAATATATTACCTTTTCTATTAATAACTTATGTACATTTCACATGTATTATCTCAAAAAAGTCTCTACAACAAAACCTGTGTTTACTTTCATTCTTCAGAGTTACAGAATGAATTTCCTCAGGCATAACAAGACTTACAATAAAGTTATGAACTATAGCTTATTACTGTAATAGGACAAATAAGAAAACACTCTATGAGATGATAAACAGGGAAACTGTTAAATTATGGTACATTTATATGATGACTATTACACAACCATTAAAATTATATATTCAAAGAATATTTAATGAATTAAAGAAATAGCAATGATTCATTGCTAAGTGGAAATAGAGGGACCTGGAGCTATACTTAGAGGGTCTCAACCATGGGAGGAAATAAACACATCAAGAAAGAAAAGCCAGGAAATTAATGCAATCGAATATCAGTAGTGGTTTCGCTGAAGTAGGATTCCAGGTGATTTTCCTTTTTCCTTAATTTTTTTTATATTTTTCACACTATCTACATTGTGTATGTGTAACTTTAGAGAAGTCCAAAAAAATTAAAAGCAAATGAAATTGTCTCCTTTGTTAAAAGTGTACACATGAAAGAGAAAGAATGCCCCTCAAAGTCTGCCTTCCCAGATGTCCTGTGTAGCTGAATTACAGACCCTGTAATAGATTTTCTATACTGGAGGATGAGTTTGCTTGTCACAAAAGCATCTTCCAGGGTATTCCTTATCTACAGATATTCTTAAAAGGGGCCCCTGCACCTTCAGAATCAGAAGATAAGTAAGTATAATTTTGTGTTATCTCCTATATATAAATAGCAGTAAAACAAACTCTCCAAGAACTTTCCCCTGGGAAAGTTACATCAGTCTGAGTTTTGTTCCATTGGATGGCCCCCCCTTTTTTTTTTTTTTTTTAAGAGATGGGGTCTTGCCATGTTGCCCAGGCTAGTCTCAAACTCCTGGGCTCAAGCAATCTTCCTGCCATCCAGGCCAGGCACAGTGGCACTTTTGACTGCAAAGTGTGAAAGCACTAAGAGTATTGCACTACAGAATGGTAAATATGATATGCAATTTTATATTAATTTATATTAAAAGGTTGCCAAAGTTACCAATGTTGCTTTTATTTCCTAAAATGGATTATGACCTAAACAATATTTATGAACACCTAAAACA
>NW_012120709.1:8332827-8342803 GCF_000951035.1 Colobus angolensis palliatus
TCTCGGCCTCCCAAAGTGCTGGGATTACAGGCTTGAGCCACCGCGCCCGGCCCAAATAATTTTAAAGAAAGAAATTTATACATCATCCACTCCATCTAACTCTTCATATTAAAGATGAAATCCAAGTACTTTTTAAATGGCATTGGTTAAAGTTTCCAATGTCCATGGAAATAAAACTAGTATTTTGCCTTTTTGGTTTCTCCAGCTCAGCAAAGAAAGAACAAAAAAAAAAATTTGCAGAAAGTGAGAACTTTGTAAGCGACTGCATTGATCAGAAATCAATTCAAAGCTATGCAATACGTATTCACTCAATACAACTTTATTGAGTACCTCTTAAATCATCTCTATGCTTGGGACTAGAGACTCCAATAGAGATCAAATAGAATCCCACTAATCGAAACATTTAGCCTATGAAATCTCAAAGACCGTTAAACAGGTAATTACAGCAAAGTGTGACAAGGAGTGAATACAGATTATAATGAGATTGTCTAGAAGGGCCATCTAATCCAGGACTTGGGCTGTGAAGGCAGGCTTTCTGGAAAATGTGACTACAAAGTGAGGGCTGAAGGATGAGTTAGACAAGCAAGGATGGAAGAGGATGTAATTTCAGGCATTAGAAACAGCATGTGTCAAACTCAGCCTGCTTTGCCCTTACTTCATAAATCTTCCAAATCAAGCAGGGCTTTCCGGCAAGAGAGCAACTGGAAGCACACTTTTATTATACCTCTGCTCTTTCCTGAAGCCCTACTTAAATCACAATTAAGGATTAAAAAGGAGAGATACCGGCCAGGAAGAGATACCAGCCAGGCCCGGTGGGTTATGCCTGTAATCTCAGCACGTGGGGAGGCTGAGGTAGACGGATCACCTGAGATCAGGAGTTTGAGACCATCCTGGCCAATATGGTGAAACCCCGTCTCTACTGAAAATACAAAAAAATTATCCAGGCGTGGTGGCAGGCACCTGTAATCCCAGCTACTCAAGAGGCTGAGGCAGGAGACTCGCTTGGACCCGGGAGGCAGAGGTTGCAGTGAGCCGAGATTGCACAACTGCACTCCAGCCTGGGCGACAGAGTAAGACTCCGTCTCAAAAAAAAAAAAAAAAAAAAAACAGAAAGAGAGAGAGAGAGATACCCTAGATGTCTCAATTGTTGTAAATAGTAATAAAATAAAAGGAGGGAGTACAAGACAAAGAGAAAAGAAGGGAAGACAGCGCCAAAACTTGGAAAGTTAGAAAGCAGGTGATGAAGTGGTAACTGATTTAGATAATCAAAGAAAGCTAAAACCTATGCTGGCAATAGGAGAAGCCTAAAGCAAGCCAATCTTTCCTGCAAAACCAGAAAGGCCCAGGTTTGAAAGACATCCAGTAGTTCCGAAAACTGGGGGTAAAGGTAAGACTGAAACAGGATTAGTTGGAAGTCTGTTAGACAAACAGTTAAACCCCAGATTCAAATGTCATACAATACAGCTGGACCACTCTGCTTCTTTTGCCAAAGCAGGAACATTTAACTTTAAAACTGAATAAACGAGAATTTCTTTAACCTGTTAGAAGGCATTTAGTGGTTGCTGAGGGCCTGCTGCTGAGATAGCCCGGTCAGGACCGGAGGAGTCTTTCTCCAGCTGACAGGAATGTTGGCGGCTGACAGCTCTCAGCTGAGTCACTCTCCAGGCATTTCCCGCAGGCCAAGAGGCTCCTCACACGGGGCCACGCCCAGTCCCTGAGGGCCGCCCTTATCCAATGCCTGGTTGATGTGGGGCATAAAGTCCTGGCCCCTTTGCCTCAAGGTAGGTCCGTTTTGAAAGGCATAACTGCACACCAGCAAGAAACGACCAAAAATTTTTTTGTAACTTTTTAAAAGATACCATTTACAAAAATAACAAAATTTAAAATGCCAACTATGAATCTTTAAAAAGATATGCAAGCCTTTTCTGGAAAAAAGATTAAAATATTGAAAGACATTTTAACAGACTTAAATAAACGGATATATATACCATATCCTTGGATTTGAAAACTCAATATCATGTCAGTTCTTCCCATTGATATTAAACATTCAATGCAATTCCAACTAAAACACTAAAGGGCTGTTTGTGGAACTTGACAAGATGATCTAAAAATTTATGTGAAAGAGGAAAGAACAAGAATAGCCCAGATACACCTGTGTCCAAAGACTAACGTGGAGGTACTTGCCCTATCAAACAACAAGACTTTTTGTTTTTCTCTTTTTTTTGAGACAGAGTCTTGCTCTGTCACCCAGGCTGGAGTGCAGTGGCACCATCTCGGCTCACTGCAACCTCCACCTCGTGGGTTCAAGTGATTTTTCTGCCTCAGCCACCCAAGTAGCTGGGATTACAGGCATGCAACATCACGCCAGGCTAATTTTTGTATTTTTAGTAGAAACAGCATTTTGCCATGTTGGCCAGGCTGGTCTCAAACTCCTGGCCTCAAGTGATCCATCAACCTCAGCCTCCCAAAGTGTTGGGATTACAGGCATGAGCCATGGCACCCGGCAAAGCTCTTTTAATTAAGATAATGTGGTACTGGCACAGGATGCATATAAAAATCAATAAAATACATATTAAAAATCAAAATACATATAAAAATCAATAAAAACTCTTGCAAATAAACCTGATTTACAGCAAAGCAGGCATTGCAAACCTATCAAGCAACAATAGCTATGGTAGCTATGAACACGCACCACTCAGATTTCCTTTGAAGAGATAACCTGCGCCAAAGAGACTGTTGGCTGACAGCCCCTACCTGCTGTACCTTCTGCATCTACCATGGTATTCACATCAATGCCTTTCTCCCCGCAGAGTGTTCCCAGTGACTGAACATTGTGGGTGTAGCAGAAACAAACAATTCTTAACCACTGAGGGACTTCTCTGGTGGACAGTCTTTACTTATGGGTGCCTCAATAGCCCAGGGCAAGACTACCTTTTTCAGAGCTGCTTCTTCCTTCCCATGCTCTTTTCACATGTGTCAGACACACATCATAACATCATGACCTTTATCCTTCACAGGTGTTCCTTCCCAATAAATCTCATACACCTCTAATTCCATCTTGATACCTGCTTTTCGGAGGAACTGAACTGACATAGTTGGTACCAGGAACAGTCAAAGAAAGCAGGCTGTAAGGTGGAGATTGGGGACGGAATCACTGACTGGCAGGAAAACCCCATGCTGAGTGGAGAGTGGGTCACAGATTGTCCCTGGCTCGAGGTAGTGGCCCGATTGCCACTGTTTCACAGGTGATGAGCTGAGGAAACATCCCCTGAGAAAGACAGGCTTTGCCAGTGCAAGAATCCAGGCATTTCAAAGATGCAGTGGGGACAACACCTGCAAAGACAGTAGCTAGTTATTACTAACTTGAATTGAAACCCTTCAGAGTGATGAGAAACCGAGAGCAGTTAACAGCTAAAGGTTAAGTATGAGAGCCAGGATGCACTTGTGGTGGTATTGCTTACAAAGAGATCCTTATCACCCTGCAGTGGAAGAGAGCTCAGCTGCGGGGCAATCATAGGACTTAGAACAAGGAATTGCAGAGGCATTTATCAGGCAAGGCAGATCTGTCACAAAAAGACCAGAACCCTGAAACATCTGGGTGGGTAGCCCCAAGAATTCTGGGTCGCCAGATTCCCAAATCTGTGCCCATCTCTCCTACCATTAGGAGACTGCAGGAACCAACAAGGTCTCAGTGATGCTGCTGCCTCTCCCTGCAGATCTTTCTTGCAGATCCTTCAGACCTAGAACTTCCCCAGCTGTATTGGGCTGGGATTTAACATTAGTTATCTGCTTGTCAGCAGACAGGGGGTTAACTGTGAGGGTTTTCTGGCTGCCTTGTGGTGGAAAGGCCTCAGTAGGGTCTTCTCACTTGCGGTAAATGCTAGCTCTTAACAAGGAGTAGTGAGAGAGAGGCACTGATGTCACTAAGAACTTCAGTGGTGGCTCTGCTCTGTAGGCCAGGACTGAAGATATGAGAGGAGATGAAGCCTCCTCTATTAAAGAGCTGGGCTCCTTAATTGTAGTGAGCATGATGAGCCCCCAGAGTAAGAGAGACCAGGTAACTGCCAGAAGCCGGGGGCCACAGTTACCCTAACAACCAGCAAGGTTAAAGAAGCAGCAGAGGGGGCTTGGTTGTCAGGCAGTTGTAGAAATGATGAATACAATTTGGAGTTTCTAGGGTACAAACAAGTTGGCATCCTACAAGGGTACTACTTAACATCTATAGTCAAAACAAGTAAAGAAGGGAGGAGTAGGTAGCTTAGGACAGTGGTTCCAACAAAAATTATAATATCTTGCTCCGTTTCCAGACCTAAGCCTTTTTTTTTTTTTTCTTTAAGACAGAGTCTTGCTCTGTCGCCCAGGCTGGAATGCAGTGGCACGATCTCGGCTCACTGCAGCCTCCACCTCCCCGGTTCAAGTGATTCTCTGGCCTCAGCCTCCTGTGTAGCTGGAACTACAGGCACATGCCACCACACCTGGCTAATTTTTTATATTTTTGATAGATACAAGGTTTCACCATGTTGGCCAGGCTGGTATCAAACTCCTGACCTCAAGTGATCCGCCCACCTCAGCCTCCCAAAGTGCTGGCATTACAGGCATGAGCCATCGCACCCGGCCTGAGCCTATTTTTAAACTGAAACCCGTTAAGTGATAAGATGGCCGGGTCTCCAGGAAGGACTCTGCAATTCCCCCAAGAAATATATACTGCAAAGATTCCCTCAGTCGTCTAAAGGGACCTATGGTCATTTCAGTGGGAATACACTGAGGAAAGGGAATAACCAAACATTCGAGGACTACTGAAGCAGGATCTTGGGCCATGATGTTCTTAAGCTACTAGATGATAGGATCTACTAAACCAAGGGAGTAAACCAAGAGAACAAAGATAAGAAATCTGAGAGGCAACAAAGCTGCAGTGGCCATGAGAATGCACTTTGCAGCCCTCCAGCTACGGAGCATAACTGATCAAAGACCTTAGCTAAAGTGCTCTGAAACCCAGCCCAGGCCAGAGGATAGATTCTCAAAGGATGCAGAGGAACAAGGAAAAGGCAAAACATAAACAGAAATCCCCAGGGTGACAGTAAAGGAAAAATTCAGCTGTGCGGCAAGCCTAGAAAGCAACCAGTCAAGACAAGTACAGAAGGAATGGCCGCAAGAAGATAAAATTGACAGGAAATCTACTAAGTTTGAGTTACTAAGAGGATGTTTGCAATCTGTAAGAGAAAGATTTAGTGATAAATTACATAGAAAACTAAACAAAAATCATCATTTGTATG
The DNA here is from genome assembly GCF_000951035.1 of Colobus angolensis palliatus. Classification (NCBI taxonomy): domain Eukaryota; kingdom Metazoa; phylum Chordata; class Mammalia; order Primates; family Cercopithecidae; genus Colobus; species Colobus angolensis. Next base: position 8,338,101 of record NW_012120709.1, read on the forward strand.
ACAGCCCAAACAAAAATATGAACAAGGAGTAATAAATATTCATAGTATACTAGATGACAGCAAAAATTATATTTAGTCATAATAATGCAAGTGTTAAATATTGATCTAACAAAAATTAATAAGAATTTTAGTAGGCTGGGAGAATGGGAAGTGTGAGGGAGACACGTGGAGAATATAGTAAGAGGTTAACAGGTCATATATGAAACAAATACCAAGAATGACAAGATAAGCATGTTATTTAGAAATATGGAAGTAAATACTATAAGAAAAAGCTAAAAGAATTAATATTATCTAGGGAGAAGAAATGGAGAGGGATACTGCTAATTATTCCATAATAATAAGACTTGTATTTTATGTTTAAGCGATCTTTAACTTTGATAAACTTTAAATTCAAAATAATTATTGAGCAATACATTTTTTGTTTTTGTTTTTGTTTTTTAAATAGAGATGGGGTCTTGCTGTGTTGCTTAGGCTGGACTTGAACTTCTGTCCTCTAGGAATCTTCCCCTCTCAGCCCCCCAAAGTGCTAGATTACAGGAATGAGCTACCACACTGGGTCAAAAACCAATTAAAATGCTTTTTTTAAAGCAATGAAACTGCAACAATTTGACAATAATATGTGAATATATAGAGTTTTAAGAAATTAATAAAAGTCAAACACTACAATTAAACAAATGATTCATAAAATAACTAAAACTGTGAATAACAATGTATTGTTGAAATTTTATCTCGGATTTTAAAAAATGAAAGTTAAAAAAAAAAAGGAGACCATTTCTACATACACACATACTCAAGAGAATCGAAAACGTATATCTACACATAAACTTGTAAATAAATATTCATAGCAGCATTATTTGTAATAACTAAAAAGAAGAAATAACCCAAATGTGCATCAACTGATGAATGGATAAATAAAATGTGTTATATCCACAGTGGAATATTATTCAGCAATAAAGAATAAAGTACTGATACATGCTACAGTATAGATGCATCTTGAAAACATTAACATTATGCTAAGTGAAAGATACCAGTCACATATTATATAATTCCATTTATATAAAATGTCCAAAATAGACAAATCTACAGAAGCAGAGAATAGATTAGTGGTTGCCAGCGGCTAGGAAGAGGAAATAGGGAATAACTGCTAATGAGTATGGAGTCTACGTGAGGTTATGAAAGTACTCTAAAATTAGTGGTGATGGTTGCACAACTCTACAGATGCGTTAAAAGCCACTGAGTTTTATATACTTTATAAGGGTAAATATTATGGTACGTGAATTATATCTCACTACAGCTGTTGTAAAAAAAGAACACACACAAAAAAATTAAAAATACAAAAACAAAGAAATGAGAAAGGCAGAAGAAAATAGTAGATTTAAAAAGAAAGAAACAAAAGAAAAAAACAATTCAAGCAAATGCATGTCATGGTTAAATGAGTGAAAAAAGTATAGAGTTTTTTTTCATGGGAGGGCCACACACTGAAATTCATGTCTCCAATTTGAACACAATAAGTATAAGAGTCATATTCCTTTTGTTGTGAAATTTCTGTATACAAAATATTCTATTTGGCAGAATAATTGCCACCAAAAAAAGTGCAAACAGCTCAAGATAGTGGATATATATACATATATTTTAAGGGCTAGGGTTTGGAAAAAAACCTGTTACAAAATCTATTTCATCAACATAGAGAAGCAGAACTGTTTTCTCCTTGGCTTGAGAAAAAAACAAAGAATAAATGGGTTCTGTTTTGTCTTTTTTCAGAAAAAAGCTATTAAAGTCACTGGCTTAGCAAGTGGATACTGTATTTCTAGGAGAATCTAGCTAATCTACCCTAATGCAAAATATTTCATTGCTCTTTATTTAGATTGCTTTCTAAATGTATGTACTATTTGAAGTTAGTAAGGTTTTCAAACAGCTTTTTGCCAAATGAATTGGGAAGGCAAAAATAGCATCAAAGACCCAAAGATGCTTTAAGAGCATTACAAGAAAAAACTTGGAAAGCGTGCACAGCTAGGAAGCCAAGAGGAACTTTAATCCAAATAAATCATGAGCCAAAAGTATCATTTTAAATGGGAGAGAATGAAATCAGCCTCTTCCATAAAGCTAACTCATCGCTTTCCAGTTTATTTCCATGACAAACCAGCTAAAAATTTCATGAGATTTCATTGACCACATTAGTTTTTAAATTATTTTTTAGTCAGTTTTGTAAGTCAGAAATAAACAAAAGGTAATCTCCTCCCAGAAGCAACTGCTAAAGTATTGATCCTACATAGTGGTTTCATTGACACATATTTGTTCTTCAATAGTTCTTAAATTGTTCTTAAATAGTTCATGTAACTTTTAAACAATTTGTATAACTTCATCTTTCAGCATGGATACCTAAAGAAACATCAAACAAAACATTCATTTTTGAGACAGCATCTCATTCTGTCACTCAGGCTGGAGTGTAGTAGTGTGATCTCAATTCACTGCAGCCCTGACCTCCCCAGCTCAGGTAATCCTCCCACCTCAGCCTCCCGAGTAGCTGGGACGACAGATGCCCGCCATCACACCTGGCTAATTTTTATATTTTTTGTAGAGACAGGGTTTTGCCATGTTGCCCAGGCTGGTCTCGAACTCCCAGGCTCAAGTGGTCCACCTGTCTTGACCTCCCAAAGTGCTGGGATTACAGGCATGAGCCACGGCACCCAGCCAGAATACATTAAGTTTTGGGGTAAAATTCAAGCTTCTTAGTAATGAATTTTGTTGATATGCCTTTTTCCCCCCTATTAAAACAATCCAACAAAAACAACTTCAGTGAAGTTTGGATTAATGTATATAATCCAACAATGAATTTTCCCCTAAAGGGAAAGGTGAGAAAGCTTCAGTTCGATCTTCAGTCAGTTTTTATTGAGGGCCCACTTTATGTCAAGTCCTCATAGATTACGGTACTGCAGATAATTTTTCAGAAGTAAACGGTAGTGTGCAATCATCAGCAGCTTTTGAACAAATTACAGTAATAATAACCATGAATGACTGAGTACTTACCACATGCCAGGCACTCTGTGAGGCATAGTACATGATAATCCCATTTCATGCCCTCAAAGCCTTATAATGTAGATAGAATATTTTCCTCTTTTAAAACATGAGAACAGGCCAAGTGCGGTCACTCGCGCCTGTAATCCCAGCACTTTGGGAGGCCAATGCAGGCAGATCACTTGAGGTCAGGAGTTCAAGACCAGCCTGGCCAACATGGTGAAACCCATCTCTACTAAAAGTATAAAAATCAGCTGGGTGTGATGGCAGGCCCCTGTAGTCCCAGCTGCTTGGGAGGCTGAGGCAGGAGAATCCCTTGAACTCAAGAGGTAGGCTGAGATCACGCCACTGCACTTCAGCCTGGGCAACACAGCGAGACTGTTTCTCAAAAAAAAAAAAAAAAGATGAGAAGAGTGAAACAGAGAGGTCAAGAAACTTGCCCAAAGCCACACAGAAAGCATGGCAGGCTGAAGTTCAAAACCAGGAAATTTGACCTCAGAACACACACTCTTTCTTAATTCCTTAATGCTGCTTCTTGAAACTCAGAATGAATTTTCCTGTGGAATCACATTGTAACTGTAATTAATTTCACAAGATAGTCCATAAAAGCCTGGAAACATGTCTAGACAACAGTCGATAAGTACACAACTGAACTGTAATGACGAATGACCCAGTTCAGACACAGAAGGAACTGGTAGCATAAGGGGTGTTTTGTCTCCTTTAGCAGCAGCCATTCACCTTGAAAAAATGGTTTCCAAACATTATAAAGCCAAATAATTATCTAGGTAAATGAAATCTGACCTAAAATAGATAAGAGTAGAGCTTCTCTGACTTGTTCTGATTGAACAGGGAGAGGAAAAGTCTCTTTTCTCCATTCCACAAAATAGACCCTGAGACACTTCCAAAAAAGGCTGGATTTCAAGGAAGACAGCCTGAAAACCACTGAAGCAGACAGAAGGATTGTTATGGGCCCATTGGATCTTATTTTCCAAAAATCACAGAACAAAATATTTTACAATGTACTTGTAGACAAAATAGAAGAATACAGGTTGTAATACAGTACAGTTAGGTGTATCAATAGATCTGTTCGTCTAATGGAAGGTGTTTAGTATCATGCCAGAGGACTTTGTATCGGGTCCAATTCCATTAAGCATTTTTTATCAATAAGTTGGATGAAGTCCTAGAAGCTTAGCCTAGGAAACAAAAAGGAAAATGGTATAAAATCATCACCAAACATAGTCAAAGAGTGAACTGCAAGCACTTCAGAAGTATACATTTTTTTAATGCTGAGTATTTTCCACAGAAATCCTTTTTGGTGAGACCTAGAGTGCAAAATTAGACCCTTGAAGGAGTAAGGCATTCAAGACCTCATCTTATCCTTAATAAACCCAAAAGTTAACTCACCTCCATCCTTGCACAGTTAACTTTCCAGGTATGACTCCCCCATCCACTCACCTACCCACACAAGACAGGAGAAACGGATTGCTCACAAGATCACAAAGAATGATAAAACCAAAAAAACAGAAAACTAAACTTCAAGAAGCCCCAGTGGGCCCTTGGTGGCTCATGCCTATAATACCAGCACTTTGGGAGGCCAATCTGGGTAAATCACTTAAGGCCAGGAGTTCAAGATCAGCCTGGGCAACATGGCAAAAACCCATCTCTACTAAATATACAAAAATTAGCCA
>NW_012120709.1:8343388-8354950 GCF_000951035.1 Colobus angolensis palliatus
AGCCTGGGTGACAGAACAAGACTCCATCAAAAAAAAAAAAAAACAAGAAAAAAGAAAGAAAAGGCCAAAGTGAACTCTAAACTAAATGGTCTAGAAACAGATATTAAAACCAATGTGAAGAGCCAAGGTGTAAAAACCAGGGAGACAGGTGATAAATGATTCATGGGTCACAATAGTATGGGCCAGATCTTCTTTTGTTTTGCTTATATAAACTTTGCTGGGTCAGCCAAGTTTAAACGTCCAACTCTGGAGTTGAAATAGACACAATTATTTCCAAGGTATAGTAAAGTGAGTATTTTCCTGGTTAACCCAATGGGAAAGTGTAGTAAGTTCCAGGCTATCCTTGAAGTGAAGATATAGTCACATGACTGCTCTTTCAACCCCTAAGCACTCTTCCCAATACATTGATTACCAACTGACATTGGTGTCTAAAGCAATCTAATGCTTTTCTAATCTATTTAGTTTTCCATCTCAGGTTAACAGAGCCAGATATGGGTGTGGTGTCCAAGGTATGGCTTTAGCCAGCTAGTTTGTGATGCCAAGAAATGGTGGAAGATGGGGAGATAGCCATGGAAGAGAGTACTATAGTGGAAACATGTGATGGTTTGGATGTGTTGCCTAAAGTTCATGTGTTGTAACTTAAGCCCCAGTGCAACAGTACTGAGGGGGTGGGATTTTTAAGAGGTGATTAGCTCATGGGCCCAGAGCGATGGCTCATGTCCATAATCCCAACACTTTGGGAGGCTGAGGCAGGCAGATCACCTGAGGTCAAGAGTTCCAGACCAGCCTGGCCAACATGATGAAACCCCTTCTCTACTAAAAATACAAAAAAATTAGCTGGGTGTGGTGGCAGGCACCTGTAGCCCCAGCTACTTGGGAGGCTGAGACAGGGGAATCGTTTGAACCCAAGAAGTGGAAGTTGCAGTGAGCTGAGATCCCACCCAGGCACTCCAGCTTGGGTGACAGAGCAAGATTCTGTCTCAAAAAAAAAAGATCTGATTAGGTCATGATGGCTTTGCCCTCATGAGTGGATTAATGCTGTTATCTCAGGAACAGGATCCTGTTAAAATGATATATTTGGCCCCTTTTCCCCTTTCTCTCCCACATGTGCTTTTTAGATCTTCCTCCATTCTACTATGAGATAATGCAGCAAGAAGGCTCTTACCAGATTCCAGTGCCTTGATATTAGATTTCCCAGTCACCAGAACTGTGAGAAATACATTTCTTTTCTTTATAAATTATCCAGATGGTGATATTCTGTTATAGCAAGTCATGGACTAAGAACATCATAGAGTTAGTGAATCCCACAAAAATTAAATATCCAGTTGTTGTCGTTTTATGGGAAGGCAATGCTTGAATGTTGGAAAGAAAGATGAATGGCATCTCCTTCATTGCCCAGTAACAGTAATTCTTATTTTATTTAATTTTTTTAAATTTTTTTGGGGGGGATAGAGTCTTGCTCTGTTGCGCCCAGGTTTTAGTGCAGTGACGCCATTTCAGCTCACTGCAACCTCCACCTCCCGGGTTCAAGCGATTCTCCTGCCTCAGCCTCCTGTGTAGCTGGGATTATAAGCGCCCACCACCATGCCTGGCTAATTTTTTTTTTTTTTTTTTTTAAGTAGAGATGGGGTTTCACCATGTTGGTCAGGCTGATCTCAAACTCCTGACCTCAGGTAATCCGCCTGCCTTGGCCCCACAAAGTGCTGGGATTACAGGCATGAGCCACCACGCCTGGCCAGTAACAGTAATTTTATTTTGACCTTAAACTGTAAATAAAATGGAGAAGTCAGGTGAGGTAGCTCAAGCCTGTAATCCTAACACTTCAGAAGGCCGAGGCAGGAGGATTGCTTGAGCCCAGGAGATTAAAACCAGCACGGGCAACATAGTTAAGACCTCATCTCTATTCTTTATTAAACAATAAAAAATACATAAGTACCTAAATAAAATGGAGAACTAATGACTAAGATAAAAAAGACTAGAAAGTGATGGAAGAAATAGAAGTGAGAGATAGCCTGTTTCGGCCATATTAAGTGGGTGCTGGTTAGACAACCATGCAAGATGTTAAGGAGGCATTTGGAAATAGAAGTTTGGAAAATCAGAAAGGGGTCAAAGCCAGGGATTTTATTTTATGTTTTGGAGACAAGGTCTCACGTTGTCCCCTAGGCTGGAGTGCAGCAGTGCAATCCTAGCTCACTGTAGCCTCAAACTCCTGGGCTCAAACGATCTTCCCATCTCACCCTCCTGAGTAGCTGGAACTACAAGCACATGCCACCACACCTGGCTAATTTTTTTTATTTTTATTTTTAGTAGAGACGAGGTTTCGCTATGTTGCTGAGGCTGGTCTCAAGCTCCTGAGCTCAAACAATCCTCCCACCTCAGCCTCCCAAAATGCTGGGATTACAAGTGTGAGCCACTGCTCCTGGCCTAAAGCCAGAGATTTTTTTAAATTGGCATGTAGACGATATTTAGAGTGCTCTAGTAATTGTGTGGTTTATTTATATGTATGTCTTTAATCCCCCGGAAATTGTAATACAATATGTGGTAGAGATTTTATTTTTCCCAAATGGGAAAAATAACTGCCTCAGTGCAATCCTTACATTATTCCATTAATTTAATACTATCAGTACTCTCCTTATCCTCCTACCCCTCAACCTCCAGAATAATGTCTAGATTTCCTGTTCTGGCATTCAAAGCACTCAATTGCTTGGTCTTATTTTTTTTCCTGATCTATTTCACTGACATTATGATTTTCCTACTGGTTTTCAAATTGTGAATAAGCCCTAGGGGCTGTGTAAAGCCCTCTCAGAGCCATCTTGGCATGAGATAACAGAGCAAACAGTTAAGGATCCTGCCACTCATCCCACTTCAAACACTAGAACTCTCCCTTCTCCTGATTTACATGTTGATGCCTCCAAATGCGAATTTTACTGAAGAGGCCATGCGCAGTGGCTCATGCCTGTAATCCCAGCACTTTGGGAGGCCAGGGTGGGCAGATCACTTAAGGTCAGGAGTTTCAGACTAGCCTGGTCCAACATGTGAAACCCCATGTCTACTAAAAATACAAAAAGTAGCCGGGTTTGGTGGTGGGCACCTGTAACCCCAGCTACTCGGGAGGCTGAGGCAGGAGAATCTCTTGAACCTGGGAGGCAGAGGTTGCAGTGAGCCAAAACTGTGCCACTGCACTCCAGCCTGGGCGACAGAGCCAGAGTCTCAAAAAAGGAATTTTACTGAAGAGATTCAGTTGCTTATTTATTTATTTATTTATTGAGACAGAGTCTGGCTTTGTCGCCCAGGCTGGAGTGCAGTGGCACAGTCTCGGTTCACTTCTACCTCTGCCTCCCAGATTCAAGTGATTCTCCTGCCTCAGCCTCCCAAGTAGCTGGGATTACAGGCATGTGCCACCACGCCTGGCTAATTTTTTTTGTATATTTAGTAGAGACGGGATTTCATCATGTTGGTCAGGCTGGTCTCAAACTCCTGACCTCAGGTGATCTGCCTACTTCCCCTTCCCAAAATGCTGGGATTATAGGCATGAGCCACTATGCCTGGCTAGATTCAGTTGCTTTAGGAAAAAAAAAAAAAAAAAAAAAACCACCCTCCTCTCTAGACTAAATGATCCTCTTGTGCAAGTTTTACAATGTCTATTTGTCATTGATTGGTTCCATAGGAAACAGACTTTGAGACAGAGATCTGTGCACAAGAAGTTTATGGAGGCATGCTCTCCTGTAAAGAAATGAAGGAAGTACGGTTATGTAGAGGGAGATGTTGGAACTATGAAACTGTTACAACAGAGATTCTGGTCAATCCTAGATGTCCCAGATTGAGGCAACGGGGCAGCGCTGTCCAGTCAATGTATTCTGATTGACCTGGGGAGGTAGTAGCATCAATTTGGGTGAAGGAGCTCACTTTGTTTGTGCACAGTTCCTGGAAAGGGACTTAACCTTAAGCCATCCACGGACCAGGATTCCATCAGTTGAGCGAATGAGTGCCTTAGCTCTGAAGAGGGTTCCTGGTGGCACACCACAGCATCTACACCACTTCTTTGAATTTACTCAGGCTATTGATTTTTCTCAAGGACATTTCCTACCACCTCCGATTCCTACCTCCTCCAATTAAGCCCAGCTCAAATGCTATATCCTCCATTAAACATTCCTTGACTCTTGTCATTGTAAATAGTATTTTTCACCTCTAAATGTTGAGTACTTTATATTCCTCTCACGGCATTATGACACTTATCTTGTTCTACCTTCCATAAGAGCTATTTTTTACTTCAATAAATTGAGAACTTTCAGTTACTCAGGCAATAAACTAGGACCCGAGGATATAAAGTGATCAAAACAGATATGACCCTCTTCATGCTTTAAACAAATAGAAGTTTAAAAAGTCCACGGTAGTAAAAGAGTACAGAGATGGAAATTTAATTCAAATGAAGGTGTCAGGAAATGATCCTCTAAAGAAGTGAAATGAAACCCAGTAGTAGAGAGCAGCTCAGTGAAGGGTGGTGGTAGGGATGAGTGGGGTGTGTTCAAGTAAGAGCAAGCAAGGCCAGGTGCGGGGGCTCACGCCTGTAATCCCAACACTTTGGGAGGCCGAGGCAGACAGATCACTTGAGGTCAGGAGTTCAAGACCAGCCTGGCCAACATGGCGAAACCCTATCTCTACTAAAAATACAAAAATTAGCTGGGCATTGTGGCACGCACATGTAATCCCAACTACTCGGGAGGCTGAAGAGGGGAATTGCTTGAACCCGGAAGTCAGAGGTTGCAGTGAGCCGGGATCATGCCACTGCACTCCAGCCTGGGCGACAGAGCGAGACTCTGTGTCAAAAAAAAAAAAAAGTAAGAGAGAGCAGCAAATGCTAAACCTGACATATGTTGATCTCTTCCTATATGGCAGACACCATCTCAGGTGCAAGGACTCCATTACTAAACAAAAGCAGAATAAAAGTCCTTCTTCCTTAGAGCTTCCATCCTAGGAAATAAAAGAACTTAATATAACTAGAATTTAGAGAATAACAGTGAGGGTGGTGCAAGATGGGGCTGAAGTGGTAGGTAGAGGCCATACCACTAATGGCCCAGTCAGGATTTAAGGATTTTAATGCCTGCCGGGCGCGGTGGCTCAAGTGTGTAATCCCAGCACTTTGGAAGGCCGAGACGGGCGGATCACGAGGTCAGGAGATCGAGACCATCCTGGCTAACACAGTGAAACCCAGTCTCTACTAAAAAAATACAAAAAACTAGCCCAGCGAGGTGGCGGGCGCCTGTAGTCCCAGTTACTTGGGAGGCTGAGGCAGGAGAATGGCGTCAACCCGGGAGGCGGAGCTTGCAGTGAGCTGAGATCCAGCCACTGCGCTCCAGCCTGGGCGACAAAGCGAGACTCCGTCTCAACAACAACAACAAAAAAAAAACAAAAAACAAAAAAACAGGCTTTTAATGCCATAGGCATGATCAGATATTTTTTTCTACAAGCTCTCTGGCTGTAGTGTACCTGTCCTGTCTCCCCTTCTGTATTTCTAGCTATTGGAAGACTCCTCTTTTCCTAATTTGCCTTTCAGAGCATAAGGTCCCTTTGCAAATAATGGACATCCAAAAAATAACAGTGACGAACATTTGAGTGTTTTCTATGTGCTGGAGATTGGTCTAAGCATGTTCCATGTATCAACTCATTAATCCTTACAACCCACCATGTCAGTTGGCTGTCCAAATGGAAGGAGGTATGTTTATTTGGAGCACAGGAACGTGGACACACTTGAGAGTCTACAAATAGAGACTACGTGTACAGTAAGGGGGAGGGAGTAAGCAGTGGGTGAGGAAAAAAAATAAAAATGCCACACACACAGCTCCATATGCCTCTGAATCTTATTCAAACCAATTTTTTAAAAAACATTCACAATTAGCTGCAAAGCTAAGAAATACATAGACAGGAAAACTGCGTGATCCTATTGCCCAAAAAAGACTGGTGTACACATTTTCATGTCTCTAAGACCCTTACCCTATCATCTGTGTTGATAATTATTAAAGCATATGCCTAAAGAACATGATGAGCCGATTTAGCAAAATCACTGGGCTTTCTGAGGAACTGTTCATCATAATAACCTCTTAAGGCATCAACAATAGCCCATCTCCCTCTCTCTGAAAAAATTAAAAAAAAAAAAAAAAACCTTGGGAATGTGTTATCTGGGATCTCCAAAGACACCTATCTGATTGAGGGACACTCCCATACCCAGCCCCCTGATATTGCAACACACAGATGAAAAAAGACTCACCTGCAGATTGAAAGTGGCTATGTCTCCCTGAATGAGAAGCTAGATAAACATTACACTTAAAAGAGGCACTAAGGAACAGTCACTGACTGAGCCTTACAAGTATGTTCAGAGTTCCAAATGAGACACAACATAATGAGCTGTGGCATCTTAGATGAGGAAAGGCAGATAAAGGTGTGAGGACACAATGTGCTCGCTCGTTCCTGTTAATATGGAACTTTGATCAGAATTCCATTTTATTGCATGAGTAGGAAGCAGCTTAATGGTTCTTTTCTCCAAGCACTCCCAGTTCTTGGACTAAGTAAGCATAGATGTATCTATAGGTTTACCTATGATTTGAAAAAACATGTAAATAATAATCAGGAGCTATCCCCTTCCCATTAGAGTAGTAGTTCTGCTTCTCAGTTTCTCTAACTAGACCCTCTGCTTTGTCTCTTTAGCATTTTCCTCCATCTCAGGCAATAGTTACAGCCCCTCACTGGGTCTTAGCCACCCGCCAATGTCCACTCCAACCCCTTGGTGCTGGTGGCATGGCAGATTGATCTGAGCAGGAAGTTGGGGGTACATTGCTTTGTAACTTTTCATAAACTCTGTTTAAACGAGAGTAAACCAAAAACAGGATTTTGCAATAAAAAGTATTTTTACAGAAACCAAACAAAGACTAACAGAAGTTGTACCCAGCCATTAGGAAGGCAAAGAAAGTGCTTTTCTTGACAGCCCTAGAAAGCTTTAAATTAATGTCAAAGAAGGAGTCCTGTCACAGAACAGAAAGACGCGTTCCAGCCCCTACTTGTTTATATCTTCCTGGGGCCATAACTGCACCCCCACCCTATCCCCCTCTGCCCCACCCCCACACTAGCTGTCTTCCAGAAACAAAAGACAGTCTAGTTTAACCCTTTCCTTCACCACGGGGCCTTTTAACTGCCAGCAGATATATTAATTGCATCTCGAACCACAGGCTGCTGCTGTGCTAAACAAAGTACAAGTTAAAATGGAAATAATAATGATATTCATTTAGTCAGCACATACCAGGCACTGTGATAAGCACATACAGGCATTTCCTCAACACTTCTTGCAACAACCCAGATGAGGAAACTATGACAAAGAAGGTAACTGGTCAGTTACCTTTATACAACTGGTAAGTGACAAGGTAAAGAGCAGATCTGCTTCCCCATAAAATCGAAGTTTTAACTACATTTAAAAGCTGTAAGTTAAATACATAACACCTCTATAAATTTATCTAAATTAAAATTAATTTACTATAATTTATTAATTTATTTATAAATAAATTACCTATAAATTAATTTTATAAAATGTTATTTATTTAAAGGTAATCCTTAAAACTTGTATTTTTTTTTTTTTTTTTTGAGACAGGGTCTCGCTCTGTCGCCCAAGCTGGAGTGCAGTGGCCGGATCTCAGCTCACTGCAAGCTCCCCCTCCCGGGTTTACTCCATTCTCCTGCCTCAGCCTCCCAAGTAGCTGGGACTACATGCGCCCGCCACCTCACCCGCCTAGTTTTTTGTATTTTTTAGTAGAGACGGGGTTTCACTGTGTTAGCCAGGATGGTCTCGATCTCCTGACCTCGTGATCTGCCCGTCTCGGCCTCTCAAAGTGCTGGAATTACAGGCTTGAGCCACCGTGCCCGGCCAAAACTTGTATTGTTTTAAATTAAATATATCTGGGGAGCAAGTATGCCTGTGGCTAATCTTAATACAACAAAAACATAACCAATCAACTTAGTCAAATCAGTTGTATTTTTCACACCTATAATATAATATAGATCTGTAAAATTGGAATCTCTGATTCATTTACTCATTAAATTTTTTGGAATCCCCTCCTGTGTGCCAACCACTAAGGATACAACCTTGAACAGAATACTCCAGCTCTGACCTCTTAGGTTACTGGCTAATGAGACAAACATTAAGTACGGAAGCATACAAATATTTAAATAATTGCAAGCTGTTATAAGTGCTGTTGGGAACAAGTACATTGTTATGAGAGAAAAACCAGAAAGACTAATATTGATTGGGAGTCAGAAAAGTCCCTGTAGGGAAATGACTTGTCACCTGAAACTTGAAGATGCATAGGAAGTAGTTAGGCTAAGAGTGAGAGGGAGGGAGGTGTTCCAGGCAGGGGACAAACCTTGTGCCAAGGCCCTGAGCAAGAAAACAGCTTGGCTTTTTCCAAGCTAGTGATCCTTAGGTAGGGAACCAGGGAAAGAGAAATGAGATTGGAAAGAAAGACAATGTAAGCCGTAGAGATTTTGTATTTTTACCTTATGTGCAAATGAAAATTCATTGAAGAATTCTCAATAGTGTTGATGCAGACAGGAGGCAGGGAAATACTGGGTAGAAAAAGGTGGTCCCTGGCAGGGGCTACACCCTCAAGCCTGGACCCATGGTCATAAATGAGAAGATGCATTCCTGTTTCCACACCTGAATGTTGCCTATTCCAAAACCACCCTGGCCCGCCACATCCCCGACCATGTACCCATAAAAACCCCAAGCTCCACTGGCAAAGGAGCAGAGCGGCACAGCAGAGAAGGAGAGAAGGGAAGAAGCATCTGAATGTCGAGAAGAGAAGAGGCAGCTGGACATCAGAGACTACAGTTGGAGAGGAGTTCAGCCGGGATGGCCAAAGTCCAAGGGAAGATTATCTTCCCACTCCATCCCCTTTAGCTCCCCATCCCACTAAGGAAATAATAATGATGTTCATTTAGTCAGCACGTACCAGGCACTGTGATAAGCACATACAGACACTTCCTCAACATTTCTTGCAACAAGAAAATGGCCACTAAGAGCCACTTTCATTGCTCAATAAAGCCCTCAATGTACACCACACATCAATCCGTTCGTGTGATCTGATTCTTCCTGGACACCGGGCAAGGATTCAGCATGCAAGGTCATGGGCAGCTCCTAGACGCGGCTGCAGGCTGGTCCAGGCTTTATTTCTGCCAGCGCCCAAAGGCAGTTGCCGCAGCTCCTGCACCCGCTCACCTGCATGCTCCCCCTCTTGCAGGGGATTTGAGCTGAGCTCAGTGGCCAAGTGGTCTTGCCAAGGGTCTTGCTCTGTCATCCAAGCTGGAGGACAGTGGTGTGATCATGGCTCACTGTAGGCTTGACCTCCCAGGTTCAAGCAATCCTCCTACCCCAGCCTCCCAAATAGCTGGGACTATAAGCAGGCACCAACACACCTGGCTAATTTTTTAAATTTTTTGTAGCGATAAGGTCTTGCTATGTGACCAGGCTGGTCTCAAACTCCTGGGGTCAAGTGATTCTCCTGCCTTGGCTTCCCAAAGTGCTGTGATTACAGGTGTGAGCCACCTTGCCTGGCCAAGAATAACGTTTTAATTTAATCATTATAATTTTATAAAAGATAGATTTTAATTATTAAAAAAGATAACACAATTTTAAAATAAAGAAGGTTGCTTAACAGAATAGATTTATCAGAACCTATATTAGCTTACCTTTATATTATTTACCTCATTTGGCCACAGATGATGTGAAATTTTACCGTATGTGCCAAAGACACATGGTTGTATGAACAACACAGAGGTTGGGTTAAGGTGGAAAAATAAGAAGATGAGTTCTGGCTAAGCAACAAAAGGTCTAGAAGAAAATACACTTTTTATTTGTTTGTTTGTTTGTTTGTTTTTGAGACGGAGTCTCACTCTTTCGCCCAGGCTGGAGTGCAGTGATGTAATCTCAGCTCACTGCAACCTTCCGCCTTCCAGGTTCAAGCGATTCTCCTGCCTCAGCCTCCCGAGTAGCTGGGATTACAGGCATAAGCCACTACGTGTGGCTAATTTTTGTATTTTTTAGTAGAGATGGGATTTCACCATGTTGGTCAGGCTGGTCTTGAACTCCTGACCTCGTGATCCACCCGCCTCGGACTCCCAAAGTGCTGGGATTACAGGTGTGAGCCACTGCACCCGGCCTAGAAGAAAATACACTTTATAAAAATGCCATACACATAGAACGTAAAGTTCTATGTCTGGGATGATAGGTAATTTTTACTCTTTTGCTTGTTTTCTATATTAAACGTGTGTTACTTATACAAGCTTTTATTAAACTATAAAGACGATTGGAAGGTACTAAAAAATAAAAATACACTGTCAAGACTGAATTAATGAAGGTTATATAGAACATATACCAGTCATGCATATTTGAGTTAGAACCAACACTTAGAAAACTATCCATTTCCAGTAAATATTGCACTTGAAACTATACACTCAAAGTCTAATCACTGATTATAGGATTGAAAAAAGATGATAATTTGACCAACAACATAATAAAAGTTATTCAATTTTTTAAATTATTATACTTTAAGTTCTAGGGTACATGTACACAAAGTGCAGGTTTGTTACATATGTATACATGTGCCCTGTTGGTTTGCTGCACCCATTAACTTATCATTTACATTAAGTAATTCTCTTAATGCCATCCCTCCCGCCTACCCCCACCCCCACGACAGGCCCCGGTGTGTGATGTTCCCTGCCCTGTGTCCAAGTGTTCTCATTGTTCAATTCTCACCTATGAAAGAGAACATGTGGTGTTTGGTTTTCCGTCCTTGTGATAGTTTGCTGAGACTGATGGTTTCCAGCTTCATCCCTGTCCCTACAAAGGACATGAACTCATCCTTTTTTATGGCTGCATAGTATTCCATGGTGTATATGTGCCACATTTTCTTAATCCAGTCTATCACTGATGGACATTTGGGTTGATTCCAAGTCTTTGCTATTGTGAATAGTGCCGCAATAAACATAACATGTGCATGTGTCTTTATAGTAGCATGACTTACAAGCCTTTGGGTATATACCCAGTAATGGGATCGTTGGGTCAAATGGTATTTCTAGTTCTAGATCCTTGAGGAATCCCCACACTGTCTTCAACAATGGTTGAACTAATTTACACTCCCATCAACAGTGTAAAAGCATTCCTATTTCTCCACATCCTCTCCAGCACCTGTTGTTTGCTAACTTTTTAATGATTGCCATTCTAACTGGTGTGAGATGGTATCTCGCTGTGTTTTTGATTTGCATTTCTCTGATGACCAGTGATGATGAGCATTTTTCCATGTGTCTGTTGGCTATATAAATGTCTTCTTTTGAGAAGTGTCTGTTCATATCTTTGCCCACTTTTTGATGGGGTTGTTTGATGTTTTTCTTATAAATTTGTTTAAGTTCTTTATAGATTCTCGACATTAGCCATTTGTCAGATGGGTAGATTGCAAAAATTTTCTCCCATTCTGTAGGTTGCCTGTTCACTCTGATGGTAGTTTCTTTTGCTGTGCAGAAGGT
>NW_012120709.1:8355443-8356054 GCF_000951035.1 Colobus angolensis palliatus
TGTCTTGTGCCAGTTTTCAAAGGGAATGCTTCCAGTTTTTGCCCATTCAGTATGATATTGGCTGTGGGTTTGTCATAAATACCTGTTACTATTTTGAGATTCATTCCATCAATACCTAGTTCATTGAGAGTTTTTAGCATGAAGGGCTGTTGACTTTTGTCAAAGGCCTTTTCTGCATCTATTGAGATAATCATGTGGTTTTGTCATTGGTTCTATTTATATGCTGGATTACGTTTATCGATTTGTGTATGTTGAACCAGCCTTGTATCCCAGGGATGAAACTAACTTGATCTTGGTGAATAAGGTTTTTGATGTGCTGCTGGATTCAGTTTGCCAGTATCTTATTGAGGATTTTTGCATCGATGTTCATCAGGGATATTGGTCTAAAATTCTCTTTTTTTGTTGTGTCTCTGCCAGGCTATGGTGTCAGGATGATGCTTGCCTCATAAAATGAGTTAGGGAGCTTTCCCTCTTTTTCTATGGATTGGAATAGTTTCAGAAGGAATAGTACCAGCTCCTCTTTGTACCTCTAGTAGAATTCGGCTGTGAATCCGTCTGGTCCTGGACTTTTTTTGGTTGGTAGGCTATTAATTATTGCCTCAATTTCAGAG
>NW_012120709.1:8356890-8368688 GCF_000951035.1 Colobus angolensis palliatus
GGTTTTGATTGAGTTTCTTAATCCTGAGTTCTAGTTTGAATGCAGTGTGGTCTGAGAGACAGTTTGTTGTGATTTCTGTTCTTTTACATTTGCTGAGGAGTGCTTTACTTCCAACTATGTGGTCAATTTTGGAATAAGTGCAATGTGGTGCTCAGCTCACTATCCTAAAGATATATGCACCCAATACAGGAGCACTCAGATTCATAAAGCAAGTTCTGAGAGACCTAAAAAGAGACTTAGACTCCCACACAATAATTGGAGACTTTAACACCCCGCTGTCAATATTAGACAGATCAACGAGACAGAAGGTATAAGGATATCCAGGACTTGAACTCAGCTCTGCACCAAGCAGACCTAATAGACATCTACAGAACTCTCCACCCCAAATCAACAGAATATACATTCTTCTTAGCACCATATCACACTAATTCCAAAATCAACCACATAATTGGAAGTAAAACACTCCTCAGCAAATGTATAAGAATGGACAAATGCTTGCTAAAAAATAATAAGCCCCAAATATGTGCCTTTTAGAAGAAAAAGTTAAAGGATGGAAGGACATATCACAAAAATATTAACCAAAAAAGGCTATAGTAACTATATTAATACAGGTAGATTTTCAAGCACAACTGTTACAATAGACAAAGAGGGGTATTTCATATTGATAAAGTTCATTGCGATAGAAAGAAATGACTAACATATTGATTGATTGATTGATCGATTGATTGATTAATGGAGACACACACCTAAGCTGGAGTGTAGTGGTGTGATTGCAACTTGGTGCAGCCTTGACTTCCTGGGCTCAAGCAATTCTCCCACCTCAGCCTCCAGAATAGCTAGGACTACAGGTATGCACCAGCATGCCCAGCTAATTCTTTATGTTTTGTAGAGACAGGGCTTCACCATGTTACCTAGGGTGGTCTGCAACTTCTGAGCTCAAGCGATCCTTTTACCTCAGCCTCGAAAAGAGCTGGGATTACAGGTGTAAGCCTCACACCTGGCCTATTTATAAACTTTTGTAAACAAAAAGGTGAAGTACACAAATCCACAACAACCACTACAGATTTTAAACTTCCTCTCTCAGTAACTGTTAAGAAAAGCAAACTTAATATCTGTGAAAATATAAAATATTCGAACAGAACAATTACCGTATATGTGACACCAAATTTAACTACAGAATATATATCTTTTTCAAGTGTACATAGACTAGTCATCAAAATAAAGCATATGCAAAACCATAAGTCTGAATACATTTGAAAGAACTGAAATCATACAGAGTATGTTTTATGTTTTCTGACCACAGTAGAATTAAACTAGAAATAAGCAACAAAATGAAAAATAGAAACATCTAAATATTTAAGATTAAACATATTTTAAATAACTCATCAAATAAGAAATTCTATTGGAAATTAGAAAATATTTTGAACTGAATGATGAAGAAAATATTGAGTGTGTGACCTTGGATGAGGCATTTCACTCTGAATTTCCATCGACCATTTTTTTTTTTTTTTTTTTTTTTTTTGAGACAGGGTCTTACTCTGGTTGCCCAGGCTGGAGTGCAGTGGCAGAATCACGACGACTCACTGCAGCCTTGACTTCCCATGCTCAAGCAATCCTCCTACCTCAGCCTTCCCAGTAGCTGGGACTACAGGTGCGCCACCAGCACACCCGGCTACTTTTTTGAAATTTTGGTAGAGTCGGGATCTCACCATTTTACACAGGCTGGTCTCCAACTCCTGGGCTCAAGAGATCTACCTGCCTTGGGCTCCCAAAGTGCTGACATTACAGGTGTATGCCACCTCGCTCAGCCTATTTACATCTTTTAAAGCATATATCATTTAAAATATCAAATTGGCCAGGCATGGTGGCTCACACCTGTAATCCCAGCACTTTGGGAGGCCGAGATGGATGGATCACTTGAGGTCAGGAGTTCGAGACCAGCCTGACCAACATGGTGAAATTTCATCACTACTAAAAATACAAAAATTAGCCAGGTGTGGTGGCACACACCTGTAATCCCAGGTACTTGGGAGGCTGAGGCAGGAGAGGCGCTTGAACTCAGGAGGCGGAGGTTGCAGTGAGCTGAGATCACACCACTGCATGTCAGCCTGGGCAATAGCGTGAGACTGTCTCAAAAAAAAAAAAAAAAGTCAACAATCAATGATCCCAACTTAGAAGTTAACGACCTAGAAAAAGGTCAGCAAATTAAACTCAACAGAAGAAGAAAACAGTAAAGATAAGAACTGAAATCAACTAAGTAGAAAGCAAACATGCAATATAGAAATTCAACAAAGCCAGAGTTAGTTGGTTGTCAAGAATAACATCAAGGCCATGGCCGGGCACAGTGGCTCATGCCTGTTATCCAGCACTTTGGGAGGTCAAGGTGGGTGGATCACCTGGGGCCAGGAGTTCGAGACCAGCCTGACCAACATGGTGAAACCCTGTGTCTACTAAAAATACAAAAATTAGCTGGCGTGGTGGCATATGCCTGTAATCCCAGCTATTCGGGAGGCTGAGGCAGGAGAATCGCTTGAACCCAGGAGGTGGAGGTTGTGGTGAGCCAAGGTTGCCCCATTGCACTCCAGCCTAGGCAACCAGAGCGAAACTCCGTCTGAAAAAAAAAATAAAGGAATAACATCAATAAACCACTGGCAAGGCTGGTCAAGACAAAAAGAAAATATATAAATCATCAATAATAAAACTAAAAAATAGCACCATTATAGATTCCACAAACATTTAAAAGATATGTTTTTAAATGTAAGAAATAATATTATGCCAATAAAATTGAAAATCTAGATGAGGTGTTCAAATTCCTTAAAAACTGTAACAGTCATAGATGGAGTTTTCTTTTTGGCACAATTTTAAAAAGCATTTAAGAAATACATATTACCAATATTATAGAAAGTTTAGGCTGGGCACAGTGGTTCACGCCTGTAATCCCAGCACTTTGGGAGGCCGAGGCAGGCGGATCACTTGAGGTCAGGATTTCAAGACCAGCCTGACCAACAGGGAGAAACCCAGTTTCTACTAAATATACAAAAATTAGCCAGGCATGGTGACGCACACCTATAATCCCAGCTACTCAGGAGGCTGAGGTAGGAGAATCACTTGAACCCAGGAGGCGGAGGTTGCAGTGAGCCAAAATTGCACCACTGCACTCCAGCCTGGGCAACAGAGCAAGACTTCGTCTCAAAAAAAAAAAAAAAAAAGTTTAGCAATAGAAAATTAGACAAAACTTTTCAATTCATTTTAGGAGGTCAGAAAAACATTAATAGTAAAACTTAACAAGCATATAACGGTAAGGAAAATCACAAACCGATATCTCTCATGAACATAGAATCAAACATCTTAAACATGGTATTATCACATTTATCACATTTAATAATGTGCTTTATAAAAAGAAAAATATAACAAAGTGGGGCTTATTCTATAAATGCAAAGTTGGCTCAACAGTAACAAAACAAATTAGTTTACTACATTAACAGAATAAAGAAGAAAAAATATATGGTCAATTTGGTAAATGTAGAAAAAAATTAATGCTTTTACACAATTTTTTTTTTTTTTTGAGACGGAGTCTTGCTCTGCTGCCCGGGCTGGAGTGCAGTGGCCAGATCTCAGCTCACTGCAAGCTCCGCCTCCCGGTTTCCGCCATTCTCTTGCCACAGCCTCCCGAGTAGCTGGGACTACAGGCGCCCGCCACCTCGCCCGGCTAGTTTTTTTGTATTTTTAGTAGAGACGGGGTTTCACCGTTTTACACAATTTTTTAAATCTCAAAAAAAATTGAAGAAAATTTTCTCAATTTGATAACAGGTATCAACTAAAACACCTACAGTTTTTACCCTATGTAATGGTTAAAAAAATTTTTTTAATCAAAAAATAAACATAAACATAAACATAAACACAAAAACAACCCAAAACCGAACATTTTTTGCTATGATGTTGTAAACAAAGCAAGAATGTCCTCTACTACCACTTCTTTTTTAACATTATCCTGGACATCATAGCCAGTGCACTAAAGTAATTAGGGGCAGCTGGGTGGGCAGCACAAATATTAAACAAAATGAAGTAAAGCTCTTCTTATAACCAGATACCACAATTATATATATAGAAACTCCAAAAAAAAATCTAACAATACATGAAACATAAAAAGATAATTTAGCAAGGTCTCTAGATACAAGATCAATATACAAAATAAATTGTGTAACTATATAATACAACAAACAGGAAGAAAATAAGCTCTTTAAAGTATCACTTATAACAGCACCAAAAAAATGCAGTTTTGTTTGCTGGTTTGTTTGTTTGTTTTTGAGACAGAGTCTCACCTCGTCACCCAGACTAGAGTGCAGTGGTGTGATCTCGGCTCACTGGAACCTCCACCTCTGGGTTCAAGTGATTCTCATGCCTCAGCCTAGTATCTGGGATTACAGGCATGTGCCACCACACCCAGCTAATGTTTCTGTATTTCTAGTAGAGACAGGGTTTCACCATGTTGCCCAGGCTGGTCTTGATTCCTGGCCTCAAGTGATCTGCCTGCCTCAACCTCCCAATGTGCTGGGATTACAGACATGAGCTACCACTTCTGGCCTACCATAGGGTTTTTCAACCTTGGTACTATCAACATTTTGAGCCAGATCAGTCTTTGTTGTGGAGGGCCTATACTGTACATTGCAGGATGTTTAGCAGGATAGTTGATCTCTACCCACTAGATGCCAACAGCACTCCTCACCTCAGTTGGGACAACTAAAAATATCTCGACATTGTCGAATGTCCCCGAGGGAAGCAAAATTAACCGTGGCTGAGAATCGTTGATCTAATGAAAGATATCAATACTCTTCCACTCAATACCTTAAAACATAGCTGACAGAAATTAAAGATCGAAATAAATAGATATTTATTATAGTTTGGAAGACAATATTGTTACAAGGTTAATTCTCCCTAAATTCATCTAGATAGTCAATGTAATTCCAATTAAAATCCCATCAGGTGGGCTAGGCATGGTGGCTCACGCCTGTAATCCCAGCACTTTGGGAGGCCGAGGCAGGCGGATCACTTAAGATCAGGAATTCGAGACAAGCCTGGCAAACGTGGTGAAACCCCATCTCCACTAAAAATACAAAAATTGACCAGACATGGTGGTGGGCTCCTTTAATCCTAGCTACTTGGGAGGCTAAGGCAGTAGAATCGCTTGAACCTGGGAGGCAGAGGTTGCCATGAGCCGAGATCATGCCATTGCACTCCAGCCTGGGTGACAAGAGTGAAATTTCATCTCAAAAAAAAAAAAAAAAAAATTCCCATCAGGTTTCTTTAATGGAAAATGATAAACCCTATCTAAAATTTATACAGAAACAAAAAGGCAACAGCCTATGCAATCTTGAAGAAAAAGAATAACAAAGTTACACAACTTATACCCTCAGATATTACGTCTCTATATAATCCTACAGTAATTAACACAATGTGGCATTTGTGTAAGGACAGTCCAATAAACTGAATAGAAAGAACAAAAACAGTCACTTGATTTTTTTTTTTTTTTAAAGTGCCACAGCAATTCACCGGATTAGAAATGGTCTTACCAATATAGAGCTGGGTCTACTGAAAAACCACAGGGAAAGAACTAATCTTCAGCTTTAAAAAATTATTTTGAGATGGATTATGGACATAAATGTGAGACTATCTTCATGACTTCATTTAGGCAGAAATCAAACCTGACACATAAAAAAGAAAATCAACAAATTCAACTTCATTAAAATTAAGAATTTCTGAGCATCAAAGCTACAGGCAAGCTACAAGCAAAGAGAATGCTCGTAATATGTATATCTGGCAATGGGCTCATATCCATATTAAATAAAAACTTTCTAAACATTAGTAAGAAAAAGACTGACAACCTTCTTTCTCCTAATGGATAAAACAAATGGGCATTTCACTAAAGAAGATATCCAAATGACCCACCATATTACAAAGTTGCTCGGCAACATTAACTATCAAGGAAATGCAAACTGAAATCACAATAAAAAATTAACACAACCTCCTTAGAATGGCTAACATTTTAAAAGACTGGCAATACTATGTGTTGGCAAGGATGTTGAGCAACAGGAGATCTCATTCATTGCTGGTTGGGATGTAAATTGATCTTTAGAAAACTTTTTGACAGAATGTAGTGAAACTAGACATACTGACACCATGTAACTGAGCAATTCCAACCCTGGATGTATTTCCAACAGAAATGGTGCATCAGCCCATCCAAAGGCATACACAGGAATGTTCATAGCTGCTTTCATAATAACCTCAAAGAGGAAACAGCCCAAAAGGATAAACTGTAGTATAGTCAAGTTACAGAATACTAAACATCAATGAAAAGGAATAATCTCTCTCTCTCTCCGTTTCTCTATTTTGTCCTTGTTCCCTGTCTCTTCTGCTAATGCTGCTAAAAAATAATCAAGGTCAGTTCTCAAGGGTTAGGGGAAAAGGAAAGAAAGCAACGAGATGGAAAAGAACTATCCCCCCAATTCTGAAGTCCAAATGCATTGTTATGAGGCAAAAATAAAGACTGTAGAAACAGGTCGGGCGCAGTGGGTCAAGCCTGTAATCCCAACACCTTGGGAGGCTGAGGCAGGTGGATCACTCCAGGTCAGGAGTTCGAGACCAGCCTGGCCAACATGGGGAAACCCTGTCTCTACTAAAAATAGAAAAACTTAGCTTGTAATCCTACGTACTCGGGAGGCTGAAGCTGGAGAATCACTTGAATCCTGGAGGCGGAGGTTGCAGTGAGCCGAGATCGCGCCAATGCACTCCAGCCTGAGCAACAGAGCAAGACTCCAGCTCAAAAAAAAAAAAAAAAAAAAGTAGAAACGAAGGCAATTTTCAATAGAAAATAAGAAAAGTGTGTTTTCTATTAAACAGCATGCTGTACCAGAACAAAAGTGGTCTAAAAAACAAAAATAAATAAACAGTATGTTGTAATGTACTGTGTATGGAAACTTTTTTTTTTTTGGCCTTTAAATGTACATTTTAAGGAAAAAAAAAAAACCCCACAGATGGTAAAACAGAATAGTTTCCTAAGTAGTCACATAGACATTTGTCTTCCAAAATAGATAAACCTAATTCAGAATAATGTTTTCTTCGGAAACGTTTGAGTCATCAAACGTAGATAACTCTAAATCTGAGGTTATAGCTCTTGAGACTAGGACATTAACCTATGCTGAGTAATTATTATTAAAAGTTAACGTCAACAAGTATCGATTGGCAATTTGTCTCCATCCCCGACCCCTAGTTTCCCTAACCGCCAAGCCCGGGGTGGGGGGAGTGGAGTGGCACAAGCTCCCAGGAAAGACAGGCTGACCTCCCTCCCTGCACCCGCTGCCGCAAGGCCGTGACCCCTGGGTCCCTAGAGACGCGTGGCCCCGCCCCCGCAGCGTCGCTTCGACGCGACGGCCGCCGCGTCTCCATGGAAACGGCCCAGGCATCCACGCAGCCGAGAGCACGATGGCTACTGGGGAGCTCGGGGACATGGGCGGCTACTACTTCAGGTTCTTGCCTCAGAAAACCTTCCAGTCTCTGAGCTCTAAGGAGATCACTAGCCGGCTCCGCCAGTGGTGAGGAACCGAGGCGTAGGGAGAGAAGAGGCCCTTCGTCTTCGCGGCTATGGAGGCGCGGGCCGGGCATCGAAGGGGCCCGCGCGGGTCGGCGCCATTCTGAGTGAACCCCGAACCACCCGGGCAGGGCGGATGCTGTGGGTGGGATCGGTTATCGGTGCGCTCTGAGAGGGTGCCAGCCCCCAGATGATTTCTTTTTCCTTCTCTGCCCCAGGTCCATGCTGGGCAGAATCAAGGCGCAGGCGTTCGGCTTTGACCAGACCTTTCAGGCTTATCGGAAGGATGATTTCGTCATGGTTAGTATGGGGGTCGGAGAGTTCCTTGGGTCTCTGCCGATTTTTAAACTGCCCCCCAACGTTGGCATGGATTCTTGTGAACACGCCATTCCTTAATGTCGTCGTTTTCTTGGCGTTTGGGAGTAATAAAAGGTGCAAATGATTTTTTTTAAAGGAACTTTTACGTTTCGAATCACCCATCATAAATTTGTCGTTTAGTTCATTCTTTCTCTACTTTCAGCATCTTGTATCTTGCCTCAGGGAACTTTGCAGTTCTGGAAGATCGCCTGCTCTCTAGAAGATTAGTTTCTCCCTTTTCTAATTTTTGTTTCATTTTATTTTGTTTTATTTTATTTTATTGTATTTACTTATTTTTTGAAACAGGGTCTTTCTCTGTCAACCAGGCTGAATGAATTGCAGCAGCACCATCTCAGCTCACTGCAGCCTCGACCTCCAGGGCTCAAGTGATCCTCCCACCTCAGCCTCCTGAGTAGCTGGGACTACAGGTGCAGGCCACCACGTCAAGCTAATTAAAAAAAAAAAAACAAAACAAATTTTTTGAGGCAGAGCCTCACTAGGTTGCCCAGGCTAGTCTTGAATCCCCGGGCTCAAGTAATTCGCTCACCCCGGCCTCCCAAAGTGCTGGGATCCACCCCCAGCCTCTCTTTTTAGATAGGCACACCTCATTTAAAAAAATTTTGAATATTATCACACAGCTTTATCACCGCTTTATTTACTAGCTCCAAATTACTTTTGAGTTTTTTCTCAACATCACACCCATTCTGAGAACTGGGCTTCAGGCTCTACTAGCAGTTCCAAATGAGAATTCCCCCAAAAAAGTTTGAAGCCGTAGCATCGTGATTTGAATAAGTCTTTTGACTGCTAGAGGTGACTACTTTGAGAGAGGTAAAACTCACTTGAAAGTTTAAGTTTTGGTGTGTTTGTTAAAATTTAGTCCATTATTTTCAATCCTGTTTTGTTTTTGGTTTTTTTTCTCTCCTCAATCAAATGGAAAACGCTGTTATGGTTTATGAAATTATCTTCATTCTCTGCCATTCATGTCCTTCATGCATTCACTGTAGTTTATAGTTTGGCATAATAAACACTTCCTGAGGGCCTGTCATGTGCTAGGAATTCCTTCCAGTGCTGGGGATAAGAGGAGGAACAAGACAAGAACCCAGCTGTCAAAGATTGTACAGGCCTTGGCAAGACTACAATAAATTTTTTTTAAATCTGATTATTTCATATAGTGATAAGGGCAGTAAAGAAAAGAGGAGGAAATGGAGAAAGGAAAACATTAGGTAGGATTGTGTCATAGTTCTGGAGGCTAGAAGTCTTAAATCAAGGTGTTGGCAGGGCCATCATTCCTCTGAAACCTGTAGGGGAGAATCCGTCCTTGCCTCTTCCTGGCTTCTGGCGGTTGCCACCCACCCTTGACATCCTTTAGCTTGCAGCTGCAGCACTTTCTTCTCTGCCTGTCAGTCCCATAGCCTTTCTCTTCATGTGTCTGCATCTCTTTTCTTCTTATAGAGACACCGATCATATTGAATTAAGGGCCCAGCATAACCTAATCTTAATTAATTAGATCAGCAACAACCCTAATTCCAACTAAGGTCACTTTCTGATATTTCAGGAAGGATGTAAATTTTGGGGGACACTATCAACCCATAACAGAGAGTAAACTGGTTAAATGTCTATCTCCCTTTCTCTAAGATAGTGTGATAGTGCCATTATATTAGAATGCTGCTGATAATGGCATTAATAACATTTCTCAAATACTCATGGTTAGATTATTATGTAGTTTTTTATATTTTTTATTTATACTAGTACTGGCTGTCTATAATTTTTTTTTTTAAAGATCAGGGATTGAGGTCACTGAATTTTAGAATACTGTAAAAATTTTAATGTAATTCATTTATTCAATAAATACTTGTTGATTATTTACTGTATCCCTCTAGAGGGTATTAAAAAGATGAAGAGACCTGATCCCAGCTTACAAGGCATGTATAGTTTGGGGAGCTAGAAATGTTAGAAAAAAAAAGTCTGAGGCAGGGCATGGTGGCTCACAACTGTAATCCCAGCTCTTTGGGAGGCTGAAGCAGGAGGATCACTTGAGCCCAGGAGTTTGAGACCAGCCTGGGCAACAGAGTGACACCCTGTGGCTATTTTTTTAAAAAATTTTAATTAGCTAGGTGTGGTGGCACACACCTGTAGTCCTAGCTACTTGAGGGCTGAGGTGAGAGGATTGCTTGAGCTGTGATCGTGCCACTGCACCCTATCCTGGGTAACAAAGTAAGACCCTGTCTAAAAAAAAAAAAAAAAATTCTATATTACTTTACCAAGTATTATTCTATAGCAGTAGTGACTCCAGTGTGTGCAGATTTAGCTTTCGGCACCTTTTATATTACATTTATCATTAATCTTTACAATAATCTGCTAAGTTTGGTGGTGTTCTGACTCCCATTTTATAGCTTAAAATTCAGAAAGGTAAGTAATTTATGCAAAAACATTCAGCAAAGGGCAGAACCCAGGCATTTTGACTCTAGATACCATGCTGTTTCTACTACAAAAACTCATTACTGAACAGAGGGTATTGTTTAAACTAGAATTCCAGATTTCGAATTTTCCCTTTCAATTTAAAAACAAATTTTGTTCCAAAAGTGTATTTGTGAGATGATAAATGGATGGGAGGAAACATTTATCTGGCGAACATTTCTTTAGTTCCTAGGTCTATATAGATGCATAGACACAATTAAAGCAAGGGAAATAACCAAAACTGCATTGCAGAGAGAGAAGTGATATAATACATAGCAGAGGCATAAGGTACTTTGGTGGCACAAAAGAGAAAGTGATCATTTTTGGCTGAGGTGGTCAGAAGAGCATTTAACAAGACAAGACTCTTAAGGTGAGGCCTGAAAGATGAGTAGGAATTCATCAGGTCGATGAATTGGCAAGGATAATATTTGAGAGATGAGTGGGATAATATTTTAGAAGATCTTTTGTGCCATGCAAAGACATTTGGGCTAAGAAGGAGAAGGTTTTAAGAAAGACTTTAAATTTTAAAATATTGAGATCACCTTGCCAAAAGTGTGGAGAGTGGGTTGTTAGGACTGAGTTAGGAAGTAGTGACACCAAATTGGAAACTGTTGTCCTCTAGACAGTTACATGTTGATGTCGAGTACCAGTGTGGCCCAGATTTAGGAGAAAGGCTTAAGGAATGGTAAGATATTGAGAGTAAAGGAGAGGGGGACATGTAGGATGACTCCCAAGTTTCTGGCTTGGTTGACTCGAGTGGCTGATGATGCTATTACATGTGTAGAAAACACAGAATTACAAGGAAAATGAGTTCAGTTCTAGGCATGCTGAATTTGAGGTACATACAAGTGGCAGTATTCTAGATAGTTGAATATAACATTTAACTATGGATTTCAAGAGAGCTCTGGGCTCAGTATACAGTGTTGACATCTTCACGATGGGACTAGGGATGATAAGGAGAATTTTCCACATAAACAACTGCAAGGAAGTGCCTTAATTTACAGAGCTTTCCTGGAAGCCTGCACAACACTTCTGCTTACATCTCATTACCAGAACTTAGGCATGTGGCCAGAATTTAGGCCTCCCACATCCCAGGGAGGCTGGAAATGCAGACTAAGCTGAGCATATTGCTGTCCCAAATAAAAATGAGATTCCTTAAGGAAGAAAGAATTGATATTGGATTAGAAACCATCAGTCTGCCAGATAGATGATATATTCAAATATATACTTAAATAAATTAGAAATATTGTCTGTCCAGTATGTATTCTGGATGCAAAAATTAAATTAATAAAAAATTAAAAATAGAGAAACTTATCTTTTTCCACTTCCAGATTTCTATTTATTATTTGTTTATTTTATTTTATTTTATTTTTTTTTTTTTGAGGCGGAGTCTCGCTCT
>NW_012120709.1:8370353-8374480 GCF_000951035.1 Colobus angolensis palliatus
TCACCTGAGGTCAGGAGTTCAAGACCAGCCTGACAAACATGGAGAAACCCCATCTCTACTAAAAATACAAAATTAGCCGGGCGTGGTGGTGGGCGCCTGTAATCCCAGCTACTTGGGAAGCTGAGGCAGGAGAATCACTTGAACCCGGGAGGCAGAGGCTGCGGTGAGCTGAGATCACGCCATTGCACTCCAGCCTGGGCAACAAGAACAAAACTCCGTCAAAAAAAAAGAAACCTTCAGTGTGGCTGGTGCCGTGGCTTATGCCTGTAATCCCAGCTTTTTGGGAAGCCAAGGCAAGAGGATCACTTGAAGCCAGGAGTTTGAGACCAGCTTGGGCAACAAAGTGAGACCCTGTCTGTATTATGAAATTATAAAAGAAAAAAGAAAAAGAACTTCAGTGTTTTCCCACTGCCCTTAGATCAAAATACTGATCAAGACCTAGATCGATTTTAGATCAAGATTAAAATTCTTCACTTGACTGCAAGGTCAATTTAACTCCCCAGCCTTATCTGACCATTGCGCCTTCTGGGTCACACCAAACCTCTTCACTTTCCTTGAATGGAATGTGCCATCCTTTCTCACCTTACAGCTTTCAAACTTGCCATTTTCTCTCCCTTAAAAAATGGTAATTCCAGTGGCATCCTGGAACCAGTTTAGGAAAGCCTGATCTGATTGCTAGACTTTCAGGAATCTTTGTTTGTTGGTTGTTATACTGTTGGCAACTTGAAATTCACCATGGAAACAGACAAATGCTACAATCAAGGCTTTTTGGGGGAGGAAGGGTGGCCAGTTGTTAAATATTTGCCAGTATACCCCATTGCCCAGCTAACTCTTACTCAACTTTCTGATCTAAACCTAAATGTTCTTTCTATATTAACATTTCTTCCCAATACCATTAGATTATGTCTGCCCATTTTGTACTTTGATAGCACCTGCACTTTTTTGTAGTATACGTGTCATGTAACTATCTTCTCTCTTACTATCTGCCTGCCCATGAAGGCAAGCACTGTCCATTGGATTTTAGTATTAGGAAGTCAAGAGTACTATTCATTAAGTGGTAGGAGCAGGAGCCAGATAGAGAGGAATGAGAAGTAGATAAGAGAAGTGAGGCCAGGCTTGGTGGCTCACGCCTGTAATCCCAGCACTTTGGGAGCCTGAGATGGCTGGATCACCTGAGGTCAGGAGTTCGAGACCGGCCTGGCCAACATGGTAAAATGCTGTCTCTACTAAAAATACAAAAATTAGCTGGGCGTGTTGGTGCACTTCTGTAGTCCTAGCTACTTGGGAGGCTGAGGTAGGAGAATCTATTGAACCCAGGAGGTGGAGGCTGCAGTGAGCTGAGATCATACCACTGCACTCCAGCCTGGATGACAGAGCAAGACTTGGTCTCAAAAAAAAAAGGAAAAAAAAGTGAGACAGTTTAGATTCATCTCTCAAGAAGGTATTTAGGAAAAGTGAGTGATCACTTGAAGGGAATGTTCAAAAAATTAAAATATTTATTGCAACAATTTTAACAACAAAGAATAATTCATAGAAAAAGTCAGTCTTACCCAATTACTCCTACTCCCTACCCTCTCGACCCTCCTCTTACTAGGAGTCTATAACCACCACTTCTGAAGTTTGATATTCTTTTTTTTTTTTTGAGTCGGAATCTTGCTCTGTCACCCAGGCTGGAGTGCAGTGATGCGACCTCTGCCTCCCGGGTTCAAGCAATTCACCTGCCTTTGCCACCTGAGTAGCTGGGATTACAGGCATGTGCCACCACGCCTGGCTAATTTTTGTATTTTTAGCACAGACAGGGTTCACCATGTTGGTCAGGCTGGTCTTGAACTCCTGACCTCGTGATCCACCTGCCTCGGCATCCCAAAGTGCTGGGATTACAGGTGTAAGCCACCGCACTCGGCCTATGATACATATTCTTACATACTTTTCTTTATGCTCATATAAATGTATAGAGGTTTTATTTTGTTTTATCACATGCATTACTCTTTTGTTTTTTTGTGATGGGGTCTCACTCTGTCACCCAGGCTGGAGTGCAATGGTGCGATCTCAGCTCACTGCAACTTCCACTACCCTGGGCTTCAGCAGTCCTCCCAATTCAGCCTCCCGAGTAGCTGGGGCCACAAGTGCACACCACTGTGCCCAGCTAATTTTTTGTATTTTTAGTAGAGATGGGGTTTTACCATGTTGCTCAGGCTGGTCTCGAACTCCTGAGCTCAAGTGATCTGCCTCAGCCTCCCAAAGTGCTGGTACCATAGGCATGAGGCACCGCACCTGAACATATACATACTCTTAAACTACCCTTTTTATGTGTGTGTGTGTGTGTGTGTGTGTGTGTGTGTGTGTGTGTGTGAGATGGAGTCTTGCTGTGTTGCCCAGGCTGGAGTGCAGTGGCACTATCTTGGCTCACTGCAAGCTCCGCCTCTCAAGTTCACGCCATTCTCCTGCCTCAGCCTCCAGAGTAGCTGGGACTACAGGCGCCCGCCACCACACCTGGCTAATTTTTTGTGTTTTTCGTAGAGGCAGGGTTTCACTGCGTTAGCAAGGATGGTCTTGATCTCCTGACTTCGTGATCCGCCAGTCTAGGCTTCCCAAAGTGCTAGGATTACAGGCGTGAGCGACCGCACCTGGCCCTAAACTACGTTTTTTTATCTGAAAGTATTTATGGTTTTTCCTCAAAATCAATACATGGTCTGTTCAGGGGATGGTTATTTAGTAAGTGCTATATGTTAGGCCCTGTTCTAAGTCCTGAGATATAGCAGTGAATAAGAAAAACAGGACCCCTACTCTTAGGGAGTTTATATTCTATTCTAATACTTTCTTTTCAATAGCTGCATTCTGTCTGATATAGATGGACTATATTTTATTCAACTGTTTTTCTACTGATAGATATTGAAATTGTTTCCAAGTTTTGACACTACAAACAATACTGTATTAAAACAAAAAACTCCTTATACCTAAATCTTATGCACTGGTGGTTTCAGAACCCAAAAGCAGAGTTTATTGGATGAGGTATGCATGTTTTTATTGTTCAAGATAATAGCAAATTACTTTCCCAATGGGTTATAAAGATTCACACTTCTGCCAGCAGCTTGTGCAAGTGCATGTCTTCTGGTGCTCTCACCAAAAGTTACCAGTCTTTTTAAATCTTAGCATTGTAACGGATAAAAGTGGTATCTTCTGGATTTTATTTTCATTTCTTTCACTGCTTTTGAAATTGAGCATCTTTTCCTAAAGTTTGTTGGCTATTTGTGGGTTTTTTTTGTTTGTTTGGTTTTTGGTTTTTGGTTTTCTGTTTGTTTGTTTGTTTGTTTAGATAGTCTCACTCTGTTACCCAGGCTGGAGTGCGGTGACACAGTCTCAGCTCATAACAACCTCTACCTCCCAGGTTCAAGTAATTCTCATGCCTCAGCCTCCGGGTAGCTGTAATTACAGGAATGTGCCACCATGCCCAGCTAATTTTTGTATTTTTTCAGTACAGACGGGGTTTTGCCATGTTAGCCAGGCTGATCTTGAACTCCTGGCCTCAAGTGATCCACCCACCTTGGCCTCCCAAAGTCCTGGGATTACAGGCCTGAGCCACCGCACCTGGCCCTATTTTTATTTTTTATATGCCTATTTTTATCCTTTGGTGACATGTGCCACCCTCAAACCTTGTGATGACATGGGCCTATTACCCTTCTAACATGGAGAAAGAAAAAAAATTATAAAATAAAAAAGAGCTAGGCTGGGTGCGGTGGCTCACGCCTGTAATCCCAGCACTTTGGGAGGCCAAGGCAGTCAGATCACCTGAGGTCAGGAGTTCGAGACCAGCCTGGCCAACATGGTAAAACCCTGTGTCTGCTAAAAATACAAAAAATTAGCCGGGCATGGTGACACACACCTGTAATCCCAGATACTCAGGAGGCTGAGACAGAAAAATCGCTTGTACCCGAGAGGCAGAGGTTTCAGTGAGCCGACATCACACCACGGCACTCCAGCCTGGGCAACAAGAGTGAAATTCTGTCTCAAAAACAAAACAAAACAAAACAAAAAATCTTTAGTTCCAATCACCAGCAGCTGACTCAAGCTGAAAAGGCAGAAGAAAATTTAGGTTTGTCAGTTTTTCTTACATTTAGGGTTTTTTT
>NW_012120709.1:8374530-8377519 GCF_000951035.1 Colobus angolensis palliatus
TTTTTTTAACCACTAGGATGTCAGTTTCTCTGTTTCAACATATGTGTTGCAAATATTTCCTCTCAGTCTATTATTTTTCTTTTATTTATTGCTCTTCACAGACATCATGTTTTCTGGCTGTCCAACACCTTGTGAACAACCATGCAATTTGGGGGTAACTTTGGGAAATGCAAGTGAAACCTCCCAAAATGCAAGGAACTCCCTTGCATCCAGATCGTAAGCGTGGGACCTAGGTTTACAAACAGACTTATCAGTACAAGACTGGAATTTTGAAGCGAGCAACTTAAGGAAGGAGGCACACACAGAATTCATTTCATTGGCA
Source organism: Colobus angolensis palliatus (assembly GCF_000951035.1). Taxonomy (NCBI): domain Eukaryota; kingdom Metazoa; phylum Chordata; class Mammalia; order Primates; family Cercopithecidae; genus Colobus; species Colobus angolensis. Next base: position 8,374,853 of record NW_012120709.1, read on the forward strand.
AAGGCAGTGGCAGAGACCACTTTCAGGCCAGACAGACCTGGCACAGCAATGGCCTAGGTTAGAAGGGAGTGATGCTGATGTCTATGACCATACCACCCTGAATGTTGGAAGCTAAGCAGGATTGGGCCTGGTTAGTACTTGATGTTCATGGCCATACCACCCTGAGTGTACCTGATATTGAAAGCTAAGTAGGGTTGGGCCTGGTTAGTACTTGAGTGGGAGAAAGGGGTGGTGGTGGCTTCCTCTAGTGCTTGATGGGGCTATCACTTCTCGGCCTTTTGGCTACGATCAACTGTAGTGCTTGATGGGGCTGCATCATGGGTGACAGTTTCCTCATGAGGGCAGTTCTGCATATGATTTTGCATCGTTCCTGGGTCCAGCCATCAACCTGATGCCCTCCACCTCCGGAACATTTTGTGGACTCCCTGAGATGCTTCCAGTAAATTTTCTTCTGCCTTTTCAGCTTCAGTCAGCTGCTGGTGCTTAGAACTAAAGCTCTTTTTTATTTTATATTTTTTTATTTTTTCATGTCAGACTAACAATATGCCGACCATCATAACAAGGTTCGAGGGTGGCACATCTCACACATACCTGTGAACACCTAGTCATCATACTCATAAACTACAAAAGGATCTGGAACTAAAACTCTTACCTGCTTTGTTGTCTTTTGTCATACAGAAAATGTTTCATTTTTAGGAAGTTAGATTTTTGACTTTTTTAAATGCCTCTTGGAAAGAATTAAATTGACAGTTACTTTTGGACTTAGATCTAGTATATGAGTTGTTACTAAGGCAATTCAGTAAGCAAGATTGAAGGAAAACAAAGTTTTCAAATATTATATAACCTCCTAATGTTTATTATATATCATTATTTTCTTTTTTTTTTTTTTTTTGAGACGGAGTCTAGCTCTGTCGCCCGGGCTGGAGTGCAGTGGCCTGACCTCAGCTCACTGCAAGCTCCGCCTCCCAGGTTCACGCCATTCTCCTGCCTCAGCCTCCAGAGTAGCTGGGACTACAGGCGCCCGCCACCACACCTGGCTAATTTTTTGTGTTTTTCGTAGAGGCAGGGTTTCACTGCGTTAGCAAGGATGGTCTTGATCTCCTGACTTCGTGATCCGCCAGTCTAGGCTTCCCAAAGTGCTAGGATTACAGGCGTGAGCGACCGCACCTGGCCCTAAACTACGTTTTTTTATCTGAAAGTATTTATGGTTTTTCCTCAAAATCAATACATGGTCTGTTCAGGGGATGGTTATTTAGTAAGTGCTATATGTTAGGCCCTGTTCTAAGTCCTGAGATATAGCAGTGAATAAGAAAAACAGGACCCCTACTCTTAGGGAGTTTATATTCTATTCTAATACTTTCTTTTCAATAGCTGCATTCTGTCTGATATAGATGGACTATATTTTATTCAACTGTTTTTCTACTGATAGATATTGAAATTGTTTCCAAGTTTTGACACTACAAACAATACTGTATTAAAACAAAAAACTCCTTATACCTAAATCTTATGCACTGGTGGTTTCAGAACCCAAAAGCAGAGTTTATTGGATGAGGTATGCATGTTTTTATTGTTCAAGATAATAGCAAATTACTTTCCCAATGGGTTATAAAGATTCACACTTCTGCCAGCAGCTTGTGCAAGTGCATGTCTTCTGGTGCTCTCACCAAAAGTTACCAGTCTTTTTAAATCTTAGCATTGTAACGGATAAAAGTGGTATCTTCTGGATTTTATTTTCATTTCTTTCACTGCTTTTGAAATTGAGCATCTTTTCCTAAAGTTTGTTGGCTATTTGTGGGTTTTTTTTGTTTGTTTGGTTTTTGGTTTTTGGTTTTCTGTTTGTTTGTTTGTTTGTTTAGATAGTCTCACTCTGTTACCCAGGCTGGAGTGCGGTGACACAGTCTCAGCTCATAACAACCTCTACCTCCCAGGTTCAAGTAATTCTCATGCCTCAGCCTCCGGGTAGCTGTAATTACAGGAATGTGCCACCATGCCCAGCTAATTTTTGTATTTTTTCAGTACAGACGGGGTTTTGCCATGTTAGCCAGGCTGATCTTGAACTCCTGGCCTCAAGTGATCCACCCACCTTGGCCTCCCAAAGTCCTGGGATTACAGGCCTGAGCCACCGCACCTGGCCCTATTTTTATTTTTTATATGCCTATTTTTATCCTTTGGTGACATGTGCCACCCTCAAACCTTGTGATGACATGGGCCTATTACCCTTCTAACATGGAGAAAGAAAAAAAATTATAAAATAAAAAAGAGCTAGGCTGGGTGCGGTGGCTCACGCCTGTAATCCCAGCACTTTGGGAGGCCAAGGCAGTCAGATCACCTGAGGTCAGGAGTTCGAGACCAGCCTGGCCAACATGGTAAAACCCTGTGTCTGCTAAAAATACAAAAAATTAGCCGGGCATGGTGACACACACCTGTAATCCCAGATACTCAGGAGGCTGAGACAGAAAAATCGCTTGTACCCGAGAGGCAGAGGTTTCAGTGAGCCGACATCACACCACGGCACTCCAGCCTGGGCAACAAGAGTGAAATTCTGTCTCAAAAACAAAACAAAACAAAACAAAAAATCTTTAGTTCCAATCACCAGCAGCTGACTCAAGCTGAAAAGGCAGAAGAAAATTTAGGTTTGTCAGTTTTTCTTACATTTAGGGTTTTTTT
>NW_012120709.1:8377569-8395962 GCF_000951035.1 Colobus angolensis palliatus
TTTTTAGACAAGGTCTCACTCTGTCTCCCAGGCTGGAGTGCAGTGGTGCCTCCTGGGTTCAAGCAATTCTCATGCCTCGGCCTCCTCAGTAGCTGGGATTACAGGCATGGGCCACCACACCTGGCTAATTCCCGGCTAATTTTTGTTTTTTCACTTGTTTGTTTTTTGAGACAGAGTCTCACTGTCACCTAGGCTGGAATGCAGTGGCATGATCTCAGCTGACTGCAACCTTCGTCTCCCAGGTTCAAGCGATTCTCCTGCCTCAGTCTCCCAAGTAACTGGGATTACAGGAGTGCACCACCACACCCAGCTAATTTTTGTGTTTTTAGTAGAGACAGGGTTTCACCATGTTGGCTAGGCTGGTCTTGAACTCCTGACCACAAGTAAATCTGCCAGCCTTGGCCTCCCAAAGTGCTGAGATTACAGGTGTGAACCATCATGCTCAGCCTAAGTTTTTTTTTTTTTTTTTAGTAGTCATAGGGTTTGGCCATGTTGGCCAGGCTGGTCTTGAACTCCTGACCTCAAGTGATCCACCCACCTTAGCTTCCCAAAGTGCTGAGATTATGGGTGTGAGCCACCGTGCCCAGCTACATTATATTTTCATAATGTATTATTTCATAATACATTGAAAGAGCCAGAAATTTTTTTTAAGAAAATTACCCAAATACTTAAACACTTAATAACAGTCACTTAAATGCCTTCAATAACTCATGGGTCAAGGAAGAACGCAGAGAGTTAATATAAGATTATTTTGGAAAAAAAAATACGAAAACTGTATTTTAAATTTTAGGTTGAGGTATCTTAGCAACAGAATGAATAAAAGCAACATTCCATTTAGAAGGAGAATCTGATTGGTGATACGGATTTATACTCGATAAAATGCATTTTAAATTAGATTTTTTTTTTGTTTGGGAAGTATTTTGGAAGCATTATATTCTCATGGAAGCCTAGTAGCCTTACACAAAAGTAACAAAGTATTAGTCAAGAACAAGATTACAAACAGTTCGTGATGTTAGACTTAGTAGGTCAGATTTTATTGCTTTTGGCTAAAGACTACTGCAAAATTTATAGAGCAAAAAGCTGGTACAGACTACTTACAAAATTAAACTGAGTATCTGAGAGAATACATTTACCCAACTCAAAATTTTCAAAAGGAAATAATCAGAGCCATGTATCACAGTGCTTATAAAGCATGTTTACAGTAACTTCAGTCAATCTATTTGAAAAAATAAAGTTCACTGAAATAAGTACTCAACCCTCTCCCACGTTAGTACATACACAAAATAGCATTAACTTTTTACTAATTTTTGAAAAAATCATTGCAAAAAGAGGTTATCAAATACCACATGTGCCTGACTTGATGAATTATAAATACTCTGAAAAATAGTACAGAAGAATGATAGCACTCTATTTCAGAAGTAGAAGTTCTAGTGGATTGTTAGTACTCTTCCATTAACTCATTTTTATCTCTTTTTTCTTTTTCTGCTATATTTCTTTTTCTGATATACCCCCCTCTTATTTTCCTCTGGGGCCCTTTTAAAGCAAAAGAAGCCGCTTTTTAAAATAGGTGAAGAGACATTCTTTTGGCAAGTGAACCAGTTCTAAAGAAAGTGATGATGGAACCTCGTTCACTGTGCTGCACTCCCTGGAGATTACCAGTTTTCGGTGCTGTTTTATCCTCCCAGCCAGCTGCCATAGCTCCTATGTTTAGATACACTTTGTTTTTTTTTAATAACATATAATGGATACTTCCTATGTGCTCAGCTAAGGGCATCATGCACATTACCTCCTTTCATTCATGAAACAATGCAAGAAAGGTAGTATTATATATCACTATTTTACAAATGAATAGTCAGAGGCATAAGCTAAGTAATGTATGCAGTTTTACATGGCGGAGTGAGCAGATTTGAGATTCAGATCGAGGCTCTAGAATTCAAGACGTTGACCACTTCACTGTCCTGCCTCTGTCACTTCCACATTGATGGGGTTGCCAGAAAAGTACTAACTTAAGACACCAAATGATAAGGAGGCACCCAGTGTTTTATAATGCTAGTATTAGGGGAAAAACTGTATTCTTTCTGTATGTGATCACTGTGCTGCATTACATATCTTATAAATGCTGGGGACATAATGAAATTCCTACATAAAAAAATAGCATTTGCTTTGGAGTGAGTTGTGTCCCCACCACCAAATTCACATGTTTAATCCCTAACCCTTCAATGTGATGGTTTTTGGAGATGGGGCCTTTGGAAAATAAATTAGGTTTAGATGAGGGCACAAGGGTGGGGCCCTCATGATGGGATTAGTGCCTTTATAATAAGAAGTAAAAACACTAGAGCCATCTAAGTACACAGAAAGAAGGCAGTTTTCTGCAAGCCAAGAAGAGTGCCTTCACCAGCAACTGAATCATCTGGACCTTGACCTTGGACTTTCTAGCCTACAAAACTTTGAGAAAAACACATCGATTGTTTAAGCCACCCAGACCATGGCATTTTGTTATAGCAACCCAAGCTGACTAAGACGGATCTTGGTACTGAGAAGTGAGGTGCTGCTGTAGCAAATACCTAAGAATGTGGAAGTGGCTTTGGAACTGAATAATGGATGGAAGCTTGAGGTGCATGTATACGGACATTATGGGCAATTCTGGTGATAGCTCCCAAGGAAATAAGGGATATGTTATTAGAAACTGTGATAAAGGTGATCTTTGTTAAAAAGTGGCAAATAACTTGGATGAACTGTTTTCTATTGTTTTATGGAAGGCAGAACTTATAAGTGATGAAACTGGAGATTTAGCTGAGGAGATTTCTAAGTAAAGTCTTAAAACAATGTCTTGCTTATAGTAAAGTATGAAAGAAGAGAGATGAATTGCAGAAGGAATTGTTTACCAGAAATGAACCAACATTTGAAGATTTGGAAAGTTTTCAACCTATCCTTATTGTAAAAAAATGAGGAAGTTTGTTCTGAAGAGAGAACACTGTTCAGAACACTGAATAGCCATTTGATAAAGAGATCATGGGTATGACTCATAGACTTAATCAGCCATTTCAACAGAGTCAGGAATAGAGATGGAATTATATCAGCAGCAAAGACCCTGCTAGTTTGAACAATGAGATGAGATGAAGGAAGGCTGTTGGACTTCTTAGATCCTACAAGACTGGACCATAGAGCTATTGGGCTGTGAACATGCGTTATTCTTCAGAAAAGATTAGAAAGACCCCGAAGCAATTCAGAGATCTTCAGGGCCATCAGGGCCACTGCCTCCATTAAACAGGGCAGATGGCCTCCAACCAAAGCCTTGGAGGCAGGGCCACTCTGCAGAGCATACGGGCTAAGTTGGCCCTGTGGAACCTTGGAGGTTGGGCCACCCAGAGCCTTCAGGGCTCTACCGCCACCAGGGTAAAAGCAAGACTGCCACTCCAGTGGGTCCAGAGGCAGAGTATCAAACCAAAGAAGATTATCCCTGAGCATTTAAGATCTAAAGGAATTTGCCTTTCTAAGTTAAGGGCTTGCTTGACACCTGTCACCCATTTCTTATTTCCTGTTTCTCCCTTTTGGAATGGAAATGACTAGCCTATGTCTGTCCCACCTATGTATTTTGGAAACACATACCTTGTCCTTCTTCACAGGTTTACAGCTGGAGAGGAATTTTGCCTTAGGATGAATCATACCTCAAGTCTACCCTTATCCAATTTTTATGATATTTAGAAGAGACTTTGGACTTTAGAGTTGATACTGGAATGAGTGAAAATTTTGGGAGCAGGACAAGTGGTTCACGCCTGTAATCCCAACACTTTGAAAGGCCAAGGTGGGAGGATCACTTGAGCCCAGGCATTTGAGACTAGCCTAGGCAACGCAGCAAGACCCCATCTCTAAAAAAAAATTATCTGGCCATGGTGGCACACACCTGTAGTCGCAGCTATTCAGAAGGCTGAGGCAAAAGAATCTCTTGAGCCCAGGAAGTTGAGGCCACAATGAGCCATGATCACATCACCATACTCCAGCCTGGGTGACAGAGTGAGACCTTGTTTAAGAAAACAAAAAAAAGTTTGTGGGGCTGTTGGAATGGAATGAATGTATTTTGCATGTCAGAAGAACATGAATTTGGGGTCCTAGTGGTTACATGATGTAGACTCAGTGTCTGAACTATGTCCTCCTTAATTCATATTTTGAAGTCCCATGACCATCCCTCCCTCTACCTCATTGAAACCCAATTATTTCCCAAAGGCCCCATCTCCTACTACCATCATGTTGATGGTTAGAGTTTCAATATATGAGTATTTGGCCATACAGTTCAGTCCATAGAAAATGCTATTTTTATCTCTCAGTATATGAATTTTGAAAGGACGGAATTCAGTCCATAGCAAATGCTGTTTTCATGTCTCTTATTAAGTGGTTTGAATTTAACCACATTTTTTCACCATCCAAACCTTCCTTCTACTCCCCAAATCAGAGCTAGGGTAGACTAATTAAAATGGCATGCCCAATGTCAGTCCCTCCTCCTGTGTCCACTGACCAGTCTTCAGAAACTATCAGACGCTCCACTGCTCTTGTTTTTTTGGTCTTTCGACATTGCCTAGAACTCCTCTTATCATTTCCTATGGTCTCCTTTTTTCTTTATCTAATCCTTCAGAGGATCTTACCTCTAAACAAAGGAAGCTTCTTAGCAGCATAGCTTTTGCAATTACTGAGGCAGACACAGTTCCTGGCTCCAGGCATCCTTCATGCCTCCACATGAGCCCAGCACAGGACATAGAATAACAGGTCCTAGCATGACTCTCAAGTGGACAGCAAAAATAGCTAACATAAACGTTCGCCAGCATTACTTACTCTTCTTAAGCACAGGCTGCTTCTCAGGTCAGAGATCCAGCAAATGTATCCAGCGTAGGGATACACCGAGGGCCACCACACCTAGGTCTACAATCTTAGAACTTTGAACGAAAGAACACCACCCCCTTCTATCAGAATGAGTGTGTGTGTATATGTGTGTACATTGAGAGAGACTGATTCAGTGATCGATGGAGGTAATAATAAAAATATTCATTTTAATCTTTGTGACTCTCTGTAATTTAATGGGACCTCTAGTAGCAGAAAATCCATTCCTGAATGATAAATTCAGGAAATAAGCGTGGGATAGGGGATGGAGGATAGGGGCAAAACTAAGTCTACAAGAGAAAAATAGACAAAATGCTGTTATTTCAATTTTCTGTAATTCTGAATTTGTGATAATTTGATTAGGGCCTGATTTGAAATTTACCTTCACTTAGAAAACCATTTTTTGTAGTAAATACTACAAATGAAATCACAAAGGAGAAATTTTTTGTTTGTTTGTTTGTTTGAGATGGAGTCTCAGTTGGTCATCCAGGCTGGAGTGCAGTGGTACCATCTCAGCTCACTGCAAACTCCGCTTCCCAGGTTCAACTGATTCTCCTGCCTCAGCCTCCCAGGTGGCTGGGATTACAGGAGCCCACCACCACAAGCAGCTAATTTTTTATTTTTAGTAGAGATGGCGTTTCACCGTGTTAGCCAGGCTGGTCTCGAACTCCTGACCTGGCTGATCTCGAATTCCTGACCTCGAGTGATCCACCTGCCTCCGCCGTCCATAGTGCTGGAATTACAGGTGTGACCCACCACACCAGCTAAGAAATTTTTAAATGAAGAGAAAATGTTTTCAAGATACACTCAAGGACTTTACAAATGCTCATCAATTAAAATTTTTGTGGCCAGGTGCAGTTGCTCATGCGTATAATCCCAGCACTTCGGGAGGCCAACGTGGGCAGATCACCTAAGGTCAGGAGTTCAAGACCAGCCTGACCAACATGGAGAAACCCCGTCTCTACTAAAAAATACAAAATTAGTCAGGCATGGTGGCACATGCCTGTAATCCCAGATACTCGGGAGGCTGAGGCAGGAGAATCGCTTGAACCAGGGAGGTAGAAGTTGCGGTGAGCCGAGATTGTGCCATTGCACTCCAGCCTGGGAAACGAGCGAAACTCCATCTCAAAAAAAAAAAAAAAAAAAGTGAGTTATAAAGCATTAAGCGTAATAGGAATCAAAAATCATATGAAGCAATTCCTATGCTTTTATAGGCAATTCTGATAATATATGCATTAAGAATCCTCTACTACATTTTTTTGAAATGTATTTCATTTTTAAGTATCCTCTAATTCATATTCATCTAGTCCCGAAATGATGAGATTTTTCTTATAAACTTTTTTTTTGAGACACAATCTCACTCTGTTGCCTAGGCTGGAGTACAGTGTCACAATCTTGGCTCACTGCAACCTCTGCCCCGCTGCGTTCAAGCAGTTCTCCTGCCTCAGCCTCCCTAGTAGCTGGGATTACAGGCATGTGCTACCACACCCGGCTAATTTTTGTATTTTTAGTAGAGACGGGGTTTTGCCATATTAGCCAGGCTAGTCTTGAACTCCTGACCTCAAGTGATCCGCCCTCCTTTGCCTCCAAAAATGCAGGCATTACGGGCATGAGCCACCATGCCTGGCCTTGTTATAAACTCTTAATGATTAACACAAATGAAGAAGCTACAAAATAAGAATTTAATAAAATTCATAAACTAATAAATATTTTAAATATACCAAAAATGTCATATTTGTTAACTTCTTAGAATTTCTGCATAGCAATTTATTTTGGAAATAGTTGAGAATGCTAAATTAATTTTTCTATCTCCATTCTTTATAAAATATCTTTTTTCAGGAACTGAAGTGAAAAAAATTGAAGCTACAAATGTTCCCTGCACACAGCTTTCAATGTCATTTTTTCATCGGTTATATGATGAAGATATTGTACGAGACAGTGGACATATTGTTAAATGTTTAGATTCTTTTTGTGATCCATTTCTCATTTCTGATGAGTTACGAAGAGTAAGTACAGAATTTTAAAATTTCACAGTGGAATTTTATTTCAGGAAATGCAAAAATGTCAAAAACTTTGCCTGCTTAAAGCATAAAATACCTTCTCATAAAGTACCTCTTATTTATAAATAATGATCAGTAATAATCCTAACATTGGTAGATTTCTACTTAGATGGCACTTTAACAGTCAACTTAATTATTTGTATATTTCAGTAATTCTCAAACAGGTGCTACTAACATCTGATAAGTAGAGATGCTGCTAAACGTCGTATAACTCACAGGACAGTCACAACAAAGTGTTCTGGGTCAAAATGTCAATAGTGCTCAAGCAGAGAAATCCTGGCCTATTTAGTAAGGTCATTTTTGTTCAGTGTGGGCCTTTTAACTTATCAAATTAATATTTAAAAACGTCCCAAAAAACATCCCGAGGTTGGGCATAGTAGCTCAACGCTTGTAATTCCAGCACTTTGGGAGGCTGAGGTGGGTGGATGGTTTGAGCCCAGGAGTTCAAGACCAGCCTGGGCAACATGACAAAACCCTCTCCACAAAAACTACAAAAATTAGCTGGGACTGGTGGCTCACACCTGTATTCCCAGCTGCTCAGAAGGCTGAGGTCCCAGCTGCTCAGAAGACTGAAGTGAGAAGATTGCTTGAGCCTTGGAAGTCAAGACTGCAATGAGCTGTGATCATGCCACTGCACTCCAACCTGGGCGACAGAGCAAGACTTCGTCTGAAAAATAAACTTAGATAAATAAATAAAAACATCCCAGGAGTAAAAGAATCTTTTTTATCTCATTGCTAATATAAACAAAGCCATTGGATTAACTAAATTCAATTTTGTTTTAGTGAAAGGTATACTGAACTTGGAATGAAAATATATAGATTACTTACCTGATTCCTGATTTATTATTTAGAAGATAATAATCTTAGGCAAATTTCTCCATCTTTTGAGCCTCAAGATCTTATCTATATAACATGAAGATGAAAGTGCCCATTCTACCTTCTTCCTAAAATCATTGAGAAAATTAATTGAGGAAGCATTTAAATGTACCTTTTAGAAATATTGAATGCTATTAAAATGGAATGTCAGCTTGGGCAACAGAGCAAGACTCCCATCTCTACAAAAATACGAAGAAATAAGCCAGGTGCAGTGGAGTGCACCTGTAGTTCCAGCTACTTGGGAAGCTGAGGTGGGAGGATTGTTTGAGCCCAGGAGTTTGAGACTGCTGTGAGCTATGATTGTGCCACTGCACCCCAGTTTGGGCAACAGAGTGAGACCTTGTCTCTAAAAAACAGAAAAAAGAAATGTATTATTGATATTATCATTGTTACAATTATTGAGAGTATTAAAATAGTTAAAAATGAGGGTTTTCATGTCAAATAGCCATATGTTCAAATCCTGCCTTTGTCACTTAATAACTGATGCTTAACCTCTCTAAGCCTCAGTTTCTTCACCTATAAAGTAGGCATAATTTGAGATTTATGTGAGATAATGCACTTACTCTGCTTAGCACAATGGCTGGCGCTTAGTAAGTTTTTCATAATATTAACAACTTCTGTTAATTACTACTACTGTTATTATTGTCCTCAATTAAGAGAGAAGGGAGACATACAAGTCAGATGTATTGCAAATCCAGGTAGCAATGAACTAGGGAAGCTACTGATCCATCATTCCAGACACAGGAATCTTGTCTGTAGGAGAAAGGGAGACATCCAACCAGGCAATACCTAAGGCAATACCTAAAAGCACTCATTAACTTAGTTAAAGAAGAAAATAAAATTAACTTGCTGAGAATACCCAAACACACACAATTGAATGAGACTACATATAGTTTGCTCTTAGGTAAATGAAGTATATCTAACATGAGATAATAAAAATAATATACATGGCCTGGCGTGGTGGCTCATGCCTGTAATGCCAACACTTTGGGAAGCCAAGGTGGGTAGATCACCTGAGGTCAGGAGTTCAAGACCAGTCTAGCCAATATGGTGAAACCCTGTCTGTACTAAAAATACAAAAATTAGCCAGGTGTGGTGGTGGGCACCTGTAATCCCAGCTACTCAAGAGGCTGAGGCACAAGAATTCGTTGAACCCAGGAAGCAGAGGTTGCGGTGAGCCGAGATCACGCCACTGCACTCCAGCCTGGGTGAAAGAGCAAAACTTCGTCTCAAAAGAAAAAACTTAAACAAAACAAAACAAAAAATACTATACAGTAGGGATCTGATATTAATTTCTACTTCTTCTTACCAATGATTGGAAATTACTATTTAGGAAATGTTTGGTCTGGGTTTCCTTCCTTTTGGATACTACTGTCAACTCTTGTCTCTCACACTTCTTCTCTGGCATAAGGGTCTAATTTTACCTTACCTCTAATTTTAGATAATTCACTGTCACTTCTACAGAAAGAGCATCATCAGTGGACATTTTTTTAAAAAAGAAGGATTAGTTTTCCAACAGAATACTCTGCAAAACTGCTTGCTGTCTATCTTATTTATTGCCATGAATAGCACCTCTATTCATGAAATGCTGGAGCTCAGTGTTTTTCTACTAGTTGCCTGTATGGCTTGCTCTTGGGTTCATTGCTACTCTGTGGCAACAGGGAGGAAAGGCTTTTAACTTGGTTGCTTTCTGGGTAACAAAAAAAAAAAAACTAACATCCAGCTTCAGCCTGAACTAAAAAGCGTCCCCCATTGTGCAGCACTACAGATTCTATTGGCTCACTGTAATGTAAGTACTAACAACAACCACTTTCCTGACTGTGGCTGAGAAGTTTGACCTACTGTCTAAGAGCTACATTGCTGAAGAGATCTGTATGTGAATGGAGATGGAGAAAAGCCATAGAATATTATGTTTTCACATTCATTCCAAAAATATTTTTTAATTATTATATTTTTTAAAATTACACAGCCTAGCCGGGCATGGTGGCTCATGCTTGTAATCCCAGCACTTTGGGAGGCAGAGGCGGGTGGATCACCTGAGACCAGGAGTATAAAACTAGTCTGGCCAACAAGGTGAAAACCCATCTCTATTAAAAATACAAAAATTAGCCAGGCAAGGTGGCATGTGCCTGTAATCCCAACTACTAGGGAGGCTGAGGCAAGAGAATCACTTGAACCCAGGAGACAGAGGTTGCACTGAGCTGAGATTGCACCCCTGCATTCCAGCCTGGGCAACAGAGTGAGACTCTGCCTAAAAAAAACAAAAAAATTAGTTGGTCATGGTGTCGTATACCTGTAGTCTCAGCTACTTGGGAGGCTGAGGTGGGAGGATTGCTTGAACTCAGGAAGCTGAGGCTGCAGTGAGCCAAGGTGGCACCATTACACTCCGGCCTGAGTGACAGAGTGGGACCCTGTCTCCTCCACCCCCCAAAAATTGCACAGCCTAATCAGTTCAATATATGAGAGTGTTCATGTAAGAAATGTGTTAACTATTCATTCCTAAGTACTTTATTCACCTTTCTCTTAAGTCAGATCTTCAGATAGTTGCAAACATGGGCCACAATAACACATTATTTTCTTACAGAGGGAGGGAGGGAAGGAGAGAGGAAGGAAGGAAGTGGAGATGTGTAAGTGTTACCTGTGGCACACCCAGAGAGCAATTAAGTATGGACTGCTTTCCCTTACCTATATTTTCCTAGACATACCCAACCTTGGTTTTTTCATCAAGGCATTATAAATGTGTATGGACAACACCATAGAGTTGAGTTTTTTAAATACTTCTTATATGAAATGACCTGTGGTAAGTTTTCTGTAGAGATTGTAAATGAGCTTAATCAATTTTCATAATTAAGTGCACTTTCTACTAGACACTGATCGTTGTATAATTCATTGTATTTTCTTTTTTCCCTTGTATGGTAGTGTTAAGTGTAAGGTACAATTCTGATAGCCTTTCTCCATCTACAGTTCATTTCTGTTTGTTTGTTTATTTTTTTCTCTATTTTGTTTATTTGTGCTCTGGTATTTATTATTTCCTTACACTAACTTTAGGTTTGTTCTTGCTTTTTTAGTTTCTTGAGGTGCATCATTAGATTATTTGAAGTCTTAGTACTTTTTTTATGTAGGCATTTATTGCTGTAAAATTCTCTTTTAGCACGCTTTTGCTGTATTCCATAGGCATGGGTATATTATATTTCTATTTTTATTTGTTCAAGAAAGTTTAAATTTTTCTTCTGAATTTGTTCATTGACTCACTGTTCATTCAGGAGTGTGTTGTTGGTTCTCATGTATTTGTATAGTTTCCAAAATTCCTTTTGTTATTGATTTCTCATTTTATTCCATTGTGGTATGAGAAGATACTTGGTATATTTTCAATTTTTTAAGTGTGTTGAGACTTGTTTTGTGACTCAACATATAGTCTATCCTGAAGAATGTTCCATGTGCTGATGAGAATAGATATTCTGCAGCTGTTGGATAAAATGTTCTGTAGATGTCTATTTGGTCTAAAGTGCAGCTTAAATCCAGTGTTTCTTTATGAATTTTCTGTCTAGATGATCTGTCTAATGTGGAGAGTGGGGTGTTGAATTTCCCAACTATTACTGTATTAGAGTCTATCTCTTCTGTTAGCTCTAATAATATTTGCTTTATGTATTTATTTATGTCTGCTGGTGTTGGATGCATATATATTAAGAATAGTATATCCTCTGACTGAATTGACCCCATTAGCATTATATAATGACTTTCTTTGTCCCTTTTTACTGTTTTATTTACAGGTCAAGTGAGTTTGCTATGGGCAACATAGTTAGTTGGATCATGCTTTTTGTTTTTTAGATCCACTTAGCCAGTTTACACATTTTAAGTGAAAAACTTAGCCTGTTTATATTCAAGGTTATTATATGTGTTATTATATGATATGTGAGGACATACTTCTGTCATTTTGTTAATTTTTTTGGTTATTTTGTATATCTTTTGTTCCTTTTTCTCTTTTTGTTTATCTTTGTGGTTTGTGGTTTTCTGCAGTGGTAATATTTGAATCCTTTCTGTGTTTTCAAATTTTGCTTTCAGTTACAGGTCTCCCTTAACCATTTCTTACAGGGCAGGCCTAGTGATGATAAATTCCCTCCATTTTTACTTGTCTAGGAAATACTTTCTCTTCCATTTATGAAGGATAATTTTGCTGGGTATAGTATTTTTAGCTGCCAGTTTTTTTCTTTGTTTTCTCTCTCAGCACTTTGAATCATCCCATCCTCTACTGGCCTGTAAGGTTTCTTCTGAGAAATCCATTGTGAGTCTATTGAGGGTTTCCTTATATGTGACTAGACACTTTTCTCTTGCTGTTTTTAGAATTCTTTTTCTTTAAATTTTGGTGATCTGATGATAATGTGCCTTCAGGAAGACATTTTTGGGTAGTACTTATTTGGGGATCTTTAAGGTTCCTGTATCTGGTCATCTAAATCTCTTGTTAGAATTGAAAAGTTTTCAGCTATTATTTTGTTAAATATATTTTTTTTAAATGCCTTTGGGCTTCTCTTCACCTTCTGGAACACCCATAATTCAAAACTGTGTTTGCTTTATGGTATCCTATATGTCATGTAGGCTTTGTTCGTTCTTTTTCTCTTTTTTTTGTCTGACTGGGTTACTTCAAAAGACCTGTCTTCAAGTTCTGAAACACTTTCTTTGACTTTATATAGTCTATTGTTGAAATTCTCAATTGAATCTTTTATTTCATTCATTGAATTATTCAGTTCTAGGATTTCTGTTTGGTGCTTTTTAATGATATCTATGTTTTTGGTGAGTTTCTCATTCATATCCTGAATTGTTTTTCTGATTTCTTTGTATCCTTTATCTGTGCTTTCTTGTATCTCACTGAGCTTCTTTGATATCATTAATTTTTTGAGATAATTTTTTTTTCAGGATTAGAGACAGGGTTTCACCATGTTGCCCAGGCTGGTCTTAAACTCCTGGGCTCAAGCGATCCACCCACCTCAGACTCCCAAAGTTTTGGGATTGCAGGTGTGAGACACCATGCCTGGCCAAGTCATTATTTTGAATTTTTTTCTTATAGCTCATAAATTTATTTTTGATTAAATCTGTTGCTGGAGAATTATTGTGTTCCTTTGGAGGTGTCATCTTTCTTGCTTTTTCGTATTTCTTGTGTCCTTATATTAATATCTGTGCATCTAGTTTAACAGTCACTTCTTTGAATTTATTGGATTGGCTTTTTTAGGAGAAAACTTTTTCCCGAAAATGTACTTATGGTGTTGGTTGGGGAGAGCACTTTGGTTCTGATTCTGGGTGCAAGCAGTAGTGTAGTCTCCATATGATTTATTCAGGTGTACTCAGCATCACTGGTGTCTGTGGTTTCCTCAGTGGCTTAGGTTGTAATTGTTAGTAGAGGCTGGGGTGAAGTTTTGCTGGGGACAGGTAGGCCAGTTCTTGGGCCCCAGTAGTGGCAGCAGCTGGCCAAAGCACACCTGTCCTTGGGCCCCTGAGCAGTGTAGGCAGGCAGTGGTGTTAGCAGGTCCAAGCAGGCTGACTCTTGGGCCTCTAGGCAGCTTGCTCATGTGCCAGCAGTGTTAGTGGTGGGCTGGGTATGTGGATGTGTGTTTGGGTCCCTAGGCAGTGTGCATTAAATGGATGATGGCTGTAGCAGTGGTGGGACAACCTTTGGATTCCCAAGCAGTACACACTTATGTTAGCAGTGGCTGTGACATGCTAGGCAGGCCAGTCCCCAGGCCCCCAGGGAGCAAGTATGCTATGGTGGTGGCCAGTTGAATGGGCCTGTGCTCAGGTCCCTGAGAGGAGTGCACAAATATCAGCAGTGGTGGATGGGACAGGGCAAACCCCAGAGTCCTGGGTGTACTTGGGCACTGGATGGGGGACGGTGCCAGGCCAGAGGGGCTGTCCTCAGGTCCCCCAGTGGTGCATACAGATGCAGCCTCTTGTGAGTTGGGCAGGGTGATCCTCAAGCCCCCTAGCAAAGTGCTCAGATGGCAGCAACAGTGGCAATGAGTGGAGAGAGCTCATCCTGAAGGCATGTGCAAGGGAGCTGTGGCCCTGCTGCAGGGCTTGGGCTGGGGTTACTGTCAGTGGCTGTAGCCACTGGCAGGTGGCTCTTGGGTTCTGGAGAACATACATTTTAGCCTCCAGTAATAGTGGCCATGGCAGTAGTGGCAGCAACAGTAGGGAGAGCCAGTCTTCAGGGCACATGCAAGTGTGTAGTGGCCCTGCTACCAAGGGAATGGGGAGTACAAGGTTGCTGCCAGTGGCGTATGCTTCAGCCCTTCAGCTGTGGGTGGGAGACTCCATCTTCAGGGAGCATGCCAGTGCATGGTAGACCTGCTGCTGGTGGTGGCAAGGTTGCTATCAGTAACAGCAGCCCCAGGTAAGTGGGTTTCAGGTTCTGGGGAGCACACATTTTGTTTCCCTTTGTTTCAAGGGCAGCCTCCTCAGTGTATTGCATCACTCATTCTCCGGGGTAAAAGACACCATGCAGAATCTAGGTGGACATTTGGGGATGTCATTGGGGATCTAGGGATGTGGAAATGCAGGGACTGTTGGGCCCCAAGGAAGGATGCAGTCTGGTAGGAGTTGGACTCTCAAAATGGTGCCATCCTGCAGCTCCTTAGGACTTGGAGGTGGGGGAGGGGTTATGGGAGCCAGCATGAGCTCCTCTCTGGAGCAATGCCATTGTGTGGTCTCCAGGCAGCACCCTATTACTAGTCTCAGGGCCCACGAGGGTTGAGGAACTCTCCCGTGGTGAGGATTGCAGAGGTCCACAGTAGAAATGTGGACTGCCAGGGGTCTTTCACTTACCATTTCCCTGCATTGGGAAGCCTCTCCAGACTCCCAGCCAATCCCAGCTCCTTCTGTGCCTGTGTATTTCCTGTCACCTCTCTGTTGAATTCCAGTGTTCTCTCTCAGACTCCCTCTTTGAAGTGTGATTATCTACTTGCTATTTTGGTTCTACTTTGTTCAGAACGTGAGTGCCAGAAGCCTCTAGTCAACCATCTTGACATCCCTCCTATCTAAAGTTGTTTGTATGTATTTATTTTTTTTTTCATTTTATTTCTTGACCATAGTTTTTTGTCCTTTATTATTTGGGTCTTATTATATCTATGTTTTATTTTTAGCTATTTCACATTCTTTTTTTTTTTTTTTTTTTGCTCTGTCACCCAGACTCACCGCCGCTTCAATCATCTTCTGAGCTCAAGCAATCCTCCCACCTCAACCTCCTGATTCACTAGGGCTACAGGCATTCACCACCACATCCAGCTTATTCTGAGGGTGGGGGTTACTAGAGATGAGGTCTCACTTTGCTGTTCAGGCTGGACTCAAGCTCCTGGCCTCAAGCGATCCTCCTGCCATGGCCTCCCAAAGTGCTGGGATTATAGGCATGAACCACTGTGCCCAGCCTTCACATTCTTTTTTTAAAATAGGGAGGCTGAGGTGAGAAGATCACTTGAGCCCAGGAGTTTGACACCAGCCTGGGCAACATAGTGAGACTCCATCTCTAAAAAAGGAAAAAATAAACAAAGTAGGTAAGATATAAACAATCCAGTGGAAGAAATATATTTCTTACATTGGTCACCTTTTTATGCCCACTAATCAATAAATGAATCAGTGGTCTGTATTTCCCAATGGCATAAGAAAATCCCCTACATCATATATAGTTTTTCTGCTCTCTGTATGAGATAGTAAGACCTCAGAGGGGCAAGAGTCAATGTCAATAGGTGATGTGTGAAGTGATCTTACTAGAGAGCAGGAAAGCGAGAGCTGGATATGAGGCTCCAGCACCTGAAAGTTTCAAAAAGGAGTACTTGTGGGAATAAGAACAATACTCATCCAAACTCCATAAGAAGAGAGAGCTTAGAACATGACCATTTAGTCTCTGGGTAGAAGCCAAGGCAGGAGGCCTTATGGGATGGAGAAGTGTTCTCATTTATTTATGCTCCTATTTATTTCCAAATAAGATTTGAGGTGACATAACACTAAAACAATTACTAAAAATATAAACTAGAATAAAGACATAAAGTGGAAGGAGGGAAGACTTAGCCACTGTGTTTTATATTTTGATTTATTCTTTTCATTGATTGTCAGTTCCTAATGATAAAATAGAGGCAAATAAATGCAGATCGCAGGTTACTCTCTTCAGTTGACTCAAGATTGGTTCTTAAAATAGGTGTAAGATTATTTTTAAGTATATAAAATGAAACCTTTGAAAACATAAAAGTTAAAGCCTTGAGTTATGTTACATTAAGATGAATTTTATCATCTTAGGTTTTGCTAGTGGAAGACTCCGAAAAATATGAAATATTCAGCCAACCAGATAGAGAAGAGTTCCTGTTTTGTCTTTTCAAACATCTTTGCCTTGGTGGAGCCCTTTGTCAATATGAAGATGTGATTAGCCCATATCTGGAAACAGCAAAGCTTATCTATAAGGATCTAGTGAGGTAATATTGCTAGATCACAATATGTAAATCTCTAGTTAATAGAATAAATTATTTGTTTAACCATGATGGAATTACACAACATCATTCAGTGGTCATATTAACAACCAAAGCATATAAAAAGCACTACCCTCACGTCCTTCTCATAACCTTCCCCCTCTCGTCCAGAATAGAAAGATTTCTGGCTTTCTCTTTTATTTAGTTCTCAGTCCTCTCATTCTTCTTCTACCTCTTCTGCTTTTGTCCTCATTCAGACCTGTTACCAACTGCCATCTTCCAAGCCTTCTTTTTTTTCTTACCAAGCCTCCTTTTAAATCTGAAGGGAACACAAGAGATCCCCCTAGATGTTTGAGTTTGCTTAACTAATAGTAAAAACAATTATTACCTTTGTTCTGAAGAAGTGGAAGAATTTTCATGTAGGTGTAATATTTACCTTTTCAAATTAATCCCGGTGCTATACAGTTTGAGGTATTTTGGTAGCATTTTTCTTTTTGAAGATCTAATGAGAATTAAAACCTTACGAATTTCTTGTTTATACCTTTCTTTTAACTGAAGTGAATGTTCTTTGGTAGGGTTTTTCAGTTATGAAGATATTGGATCATCTTAATAGGCATAACAAGAGAGAGCAAAGGGTCTTAAAAGTTAGTTATATAATTTTACTTTCATAAGAGAAAACCAGAATTAGCTTCTCATTGGACTCATAATTGTTACTTTACTTATACTCAACACCTTAATTCTCATCCATTTCTTGTGTCATACAGCTATACAGCAAACTGCATAATTTAGTTATTTATTCAATTAATTTATTATATGGTTTTAAAAACAGAAAAATGTTTCTATAATCTCCCTATGATCTTAATGAACAAGTTATTGTCAACACATACAGATTATTGGACGAAGATATGTTAGAAACAATTTCAGAAAAAGCATGTACATACCTATTAATACATCAAACATACTGTCCTAATTATTTGAAGTTCATGTAAACCTGCTAGTCTGCTTCTAGCACCCTACACACACACACACACGCACTCATGCACGCACACACATACTACTACCACTACCACCACAACATGTTGTACTCCATCAGCCACATGAACCTGTGGAATTCCTCACTACTGTGTGCTATGGAGGAGGAGATTGTGTTGGAGATATTTGGAGTAGAAATAAGTTTAGAACCTACACATTGAAGAAACCGCTATTTTTCCCAACATTCCCTTCTCCACATTCTCATCTGCAATTCTCTTCTACATTTTTAGATGCTAAGAAAAAGTATGACTGCTTTACAGTGTCTAACCTGCCCTTGTAGATAAACGTTATTGCTAATCCATTCTAGCACAGTCCATCCCTTATGTTTGTACATGTTGGGAGCACACTACAGAGTGTGATTTTAGGAGTCTCTAACTCAAACAAAAGGGTAAAAATGTTATTAAAATATTTTCGTCCTCATCCATTATAACAGGTCCTATAAAACACACCTTTTATTTTTTTAATTTTATTTATCCTCTGTCACCCAGGCCAGATTGGAGTACAGTGGCACGATCTCGGCTTACTGCCAACTCCACCTCCTGGGTTCAAGGGATTCTCCTGCCTCAGTCTCCTAAGTAGCTGGGAGTACAGGCTTGAGCCACCATGCCTGGCTAATTTATTTATTTTTCATAGAGATGGGGTTTCACCTTGTTGGCCAGGCTGGTCTCAAACACCCGACCTCAGGTGATCTTCCCACCTCGGCCTCCCAAAGTGCTGGGATCACAGGCGTGAGCCACCGCACCTGGCTAAAATATACCTTTTTAATGTTTTTAAAAATGTTTTCCTTAAAAAGATTGAGATTTCTTTAAACCAAATAAGCAATACTTTAGAACCACCCATTTTGTTAAAGAGTAAATGATCAATTGTTTTATTACATTTCAAAAATGTATATGCAGAAATGTACGTAGTTAATAATGGTGCCTGTGTCTTTTCTGCTTTAGACATTAGACACATGCTCTTGTCAAAGTTTCAGGAGAGTTCCCCCAAGCCATGTATCCACCCTAGATGTGAAATTTTATTATTTGAACTGAGAAGCTTAGATTACGCCCTTCAGATACTAGTTAAGCAGTAGGTCCTTGTCTTTTTCTATTTTATCTATTTATTTATTA
>NW_012120709.1:8396162-8402731 GCF_000951035.1 Colobus angolensis palliatus
TGCCTGCCTCGGCCTCCCAAAGTGCTGGGATTATAGGCGTGAGCCACCGTGCCAGGCCTGTTTTCTTTATTTTTTAACGTTTTTTTTTTTTGGTTTTTTTTGAGACAGGGTCTCACTCTGTTGCCCAGGCTGGAGTACAGTGGCACAGTCTCAACTCACTGAAACCCCTGCCTCCTGGGCTTACGCACCACTACACCTGGCTAAGTTTTTCGTATTTTTTTGTACAGATGGGGTTTCACCATATTACCCAGGCTGGTCTTGAACTTCTGGACTCAGGTGATCCACCTGCCTCAACCTCCCAAAGTGCTGGGATTACAGGTGTGAGCCACTGTGTCCAGCCAGGTCCTTGTTTTTTAAAATGTGCAGTTACTTAGAATAGTCTGGACACCCTGGAGTTTAGAGTCAATATGGGACTGATCCTCAGAAATAATCGCAAATGATGTTGACAAGAAACAACTATATTATGTCCAAACCATTAATATAATTACACTTTAAAAAATACTATATAGAAGTTATGTTCCAGTATCCTTAAAACCATGGTTATCAGAGGATGGAGTTAGTGATGGATAAAGATCTGATATAATGCAATTATTAGTAGAACACCATAGAGCACTAATCAATATCACTTTATATTTCCTTTTCCTTTTTTCTTAAGAGATATAGGACAGATGATAACTGTACTTTCTTGCTAGGCCTATAAAAAATTAGACAAATTATTTTAGAGATATTTTAAAGTAATACTAATGTAGGATCAGAGGTAATGGAATAATATGATTTCTTTCTATTAGTAACTAACTTGTAATAATGTACAAATGGTAGTCTCTTTCTAAAACAATATACTTATTTTTGTTTTTGTTTTTGTTTTTTTGAGATGGAGTCTCACTCTATTGCCCAGGCTGGAATGCAGTGGTGCGATCTCGGCTCACTGCAACCTCTGCCTACCGAGTTCAAGCGATTCTCGTGCCTCAGCTTCCCCAGTAGCTGGGACTACAGGCGCATGCCACCACAGCCCAGCTAATTTTTGTATTTTTAGTGGAGACGAGGTTTCACCATGTTGGCCAGGCTGGTCTGGAACTCCTAACCTCAGGCGATCTGCCCAGCTTGGCCACTCAAAGTGCTAGGATTACAGGTGTGAGCCACCACGTCCAGCCGATATACTTGTGGTACATGTTTATAGGTGTTAAGTAATTGTTCTAGTATCAAATAGTAAATTTTCCCCTAAACTGATTTGATAAGCACTTTTACAAAGTTTTTTCTTTCCTCAGATTTTCAAACTGGAAATAATTTATGTATAGTAAAATGAACAAATCATAAATATACATAAAATTCGGTGAATATGTATGTTTATACCATGTAACCACCCACAGATAAATGTTTATAATTAGATATAACCATAGATATGTTCTTTATATTGATCTAGCTGATTATATAGGTGTATGCAAGTATTTTATATATAGTGGTTATAGTCATCCCTTGGGTAAGCACAAAAACTTAAAAGTAGTATTCAACTTTTAAGCAGTATGTTAAGCAATAGAGAAATCAAAAGAAAATGAGGCCAGGCGCGGTGGCTCAAGCCTGTAATCCCAGCACTTTGGGAGGCCGAGACGGGCGGATCACGAGGTCAGGAGATCGAGACCATCCTGGCTAACATGGTGAAACCCCGTCTCTACTAAAAAAATACAAAAAACTAGCCGGGCGAGGTGGTGGGTGCCTGTAGTCCCAGCTACTCGGGAGGCTGAGGCAGGAGAATGGCGTAAACCCAGGAGGCGGAGCTTGCAGTGAGCTGAGATCCGGCCACTGCACTCCAGCCTGGGCGACAGAGCGAGACTCTGCCTCAAAAAAAAAAAGAAAATGAACTTGACCTATGTCATAGAAATATTTGGAAATCAATTTAATCCTGGGTTGAAGTCTAAATGAAATATCTAGTAGAGATGAAAACCACCTAAGAATCTTAAACCTTGAAATGGCTATGGCTGGTCATCCTCAAAAGGTACATAAGCTCATACATACATACATACACACACACCGCTCAAACTGAGTCTTCCTTTTTCCTCCTCCTCCTCCTTCTTCTCTCCCTCTCTCAATTACTTTTACATGTGTAGTAGAGGAAGAAGCAGTACTTTCACCTAAAGAAGTAGAGAAGACGGTATCTTCCTTCAAATTTTACCTATACATGTCACACATTAATAATACCCTTGATACATATGTGTTAAATATTTATAGAGTGTATAGGTCTGGGATAAGCAGCTGAGGTGTAGCAGAAAGATGATTGGACTCTGAGTCACCTGTATTCTATTCCCAGAAATACCACTTTTATTTATTTAGTTTATCTTAATTATATCATTTAGCTTCTTTAGTTATATTGTCCATAAAATTGGCAAAATAATGCCTACCTCAATGAGTTGTGTGATCTTTAAATGAGGTAATGTATATAAAGGTATTTTGGAGGCTGGGTGCAGTGGCCGTCACCTGTAATCCCAGCACTTTGGGAAGCCAAGGCAGAAGGATCTCTTGAGGCCAGAGTTTCGAGACCAGCTTGGGCAATATAGCAAGACTTTGTCTCTACAAAAATAAAAAATAATAAAAAGTTAAAAAATTGTGTAAAAAATGTTTTACAAACTGTAAAGCATTAGAAAATGTGTGTATATTTATTTACATATGTAACAAATTTTAAATATATATCTTTAGCTTATTTTCTCAATCCTTTGTTTGCTTTCTCACTACATATTGCCACAGGAAATCTTTTGTGAGGAGAGTAACTGAAAGAAAGCTACTGAGAAAAAACTATTTTTAATATGATATAACTTAGCAATATATAATTTAACAAATAGTTGTTTGGGTTTTTGTTTTCGTTTTGTTTTTGTTTTGAGATGGAGTTTCGCTCTTGTTGCCCACACTGGAGTGCAATGGTGCAATCTTGGCTCACCGCAACCTCCGCCTCCCGGGTTCAAGCGATTCTCCTGCTTCAGCCTCCCGAGTACCTGGGATTACAGGCTAAGTTTTTGTATTTTTAGTAGAGATAGGATTTTTCCATGTTGGTCAGGCTGGTCTCGAACTCCCGACCTCAGGTGATCCACCCGCCTAGGCCTCCCAAAGTGCTGAGATTACAGGCTTGAGCCACCGTGACGGGCCAACAAATAGTTTTTGTATACATTATCTCATTTGATTTTCATATACTAAAAGGAACATATTATTCCCAATTTACATATGAGGAAATTGAGGCTCAGAAAGGTTAATCTTACTGAAAATGAAAGAACAGGTCAGTGGCAGAACTAGCATTTGTATTTACATTGTTTAAGTCTTCAGTCTAGCATGCTTTTATCTACTCCCATATGGCTGTCTACACTTCAGTCTGATTTTTACCAATCCCTATTTGTCCAATAATTGTCTCTGTAGCCTGTGAAGGTAATTTCATCATTTGAGTCTCAGACTGACTTTAAACCTTCTAACTGTAAGATCCAATTTTCTGCTATTTCAATTCAGTTGACCTTGCCCATTCTTGGTTGAAGGCTCAGATGCCATTTTTTAAACCACTTAGTTGGATAGTATGTATTTCCATGTTCTATATGAATAAGAATATGTAAATACTAAAAGGGATCATTACTTAAATGTATATGCCAATGCCTGTTATATGTTAAAAGCACCTTTTCTTCCTTTTTTAGTGTTCGAAAGAATCCTCAAACCAAGAAAATACAAATTACCTCTTCTGTCTTTAAAGTTTCAGCCTACGTAAGTGTGAGAGAACTTTTGCAACCAAAGAATTTAATTACTTTTTGTTAATACAGTTGTTACAACTGGCGTTAACAATTAGGACAATGTTATGCCTAGGGAAAAGACAATGTTATTTAGAGTTTTGTTAAAACTAAAAGTTGATAGAGTATGCTTTTGTTTGGAGAACAGTTTGAACTTTCTTCCCTGGCTTCCTTTCTGTCATCTGTATCTAATAACATTGCCTGCTTATTTTAGAGCTAAATCTGTGACTCAGATGGAGTAGAACGCAATTCTCTTAGTCTGTCAAACCATCATTTATAGGGCAGATAAATAAGAATGCCCTAAATGTTGACGGGCATGGTGGGCTCACTCCTGTGATCCCAGCACTTTGGGAGGCCAAGGCGGGTGGAACAGGAGGTCAGGAGATTGAGAAGATCCTGGCTAGCATGGTGAAACCCCGTCTCTACTAAAAATACAAAAAATTAGCTGAGCGTGGCAGCACACACCTGTAATCCCAGCTACTCGGTAGGCTGAGGCAGGAGAATCACTTGAACCCAGGCAGCAGAGGTTGCAGTGAGCCGAGATAGCGCCACTGCACTCCAACCTAGGTGACAGAGCAAGACTCCGTCTCAAAATAAATAAATAAATAAAATTGAAAAAATAATAATAATAATTTAGGTTTGTCTTTTTCAGGATTCTGCTGGTATGTGCTATCCTTCATCAAAGAATCATGAACAGACATTTTCTTACTTTATTGTGGATCCTATCAGGCGTCATCTTCATGTTTTATACCACTGTTATGGTGTGGGAGACATGTCTTAATGCTCTTTCAAATTATGTACCTCTACTATTTTTTATTCATCATTTTTCTCTTTTAACACTAATAGATAAACATTTACTTTGCAAATTAATTCAAGAAAAATGTAAGGAACCTACTTAGAGCAGAAGAAAGCAAACACCAAGATGCCTTTTTAAAAATTTGTGTGGAATACTAACTGGGGATCAAATTTCATCCCTAATAAAATCTATACCAAAAAAATTGTGGAATTTTTACAAAAAGTTACAAGGAATTCCTTGTAACTAGAAATCTAGTTCTAATTTGCATTGTGATTCAAGTGAATCCTCAATTTTCCATGTATTTTAATTTATAAGCTAATTAATTCTGGATTGCAAATGTAGCAGAAAACTAAACATTTCTACTACTGATCATTAATATAAATTGTTAGTTTATTTAACTTGTTTCATTTAATTACATTTCTTCATTGCACAAGCATTTACATCTCTAAAGCTAGGAAAAGCATAACAATTCTTTTGCTTTATTTGTTCCACTTAAAAGCCTCAATAAAAAGATAGTGTTCTGGGCCTTGGCACGGTGGCTCATGCCTGTAATCTCAGCACTTTGGGAGGTCAAGGCGGGCGGATTACGAGGTCAAGAGATCAAGACAATCCCAGCCAACATGGTGAAACTCCGTCTCTACCAAAAGTACAAAAATTATCTGGGTGTGGTGGTGTGTGTCTGTAGTCCCAGATACTCAGGAGGCTGAGGCAAGAGAATCACTTGAACCTGGGAAGCGGAGGTTGCACTGAGCCGAGGTTGTGCCACTGCACTCTAGCCTGGCAACAGAACAAGACTCCATCTCAAAAAAAAGAAAAAAAGGTTCTGAAAGTAGTCGTAAACTCTTTTATCACATAATAAATTAAGGCTGCAGCCGTCCCACAGCTAATACAAGAGCTACATGTAAACAGAGAAAGTTGGCCTGATGGTATTAGTGGTATTAGTAGGCTGTTCAAACAGTGAGAAGCAGGTTATCTTAGTACTGTTCCTTATTTCATTCATAGAATGAATGTATAACCTAGATTTTTTTTTTTTTTTGATGGCAAAAATCATTGACATATATCCCATGAGTCATGGGAAGCCTATAAGAAATGTTGAGGTTTTGAGGAGGAGCAAGTTTGAAAGATGTGCTTCTGTGTTGTGGGATAAAGATGATAATCTTGGACTTGAACTTGGATTTGAATCTGGAATGCAGCTGGCAACTTGGGTATAGAGCTCAGGAGAAAGAGTATGTTTTACTTCTAATACCTAGCACAATGCCTTAGCATATTAAATGTTTATTGAATGAATAACTACTTTCCAGATATGCTCATAATTTTTTTAATTACATAAAAACATAAAATCAAGAACTGAAATGTCTGTTTGCTACCAGCTTTGCTGCTTACCTCACAGTTCCCTATGACCTGGAGACCCTTTTGATCAATCAAGCGGCCAATCAGTAATTATTTTTGAACACCAAATCTATGCAAGGCACTGGGCAGTTTACTTTGGGGAAACATACACTCCCTATAAACCTATTTAGGAAGGTACTCTTTAAGAGTGTGACTACCAATAGTGATTGTTACATGAATTCAGAGATAGAAGAGATCACTCTGAACTAAGATAGGCTTAGTCTGGCTTCTATGGAAAGACTGGTGGGATTTCAACAATGGAAGAGAACAGCAGTTGAAGGGAGTGCATGATGTTGCAGAGTACTCTGGGCCTGGCCCTCAGATGAAAGTTCAGAGGCAACAGATGGGAAAGTGATACTGAGGAATTGCCACTATTTTTTCTCAGCTCTAAAGGTGGAGGTAGATAGGACCTTTGAGGAAAGATTGCTCCATTGTTTTGGAAAAATCATTTGATGATTCATTTGTGTTTAGGTAAATTATCTATATTGTAAGGCATAATAGAATAGTGATAAAGAGTTTGGGCTGGGCTGTCAGGTTGCCTGGATTTTTAAATTTGGCATTACTTGTGTGACCTTGAGCTGGTTACTTAACTCTCTGCACCTTGATTGTCTTTTCTTTTTTTTTTTTTTTTT
>NW_012120709.1:8403367-8407955 GCF_000951035.1 Colobus angolensis palliatus
AAAAATAAAAATAAAAATAATAATAATAATAGGACTACCTCATAAGTTTTTTGGAAAATTATATAAATTAATACATATGTTGGGCTTTGAATGATGCCAGGCACATAGTTTAACTGCTCATGAATTTTGGCTGCATTCATTCTCTACTGCGGAAATAAGAAAAAAAAGAGAAACAGTTAACTGTCTGCATAATAATGTAAAGAGCTATCTTCTTGGGGCAGAATTGCTTTTGTACAGATTATTATTAATTTGACTAGATAGAGTATAAGAGATGGGAAAATTGGTTCTTCTTCTTTGGAGGCCCCAGAGAATGTAGAGGTCCTGAGCATGGACTCCAGGTATTTCTTTGGCAGCATCTGTACACTTGGAACTATTTGCTTAGCTACTTGTCATAATTTGTTTAATATCTTTCATGAAAACCGGTACTGTGTCTATTTTGTTTACCTTTGTGTCCGCAATGTCTAGAACTTGAAAGACAATAAATATCCATTCTCTGACAGACACAGTACTGTTGGTAGAGAGAAATTGGCCTTTGAAGTGCAACTGTGCAGAGTGTGGAAAGTGAGGGGGGGAAAGGTTGGTGCTGAAGGTCATAGATCATCAGCATGGAAGCCTCCTCTGCGGGGGCTGAGCTGGCGGACTCTAGCAGCCTTCCTACCTAGATGCCCACCTTAAATTTACTGTACAGTCATCCCTCTAGTTATACTTCAACCTTTTGTTAAATTTTGCAAACTATTATAGTCTGGATTCATACCGTAGTCTGGATTTAGCTGCCCAGCATGGGGTTAGATATGCAGCCCAGGAATATGCCTGTGGCAAAAATTGTCCCTAGAGCCACAGCCTGTAGAAGCCAGCTTTGTAAAAGCAAACTGTGATCAAGTGAGAGAAGAGGGGTTGTCTGGAGTGAGACAACTGGCCATGGTGACAAGTGACCACAGAATGGTTTTCTGAGACTTTCTGAGAAGAGTCTTCAAAAATTCCAAAAGCTACTTAAAGAGAGGAGTCTTGCAGAATTGTAATTTGCACATTAAAAAGAGGAACTTAGAGAAGTTGGGATATTTAGGTCACATGAGCAAAAATAAATTCAAAGATACAAAAACAAGGTGATTTGGGGCGACATGAGTACATTTGAGTAGTTAAAACTAGTAAGTTCTGTTCTGGAGTTCTGGATAATAACAGGAAAGATAGATTACTGGGGACTTGGTCACTGAGGGCTGTGGGCACAAAGCTAAGAAATTGAAATCTTTTAAGTAGGTGATGTACAGCAATCATTAAAGACTTTTGAATAGAGGTAGTAGCATCATGAAAGTGATACTCTAGAAAGATCAGTCAGGCAGTGATAAATTGGGGTGAAAAAAGTCCAAAGATCAAATAGAGGTACATAGTAGCTGTCAAAGCACAGAATTAACTGAATTGAGCTCATAGCAATGGTAACATCTCAAGGCATAATGAAGTATGGGACAACAGAATGCTCGTTAGAAAAAAAAAATCAAATATGGCCCAAAAAAGGGTAGCAGACTGTGTGAATTATTAAATGTTGGTGTTTGACATATTAAGAACTGGAAAGTGGGAACTGTGATAGGAAGCTGTGGTCAGAGAGGAAAGCTCCCTTGTCCTGAGCTCTCCTTGTATTCAGATTCACTGGTCTGTCATCCTTGTTCCAACTCATCTCTAACCAGCGTTGGTCCTTAAAACTTTGAAAACTGATCTGAAGGTTCTAGAAACAGACTGGAGGCTTCTTAAGGAAAACTATCTACCCTGAAGGCTTCTCAGTCATCCAGTTAATCAACAAGAATTTTTAAAGAACTACCATTCATTCTCATGAGTCCTACAGGTGCTTTTTTTTTTTTTTTTTTTTTGAGACGGAGTCTTGCTCTGTCGCCCAGGCTGGAGTGCAGTGGCCGGATCTCAGCTCACTGCAACCTTCGCCTCCTGGGCTCAACCCATTCTCGGGCCTCAGCCTCCCAAGTAGCTGGGGCTATACCCACGTGCTACCACACCTGGCTAATTTTTGTATTTTTAGTAGAGACGGGGTTTCACCGTGTTAGCCAGGATGGTCTCGATCTCCTGACCTCGTGATCCGCCCATCTCGGCCTCCCAAAGTGCTGGGATTACAGGCTTGAGCCACCGTGCCCGGCGTAGGTGCTTTTTTTTTTTAAGTCAGAGTCTTGCTCCATCGCCCAGACCGGAGTGCCAGTGGCGCGATCTCAGCTCACTGCAACCTTCGCCTCCTGGGCTCAACCCATTCTCGGGCCTCAGCCTCCCAAGTAGCTGGGGCTATACCCACGTGCTACCACACCTGGCTAATTTTTGTATTTTTAGTAGAGATGGAGTTTCACAATGTTGGCCAGGCTGGTCTTGAACTCCTGACCTCAAGTGATCTGCCCACCTCGGCCTCCCAAGTTGCTGGGATTACAAGTGTGAGCCACCATGCCCGGCCCCACAGATGCTTATTGATTACCCGTTATGTTCTGGCCGCTTTCTAGGCACTGCAAATACTCCAATGAACAAAAATTTCTAAATTAGGGAGCTTACATTCTAGTGCCCATAACTGTGTTAGGTGCAATGAGAAAGAGAAAGACTCAATTACTCAAGAAAGTTGGTCTTGTTGGAGACATAAGGCAATCATACATGTTAGTATTACTAATAGTATAAAACAGCACGTAAGTATCAGATGTCTAGCAAAGACTGTAATTGCAAAAAACTTCAGAAGAAATCATGCCTGTGAAGTAGTCAGGAAATTCTTCAAAATGGATCTGGGAGTCCTATTAGGTAATGTTTTTGAAGAAACAAAGAATGGGGAAAGGTACCTTGAAGAAAGGCAAAAGTCAAAAAAGATTAAACTGTTCCACAGGCAGGAGTATATTTCCAAAGAAACTTAAAGTTTTGTAGGGATTTCCTTATCTTTCTCCCTTGTATTACCTGAATGGTTAAAATATTAATTGGCAACAAATCAGATTACCTATTTATTTCTATTTTATACTAGCAGCATTGTCTGACATTAATAACTGGAACAAACTAGCATCCCTTATAAGTCAAAGGGTATAGCTCTGGAAGTAGAAAGACAGTATTATTGTTGTTATTTATGTTATGTATGTATGTATGTATGTATGTATTTATTTTGAGACGGAGTCTCGCCCTGTCACTCAGGCTGGAGTGCAATGACAAGATCTCGGCTCACTGCAACCTCCGCCTCCTGGATTCAAGTGATTCTCCTGCCTCAGCCTCCCTAGTAGCTAGAATTACAGGCGTCTGCCACCATGCCCAACTAATTTTTTAGTAGAAACAGGGTTTCACCATGTTGGTCAAGCTGGTCTCGAACTCCTGACCTCGTGATCTGCCCACCTCAGCCTCCCAAAGTGCTGGGATTACAGATGTGAGCCACCGCACCCAGCCTGTTGTTGTATTTGTTTCTAGTCAAAGTTAGTGCTTGACATGTCTTACTTTATTTAATCTTCTCAACTACCCTTTCAAAGTAGGTTAAATCAGTAGAATCTTACTTATATTAGCCTACAGCTGGGCAAAATCATCTGACACAAAGCCTATTTTACAATGAAGTGTTGAATATCTCATGTAATTTATTGAAAACTGTACTAAAAGTGAAAAATGATGGTTGCATGTGTGCTTGAAATACAGTCCCTATGGAATGTGTATCACTTTTGCATGATTGTAGTCGAAAAATCTCAAGTTGAACCATCATAAGTTGGGGACTGTATAGATGACTGATCTCTATCTACTTCTGGTGATTGAATCAGTTCTGTAGTGGGTTCCAGACGTTGCTTTTTTCTTTCTTTTTTTTTTGCTTTTTTCTTTTAAATATGAAAAAAGTGCAGGGAATACATAACATACCCTCCACAGTTAACATTTTACCATATTTAACATTTTTAAATTAAAATTATTGAGACAAATGTAGATTCACATGCAATTGTATGAAGTAATACAGAGATCCTTTGTATACTTTGCCCAGTTTCCCCCTTAATGGTGACATTGTACAAAACTGTAGTGTAATATCATAACTAGCATACTTACATTGATACTCACTTATCTTATTCAGAGTTATCCAGTTTTATTTGTACTCATTTGTGCGTGTGTGTGTGTGTGTGTGTGTGGTACGTATATTAAGTTCTATTCAGTTTTATCACCTGTGTAAGTTTTTCTATTCATTAGAACAGTCAAGATAACGAACAGAGGTTGGGCACAGTGGCTATGGGAGGCCAAGGCGGGAGGATCACTCAAGCCCAGTAGTTCAATACCAGCCTGGGCAACATAGAAAGATCTCGCCTTTACAAAAATCAACATTTTGCCAGGCATGGTGGTGTGTGCCTCTAGTCCCAACTCCTTAGGAGGCTGAGGTAGGAGTATCACTTGAGCCCAGGAGGTTGAGGCTGCAGTTAGCCTTCTTCATGACACTGCACTCAGCCTGGGCAATAGAGTGAGACCCTGTCTCCAAAATAAATAAAAAACCTTTTTTAAAAGGCCGGGTGCAGTGGCTCATGCCTGTAATCCCAGCACTTTGGGAGGCAGAGGCGGGTGGATCACTTAAGGTCAGGAGTTTGAGACCAGCCTGGCCAACATGGTGAAACCCTAT
>NW_012120709.1:8409286-8419074 GCF_000951035.1 Colobus angolensis palliatus
GTTTCACTCTGTGGCCAGGCCAGTCTCAAACTCCCAACCTCAGGTGATCCGCCCGCCTCAGCCTCCCAAAGTGCTGGGATTACAGGCATGAATCACAGCTCCCAGCCTGTTTATCCATTTTAACTGGATGAGTTTACCATATCTATCCATCTCCCTATTATTAGACATGTTGGTTGCATGAATAATGCTGGAATGAATATCCTTGGGCATGTCTTCCTCTGAAGTGTTCTCTAAGCCTTTATTCTTTTTTTAAAGATGAGATCTGTCTGTGTTGCTCAGGCTGGGCTTGAGCTCCTGGATTTCTAGGCTTCTATCTGATAGAATTGATGGTTAGTAGTGTATATTCAGCCTTACTAGATATTGACAAGTTGCTCTTCAAAATTTATGCTCCCACTACTGATGTAAGAACTCCCATTTTACAACTTTCTAGATAACACTTAGTATATGTCAAATCTGTATTTTTTTTCAATATGATGAATGTGAAATGGTGGTGTTTTTATTTTTATTTTCATTTTTAGACACGGTCTCACTCTGTCACCCAAGCTGGAGTGCAGTGGCATGATCTTGGCTCACGACAGCCTTGAACTCCAGGGCTCAATCAATCCTCCCATCTCCAGCCTCTTGAGTAGACCACAGACACACACCATCACGCCCAGCTCATTTTTTGTATTTTTGGTAGAGACGGGGTTTTGCCATGTTGCCCAGGCTGATATCAAACTCCTGAGCTCAAGCGATCTGCCTGCCTCAGCCTCCCAAAGTGCTGGGATTACAGGTGAGAGCCATTGTGCCCAGCCTGAAATGTTTTTTTTGTTTTTGTTTTTGCTTTTTTTTGAGACAGAGTTTCTCTCTTGTTGCCCAGGCTGCAGTGCAATGGCATGATCTCGGCTCACTGCAACCTCCGCCTCCCGGATTCAAGCAATTCTCCTGCCTCAGTGTCCCCACTAGCTGGGATTACAGGCATGCATTACCACACCCGGCTAATTTTGTATTTTTAGTAGAGACGAGGCTTCTCCATGTTGGTCAGGCTGGTTTCAAACTCCTCACCTCAGGTGATCCACCTGCCTCGACCTCCCAAAGTGCTAGGATTACAGGCGTGAGCCACCACACCAGGCCAAAATGGTATTATTTTAATTGCTCTAACTTGTTTATGAGAGAGAGCTTTATTTTGTATATTGCCTTTAAAATGTGTATTCCTTCTGGTTGGCAACTCCAGGGTTTGGAATGACTACTCCACTCTCTACTCCTCTAGTTTAAAAACCAGAGAGAAAAAGAAAGAAAAGAATAGAGAAAAACAAAACAACAAAGGAAAGAATAAAAGACAGGGAAGTATTCTTTTACAGTGAAAGCTGCGTTCATTAACACTAAAAGCTACGTTTAGTGCCACATTTAGCAGTGTCCCAATGGTAAACTCTAGTAGCTGATATCCTCTAAGGTAAGTCTTCAATCTCCTGACTTGGTACATGTGCCAAGTTCGTTGGAATAAGCAGGCTAAACTTGGTTTAAGTAAGGTTGAAACTTACCATTCCTGCTACACTTCATATTAGCCAAAAGGCTGAAAAGCAATACCATTCCTGCTTATGTTTCTTTCCTCATGCTTTCTCTTTCTTTCTCCCTTTTTTTTGTTTTTTTGTTTTTTTTTTTTTTTTTGCAAAGAGAAAAAACCTCATGGGGCTTTAACAAACACTATGGATCTATAAATTATATTCCTTTTTTTTTTTTTTTTTTGAGACGGAGTCTTGCTCTGTCACCCAGGCTGGAGTGCAGTGGCACAATCTCTGCTCATTGCAAGCTCCAACCCCGGGTTCATGCCATTCTCCTGCCTCAGCCTCCCGAGTAGCTGGGACTACAGGCACCTGCCACCATGCCCAGCTAAATTTTTTTTTTTTTTTTTTTGTATTTTCATTAGAGACGGGGTTTCACCGTGTTAGCCAGGATGGTCTTGATATGACCTTGTGATTCGCCCGCCTCGGCCTCCCAAAGTGCTGGGGTTACAGGCATGAACCACCATGCCCGGCCTATAAATTATATTCTTTATCGGTTTTGCTATTAGAAAGGTATGAGGGTGATATTAATGTAAAATCATGTATGATAGTATAAGTTAACTTTTAAATTAACTTTTACTTAGCCAATTTTTTTAATCAATTAGCACCCTTTATTCCTTTAATATATTGTAAAATAAAACATTTTGTAGAAAAAACTGGCCAGGCGTGGTGGCTCACGCCTGTAATCCCAGCACTTTGGGAGGCCTAGGCGGGTGGATCACCTGACATCAGGAGTTCAGGACCAGCCTGGCCAACATGGTGAAACCTCGTCTCTACTAAAAATACACAAATTAGGCCGGGCGCGGTGGCTCAAGCCTGTAATCCCAACCACTTTGGGAGGCCGAGATGGGCGGATCACGAGGTCAGGAGATCGAAACCATCCTGGCTAACACAGTGAAACCCCATCTCTACTAAAAAATACAAAAAACTAGCCGGACGAGCTGGCGGGCGCCTGTAGTCCCAGCTACTCGGGAGGCTGAGGCAGGAGAATGGCGTGAACCCGGGAGGTGGAGCTTGTAGTGAGCTGAGATCCGGCCACTGTACTCCAGCCTGGGCGACAGAGCGAGACTCCGCCTCAAAAAAAAAAAAAAATACACAAATTAGCTGAGCATGGTGATGGGTGCATATAATCCCAGCTACTCGGGAGATTGAGGCAAGAGAATCGCTTGAACCTGGAAGGTGAAAGTTGCAGTGAGCCGTGATAGCGCTACTGCACTGCAGCCTGAGTGACAGAGCCAGACTCCATCTCAAAAAAAAAAAAAAGAACAAAGGGAAAAAAAAAACTGTGTTTTTAAGTACTTAATAAATATAGACATATCAGTGAAGTTCTAAGGGAACCAAGAGAGAGAGATGTCAGTCAAGGATGATCCATAGTCAAAGGCTTCCTTGGGAAGGGAATTGAGGTTTATTTTAAAAGAAATGATAGCCATGGATTGGCTTACAGGGGGAAAGAATTCTAGGTAGAAAGAATGTTCCATGCTATGGTGCAGAGGTAGGAAATAAATGTGCAATTACAAACTTTCTTAAATAGAGCAAGAGATCTGCCGAAAGAGTAGATTGTTCAAAGAATGTTTATTGGGTGCCAGACACAATTCTAAGCTTGGAGAAACAGTGGTGAACAAAACACATTATCATGGCTCGAAGAAACTTACCATCTAGTGACCGAAAAATATAGTAAAATATATAAAGTAATTATAAATTATGATTATACTAGGAAATAATAGTGGTAAGTCTGAGAAGATTCTTCTGAGGAGGTTAACATTTAAATTGAGACTTAAGCATGTTAACGTTCTTGAAAACAATGATAGCATATGCAAGGGCTCCAAGATGGAATGAATTTGTTATGTTCTAGGACCTGACAGAAGTCATTGTGGATGGAACAAGTCGACAAGAAAGAAAGTGGCATGAATTGAAGTTGGAAAGTTAGAAAGATAGATCACATACCTCTTGTAAGCCAATGAGGGGAGTTTGAAATTTAGCTTAAGTGCAATGGGAAACCAGTACAAGATTTTAAGCAAGAGAGTGCTATACATTTTTGAAAGATCAAAAGATCACTGTGGCAGTTATGTGGTAAGTAGATTCAAGAGGACATGCAGAAGTAAGGAAACTAGCATCACGGTCTAACGACAAATGAGGGCAGCTTGGACAAGGATGGTTTCGGTGACGATGGAGTGTCATGAGCTGAACTGTGTGCCCCTGTCCCCCATATTCATGTGTTGAACAGTACCTTTGAATGGGACTGTACTTGGAGATAGGTCCTTTGAAGAGGTAATGAAGGCAAAATGAGGTCATTTGGGTGGGCCCTAATTAAATCTGCCTGCTGTCCTTATAAGAGGAAGAAGAACACAGCACAGAAGGACAATCATGTGAAGAAACCAGAAGAAGATGGTCATCTACAGGCCAAGGAGAAAAGTCTTAGAATAAGCAATCCTGCTGGAACCTTGATCTAGGACTTCTAGCCTCCAGGAGTGCGAGAAAATAACTTTCTATTGTTTAAGCCACCAAATCTGTGGTACTTAGTTATGACAGTCTAAAGCAAACTAATATACATGGAAGGAAGTAGGTATATCCAGATGTACTTTTGGACCTGAAACCAATGTTATTTGCTGATGGATTGAACTAGGAAAGTCAAGGAGACTCTCAGCCTCCTAGTTATAGAACTTTTATAATAGATCTACCTGACTTTTTTTGTTTTTTTTTTTTTGTGAGACAGAGTCTGGCTCTGTCACCCAGGCTGGAG
Source organism: Colobus angolensis palliatus (assembly GCF_000951035.1). Taxonomy (NCBI): domain Eukaryota; kingdom Metazoa; phylum Chordata; class Mammalia; order Primates; family Cercopithecidae; genus Colobus; species Colobus angolensis. The sequence goes on from NW_012120709.1 coordinate 8,413,568, forward strand.
GGCAGTGGCACTATCTCAGCTCATTGCAACCTCTACCTCCCGGATTCAAGCAATTCTCATGCCTCAGTCTCCCGAGTAGCTGGAATTACAGGTGTGCACCACCACATCCGTCTAATTTTTGTATTTTTAGTAGAGATGGGGTTTCACCATGTTGGCCAGGGTGATTCAAACTCCTGACCTCAAGTGATCCTCCCGCCTTGGTCTCCCAAAGCACTAGGATTTCAGGCATGAGCCACTGCATCCAGCCTTGATCTACTTGAAATATTTAACAAGAAACAATCTTGTGAAATAAAAGAGCAACAGTTGATTGAAGGCTTTGAAATCCGGAGAGAAGGACAGGAATCAAATGAAATAGGATGATGTGTGGAAGCCTTGAGAAAAGTGTGCCACACAAATGTAAGTCATTGTTGTTAACTTCATCATGATTGTTTTTAGTGTATGATACACTATAGTGATCAAACACAGTTTTGAGTGGGTGAACAAGGGTGAAAATGGTACTTGAGGGAAATGGCTGTAGAATTGAAGAAGATTGATAGAAACAGGAAAGGCCGTATGGAGCCTGGGAAACCAGCCAGGAATTGGCTGCAGAAATTGAGGTATGAGCTGAGAAGTATCTGATGTCCCAGGGAAGGTCAAAGGGATTGGAGATATTTCAGTAAAACATATACACATTTATATACATAAATACATTAAATAGCTAGAGGCCAAAAGGAAAAATGTGACCAAACTGTATGTCATTTTCTGTATAGGCAGTAATCCTATTTAGAGTGATTTTCTTTCTTTCTTTTTTTTTTTTTTTTGAGACACAGTCCCACTTTTGCCCAGTCTGGAGTGCAGTGGCATGATCTCGGCTCACTGCAACCTCCGCCTCCTGGGTTCAAGCGATTCTCCTGCCTCAGTCTCCTGAGTAGCTGGGATTACAGGTGCCCGCCACCACGGCTGGCTAATGTTTGTATTTTTAGTAGAGACAAGGTTTCACCGTGTTGCTCAGGCTGGTCTGAAACTCCTGACCCTGTGATCCCCCCACCTAGGCCTTCCAAAGTGCTGGGATTACAGGCGTGAACCACTGCACCTGGCTTTTTTTTTTTTTTTTTTTTTTTTAATTCTGTGAGACAGAGTTTCACTCTGTTGTTCCAGGCTAGAGTACAGTGGCACGATCCTGGCTCACTGCAACCTCTGCCTCCTGGGTTCAAGCGATTTTCCTGCCTCAGCCTCCTGAGTAGCTGGGGTTATAGGTGCATGTCACCATGGCTGGCTAATTTTTGTATTTTTAGTAGAGATGAGGTTTCAACATGTTGGCCAGGCTAGTCTCGTACTCCTGGCCTCAAGTGCTCTGCCCACCTCGGCCGCCCAAATTTCTGGGATTACAGGCTTGAGCTGCTGTGCCTGATCTAAAGTAATTTTCTTTTTAAAACCTTTTTGGAGCAAGGCAAGTGGCTTGTGCCTGTACTATCAGCTACTGGGGAGGCTGAGGCAGGAAGATCGCTTGACCCCCAGGAGTCTGAGGCTTCAGTGCACTATGATCATGCCTGTGAATGGCCACTGCACTCTAGCCTGGGCAACATAGTGAGACCCTGTCTATAAAACAAAAAAGAAAGGCCGGGCCTGGTGGCTCACGCCTGTAATCCCAACACTTTGGGAGGCCAAGGTGGGCGGATCACGAGGTCAGGAGATTGAGACCATCCTTGCTGATACTGTGAAACCCCGTCTCTACTAAAAATACAAAAAAATTAGCCAGGCGTGGTGGCCGGTGCCTGTAGTCCCAGCTACTCGGGGGGCTGAGGCAGGAGAATGGCGTGAACCTGGGAGGCAGAGCTTGCAGTGAGCCGAGATCACGCCACTGCACTCCAGCCTGGGTGACAGAGCAAGACTCCATCTCAAAACAAAGCAAAAACAACATTTTTGGGGTCAGGATCCATGCCTACCACAATGCTTTCTGCATAAACGTAATAAATGCTTGTATATTAGAGATGTAATCGCTCATATTTCATCTTATTTTAAAAGGTAGTAGATAGTATGGTGAGATATCTCTAGACTAGGAACTGGAAGTTCTGGCTCTGCCACTGGTTAATGATTTGCTTTGGGCGAATCATTTAAACCAGCACTGTCCAAGAGAAATTTCTGTGATGAAGAGACGATTATCTGTATCTGTGCTATCTACCACAGCTGCTAGCCACATGCGTGGCTACTGAGCACTTGAAAAGTGGCTAATGTGACTAAAGAACTGAATTTTTTGTTAAAATATGACTAGCGGCTGCCATATTGGATGATGCAGATTAACCTCCCAAGTCCTTGAGTTCTGTAAAATGAGGAAGTTAAGTGATCTCCTTTGCCTTTTAGTTCTAAAATGTTCTTTTCTGAATTCAGCACAATAAATACATGGGCACAAGATAAGAGCTTACATTTTTATTTCCAAACAAAAAAATATTTTTAAAGAATGTTAAATTATACACTTTTTATATATAGAAAATCTTGATACATTTTAATCAATTGTATATACACAAATGATGTTTTGGACTTCCGTAGCATATATCATGACATTAATAAATAGAGAAGAGGCCGGGTGAGGTGGCTCACGCCTGTAATCCCAGCACTTTGGTTAGGTCAACGCGCGCAGATCACCTGAGGTAGGGAGTTCAAGACCAGCCTGACCAACATGGAGAAACCCTATCTCTGCTGAAAATACAAAATTAGCTGGGCGTGGTAGCATGGCGCATGCCTGTAATCCCAAGTACTCGGGAGGCTGAAGCAGAAGAATCGCTTGAACCCAGGAGGCAGAGGTTGGGGTGAGCCGAGATCGCGCCATTGCACTCCAGCCTGGGCAACAAGAGTGAAACTCCATCTCAAAAAATAAATAAGAACATGGACTGCTTGGAGAGGCTTCAGAGGGCTGTGAGATGATTAAAGAGTTGAGAAACAGACTGAGTAAAGGTTAAGGGACCCAGATTGTTTAGAAAAAAGATTGAGGGAATAATGATTACATTCAAGTATATGAAGGGTTATTAGACAGAAATGGTATCCAGCTGTTCTCCACTTATTAGACAAAACACTAGGAACTTAGGTTAAAGAGGAAATAAGTGGATATTAGAAGGCACTTTCAGAGAGTTGAGAGTTGATGTATTAAATTATCAAAAGAAATTTAGTGTTTTCTTTTTCTTTATTTTTTTATTTTTATTTATTTATTTATTTTTTGAGATGGAGTCTTGCTCTGTCACCCTGGCTGGAGTGCAGTGGCATGATCTCGGCTCACTGCAACCTCCACCTCCCAAGTTCAAGCGATTCTCCTGCCTCAGCCTCCCAAGTAGCTGGGATTATAGGTACCCACCACCAAACCCAGCTAATTTTTGTATTTTTAGTAGAGACAGGGTTTCACTGTGTTGGCCAGGCTGGTCCTGAACTACTAACCTCAGGTGATCCGTCCTCCTTGGCCTCCCGAGGTACTGGGATTACAGGCATTAGCCACTGCGCTCAGCCTAGTGTTTTCTACTTAATAGTTTTTTTGTTTTGCTTTTTTGATATAAGGTCTCTCTCTGTTGCCCAGGCTGGAGTGCAGTAGCACGATATCGACTCACTGCAACCTCCGTCCCCTGGGCTCAAGTGATCCTCCCACCTCAGCCTCCTGAGTAGTTGAGACCACAGGCATGCTCCACCATGCTTGGCTAATTTTTATATTTTTTTGTAGAGATGCGGTTTTGCCATGTTGGCCAGGCTGGTCTCGAACCCCTAAGCTCAAGAGATCCACTGGCCACAGCCTCCCAAAGTGCTGAGATTACAGTCCTGAGCCACTGCACCAGCCTACTTAATGGTTTTTAAAACGTAATTGTGCGGCCGGCATGGTGGCTTACGCCTGCAATCCCAGCACTTTGGGGGGCCCAGGCAGGCAGATCATGAGGTCAGGAGTTTGAGACCAGCCTGGCCAACATGGTGAAACCCTATCTCTACTAAAAATACAGAAATTAGCTGGGCATGGTGGCATGCACCTGTAGTCCCAGCTACTCGGGAGGCTGAGGCAGAAGAATCCCTTGAACCCAGGAGGCGGATGTTGCAGTGAGCTGAGATCGCGCCACTGCACTTCAGCCTGGGTGACAGAGTCTCCATGTAAAAAAAAAAAAAAACTACCAACAAATTGGAATCACTGCTTAAGAGATGTTTTAAAATAGGATTAATTGTCAGCTTTCAGGTAGGATTCCAGACCTCAGTTTGTAAGATCCTTTACAACATGAATGTATTATGAATCAGATAGATATTTTCAATTATCAATTAAATACATATTATATGCTAGATATAGATATTTGTGGGGAAAATGAGATTAAAGGATTTGCCTATAAAATGAAGACATTTACTTTGATGCATAATGTTTACAAAAGATGATTAATATTAATAGAACAAAAACAGAATGTAGAAGATAATATAGAGCACTGGATCTCAAACATCAGCATGCACCAGAACCACTTAGAGGGCTGGTTAAAACGCAGATTATGCTAGGCACAGTGGCTCATGCCTGTTATTCCAGCACTTTGGGAGGCTGAGGTAGTTGGATCACCTGAGGTCGGGAGTTCAAGACCAGCCTGACCAACATGGAGAAACCCCATCTCCACTAAAAATACAAAATTAGCTGGGTTTGGTGGCGCACGCCTGTAATCCCAGCTACTCGGGAGGCTGAGGCAGGAGAATCGCTTGAACCCAGAAAGTGGAGGTTGCAGTGAGCCAAGATCGCGCCATTATACTCTAGTCTAGGCAATAAGAGCGAAACTTTGTCTCAAAAAAATAAATAAAAATAAACTCCAAAAAAAACCCAGATTGCTGTGTGCACCTCCAGAGTCCCTGATTTCATTGGTCTGGGTTATGGCCAGAGATTAGTGATGCTGATGCTGCTGGTTTAGGGACCACACTGTGAGAATCATTGATAGATAATCATGGAATATATTTAATATATTTAGAAGACATCTTTACATTTTTTAGTATAATTTAGTAAAGTATAGTAAATAATGAGATCTGGTAGCCTTTATTTTCAAGCCGGGATGTGGAAAAGTACAAGCCTGAATCTGATAACTGGTATTGTATATAGCATTTGAGAGACTATTTGAGGGGCCTATTTGGTGCATGCCACACCCAGTTCTGCCCTAAGCATGAAGGGCCTCATACTCCAAAATTCTTCACACCCGGCTATTCGGCCCTACTTTAATTTCTCTCATAAGGATAACTTTAGCTAGATTTTAGAAGAAAAATAAGTTTAATTGGAAATTAATTTTTACTGTAGCACATATGACTTTATATTTTAAAAAAAGAAGCCGATTAACCAAAATGCATCTATAGTTGGAATAATATGAAAATGACATATATTTGAAAGGAGTAAGCCTTTCTGGAAGAGGCCTGACATCTCCAACATACCAAACAAACAAATAAAAAGTATTGAACAAATTAGCTCAATATACAAACCAGTGTCAGAGAAGCCAGTTAAATGTTGGCTTCTTTTTTTTTTTTTTTTTTTTTGTGAGACAGAGTCT
>NW_012120709.1:8419146-8421460 GCF_000951035.1 Colobus angolensis palliatus
GCTCACTGCAACCTCCACCTCCTGGGTTCAAGTGATTCGCCTGCCCCAGCCTCCCAAGTAGCTGGGATTACACGTGCGTGCCACCATGCCCAGCTAATTTTTTCTATCTTTAGTAGAGATGTGGTTTCACTATGTTGGCCAGGTTGGTCTCAAACTCTTGGCCTCGTGATCCTCCTGCCTCTGCCTCCCAAAGTGCTGGGATTACAGGCGTGAGCCATCATGCCTGGCCAACTGTTACTTTTATTCCATCAAAAACATTTGAGCTTACAGACAAATGCATTAGCATTTAGTCCATGTTGTGATGTCTTGGAGATACATGGTATAGAAACATCTGTCTGGTCTGTGGAGGCTGAATTTTCAAAATTAGAATCATGGCAGCAAGTTAGTTGTTTGAGATTCAACCGTATCTTCATTTTTGGCCTCCAACATCTCTCTCCTTACCTCTCTCCCCTCCCTCTTTTGTACATTTATTGAACACCTGTTATTTGTTAAGCATTGCTGTCATGGGGATATAGAGATGGGAGATACTGTTGCAGAAGCACTCAGAGGAGTGCTGGGGACACAAACATGTATGTAAACTGTTACAACAAACTATGGTAAATGCCATGATGGAGACAAAAGTTAGATTCTTTGAGAGCCCAGAGGTGAAGCCCCTTGCCTACTCTGGGGTGGGGACCGATGAGCAGGGGAGAACCATGAGGGCTGTCTGTTAGAGGTTAAGTCTTCAAGGTTGAGTTTCAGGGGAAACTATGTGAAAAGGGGGCAAGTGAGTTCCAAGCAGCAGTAAAAACATCTGCAGTGGCAAAAGGATGAGAGGAAAAATGGCTCACTCAAGAAACCAAAAGTGGTTCAATATGTCTGGAAAACAAAGCAGACATAAAAGAGGAGTGGCAAAAGATAGGTTGAGGAGAGCAGCAAGGACCAGAATGGTTAAAAGCCTCATATGCCATTCTAAGGGGACTGAATTTGTCCTGAATGGTATCACACCTTGATCAGACTTACATGTTGGGAAGCTCACTCTGACATCAAAATAGAAATCTGATGGAGCCAGGTAAAACTGAAAGCAGAAGGCCGGGAGCAGTGGCTCATGTCTGTAATCCCAGCACTTTGGGAGGCCGAGGTGGGTGGATCACCTAAGGTCAGGAGTTGGAGACCAGCATGACCAACATGGTGAAACCCCGTCTCTACTAAAAATACAAAAATTAGCTGGGTGTGGTGGCATGCGCCTGTAGTCCCAGCTACTCGGGAGGCTGAGGCAAGAGAATCGCTTGAACCTGGGAGGCGGAGGTTGCAGTGAGCCAAGATTGCGCCACTGCACTCTAGCCTGGGTGACAGAGTGACACTCTATCTCAAAAACAAAACAAAACAAAACAAAACCAGAACCAGGAGCATGATTTTGGTGGTTCTGCCAAAAAAAAAAAAAAGAAAAGATCAGAAGTGAAGTATTACAGAAGTGAAAATGGGCATGTGGTTGGGTGGTAGACTTTCAAATATCTGAAAGAAAGTTAACACAAATGAGTAATAAGTAAGTTGTAAGTGATGGTGAGAAGAAGGTGATTAAGGGGACGCCCAGTTTTCTGGCTTAAACAAGCATCTGGACCATGATGCCATTAACTGAGCTGGTGAATCAGAAGAAGGATGTGGCTTGTGAGGTTGTGTACATGGTTGGTGACAGAGGAGGGTAGAGGTAAAGAGTTCACTTTTAATTAATTAATTAATTTCTTTATTTATTTCTTGAGACAGAGTCTCACTCTGTCGCCCAGGCTGGAGTGCAGTGGTGTAATCGCAGCTCACTGCAACCCCTACCTCCCATGTTCAAGCGATTCTCAGTGCCTCAACTTCCCAAGTAGCTGGGACCACAGGTGTGTGCCACCAGGCCCAGCTAATTTTTGTATTTTTAGTAGAGACAGGGTTTCACTCTGTGGCCAGGCCAGTCTCAAACTCCTGACCTCAAGTGATCTGCTTGCTTTGGGCTCCCAAAGTGTTGGGATTACAGGCGTGAGCCACCACACCTGGCCAAGAGTTCACTTTTAGATGTATTGAGTCAAAGGTAAATGAACAAAAAGTGAAGTAAACAGGCATGTGGATTGCTCTTTCCAAAAATGTGCCTGTGAAGGGAAGAACTTGTGAGGATGTAGACATATTTATGTAGGTCAGGGAATGAATTTTTTTTTTTTTTTGAGACGGAGTTTCGCTCTTGTTGCCCAGGTTGGAGTACAATGGTGCAATCTCGACTCACCACAACCTCTGCCTCCTGGGTTCAAGTGATTCTCCTACCTCAGCCTCCTGAGTAGCTGGGATCACAGGCATGTGC
>NW_012120709.1:8422186-8422952 GCF_000951035.1 Colobus angolensis palliatus
TGAGACAGAGTCTCACTGTGTTGCCTAGGCTGGAGTGCAGTGGTTTGATCTCAGCTCACTGCAACCTCCACCTCCTGGGTTCAAGTGATTCTCCTACCTCAGCCTCCTGAGTAGCTGGGATCACAGGCATGTGCCATCATACCCGGCTAATTTTTGTATTTTTAGTACAGACGGGGTTTCTCCATGTTGGTCAGGCTGGTTTGAACTCCCGACCTCAGGTGATCCACCCACCCTAGCCTCTCAAAGTGCTGGGATTGCAGGCGTGAGCTGCCATGACTGGCCAGGGAAAGACTTTCAAGACTTTTGTATATGGTGTCCTTCATATCTCTGAGCAATTGGAGAAGATGTCATTTTCTGCAGGGCAGGGGGATAATGAATAAATGTGATGAGTTGTGTGACCAAGTTTAGAATAGTTATATCATACGAGAAAAGGCTAATTACAGATGCAAGGAAACATGGTTTGGTTAGAGACTATAAATGTGGAAGGACACTAATCCATTCACCTGTGAGATTCCCTTCTGTTGGCCCCAGAATCCAAGGTGTTAGCCAGGCTTCTTGGAGGCTGGAAGACAGCTGACCACTTCTTTCAAGTTCCCAGTGTACTTAGCATGCCAGAATGCCAAGAGAAGGTTCTAAAACATGAGTATGTTTCAAATGTTTACATTTAACAAGTTAATATTTTTAACATGGGATAATTACAAAGAAAAAAATTGTGATATTCACCAGATAATTATAGAATTTACTTAAACTATTTTTTTTTTTTTTT
>NW_012120709.1:8423318-8427834 GCF_000951035.1 Colobus angolensis palliatus
TTTTTTGAGATGGAGTTTCACTCTTGTTGCCCAGGTTAGAGTTCAATGGCGTGATCTTGGCTCGCTGCAACCTCCACCTTCCAGGTACAAGTGATTCTCCTGTCTCAGCCTCCCAAATAGCTCGGATTACAGGCATGTGCCACCAAGCCTGTCTAATTTTTTTGTACTTAGTAGAGACGGGGTTTTACCGTATTAGTCAGGCTGGTTGCAAACTCCTGACTTCAGGTGATACATCCTTCTCGGCATCCCAAAGTGGTGGGACCACAGGCGTGTGCCACCACACTCAACCTACTTAAACTATTAATTCATAATGTGTTATAGATAGGGTCATTTGGTAATGAGACAAAGTTGGAAGTTCTACAAAGAGTGCCTCCTTGTAATTGTATAGTGTAGGCATATCTTTGGGAAGGTATACCTGATTTGGACAAAATGTCAAAAGTTTTCATTGAAGCTTCTCATGAATGTGGGGCTAGGGCCCCATAAGCTTAGGTGTTGGAATAAAACACAGAAAACCAGATTAAAACAGTTTAACAGATTCGGTTCATTAAAATCCATGAGAATGGGACTGAAGACATAGATAATTGTTAGACGTGTATTTATTATTATTATTATTATTGTTTTTTGAGACGGAGTTTCGCTCTTTTGCCCAGACTAGAGTGCAGTGGCACGATCTCAGCTTACTGCGACCTCTGCCTCCTGGATTCAAGTGATTCTCGTGCCTCAGCCTACCAAATAGCTGGGATTACAGGCCACCTGTAATTACAGACACAATTACAGACATTGTGCCACCATGCCTGGCTAATTTTTGTATTTTTAGTAGAGACAAAGTTTTACCATGTTGACCAGGCTAGTCTTGAACTCCTGACCTCAGGTGATCCACCCACCTCAGCCTCCCAAAGTGCTGGGATTATAGGCATAAGCCACCATGCCCAGCATGGGAAGTTTAAACAATGAATTATGATTTCCAAACAGAATTGGCAAGGATGTTATCTTAAGCTGTTTGTGCTGCTATAACAAAATACCACAGACTGGATAATTTATACAAACTGGAATTTTATTTCTCACAGTTCTGGAGGCTGGGAAGTCCGAGATCAAGGCAGCAGCAGGTTTGCTGTCTGGTGACAGCTGCTTTCTGCTTCCAAGATGGTGCCTTGTTGCTACATCCTCTTAAAGGGACGAAAGCTGTGTCCTCACACAGCAGACAGATGAAAGGTCAAAACAGCTGAATGCTGTGTGAAGCCTCTTGTATAAAGTTCTTAATCCCATTTAGAAGGGAGGAACCTTCATGACCTAATCATCTCCCAAAGGCCCCACCTCTTTAATACCGATGCATTGGAAACGTTTCAACATGAATTCTGGAGAGACACAAACATCCAAACCATAACAGAAATGAAAAGGGAAGGGAGTGATAGGTTGCAGAAAAGGGAGAGGTGAAGGATAAATGAGGTGCGAGTAATGAAATAAGAGAACCAGATGATTATTAAGAATATGGTATACCATAGTCTGACTTCATTACTGGAGTATTTCTGATGATGACGGAGTACAAACAGGTAGGTGGCTAAAGTGAAGTAGAGGTGAGGGTCCATTGTAGTTGAGAGGTCAAGTAATTGGGAGACGAGTATTTTGAGATAGCGATCTACCTGGACATTGAAAATGATTCAGGATAAGCGTGAATCTTTGTATGAAGAAGGTGACTCCCTATTTTAAGATGTTGTCAACAGATAATTGCCCCACAAAATGGGCAGAAGAGGAAGGGAGTAGACAAAGGATTGAATATGTTATCTTTATCGCCTACTACACTGTGGCTGAAATTGTATAAACAAGGAATAGTAAGTTCCAAAATCTTGGTTGATGATACAGAAGTGCTTACAGAACACAGTCACTCCAAAGACCCTTTCACTCCACTTATCAAAGTAATTTTGTCCTCATTTTAATGGCAGGCGAAACAATTTTGAACAAAGCAGCCTCTGCTGTACCTTAAGCCCTTTAGCTAGTGTTCATAGTAGTAAATGCTCTAGTAAAAGGACAGCTTCCATTCCAATCCCAGGTTTTCAATCACTTTGGTTCTTTTTTTGAGACAGAGTCTCACTGTGTTGCCTAGGCTGGAGTGCAGTGGTTTGATCTCAGCTCACTGCAACCTCCACCTCCTGGGTTCAAGTGATTCTCCTGCCTCAGCCTCCTGAGTAACTGGGACTACAGGCACACGCCACCACACCTGGCTAATTTTTGTATTTTTTGTAGAGACAGGGTTTCACCATTTTGGCCAGACTGGTCTCGAACTTCTGACCTCAAGTGATTCCCCTGCATTAGCCTCCCAAAGTGCTGGTACTACAGGCATGAATCACCACGCCCAGCCCACTTTGGTTCCTAAAGTTTTCTTTCAAGTAAAGTTTTTAATGCACAGTTTCTGCCCAAAGATTTTGTTTGTGTGGATTATTGGATAGGAGGGGAAGGGATTACCAACAGGGTCCCTAAGGCTGTGCTTAGAAAGAGAGGGTTACTGCAAGGAGAGGCTATGTTACTACCTGTGAAGTCATCTGTGAATATGGGACAACAATGACACTGACATTGATGCGCAACTCACTGCACGTCCCAAACTAGGCTAAGTACATTATATCCATTGACTCATTTAATGCCCCAGCAACTATGAGGTAGGTGTTATTACCTCTGATGCTAATATTAAGGAACAGGAAATAAATAACTTGTCCAAAATCTCACAGCTAGTAAATGGCAGAACTGGGACCTGAACTCAAAACTCTGTAACTCCAGAACCTACAAGTTTGTCGTCAAATGCACTTGACATTTAGGAGTGGGAACAAATCCAAGAACTAGTCATGGGTGTCGTTTACTCTGATCCTTTTCTTCAGATAGGAAACTGGGGGTTCAGAGTAGTTGATTGGAATCTTCTGTTAGAATTTTGAGTGTCCGAAGCCTGCTCCTTTGGCCGAGCCCTACCACACCAAGTGATACAGATCCTTCAGAATTCTCCTGGGCATGTTCTGGCTGGAGGAAGAGATTATCTTTTTGCTCCCGGACTTTTTCCTTGCTTAATCCTATTTATACCTCTGTTTCACTATCATTGTAGACAAAATCATTAAAACAAGAAAGCCAGATTTCCTTAGAATGGGCTAGTGCATTTAAAATTAGACTGACGTTGCACAATCCTATGAATATACTAAAAAAACAAAACCAAAAAAACCCCCACTGAATTGCTTAAATATACAAATACGTACAAATATTACAAAAACTGTATGGTATATGAATTACATCTCAACAAGGATGCTTAAAAAAAAAACCAGAGTGTGACTTAAACAACATATTTCCATTGTTTTTGAGTGGCTTCCAATGGGCTCCTTGTACATCAGGTGCCTGGGGTGACCTGCTTGCCCATTCATTTCTTATTCAGTCCACATTAACGGAGTCTACCCTTGGGCCAGGCACAGGGATAGCAGGGGTAGGCACCCAGCTCCCTGAGGATGAAAGTCAGGTACAGAGGAATGAATGCTTGTATCTGAAAAAGCACTTTATATTTTGGGTTGAGGCTTCCAGTGACTATGTTGCAAACTCGAGTACTAAAACAGTTGATGTGATTTCACTATTTAGAAAATGTAGTGTTTTTGTTTCTTTTAATAAGTTACACTGACTCACAGACCTGGTCTCAAAGCTTCAATTACAGTAACCGTTTACCCCTTTCAAGTGAGTTTTCGTATAATAACAGATAAGTGAAACAGAATTACAAAATAAAGTTAATGCTGAAAACAATGGACCTTTATTAACAGTGCCGTCTCACCGTATCTATTTTAACTCCCATCTATCCTGGCGGCTTTAAGCCCGCACTGGCGCTCCGCTCGGTCAAGCCGGGGTAACGCGGGGAAGAGGAGGTGGGTTCGCACATCCTCTCTCCACTTCTTTCGGCCTTGGCCCTTTCGCAGGTCCAGGCGAGCTGGAAGCGCCTTTCCCGAGCACCGGCGGGGAAAAGGGGCCGAGCGCGGCGGAAGGACTTCCTGAGGCCAAGGGCGGCCGCGTTCTCTGCAGAGACCACAGTTTGGCCCCGGAATGGACCCAGCGTTTGTGGTTCGCGGCGTAGAACACGGGGCACGCTCCGGGCCCCTGCCCGGCTGAGCGCGGGCGAAGGGCGGACCGGACCGGACCAGGGCGAGCGGGTCACGTGCAACCGGGAGAGGCGCCGCAGGCTGGGAGTGTGCAGGAATGTAGCAACTTGCAGCGAAAAGTTTCCCTGCGCTGCCGGCCGGGCCGCGGTGCGGGCGGGCGCGCAGAGGAAGGAAGAGCCGGGAGGAGGCGGGGCCGCAGCGGCGCGGGCGGGCGCTTCTCACAACTTTAGTTTTGGCGTCTGAGGCGAGTTTCTGTCTCAGTCGGGCGCAGCCGCGCCAGGGAAAAGAAAGAGAGGAAGGAAGGAACAAGAAAAGGAAATAAAAGAGAAAGGGGGAGGAGGGGAAAGGCAACGAGCTGTCCGGCCTCCGTCAAGGGAGTTGGAGGGAAAAAGTTCTCAGGCGCC
>NW_012120709.1:8428339-8428891 GCF_000951035.1 Colobus angolensis palliatus
CCCGCGGCGACCCAGGCGGCGCCGCAGGCACCCCCCGCCGGGCATCAGATCGTGCACGTCCGCGGGGACTCGGAGACCGACCTGGAGGCGCTCTTCAACGCCGTCATGAACCCCAAGACGGCTAACGTGCCCCAGACCGTGCCTATGAGGCTCCGGAAGCTGCCCGACTCCTTCTTCAAGCCGCCGGAGCCCAAATCCCACTCCCGACAGGTAACCTCGTCGCCCCTCTCCCCGCTTCCCCGTCGGGCGGGCCTCAGACCGGGGGGGCGCTCGGGAGCCGCGGCCGCCAGTTCTGGCCAGGGGAGGGGGTTGCGGGAGCTCTAGCTGGGGTGGGAGTCCCGCGGCGAAGTGGAGGAACTGGAGTCGTCCGCTCGGCCGCGGTGACCAGCTCCCCACTCCTACCAGAGTCCGGGGCTGAGATTTGTTTTTCCCTTCGGAGTTTCTCTCTGCGGTTGCAGCCCCGGGGGGCGTGCTTTCCCTCCTTCCTTTCTTTCTTCCCGGGGTTCCCGGGAGGTTGGCGGGAGTGGAGGAGGGGTGGGGAGGAAGGAAGGG
>NW_012120709.1:8434031-8435434 GCF_000951035.1 Colobus angolensis palliatus
GCTTGCACAATGCGCGCGCCTCCGCGCGCTCCGCACCTTCGCTCCCGCCGGGGCCGGGCCGGGAAAGGGGGAGGGGGGCCTCTGGCATTTGTGTGTGGGTGAGTTGCCAGCGCGGCCGAGTTTGTGAAGTTGAGCCCTGGGCCCCTTTCCTTTGCGGCCTCTTGGTCCACTTCAGTCTCCTGGGGGAGTCAAATAATTGTTCTCTGTTCTCTTGTTTTCTAGTGTTGATTAGAGGTGGGGGTAGAACCGATCCATTTAGTTTTTTGCTCTTTCTTTCCCTCCTCCCCACCCGTTTCTCCTCCCCCTCCCGTAAGCATTTATTTTCCTCGCGGCTCAGGCGATTTCTGAATACAGGTTTCGGGCTTCCCCTGCCCAGACTTTCCTGGAAGTTGTTTATGGAGTTCTTTCACCCCTGCGCTTTCCTTGTGTCTTGGAACTTGGGTCGGCTCGCTCTTATCAAACTTAGTAGGTTGCGTGTTGGTTTCCCGATTGTAGGCTATTATTTACAGTCGGCTGAAAAGCTTTTGAATTAGCCACATCTGTACGTTGCGCAGGAACTGAGTTGCGCTTTACAGTACCGAGGTTTTAACACAAGCCTTTGATAATACACTGCGGGTTGACTCATAGGCCAAGTCCTGCCTAGTTCAACTGTGATTAAAAGTTAATGTTTGGGAAGCGATGACTAATTCTAGGATCGCCATTGCTTTTTAATTCTTATTGCGGATATGAATATGGCTGCTTTTCCACATACACAACGTTCGATTATTTTGCCAGCTTGATTCAGCATAGAAGTGAAACTATTTATAACGAGAGTGTTAACATTCCGATAGGTCCCAGTGGATTTGTTTAGTATAGGGTTCTCTCTTTTTCCTTCTTTTCTTTTTTCTTCTTCTTATTTTTTTAAAGAACTTGCTTCAGGCTAAACTTCAGCATAGGAACTTTGCCCAAAAGTTAATAGGTTTTCCAAATACTGCAATGTAGTTAGCCCACTCTGGCTGTAACTTGAGTGGAAAGAAGAGTTACCGCCCCCACTCCCATTCCCTCTCCTATTTGCAGGCCTGTTGTATATTCTTCTGTCAGAGACCACAGGATTTTGGAACTCAGAAAAACTCACTTAACCTGATGACAAAAACCCGGGTTAAGGAGGAGGAAGGAAGGAAAAACAATTTAGCTGCTTGCCTAAACACTTCAATTTGTCAGAAGTAGACTTAGCTATGCTTTTTTTCTTACCCCTGGAAGTGGGTTTATGGACTCATTGTAGGTAAATGTATGTTGGCATGCTCCCTACAGACTACACGGTATTTTTTCAAAGTGTAATACACATAGATTGGATCCCCCATTTTGTGACAAAGAGTCACAACTGGAAAGTGTACTTTTTCTTCTAGTAAATAATTTTTTTTTTT
>NW_012120709.1:8436639-8526749 GCF_000951035.1 Colobus angolensis palliatus
CTCGATCTCCTGACCTCGTGATCCGCCCATCTCGGCCTCCCAAAGTGCTGGGATTACAGGCTTGAGCCACCGCGCCCGGCCTTTTAATAATTTTTTAACTAAGTGTTGCTCATCTGTAAATTGGACTTTTATTTCTGCTAGTGATTTTCTAAATCATACTTATTCTGATGGGAAACTCAGAAAGGTATATCACTTTAAGGCATTAATGACTCTACTGAGTCCTTCCGGTTTCCTTAACCTTTGTGAATCTAGGAAATTCTAACTTTTTGATAATCAAACTCTAATTCTAATTAAAAACATTTAAAAAACTATACAAGATTATGAATGGTAAAATGTAGGTTGTGAATACTATTGTTCTCCACACAAACTGGTGACTATAAGTTGTTTTATATACATCCATTTTTCTATCTTGAAAACTATGTTACAAACGAGAAAACAGGCATATGGAAGTTAACATACTTGTTCAGTGTCACACTAGACAGCTTGGACTGGAACTCAGATCTTTGGGGTCTTAATGCAGAATTTTTTCTGCTTGTGTAGAGTTGTGGATGTCTGTGAGTTCTTAAGTTATAATTGGACTGATAACCTCACTATCTTCTACATACAAAGATACAGTTGAGTTTTTTTCATCCTGTTCATTGTAGATGGCTTTTAAGAACATTTGGGCAGTTCAAATTTGTTGCTTTTATTAAAAATTGTGTAATTTGTTATGATTTCTTTATTGATGGCGTTTTATCATGGTGGGAAAAAATGACAAGGGCTTGTTTTTTCTTGGGCTTGACCTAGAAAAAAATTAATTACTTAAAACCTAGTAAAAAATGCATATTCTTTGCGTTGTGTTTATACTTAGAACACTTTAGAACTTGGAAAAGCACCCATAACTGCGCTGACTTTTTAAAAATTAGGTTTTAAAATTCATATTATTTTTGGAGTGTTTTATTCATTCAGTACTAGTTGCCCTTACATGTCTAGTGTGTAGTAGGTGGAAATTCATTAGATGGACTGCTCATCAATAAAATTACAAATATAAAATTTATATTAAAATTACACAATATTAAAAGTATCCGTTTGAAAACCTGTGTTCTCGTGTCGAATATTAAATGTTGAAATTTTCCTTTGGCACTTAGATATTCGGCTGCAATTAAGCACTGACTGGGAAATTTAAAGGGACTCTCTAAAAAGTTGTGTTTCTTTTTTAATTTTTCATCTTAATATTCCTAATAGGCCAGTACTGATGCAGGCACTGCAGGAGCCGTGACTCCACAACATGTTGGAGTTCATTCCTCTCCAGCTTCTCTGCAGTTGGGAGCTGTTTCTCCTGGGACACTGACCCCCACTGGAGTAGTCTCTGGTCCAGCAGCTACACCCACAGCTCAGTCTCTTCAACAGTCTTCTTTTGAGATACCTGATGATGTACCTCTGCCAGCAGATTGGGAGATGGCAAAGACATCTTCTGGTCAGAGATACTTCTTAAAGTAAGTGAAAATAATGGTGGGAGACAGTTATCTAAGAAAAATATGTATTGGAAAACACAGTAAAGTGGTGTCAAGATACAGAATATCATTTGTTTTTTTTTTTTTTTAATATTTATGTTAAGCTCTGGAGCTCTGTTACATCTCCCATGTATATGTTTAAGTTTCGTATGACCTAAATACCTTTGTTAGCATGGGTAATATTTTGAGAGCTTTACTGAGTCTTGGTTCTGAGCCTCTTTATAATCTTTTCTTTTGTGGAAGTTTGGTTATTCTCATTTTGAGCTTGTGCCGAACCTGTTAACTAGCCCTAGCACAAAACAGAAAGAATACAGTGAAAATTTTCAAATTCTGAGAATATTAGGGCTAGCAGCATCTCATGAAGTACGTGTGGTGCTACTTGTATCTTTTTAAATAAATATTTTATTGGTGGAGAACTACAAAATAAGTAGGGCTTTTTGGGGAGTCTAATTTTACAGTATTTTAAATTGTGAAATGACAAGCACCACAACTGAAACTTGATGTGACTTAGCAATATTTCCCCCCAAAATGTAAAGGGAAATATAAATTTTTAGGTTTCATACGCAGTCTCTCAATGGCAAACTTCTTTCAAGCTAGATCTTCACAATAGAAACTCTCCTCTCTGGGAAAACAAAAACATGACCGTTGGGTTGTTTATTTTTTTTATCAGTCTTTTTGTGTTTAACAAAATGGCAAAATTGCACTAGGCTGAAAAGATCTAAATAGTTTCTCTCCTCTAATTTTGAAATTACAGATAGGACCTCAGTTTTTTTCTGGCTTGTTTGGATCAAGTATATATAAAGTGTTGACTAAAACTAATTATTATAGGCCGAAATTGATGTCTTTAAAAAAGCTCACTTAATAGTGTTTAATCAGGTTGAGATAATAAAGTGAAAAACAGTGTAAGTTTTGATTCATATCTGTCTTGACAGTCTGAATCCTAAGGCAAGTGTAACATTTATTTATCATATCAGATAATACCATTAAGGATGTTTTGTTGTGTGAATCCTAATATGTGTTTTATATTGATTGTCTTCCAGGGTGGGTTGCTACTTTGTAATGTAAGATAGAAAATTTTGTGACAGACTTACAGAAGAGCAGAGGAAAAGGTTTGATCGTGAAAAGTTCGTAGTTTTTTTTTTTTTTTTTTTTTGCCCCCTTTCCTGCAACTCTTTGTTTTTCTTCTTCTTTTTGTTTTTAAATTCATTTTCTGGTGTCCTGGTATCCATTTCAAAGGATCAGGTTTCAACCAGAACAGTAAAGGGCCTGAGACTGGAAAGTACACACAAGTCTGGCAAACTCATCTGCATGAGCAAGATCATTTGTTCTCAAGCAGACATCCAAAGTAAATGATTGAAAGAGCTGCTAGCTGTGAAGGATGTGTCTTGAAGGGGAAGGGAGTGGAAACAAACCAGGTTGTTAGGAAGAAAAAGAAAGGCTGCACTTTTTTGAACCTCTCCCTGCTGGGTCACATGCTGACCTGGGGAGATTTTTAAACAGCTTAATAGCCTGCTTGCCTTCTTTGTTTGGTGGATGCTGTGGCTAAAAGTATAAGGTTAAAGAGCAACATTTATGCTCTTCTTGTTAGTTCTTTGTATCTTGTAATAATTGCTTGTAGGTGATATCTGCCTACAGTTTCATTATTTTGAATGAATGATCTTTTTTTTTGAGCTGAAATCCGTATTCTAGATACAGTTGGCCTTCCGTATCTGTGGATTCAGCATTCGTGGATTCAACCAACCTCTGATTGAAAATATTCAGAAAAGAAATTACATCTGTGTTGACTAATGTACAAACTTTTTTCCTTGTCATTACTTCCTAAATAATGTAACAACTATTTATATAGCATTTACATTGTATTAAGTATTATAAGTAATCTAGAGATGATATAAAATATATGGGAGAATATGTATAGGTTATATGCAAATATTATGCCACTCTATGTGAAAGACCAGAGTGTCTGTGGATTTTAGTACATGTAGGAGGTCCTGGAACCAATCCTTGACCACAGATGCTAAGAAATGACTATTCATTTTTCAGCGTTTCCAGTGATTCTTCCTTTGTGAGGAAATGTTTGTCTTAAAGGTATTGATATATGTAGATGGATTAATGAAGGGTATATACCTTCCAGCCCCAGTCACCTCAGTTCACACCTGTCACCTATGGGCCTGTAAGGAAGATAAACCAGGCCAAAATAAATAAATCTCAAATTATGTCATATGAGAAAAGGTTGCAAGGGTAGAGAGATATTTACCTGGAAAAGAAAAAACTGGGAGGAGGAGAGATAAGACATGATTGTTGTTTCAGTGTTTCTGGGGAACTTTCATGTGAGAGTAAGATTAGTCTTATTATATAAGAAATGTGAGGAATTTTGATTCCTTGGAAGAATTTTCTTATATAAAACTTTTCAGAACTGGAAGAGTTTTCCTGGACAGGTAAATCTTGCTCCATAAATGTAGGTAAAATCATGGTTACTTGGTGTCTGTCAGGGATTCAGTGCAGGCCCCTAAACCTTAAATGTGGAAGATGAATGCTGTGGGCTTATAAAATTTTGTATTATAAAGAGTATCTGCTTTATGAACAATATGCAATTTGGAGAAATGTTTTGAAATAAGATTATTTCACCTTCTCTAGTTAGCTACTTCCATGATGTTATGGGATGTGTAGTTGTTATAACTTCTTTTTGTGTACTGAACACATAAATGAGGTTAATATCCTAACCATTAGTCAAAGGTGATGATAAACAAAGCTTTTGGTGCCAAGTTTCTATTGTCAAAGTTCATTTTTATCCTAGTTTTGATGTTTTAAAATAGGGCTGTATTTGTAATCAATATTTATATACTTTCCTCTTGTATCTAAAGAAGTTTGTTGTTGTCAACCAGATGGAGAATGAAGATTTAAATTAGTTGCATATTTTACACTTACTTCCACAGTGAAACATTTTATTTTAATGCATCTTTTTAGATATTTGTTGGAACTGACTTTTAAGTTACAAGGTCTATAACTTACTGAGATTTATATTTGGCATGAAGAACCTGACTATAAATGGTCCAGACAGGCAAGGCGGTGTAATTTGAGAAAAAACTTAGAAATGTTAACTTAAGAAACTACCCAGTTTCTTATGACCTTGTGACCATAGATGATTGAGTTTTTGAAGTTAGTTGGCCTGTCGTCTAGTTTCCAGGCAGCATAATTACTGAAAGATTATAAGCAGGCAGTCATTGGTCATTTTAAAGCCCTCCTTAGGTCAGTGAGATCTTCTGGAGAAGACTCGTATCTTATTTTGGTAAGTGATATGGTGGAAGTATGGTGCTAGCTACATTTATCAGTGGCTTGTTTTCAAGCTCTGGGATGAATGTGAAGTATGTAAACAAGGCTTAGCTATATAATATTTGTTCTATTGGCATTTACTATTCAAAACCAATTTCTTTACCATTGCATTGAGCTTTCATTTTAAAAGAATTCATTGTCTTTATGACTCTGAGAGTTATTACCTTCTTCAGCTGTCTTATGGTTTTCCTACAGGAAGTAGTTCTTCAAGTAGTTGTTCAACAACTTCCTATTTCTTTATAAGCTGCTGAATAACTTCCTGAATCAGTATTCTATAATATCTCTGGTTTCAAGGAGTGTTTTTACTTGCAAGTTTATTGTATTGACTCTGATGCCTTGTAACAATTATCATATTCAAAGACGTGTTCGTATATATAATATACCATGTAGGACCTTATAATTTGATTTAAGGACTCTGGATCAGTGATTTTAAAAGTTTGTACATTTGCATTGTTTTAATAATGTTCTAATAATTTTTAAAGGATAGTTTTGTTTCATTTCCATTGTTTATCATTTTCTGAATAACTGGCCATAATGTTTTTAGTCTGAAGATTCAGGGTTTTTTGTGGCTGTGATTTGATTAAGTTATATTGAGCGTCTTGGTACACAATTTAAAAAGGATTTGTTTTTCAGAGATTTTTGACATTGTGTGGCATACAGCTTACCCATATTCCAATATTAATTTGCTCTGTAGATATAATTGATCGCTGTCTATAGGCTGATTCTTTCTTTGTTTCTTTTTTTGTTTTTCTTTTTGGAGACAGTCTTGCTCTGTCGCCCAGGCTGGAGTGCAGTGGTGCGATCTTGACTCACTGCAACCTCTGCCTCCTGGGTTCAAGTGATTCCCCTGCCCCGTCTCTACTAAAAACACAAAAATTAGCCAGGCATGTTGGCGCACACCTGTAGTCCCAGCTACTCAGGAGGCTGAGGCAGGAGAATTGCTTGAACCTGGCAGGTGGAGGATGCAGTGAGTTGAGATTGAGTCACTCCACACCAGCCTGGGCAATAGAGCCAGACTCTGTCTTAAAAAAAAAAAAAAAAACTATGAACATATACAGTGTATGTTGTTATCGTATATAGTGTACCTGATATGTATACAGTGTATTCAGAACATATAGAGTGTATCTTCGTAATAAAGATTAGATGTTTTAAAAAGGAAGTTTCATGAAGAATAAGGCCATGCTGTTTCTTTCTGTATCAAGTATAACCCAGTTTCCCTTTAAAACTGAAAAGCTTGTAATTTTGCCATTAAATGTTGAGTTGCACACGTGCACATGTATACAGAAACAAAAAGCCAGTTCAAGTTGCAATCACAAAGTATTTCCCTATTTGAGGGAAGGCCAGTCTCTGGGTGTTTGTCTTGCTATTGAGGCTGAGTGGAGAGAGAAGATGAAAGTACGCCCTCAGCTCTGGGGGGTGGGGGAGAGCTTACTTCTGCTCAGTGGGTGGGCATCACGGGGAAGAATGGCACACAGTGCCACAGTGATTTAGGGAGAAAACCCTGGAGAAACCGTATTCACTGGTGGCAGAAGAAAAACAATTGGAAAATAGTAGATGTGACGGAGTAAATAGAACATAGAGATTAACATATTGCCTGGGAAAAGTAATGGAATCTTTTTAGTGTGAACTAAGAAATATCTCTAGAAGTTTAAATGTAGCAGACACAATTGACTGCAAGATGGTAGGCTAATTTTCTTTTTAAAGTCACATGAAAAAAATACCCTTTCCTAAAGCTTTATCTTAGCCATTATAAAAACCAAAACATCTAGGTAGCATTTAAATAGTTGAAACTTGAGGGGAAAAAAAACCCAGGTTTTTACAACCTTAAGATCAGTCCTCTTTAGTTACGTAGAGAAATATTTTACCTTGTAGTTAGAAAAATAATGGGAATTCGCAGCTTAAAATACTCATGCTATCATGACTCTGCATTGCCTTGTACCTTAAGGCTTTGAGGGGAGGTAAATGCTAAACCTTTTTGTTGCGAAAATGTATATTGAAATTTAGGCTTAGGACCAATCAAAGTGAAGTCATTTTAAAAATCAGTTGCTAAGATTTAAGATTATTCAGACTTAATTTGCTACCCTCTGTAATAGCATAATTTAGACATTAATTGTGGCTTGAAAGTTTTTAATAATAGCTGAGTAGCATTGTATAAAGGGAGGTCTTAAAGAGCTGTGTCGTTCTATAACTGCGGTTACTAAGTGATGCACTTCTGACAAAAAGGGCTTCTGATTCTAGGATTAATCAGAACTTCAAGCCATGAAAGGGACATTGCCGTTTCTATGAAGAAGAATTGCTTCATGCTTCTGGTTGCTCAAGTGCTGTAGCACCAAGTTTCCTGGGAACAAGTACTGCCACCGTGGAAGCACTTTTATTTACGCAGGGCTTGACCCCTTCTAAATGCAAACAAAGAAGTTTGGTTTAAATCACAGCAGTCTTACCCCTCCCCCCTTTAATATTCTAGACAAGGAAAATGGTCGGTATTTAATCCTCATTTTGCTCCTAGCATGAGAAGAATCATAATTTTTAAACACACCAAGTGATACTCTGTTGTTTCTTTAAATGATGTTGCAAATTAATAAAATAATGCAAATGGCGGTATCTATTATTTGGGTTTTCTTCCACCAAATGTTTTCAATGCTTTATTTGTGGTGAGTGCCATTACTTCATTTGCTGTCACTTTAATTTGTGTCTCTTATCTGTTTATGGGTTGTTAGTCACTTGACTATCAAATTCTTCAGCAGGATTCTCAGTTGGGGGTGGTTGAGGGGACATTTTATTAAAAGCTCCTTCCTTTATCTTCTTGCAATTGCTTACTTAACCTAAAGGGAGGAGGATTTTTGTTTTTAAAGTAAGGTATTTATTTGGCCAGTAAGTATGTTTAGAGAGTTGATATTTGCATGAAAATTGCCGCAGATTTGATTTGGGATTTGGAGTAAAGATAGTGTGTTTGTTAAAGTGCTACTATGTGCTTTGACAAAATGGAATGTAGTATATGAAAGTTGCTTGAAATTCAACTTGTCATATATCCTGAACTGACTGTAATACAGAGCAGGCTTTTGGGATAAGAAGTACACACCTTACCACCTAGAAGGTGAAACAAGATGTAGATTTTTTTCCCTGTATATGGAAATAGATGTGGGGGTTCTTTTGTTTTATATTTATAAAACAGTCCTCCCTCACTCTTATTCCTTATGTACGGTAGTCCCTCCCCAGCATCCATGAGTTTCCTTTCCAGAGTTTCAGTTACCTGCCATTAACTGTGGTGTAAAAATATTAAAATGGAGAATTCCAGAAATAATTCATGGCCAGGTGTGGTAGCTCACATCTGTAATCCCAGCACTTTGAGAGTCTGAGGTGGGCACATAGTTGAGCCCAGGAGTTCACGACCAGCCTGGGCAACATAGCAAGATCTCGTTCCTACTAAAAATACAAAAAATTAGCCAAGCATGATGGCACCTGCCTGTAGTCTCAGCTACTCAGGAGGCTGAGGTGAAAGAGTCACCTGAGCCTGGGAAGTCACGGCTGCAGTGATTGTGCCACTGCACTTCAGCCCAGCCTGGGCAATGGGAGTGAGACCTTGTCTCAAAAAAAGCCAAAAACAAAAAACCATAAGCTTTAAATTGCAATGTTCTGAGTAGCATGATGCAATCCTGCAATCTTGTGCTGTCCAGTCTGGGATGTAAATCCTCTCTTTGGCCAATGCATCTACACTGTCCATGCTACCTCCCACCCCACCACCCCATTGGTCACTTAGTAGCCACCTCAGTTATCAGATCCAAAGACCGTAGTATATATATAGGATACAGGGTTCAGTACTATCCACTGTTTCAAGTATCCACTGTGGGGCTTGGAACATTTCCCCTGAGGATAAGTGAGGGACTGCTACCTCTGATTTTTTGCATTTCTTTTATAAGGTATATGATTTTTTTTTGTATTTGTTTGGTTTATTTTGAGACAGAGTCTTACTCTGTCACCCAGACCTGGAGTGCAGTGGCATGGTTGCTGCCCACAGCAGCTTCTACCTCCCAGGCTTGTGTAATCCTCCCATCTCAGCCTCCTAAGCAGCTGGGACTACAGGCATCCACAACCATGCCTGGCTAATTTTTAAATTTTTTTGTAGAGACGGGGTTTCACCATGTTGCCCAGGCTGTTCTCAAACTCGTGGACTCAAGTGAGCCTTAGGCATGAACCACCGCACCTGGCCAGGCATGTGGTTTTTATTATAAAACTAACATTTATTAGAGAGAATCAGAAAATTCAGGAAAAGAGAAAGGGAGTCTGGTGCGGTGGCTCATGCCTGTAATCCTAGCCTTTTGGGAGGCTGAGGCGGGCAGATAACTTGAGGCCAGGAGTTCAAGACCAGCCTGGCCAACAGTAAAAACCGGTCTCTACTAAAAATAGAAGGAAAAAGAAAATAGCTGGGCGTGGTAGCACATGCCTGTAATCCCAGCTGCTCCTTTTGGGAGGCTGAGGCATGAGAATCGTTTGAACCCGGGAGGCAGAGGTTGCAATGAGCCAAGAACATGCCACTGCACTCCAGCCTGGGCGACAGAGCCAGACTCTGTCTCAAAAAAAAGAGAAGGGGGAAAAAAAAAAAAGAGAAAGGGAAGGAAGCACCAGATTCTACCAATGAGAGGTGTTTGAAGGACCTTGTTTTCATAGTCTGTGTATAAACATATATTTTGAAATTTAATTTTTAGGGAAGTAACCTGTACATTGATTTAGAAAATCCCTTAATACTGTAAGGTTTATAAAGAAAAAAGAACAGACTGGGCATAGTGGCTCCCGCCTGTAATCCCAGCACTTTGGGAGGCCAAGGCAGGCAGATCACCTGAGTTCAGGAGTTCGAGACCAGCCTGGCCAACATGGTGAAACCCCATGTCTACTAAAAAATATAAAAATTAGCCAGGCCTGGTGGCAGGTGCCTTAATTCCCAGCTACTTGGGAGGCAGAGGCAGGATAATCATTTGAACCTGGGAGGTGGTAGTTGCAGTGAGTCGAGATCGAGCCATTGCACTCCAGCCTGGGGGACAAGAGTGAGACTTCGCTCAAAAAAAAAAAGAGAAAAACAGCAGTGACCCTCTTTTCTTTATCTCTGGCTTGCCTTCTTCAGAGGCAAACCCTTTCCACTCCTTTTAGGTGTTTTTTCCCCAGGTACTTTTAAAATTTCCATATTTATAAAATATGTTACATTTCTATTTCTTGAATTTTCATCACCCCTCAAAATCCTTCTTTTCTTAATCCTCCCATTATAATGACTATAACTGTTTTTTTAAATGTGTTTACAATATGACAATTCATGTTGTACCTACAGCCGAGTTATATAATGTACTATGATTTTCTGGAAACTTCTGTATTTCCTTGCCTGACCAGTTGTTAATTGCCATGATTTTTTGTTTTTATTTCTGTTGCTTTTTGCCCACCTTGGAGGTATCCTCAGAGTCCTTTGTCTTCCTGCTCTGTGCTAGACTTGTTGCTTCGGAGTTGTCATATTAGGATGTTCCTTGGTTTTCATCCTAGGGAGTCTCTGGATCACTCTTATGGCTTGGATACCCTATTTTTCTCTTTCTTTATTTGCTCACCCTTTGAGTTCATCCCCTAGAAATTTGCAGAGGAAAGGGGTACATGGGAGGTAGCTGTGTTGAGATCTCTTGTGTCTAAAACGATCTTTCTCTGTTAACAGTTAGTGGGCAATTTGGTTGTAGCATTTAAGGTTATTTTCTCTTGAAATTTTGATGGGATTACTCCATTTTCTTTTTTTTTGTTTGTTTTTTTTGAGACGGAGTCTTGCTTTGTCGCCCAGTCTGGAGCGCAGGGGTGCGATCTCAGCTCACCGCAACCTCTGCCTCCCAGTTTCAAGAGATTCTCCTGCCTTAGCCTCCTGAGTAGCTGGGACTACTGGCGTGTGCCACCACACATAGCTAATTTTTGTATTTTTGGTAGAGACAGGGTTTCACCATGTTGGCCAGGCTGGTCTTGAACTCCTGACCTCAAGTGATCCGCCCGCCTTGGCCTCGCAAAGTGCTGGAATTACAGGAGTGAGCCGCTGCGCCTGGCACTCCATTTTCTTCTAGCTCCCATTGAGTGTTTGCTTTCCTTGGGGATTTTAGTGTTCTGTTCTTTATATTGGGGGTCTGAAATGTTATGATGTCCTTTGATGTGCTCTTTTAAAATTTATTGTAAACAATGCCTGGTCATGTATCAGTTCATGTAAAGAAACTCAGTCTTCAGTATGGATGATGCCCCTCAAGATTTTGCAGTACAGTTGCCCTAAAGTACAATTTCAGGCATGGGATCTTTCAGTCCTGGAAGACATTTCTTTTGTTAGTTCCCAGGTAATTTCTTCCAGTCTGTTTTATCTTTTCTTTTTTTCTGGAATTCTTGCTAGTCAGAATAACTCTTTAATTTTCTTATCTTATCCCACTGTTTTCTTTCACATAGCATTTTGTTATGTTTTCTGGGAGATCCCTTCAAATTTAACCTTTAATTTTTCTGTTGATTTTGTTTTGTTTTGTTTCTGAGATGACGTGGAGGGGAGTCTCACTCTGCTGCCCAGGCTGTAGTGCAGTGGTGCGATCTCAGCTTACTGCAACCTCTGCCCCGAGCTCAAGCGGTCCTCCCTCCTCAGTGTCCTAAGTAGATGGACCACAGATGCTCATCACCATGCTTGGCTAAGTTTTTGTGTTTTTCGTAGAAATGGGGTTTCACCATGTTTCCCATGGTTGGTCTCAGACTCCTGAGCTCAAGTGATCTGCCCGCGTCTGCCTTCAAAAGTGCTGGGCTTACAGGGATGAGCTATGGTGCCTAGCCAGATTGATTGATTGATTGATTGATTATTGATTGATTTAGAGACAAGGTCTTCCTCTGTTGCCCAGGCTGGAATGCAGTGGCATGCTCAGGGCTCACTGCAGCCTCGACTTCTGAACCTCAGGTGATCCTCCTGCCTCAGCCTCCCCAAGTAGCTGGGACTGGCTAGTTTTTGTGTGTGTATGTTTTGTAGAGACAGTGTTTTACCATGTTGCCCAGGCTGGTGTTGAACTCCTGGGCTCAAATGATCCACCCACCTTGGCTTCCCAAAGTGCTGGGGTTACAGATGTGAGCCACTGCACCTGGCCTGATTTTCTTTTTTCCCCAAAAAGCTATTTCTCATTATTTTTTTTGAGACAGAGCCTTGCACTGTCACCCAGGCTGGAGTGCAGTGGCACAATTTCAGCTCACTGTAACCTCCGCCTCCTGGGTTCAAGTGATGATCCTGCTTCAGCCTCCTGAGTAGCTGGGATTACAGGCGCCTGCCACTGTGCCTGGCTAATTTTTTTATGGTTTTAGTAGAGATGGGGATTCACCATGTTAGCCAGGCTGGTCTCAAACTCCTGACCTCAAGTGATCTGCCCATCTCAGCCTCCCAAAGTGCTGGGATTACAGATGTCAGCCATATCATGCCTGGCTTGTTTAGCATTCTTAATCTCCAGTGAGTCTCTTGTGAGCTCATTGTTTGTTTGTTATTTTTAATAACATGCTGTTCTTACTTTATGGATGTAGTAATGTAATATCTCCCTTAGGATATTATACTGTTTCTTTTTATATTTTGTGCTGATGCCTTCATTGTCTAGGTGGGCTTCATTGGAGAGTAATACAACAGGGGCCAGGCCCTGAAGTTGCAGGGACCCCTGAATGCCACCGTCTTAGTAATTTCCTCTTTTAGCAGCCACTATCTCTAGCTAAAAGTCTGCCAGTCTGGAGAGCACCAATGGTGATGGGGGTTAGGACTGAATACCACTGTTCTTGGGCTTGACAGTGTGGGGCCTCATGCCTGCTCTCAGCTATGTCATGTGTTTGAATCCAAAGTCTCCAGGTCTGTTTCTCTGACATCTGAATAATCAGTTTCCTCCTTGGGCTGAGCAGAGAGGTATGCAGTAGGTTTTTAAAAAGTTGTATGTAAGCTGAATTTTTGTGAATCCAGTTTGTAATTACAGGTTGACTATAGAAAGTTGCCAATTTTCTAAACCCAGTGACTATTAGCAATTTTTTATGATTTGATTTAAGCATTACAAAGTCACTTTTTACTGAATCCTTCATATGGTTTGGCTGTGTTCCCACTGAAATCTCAGCTTGAATTTTATCTTCCAGAATTCCCACGTGTTGTAGGAGGAACCCAGCGGGAGGTAACTGAATCATGGGAGCCAGTGTTTCCCATGCTATTCTGGTGATAGTGAATAAGTCTCATGAGATCTAATGGGTTTATCAGGGGTTTCCGCTTTTGCTTCCTCCTCATTTCTCTCTTGCCCCTGCCTTGTAAGAAGTGCCTCTCGCTGCCTCTCGTGATTCTGAGGCCTCCCCAGGCATGTGGAACTGTAAGTCCAATAAACCTCTTTTTCTTCCCAGTCTTGGGTATGTCTTTATCAGTAGCATGAAAATGAACTAATACAGTACATTGGTATCAGTAGAGTGGGGTGTTGCTGAAAAGATACCCAAAAATTTGGAAGTGACTTTGGAACTGGGTAACAGATGTTGGAACAGTTTGGAAGACTCAGAAGGAAAGAAAATGTGGGAAAGTTTGGAATTTCCTAGAGACTTGTTGAATGGCTCTGACAAAAGTACTGATAGTGATGTGAACAGTGAGGTCCAGGCTGAGGTGGTCTCAGATGGAAATGAGGAACTTATTGGGAACTGGAGCAGGGGTGACTCTTGTTACATTTTAGCAAGGGGATTGGCGGCAGTTTGCCCTTTTCCTAGAGATTTGTGGAACTTTGAACTTGAGAGAGATGATTTAGGTATCTGGCCAAAGAAATTTCTAAGCAGCAAAGCATTCAAAAGGTGACTTGGGTGCTGTTAAAAGCATTTTGTTTTATAAAGGAAGCAGAGCATAAAAGTTCAGAAAATATGCAGCCTGACAATGCAGTAGAAAATAAAAACCCATTTTCTGAGGAGAAATTCAAGAGAGTTGCAGAAATTTGCATAAGTAGCAAGGAAACTAATGTTAATCCCCAAGACCACGGGGAAGATGTCTCCAGGCCTCATCAGAGACCTTCAGCAGCCAGTCCCATCACAGGCCTGGAGGCCCAGGAGGAAAAAGTGGTTTTGTAGGCTGGGCCAGGGTCCCCATGCTGTGTGCAGTCTAGGGACTTGGTGCTCTGTGTCTCAGCCACTCCAGCTGTGGCTGAAAGGGGCCAATGTACAGCTCAGGCTGTGGCTTCAGAGGGTGAAATCCCCAAGCCTTGGCAGCTTCCACTTGGTGTTGAGTGTGCAGTTGCACAGAAGTCAAGAATTCAGGTTTGGGAACCTCTGCCTAGATTTCAGATGTATGGAAATGCCTGGATGTACAGGCAAAAGTTTGGTGCAGGGGTGGGGCCCTGATGGAGAACCTCTGCTAGGACAGTACAGAAGGGAACTGTGGGATTGGAGCCTCCACACAGAATCCACACTGGGGCACTGCCTAGTGGAGCTGTGAGAAGAGGACCACCATCCTCCAGACCCCAGAATGGTAGATCCACTGACATCTTGTGTCGTGCTCTTGGAAAAGCTGCAGACACTCAGTGCCAGACTGTGAAAGCAGCCAGGAGGGAGGCTGTACCCTGTAAAGCTACAGGGGTGGAGCCGCCCAAGACTGGGAATCCATCTCTTCTGTCAGTGAGACCTGGAGTCACAGGATATCATTTTGGAGCTTTAAAATGTGACTGTCCCACTGGATTTCAGACTCACGTGGGCCCTGTAACCCCTTTGTTTTCGCCAATTTCTTCCATTTGGAACGGCTGTATTTACCCAATACCTATACCCCCATTGTATCTAGGAAGTAACTAGCTTGCTTTTGATTTTACAGGCCCATAGGTGGAAGGGACTTGCCTTGTCTCAGGTGAGACTTTGGACCGTAGACTTTTGGGTTAATGCTGAAATGAGTTAAGACTTTGGGGGAACTGCTGGGAAGGCATGATTGGTTTTGAAATGTGAGGACATGAGATTTGGAGGGGCCAACAGTGGCATGATATGATTTGGCTGTGTCCCCACTGAAATCTCAACTTGAGTTGTATCTCCCAGAATTCCCATGTGTTGTGGGAGAGACCCAGGGGGAGGTAATTTAATCATGGGGGCTGGTCTTTCCTGTACTATTCTCATGATATTGAATAAGTCTCATGAGATCTGATGGGTTTATCAGTGGTTTCCGCTTTTGCTGCTTCTTCATTTCTCTCTTGCCGCCATCATGTAAGAAGTGCGTCTCACCTTCTTCCACCATGATTCTGAGGCCTTCCCAGCCACGTGAAACTGTAAGTCCAGTTAAACCTCTTTTTCTTCCGAGTCTCAGGTATGTCTTTATCAGCACTGTGAAAATGAACTAATACAATCCTTAAGTGCTTTTAACAAGCAAGTGCTAACTTCAGTTATATTTGTCCTTATCAATATCAGTTTTGCTAGCTTACCTTTTTGCGTGTTAGATTTTCTTAAAGGGAGAATTATAGACTGTGACACGAGAGTAGTTAGCATTGATTGGACAGAATTTTGTTCAGAAGGTCTGGATTCTGGTCAGAGAGACTGGAGACATAATTCCTATTCTTACATATGATAAGGGAGGTAGTCTTGTCTGTTCGTATGCCATTTCCAAGTTCTTTGTCTAGTTAATATACACAGCTTTAAAAATTAGGGCTTTAAAGTAGAACAGCCTTATAGAATTATTGGCTTTTCCCTCTCTTCCTTTGCCTCTCCCTCTCTTCCTTTCTTACCTCCCTCCCTCGCTCTTTGCTTCCCTCGCCCCAAATCCTGTGTCCCCTCCCCACTCTCCTGACGCTGTCTCTTTCTTTCTCTCATCAGTATAGATGGTGGTAGGAAAATGTTTATACATACCTAAATTGATTCAGTAATTGTAAATATGCAGTATACTGCATAGGTTAACCCTGAGATGTATTTAACTGGGTTTTGTCTCAGTTTTTCCCTGGCAAGTGGTGTTCATTTAATAGAGAACTCAAAAGAGGAGCCTGCGTTCAGTCCTTAATAGACTATTGTTGATGTCATAGAATATTTTTTTTTTCTGTATACTATCCTATGGTCAAGTAAACATTTTTAGAGAATGAGTCAGAATTTCATGAAGACTGGGTTTAGGTTAAAATACATTCATCCGGGCCGGATGCGGTGGCTCACACCTGTAGTCCCAGCACTTTGGGAGGCTGAGGTGGGTGGATCACGAGGTCAGGAGTTCAAGACTAGCCTGACCAACATCGTGAAACCCCGTCTTTCCAAAACACAAAAATTAGCTGTGCATGATGGTGGGTGCCTGTAATCCCAGCTGCTCAGGAGGCTGAGGCATGAGAATCTCTTGAACCTGGGAGGCGGAGGTTGCAGTGAGCCAAGATTGCACCATTGCATTCCAGCCTGGGTGACAGAGCGAAACTCTGTCTCCAAACAAAAAAAAAAAAAAAAGAAAAAAAAAAATTCACCCATAGATGATGGCTGAGATGTGTTGGGACCCTTTATTGTTTTTTATCTCAAGTTGAATTTCTCCAGTTCCCCTTTTCAGCAGTCTTGTCCTTATTTAGGTAAAAAGTGGTTACATGGGAAAATCTGTTGGGTGAAAAGGAAGCAAACCTTTTTTTTTTTTTTTTTTGAGGTGGGATCTTGCTCTGTCGCCCAGGCTGGAGTGGTGCAGTGGTGCTATCTCAACTCACTGCAACCTCCACCTCCACCTCCGGGGTTCAAGTGATACTCCTCCCTCAGCCTCCCCAGCAGCTGGGATTACAGGCATGCACCACCACACCTGGCTAATTTTTGTAGAGATGGGGTTTTGAACTACTGACCTCAAGTTATCCGCCTGCCTCAGCTTCCCAGAGTGCTGGGATTATAGGCGTGAGCCACTGTGCCCGGCCAGAAACCTTTTAAAACTGCATGCAAGCAAAACCAGACCAGAGCACTGTATAGCTGTCAGAGAAGAGGGTTTTCTGAGTCATAAAAGGTATTAAAATAGTGAATGGTGTGAGGAAGAGTGGAACAGAATTTGGTACACCTTAGTTCATGTAAAATAAGAAAGTGTGTTCAAATAGCGAAGTGCTAAGGTTAGAAATGAGCTAAATAAATGGAGATTCCTGAGACCCTGCCTGGAACCAATTCTTACCAGTGTTAGGGTCACAGTTAAAATTTCCTGAGCTCTCCTGGATATCGATTGATTGATTGATTGATTGATTGATTGATTGATCTTGGCTCCCTGCAGCCTCAGTCCTCTGGACTTCGGTGATTCTCCACCTCAGCCTCCTGAATAGCTGGGATTACAAGAGTGTGCCACCACACCTGGCTAATTTTTGTGCTTTTAGTAGAGATGGGGGTCTTGTCATGTTGCCCAGGCTGGAATCAAACTCCTGGACTCAAGCAGTCTGCTCACTTCAGCTTCCCAAAGTGCTAGGATTATAGGCATGAGCCACCACACCTGGCCTCTCCTGGATAACTACTTTTTTTTTTTTTTTTAAGATTTAAAAAAACTGGTAAAGAGTTGTCCAAATACATATATTTCTGTTTTTCCTCTACACATGTTCAGACTGATATAGGTTATGTTTCCAAAATCATGTAGTTTGGATGGGTTCCAAATGATGTAATAGGATCACTTTTGACCCCTCCCAGCTGGAGGATATGCAGGCTTTCCTGTTAGGACTAGTACGGATCTCTTCTTAGGGGTGAGAAAATAGTCACTGTTTCTTCACAATGATATATAAGTGTCATTGTCCTCTGTATTTGAGAATAAACCATGCCCTTTTTATACCTGTCTGTCTGCTTTGAGTTAGTGCCTGTCATACTGCAGATAAGAATTTGCATAGCTTATCAATAAGCCGGTTCTCTCTCGTCCCTCAAATACTGGGTGGTTTTCTCAAAAAAGACCCACATAGTTCTGGATGAAGTGTTTGGTTACTTGCTTTGATGTAGTTATAGTTTCTAAAACTATAGCCCAAAAAAGTAGCCAGTGCTTAGTCTTTAGTAGGCCATTGTCGATGTTGCTCTTCCTGCCATTCTTTTCTATGAACTCACTATAAGTGCTTTTGATCTCTTGATTTTGTAAACACCTATGTAGTGGTTTTATGTAGCAGGCATTGTTCTAAGGGTTTACTGGATCCCACTCTGTGTAGTTGGGACAAAATTAATAACATGTCAGTCTTGATGGACTGGGTAGGTCTCAAAACTTCATTGTTAGTCGTCTGTCTTGTTTGCCTTTTCATGGTAACTGTCCCTCACGATTGAGGCTGTGAGTTCAATAGAGATCTTGCCATCTTTGTTCAGCATTGTGTGTGTAGCTCTTGATACATTTATTGGCAGATGACACGCCATAGACTGCTCATTTATTCAGAGTCCATTGGTTGATAGTCTTCCTTATTGATGACTGTAGTTTCTGCATAATTCTGATTGCCCTTTTCACTCTTGAAAGTATCCCACAGTGGATGATAAATTACATATGCGAACTAGAGTATTTACTATGTGTATTGTGAAGTTAATTTTAGGAGTTTGAGGTTATTTTTAAGCTTTAACAGGAACTATTAAAAAAAGGTACTCTTTGTCTTCTGGATATAAAGCAACAGTATATGGTATTATATGGTGTTATAAATTTTGTTCCATGGACAGTGAATATCTGATTGCTTTAGGATTAAATGAGTAAGAAATTCTGTTGTCAAAGTGATACCAAGCCTGGCCAACATGACGAAACCTTGTCTCTACTAAAAATATAAAAATTAGCTGGTCATGGTAGTGTACACCTGTAATGCCAGCTGTTCGGGAGGCTGAGGCAGGAGAATCACTTGAAGGTAGAGGTTGCAGTGAGCTGAGATCTCACCACTGCATCCCAGCCTGGGCAACAGAGCAAGACCCTGTGTCAAAAAAAAGAAAAAAAAAGTGATACAAGTGAGCAGACAACTCTGGGAGGCTGAGAGAAAAGTCATGAGGTGGTAGCATGGGTCAGATAGTACTCAAGTCACACTTAAAGGAGATAGCATTTTCAACTAGTGATTGTGCGAACATGGAGGAGTCAAAGACAGAGCTGCCAGAAGGTTTTCTGGTAAAACCAAAGGTCTTTTCCCTCCCCACTTTGAATGACATTGCGTTTCAAGAGAGTCCTCGCTTGATGCTGTTAATTAATCTCAGTTTACTTTGCACTCTGACTTTGAGTTTTTTTTTTTTCATTTTTTGAAAAACAGTTCTTCTGATATCAAAACACTTGAAAAGCCATTTAATGACTTGGTTTTATTCACTGCTTGAGACAGATTGTTTCAAAGTGAGGACCATGCATTACATGAACATTGTTAACTATAATTGTATCTTGTATACATTTTTTAAAGGTTTGTTTTGATATTGGCACCTGTTTAAGATTTTCCTTTTTTGCTACTTTTTGACCCCATTCGTCAGAAAATGCTGGTTGAAAGGGATTGTTTGCATTTCATTTTTTGGTAAATTCAGCTTCATGTTCATTTGTTTACCAATAAACTTATTAGAATTGTGCAAAGTGAATTTAAACCTTTTACACACATTGGTTACTCCTGTTTTAGTTAGTAATTATCACTGCAAATTGAATTAATAGTAAAATGTGTAAAACATTACTACTTTTTACTTTTTTTATTTTTTATTGGCATAGGGGCCAGGTGTAGTGGTTCATACCTGTTATCCCAGTGCTTTGGGAGGCCGAGGCAGGAGATCACCTGAGGTCAGGAGATGGAGACCAGCCTGGCCAACATAATGAAACCCTGTCTCTGTCTCTACTAAAAATACAAAAATTAGCTGGGAGTGGTGGCATGTGCCTGTAATCCCAGCTAATCTGGAGGCTGAGGCAGGAGAATCATTTGAACCGAGAGTTGGAGGTTGCAGTGAGCCAAGATCGCACCACTGCACTCCAGCCTGGCACCAGAGTGAGACTCTGTCTCAAAAATAAATAAATAAATTCATTTTAAAAATACTAGGATTTTAGTTAAAAAGATTTTTAAACTATAATTCTTACTAAACTCTAGGATTTTAAATTTATTAATAAAACTTTTGTGGCACACAGGATTTTTGCTTTTTTTGGGAGGACAGAGTCTCATTCTGTTACACCAGGGATGGAGTACAGTGATGATCTCAGCTCACTGCAGCTTCTGCCTCCTGGGTTCAAGCAATTCTTCTGCCTCAGCCTCCCAAGTAGCTGGCACTACAGGCATGCGCTACCATGCCTGGCTAATTTTTGTATTTTTTGTAGAGATGGGGTTTCACCATGTTGCCGAGGCTGGTTTCAAACTCCTAGGCCCAAGTGATCCACCTGTCTTGGCCTCCCACAGGGCTGGGATTACAGGCATATGCCACCACGCCTGGCCTAGAATTCTTTATCTAATGTCAAAGTTTAATATGGTTTTGGAAGGAAGTTATGAGTTTCACAAATGCTTATAATTAAGAAGTAAATTTAGTTGACAATAGCATATTAGGCTGTTAAGATTTCAACTCTGCTGTTTTATAGGAAGCCACATGGAGGTCATTTATGGTTACTGGTTATCTTAGTCACCTTGGGCAGCCATTTTAAAAAAATACCATAGACCGAGTGGCCCAAACGGAGAAATTTATTTCTCATTGTTTTGGCATGGTAGATTTCATCCTGAGGTCTCTTCTCTTGGTTTGTAGGTGGCTGTCAATCTCTCTGCTTGCTCAGACGACTGCTTTTTGTACATAGAGGAAGAAAATACACACTCTCATGTCATTTTTTTGTAAGGGAACTGATTTCATCATGAGGACCCCACCACCCTCATGACCTGATCTAATCATAATGAACTCCAAACACCCTGTCTCCAAATGTCAGCACACTGAGGGATTAACGCTTCAGTGATGACTTTTGGGAGGACACAGATATTTAGTCCAAAACACCGTCTTAACTGAAAAGAGTTCGCATTATGGACAGTTATGTTTCAAAAAATCAGCTATTTAGGTAGTGATGGTCTCTCGCTTTATTTGGCATTGACTTGTTAGGGAAACCTTTCGCTTTCTCATTTCAAGGTGCTAGATTAGCACCTTATTATCATACTTAATCTGTTGTTATGATTTAGAAATATCAAGATGCTATAAACAGCATGGAATTATGTGCAGATATACGATTGAGAGTTGGATTTTTTTTTACATTTCAGTATTGTTCTCCATATTAGTGGTATGTACTTTGTCTTAGTATGCTATGGTATGGTTTTTTTTAATCTATGAAAAATTAAATATATATGTATAAGAATGCATAAAACACACTTATTTTAAATAGCAATTTTGATGGAAAACACCCTTCCAGGTTAACCACTCTCCAGGTTAATAAAGAGAATATTGCTAGTTCCTTAGAAGCCTTCCATGTACCTCTCACAGATCACATCCCTTTCCCTCTATCCAGAGGTAACTTCTGGCCTTTATCTTACCTTTTTTTAAATTTGAGAGATAAGGTCTCACTCTGTTGCCCAGGCTGGATGGAGTATAGTGGTCTGATCACTGCTCACTGCAGCCTTGACCTCCTGGGCTGAAGCGATCCTCCGGCCTCAGCCTCCTGAGTAGCTGGGACTGCAGGTACATGCCACCATACCAGCTAACTTGTTTTTTTGAGACGGAGTTTCACTATTTTTGCCCAGGTTGGAGTACAGTGGCACAACCTCAGCTCACTGCAGCCTCCGCCTCCTGGGTTCAAGTGATGCTCTTGCCCCAGCCTCCTGAGTACCTGGGATTAAAGACACACGCTGGCTAATTTTGTATTTTTAATAGAGTCGGGATTTCACCATGTTGGCCAGGCTGGTCTTGAACTCCTGACCTCAGGTGATCTGCCCACTGTAACCTCCCAAAGTGCTGGGATTACAGCCTGACCATAATTTTTAATTTTTAATTTTTTGTAGGGATGGTATCTCGCTATGTTGCCTAGGTTGGATTAATTTTTAGTTTTACCATCTATATGTGTATTTGTTTCAGTTACCTACTACTGCATAACAAACTACCCTAAAACTTATGGCTTGAAACAATCATTTTGCTGTATCTTACAAATTTGTGAATTACGAATTCAGTCAAGGCACATCAGGGCGATTCTTTTCCATGTAGCATTGATGGAGGTCACTCAGTGCCATTCAGCTGGCAGATGGATCCAAAGATAGCTTCACTCATAGGTCTTGCTTACACTTTGGTGTGGATGGCTGGAAGGCAGGGCTTAGCTGGAACTATCTACCAGAGTGTGTGTACGTGTCCTTTCTAGCATTGCGATCTGAAGGTAGTTGGATTTTCTTCTTTCCATTTCCATTTGGCAACTGAGATTTCCTAGAGAGGTGACTTCAAGAGGCTTGGGCAGAAGTTTCAAGCTTCTTACAACCTAACCTTAGACGTCCCCTTGTATTGGTCAGGCTGATCACCAAGACCAGAATGGATTCAAGCCAAAGGAATTAGACTTCATTTTTCAGTGGGAGAAATAGCAAAAAATGGTGGTCATTTTTAATTTGCTACCGTTCTTATAATAGTTCTAAGTTTTAAAATTGTATATAAAGTAATATCTGCAAACATTTTTGCAGTTTGCATCTTTTGATCAATTTTGTGGGACTCATGAATGTTAGTGTAGTTCATTTTTATTGCTGTATAGTTATTTTCATAGCTGTATGGCTTTATTGTATGGCTAGACCACACTTTATCCATTCTGTCATTGAGGAACATTTGTGTTATATAATGATGTTGCGGTGAACATTCATGTGTATGTTTTCTATGCAAGGATTTCTTTGTGTACATATATAAGAATTTTTCTAGGCTGTGTAAGAGTGAAATTGCTGGGTCACAGGATAAGTATGTGCATCTTAACATAACAGTCCAGTGCATGGTATTTTTGCTTGTCTTCTGTGTTTATATTAGTACACCATTGTGGTTTTAACTTACATTGCTTGGATCACCAGTGGATCTGATATATTTTCATATACATTTTGGCCATTTATTTTACTTTCTGAAGTACTTGCTCAAATGTTTTGTCCACTGTTCTTTTGAATTTTTCCCCCTTTTCCTGTATGATAACTGCTTGCTTTTAATTCTTTCATGTGCCTAGGACGTGGAGCCATTTTTCCTTTTTTGTTGAGACAGGGTCTCCGTCACCTAGGCTGGAGTGCAGTGGCACAATCTCAGCTCACTGCAGCCTCTATCTCCCAGGCCCAAGTGATGCTCTCACCTCAGCCTCCTAAGTAGGTGGGGCTACAGGTGGGTACTGCTACCATGCCTAGGTAATTTTGTTTTTGTTTTTTTTGGTAGAGATGGAGTTTCACCATGTTGCCCAGGCTGGTCTCGAACTTCTGGGCTAAAGTGATCCACCTTCCTCAGCCTCCCGAAGTACTGGGATTACAGCCGTGAGCCACTGCACGCCTCATTTTTCTATATTCAAAAAGTTTCATATATATGTCTTTAATCTTCTTGGAATTGACTATGAATAGTATGAGTGTAGGAGTTTTTTTCTCAAATGGGTATCCAGTTTTCCTAGGACCATTTACTGAAAAGTTCACTTCTCACTGTTTAGTGATTCCACCTCTGTCCATAAAAGTTGCATAGATCTTTTACTGTATCCTGTTTGTTGTCTTTCTATCGCTGTGTCAGTTGCACTGTCTTATTTACTAGAACATTAGAATATGTCTTGATAATAGAGAAAGTCCTTTTGTCTTGTCTTGGCTGTTCTTTGTTATAGTCAAATAAATTTAAGAATTGGCCTGTAAAGTTCTGAAAAGGACCTCTTGAAATTCTGAGATTGCAATGAATCGATAGAAAAATTTGGAGAATTGGCATCTTTACATTAAGTCTTCTAGTCTATGACAATGGTATAAGCGTCTGCCTCCTTTGCCCCTTAACGTAAATGTTTCTATAATCTGAAGATGGAACTAACAAGGTTTGGGTTGAAACCTCAGTTCTGCTGCTTATTGCCTTAGGACCTCAGGCAAGTCACATAAACTCTCTAAACTTCAGTTTTTTTATCTATAAAATAAGTGGTAATACCTACCAAGCAGAGTTATTAAGAGAATAAGGTATCATGTTAAACCCTGAGTGTGGAAACTAGTGCATAATAAATATCTCTTAGTGAATGGAATTAATATTATACTACATCTCTCTGTCGTCCTCTGAGTTTATGGGATATTCATTTTTAAACTGGGTGCCGTATAATTTTTTAATGTCCTTGTTAACAAATTTATCAAAGTAACATATGGGTAAAATTTAGGTGATGGGTATATGAATGTTCGCTGTGCAAGTTTTCAGTTTTGCTGTGTGTGAAGAATTTTCATAAAATTTTGAGAAAAAATAGCATGAAAAATACAGAATGTTTAAAAGACTTTGCTGTCTGTCCCTGCTGCATGTGAAATCACAGTAAAGCCAAGTTAAATCTGACTTTTTAGATTAAATGTTTTATTGAAACTATTAGCTCACACACATGTTCTTGTGGGCTGATTTAGTTCTAAATATTTCACATGTTGTTAGAGTCACTGAGGGTTTTTTTCTTTTTTTTTAAAGTTACGGAGTTCCTTTTCTCAATATTATTAACCTTATAAGATCTTCTTAAAATGTTTACAACACAGCTCATAATTAACTGATTTTTGGAGAGGTGAAAGGGAACTAAGTTCTTTTTTTTTTTCTTCTTTTAAATTTCTGAGATGGAGTCTTGCTCTGTCTCCCAGGCTGGAGGGTGCTGGTGCCATCTCAGCTCACTGCAACCTCCGCCTCCCAAGGTCAAGCAATTCTCCTGCCTCAGCCTCCTGAGTAGCAGGGATTACAGGCATGCACCACCATGCCTGGCTAATTTTTGTACTTCGGTAGAGACGGAGTTTCACCATGTTGGCCAGGCTGGTCTCAAACTCCTGACCCCGTGATCTACCTGCCTTGGCCTCCCAAAGTGCTGGAATTATAGGGATGAGCCACTGCGCCCAGCTAGTAGGGAACTAAGTTCTTTGGTACATTGGTTATCTATTGCTTTATTAACTGACTGTGCAAAAAATTAATGGCTTCAAGTAGTAATTCTGTCATTTGAGTTGGGCTCAGCTGAGCAGTTCTGCTGATATTGCCTGAAGTCATTCATGTATTTGTGTCTGGCAGCTATATTGGGGCTGGAGGGTCTAGGAAGGTCTCGTACTCAAATATCTGGTGCCAGCTCATCTGGGCCTTTCTTTTCACATGTTCTCATCATTCATCTGTTTAGTCCAAGCTTCCTTACATGTTGCTGGGAGCATTCCAAGAGGAGGAAGGAGGAAGCTTTAAGGCCTCCTGAGGCCGCTGTACAATTTCACTTCTACCACATTCTGT
Source organism: Colobus angolensis palliatus (assembly GCF_000951035.1). Lineage (NCBI taxonomy): Eukaryota > Metazoa > Chordata > Mammalia > Primates > Cercopithecidae > Colobus > Colobus angolensis. The sequence continues at coordinate 8,461,701 of NW_012120709.1, forward strand.
TGTGGATTAGTTTAGGCATGAACTGAAATGGAAGACTGTAGCAGAAATGGATCCTGGATTTTCTGTTACCTGTGTTTCATTTAATTATTTTGTTGCTTTCTCTCCCTCCCTGAGTTCAATTAAGTTGAGAAAAGTGTTCATTGTTATTACTGATGGATTATACTTTATTTGCTCTTCATTGAACATTTCAGTTAATTTACAGACTAGTAAATTACCTGAATTATCAAGTTACGTATGTGTATGTGGGTATTTATATACACAAATAGAGGTAAAGTAATGCAGGAGGCGAATACTTGCAGTGGCTTTAGGATGATTGTTATATTCCTGTGGTTCTTGCTTCCCAGAAATGTTTTCAGTGATTACACCACACGTATTCAGGTTTCTTATGAATGAACACTTAAGGAGCACTGCTTCACTGGAGGGTAATTAACACATTCTTAAACATTTCATTTCAAAAACAAAGCGTATATGTCTTTTTCTAAAGGCCCATGAAAACAAGTTTTTTTTTCTCTTCATAAAATTGAGTGATTATAAAAACTGATTTAGTCCATTGTAATTTTTTGTTATCCAAAAGTTGAATTTAAACAGTGAATCAGATTTCGGCACTGTGATTCATACTCCCAAAATGAGTAACATGATTAGCAGGATATTCCTAGTTGTTCTCTTGACTTTAAAAAAAAAAAAAAGTCCATGGTGACTCCTCCATTTTTGGTAGTGGAGTTGTATTGGGTCTATGAAGAGGCTTTGCAAGAAAAAAGAGCAGCTATTTATGGAGCATTTCTTCAGGCCTGCAATTTGAAGCTATTATAGCAAAGTTGCTGAGCAAGTCCGTGATTGCAGGCCAACAGTCACTCAAGCCCCCATCCTGCAGCCTGTGTGGAGTGAGTTCAGAACTACTGCTGTGCAAAGTTTGCCCTCTGCAGTGTTTATCAGTTGCCTACTTTTTAAAGAGCAGTGGGTTTCAGGCATTCTAAACCCACTTTGTTAACTGGTAGATTATTAAGCAGTTATAGGATATAAACTAGTTTTTGGGTTTTTGGAAAGTTGTTCAGCATTTAAGAATACAATGATTCCCCCATCCCCTTTTAGTTACTTAAAATGAAATCATCTTACCATAAAATGCAGACTTTTTCCAGCAGTTTTACTTACGCTTATAAAAACAGAAGTTGGGTTGTCTCTCAAAGAAATTATATCCTGTAGACCTGGAATCTATGTTTGAGGGGAATTTGATTTTAGATTTTAGATACCTTTGTTGCCTATCTATAAAAACATCATTTATTTCTGTGTAGGGGTTTGTGAGCTTTTTTTTTTTTTAAATGGTGACAGAAAATGAAAATAAGTGGCCTAATTGTGTTTTTTATCATCAAAGGATGAAATTGGCTTATCTGAATTTGGCTGGAAAATTTTATTTGGTATCAGCAAATGATGAACTGAAAATCAATGAGCTTTTATCTGTTCAGGACAATATTAACAGGGGTTTATCCTAAATAGGACTCTTCTAACCTGTGAATCTTACAACATTTTCACATTTTGGTGTCAAACTTTTAAAGCATGGTAGGTTTTCTGTATGTAGTCTGACAGTGTAAAAAAAATGGGTGGTGTTGCATGGTATTCTCTTTCCCTGTTAAAAAAAAAAAAAAATCTGTATTTTTCCATTGTTCTGGAAAAAAGTCAATTTTGGGAAAATTTCATATAACTACTAGAAAATTAGTTTTTAGCAATATCTATGATTTTCATTTCAAGAAAGCATCAATTGATAGGAATTATGTTTTAAGGATTGAAATCTGCTCTAAGTTAAGATTCTTTGAAAGTGTTCATATTTTATATAATAATCTAGGATATTTAAAAGTCGTATGGGCATTCTATAAAAGAGAAGTATTTCTTTAATCTGTTTCAGCACTCTCGCCCATGCCAACACAACTATGCATGATAGCAACACACACTAAAAAGAGAAAGAACAGTGTCATTGAAGGATGTCCCCCCAAATTACTAGGCCTTTAAAAAATGGCATCTTAGGCCCGGCATGGTGGCTCAGGCCTATAATCCCAGCACTTTGGGAGGCTGAAGCGGGCAGATCATGAGGTCAGGAGTTTGAGACCAGCCTGTCCAACATGGTGAAACCCTGTCTCTACTAAAAATACAAAAATTAGCCAGGCGTGGTGGTGTGCACCTGTAATCCCAGCTACTTGGGGGGAGCTGAGGCAGGAGAATCACTTGAACCTGGGAGGCAGAGGTTGCAGTGAGCTGAGATCCTGCCGTTTCACTCCAGCCTAGAGTGAGACTCCGTTTAAAAAAAAAAAAAAAAAGCATCTTAATCCCTAAATTCACTTGGATTTCAGTAAGGTTGGGTGAAATGGTGAGTTTCTTAACTGTGGCAGTTATAACTGAGATAAATTTTCTGGTTCTGTTACATAAATTGAGGACATTTCTATTTCACTAAATGGTGGCTTTTGGGAACTGGTCCTTAGATGTTATTGCCTCACTTTTGTGCCTCACCCCCATCTTTTCTGGAACTACTTAAATGAAATACACATTCCTTTAAGATTCAGCTCAGATGTTAATTCCCCTAAGGAGTCTTCCTAGATTTTTCCTGTCTAAAGTCTGCCTTGGGAGTCCCTCATTGCCTTTCATGACTAGACCGCATTGGGAATACGAATTTTCACTTTAGACTTGATGTTGTGTCCTGTGTGCCTAGCATAGTGATACAGCACAATATGAATGCTCACCAAAAAGAAGTTGAGAACCACTTTTAAATGTTATTTCCAGTCATTTCAGAAGCATTGAGTTATTTTTATCTGTTTTGGTGTCTTCATAAAGCTTCAGCACCATGCTCAGAGCTATGGGACAAGGATTGAGAGTGATGCAGTCCCTGTCCTTTGTTAGGAGGCAAGATGGGTGTAATGGTAAGAAGTGGTATGAAAAAATATCTAGTTGGCGCTAAACAACGTGGTAAGCCCTAAGTAATACAGCTTAGGAACTCAGGGAGGGGAAAAAAGAGAGACTTTCTTCTGTGTTGGAATTCTTGGAGAAGTTTGGTCTTTGGTTGTATTTGGATGATGGATAAGAATAGACAGAATAGGATTTTATTCTATATTGAATCCTTTTGTTGACTTTGCTTTATCTTTAATGGTTTTATAACACATAATTTTAGTATTTCTACATTTGGTTAAAAAAATTCCCTCTCATTTGAATTTTAGCTGCCTGATTGCTTATTTTCCTCCACTAGATGTGGTAAGGTCCATTGGGCTCACCCTTATGTCTTACGCACGTAGCATATATATTGTCTGGTATGCAATAGATATTTAAGAATGTGTTGTGCCGGCTGATTTACTGACTGAATTCTGGAGCGTTGTTTTCCTCATTTGTAAAATTCGGGGATTGGATATGTGATTCGTAAGAACCTTTCCAGCTATAAAATGCTGTGAAATTCAACAAAAAATTTCCTGTGAATTCCCAGGTCTATATATGTAAGTATTTTCTGGTGTGATAACATTGTATTTGCAGTGTTTTTCATTTAGAAAAAAGTATAATAAGTTTAATATATAAACGTTACCATTAATCCAGAAGACTTAGTAATAGGAGGAGTATTTTCAGAAGGATTTTTCTTACTGTGACTTAACCGATATTTTGGAGGAAAATGAAGAGTAAAAGCTCTAACAGTGACATAGAATTTAGGTAGAAATGAAGAGTGAGTTGATATTTAGGGCTGAAAAAGAGAGGGCCAACCTTTCTAGAGAAAGAATCAATGAGTAGATTTTGGTTGTAGTTTTGGTAAGAATGCAAAGTGATTTTAAGCAATATTTGTCCTGTTTGAGAAAATACTAACATCACAAATTGTTGATTATCTGTCAAACTGTAGAAAAGAAATTAAAGAAGTTTGAGATTTTAACTTGCAGCTGTTACTGATTTGTACTTCTCTCTTAGCACGAAGACTGAGGCAGTCACCATTCCTGACAGCCAAAAACGGGCCATCTTCAGTCTTCTGAGGGAAGAGCTATTCATTGATGTCAGAGCCATGGCATAGCCGGACACTTTCCATAGCTTTGAGAATCTATTCTTGATAGTCAGTTTTAGTTTTAGACTGTTTTGATTGTCAAGTACAACTCAGAATTTTTGTGTGTGTCACTTTCCATAGCTTTCAGAATTTATTCTTTATAATCAGTTTCAGTTTTAAATTGTTTGGATTGTCAAGTAAAACTTAGGATTTTTTTAAAAAAACTATTCAGGGCAATAATGAAAACTGCTGATGATTAGCTGCTTTATCCCTTCAAGTATATGGAAGAATTTTTATATTTTATGAGTAGGGTAATGATGTATACTTAGATTTAATTTCAAAGAACCATTTGTTGCTAATAAGATATTTTCAAACTTTTTTTTTAGTAATTGGACATTAAAGGAGGTTCCTTTTGAGCATATAACATTTGTTTTATGTCCTGCATTTGGTATTACTGCTTTAAAGTGAGAGCAACTGTGTCTTAAATACTTAGGTGTAGTCTCTTATCATGTGTTATCTCTTTTTTTTTTTTTTTTTTTTGTTGAGACAGGATCTCGTTCTGTCGCCCAGGTTGGAGGGCAGTGGCGCCATCTCCGCTCACTGCAAGCTCCGCCTCCCGGGTTCACACCGTTCTTCTGCCTCAGCCTCCCAAGTAACTGGGACTACAGGCACCCGCCACCACGCCCGGCTAATTTTTGGTATTTTTATTAGAGACAGGCTTTCACCGTGTTAGCCAGGATGGTCTCTATCTCCTGACCTTGTGATCCGCTGCCTTGGCGTCCCAAAGTGCTGGGATTACAGGCGTGAGCCACCGTGTGCCCGGCCTGTGTTATCTCTTTTAATCCTCTTCATAGTTATCTGTTTTATAAATTGGGGGTCTGCTTTGAAGAGGTGAAGTAACTTAAATAGGTTCACCCATCTGGGTCTGTGTCACTCCAAAGCAGGCCCTCTCTACAACCATTAAAAGTTTTTTTTGTTGTTTTCTTTTGTTTTTGTCCTTCAACAAGTTTCGGCATAGGTTAAGAGAAATGTAGACTATATTGTGTTTTCTGTAGTGTCTCATATGGCATACTTACTCATTTGGTGATCAGTAAATACTTGTTGAATTAAACTGGGGCACTTGCTATGTTCCTTAAAAGAAGTAGCATGAGTAAGGAAGAATTAAGTACTGATGCAGAAGCTCACCAGGTGATTCTGATGTATCCGTCCACTTACCAAATAGTTGTTGAATGAACTGGAAAAATTTCAGATTCAAGATACAATTGGTATGTACGTTTTCATATCATCAAATACATCCATCAGGCCGTGAGATGGGTGGACCCTCATTGTAAAAATGTGGAAATGTTCACCAGCATTAGCCAGCACACCCCCCATCTCTGCCCCAACCTTCAAGTTTCCTTGATTATTTTATGTATGTGTGATAATGTGTGATACTACTACTACATAAACTATAAAGGGCCATATATATATTCCCCTTTATTACCTGACTGTTGCTAACAGCAGGTCACATAGTGTAGGCATGAAAGGAAGGATACATACCCATCTTGTTTTATCTGGAAACCAGTGTTGTAATTGAACAGATTACTTGTGAGTACTTACACATTGACTTAGAAGTTGATAAAGATTTCATTTATGCTTGTGTTGCTCAGTTTTTATATGATAACTGTGAAAGCAGTAGCAAATTCAAATTGACAGTCATTTGTCGTAACCTCCTTAATGGAACTGTCCTGCTTGGAATGTCCCACTTCTGGGATTGATAAGCAATAGGAATGATTTCTTTCATAGTACCTGATTTAGATAAAGTGGCCTTCATCATGAAGACGTGTAAAGAAAATTAAGCAAATGTAGAGGCTGACAGGTATTTGTAGAGGGCATTCCAACCTTGGCAGTACAGCCTGAGAAGAGACAGGATGACCTCCAGGGTGTTTTCTGACTCCGGACCTGTGATGAAGAGTCCGTAAGTATAGCTGATTGAGCACTGAAAGTAGTGATACCAGAGAAACTCATTTTTAATGAAAAGTAAAAATTCTTGGCATTGTAGAAACGATATTTTATACCTATATATATATATAAATTCCAGTAATATTTTCTCAACTATGTACAGAATTGGTTCAGGTTATATAGTTCTTGTCATGCTCTTAGGGCCAAATTATTCCTATAGGAGTAAAATACATATTCAATTGCATTATTTAAATTGGAGAAAAAAATTAATTTTATGTAAAGAAATTTACCTTATGCTGTTTTAGAACCTCTGGTATTTAAAGTAAGTCAGCGGTTGTATGAGTTGGTAATGTGGCTTATTGATTTTATTAGGATGCATATTTTTAAAGAACCGAATAAGCTTCTGCTTTCAGGAATTCAGCCTAGTATTTCAAATGAGAGCTCATGTATTGCAACATTATTTATCTATTTTTGTAAAGGGCTGTTAATCACTTGGTGCCACCCTGTCTGAGTTGTGTGCTTGTAGATTGTTCACATGAAATCACTTGATATGGCATCTCATTTCTGCAAGAATTTTTTCTGTATTTTTAGCCCACCAGACTAGCGTGAAGTTAAATTATTTAATAGAAATGTTTAAGAGACCAGAAGCTTACTTTTAATATTGCAAATGTTGCCTTACCCTTTTTGGAATAGGTTAGTGTTTAAAAACATGTGTCGATGTAGTTATGCAATATAATTCATTTATACTACCTTTGGCCAAAACACACACATACACGCTCACACACACACACACTCATTCTCTCTCTCTCCTTCTCCTTCCCTCCCCCCTTGGCTATTTCTGAGCACAGAGTCTTTTGTTTAAAAGAAGGATTAGTATATCAAATTTGTTTCTATATTATATTTCTGGGTTTGAAGTTTTACTGGATACTTGGTTTTTGGTAGGGCTGTCATTTAATGCCTCTTGAATTATTCTGCAGGAGTATTAGCAAGAGTTGTAAACCGGAGTTCATATGTGAAATGTGAGACTGTGACCTCTTGATCCAGAGGCCAGGACTGTTGCCAACTGAACCATACCCTTCCTTTTCCTAAGAATAGAAGTGCTCTGCCTAATGATTGGAGTTCAGTTCAGTGCTTTTGGTGTTCTCCAGTAATTGGTGAGAATCTCACCAATTGGGTTTTGAGTGGCCAAGCAGTATTTCTTTGTAGGGATAAAGGGAGGTGTAATGTGAGTAATTTCTTTAAAGAGTTCATGAAGGAATTCTGGTATATCAGAAATACCACTGATATGTATGACCTGCTTCTGTTCCTGCCCCATAGAAGTTGCTATCAAATGTGGAAAGACACTGTGGAAAGAAGTGTCCATTTTTAATGTTAAATGTAACCAATTTGATAAGAAACCTATAATAATTGTATCATCTAGGTCTCTAATACGTGGAGACCTAAGTTCTATAAACTGTAAATATTGAACTGAGAAAAAAATGGAAGGTAAAAGACATTATTAGGACAAGTAAAGAATCAGGTTATTTGTGAGGCAGTAAATGTAAAATGTTGACTGTATTATTTAACCTATTAGTTTGAACTGTTCAAAATCAGAACTTAGCTTCACAAGTTTCCATCTGATGGACAGGATTAATAATACTTCATAAATTCAGTATTCCTGTTCTCAGATCCAAGATGCCTTATATATATTTCTACTTTCCTTACTCTTTTGCTCACTCATTTTGCTCATTGGACTTTCCAATATTTGCAGTGTTTTGATTCCTGACTGTCTTGAAGTCTTTCAGGACATAAGTGGCTATGAAACTGCCATCTGCCAGAGAGACTGAAAGAGAAACCCTCTTCCTTGACCCAGATAGTAAAGACAGATCATTTGATCAAAATTCAGTTAGGTCAAGTTAGTTAAGTCAGTATGTCAAGGAATCAGTTTACTTAGTTAAGTTATTTAAATTACATACAAGTAATGTACTTGGACAAGTCATACAACCACCTACAGATTAAGGTCCATAGCCTGGCCCCACATCACCTTTCTAAGAAGCCTCATCTCTCCCTCTCTCTTAATTAATGAAAAACAGATAGAGACAGGGTCTCACTATGTTGGCTAGCTTGGTCTTGAACTCTTGGTCCCGAGCAGTCTTCACACCTAGGCTTCCCAAACTGCTAGGGTTACAGGCATGAGCCACCATGCCCCAGCCTCTAGCCTCATCTCCATCTGCCACCTCTTCTCCTCACTCCTCTCTCCCTGCCTGTGAGACACCACCAATCAGGTGCACTAAAGAGATGCACCTCTTCTGCATGTTGTATATTCATGCATGCATTGGAGCATTGTACATGCTCTTACTACTTCGGCTACTTACCCTGAGAAGGTCTTACACACCCCTCATTTTTACTTTATCATTTAAGGCTCAGTTCTAACTCAAATGTGTCACAGTTTTTTTCCTGGAGCTCGTACTGATAACATTTGAACCCCTCCCTCATCCCAACTTTCATAGCATTACTTCACTCATTTTTATTCCTATAGCATTTCCTCAACTCTAATATGTCTATTTTTTACATTTTAACCTCTGAAATTAGGCTACTTCTTGTAATTCATGGGGTCTTAGTTTTGATTAAACAAGGTACTTCCATTCTGGTGCAGAATTGAGATTCTGTGCTTGCCTTGCTTCTGGAACTTGCATTCTTCGTTGGGTCCATATCTCTAATTCCTCTTCCAGCACAGCAACTCATTATGCTCAAATGTTGTTAAGCGGATTTAAAATACTGGCCGGGCGCGGTGGCTCAAGCCTGTAATCCCAGCACTTTGGGAGGCCGAGACGGGCGGATCACGAGGTCAGGAGATCGAGACCATCCTGGCTAACACGGTGAAACCCCGTCTCTACCAAAAAATACAAAAATCTAGCTGGGCGAGGTGGCGGGCGCCTGTAGTCCTAGCTACTCCAGAGGCTGAGGCAGGAGAATGGCGGGAACCCGGGAGGCAGAGCTTGCAGTGAGCTGAGATCCGGCCACTGCACTCCAGCCTGGGTGACAGAGCGAGACTCCGTCTCAAAAAAAAAAAAAACCAAAAAACAAAAGCGAAAAAAAACAATAAAATACTGTATCTGGCTTTTACTATATTCAGGGGAATTTCAAGGGCATGATTTGTTCTGAAATCTATCAATAATAACAATAATGACTAGCATTTAGAGAGTTCTTATTGTGTGCTAGGCACTGCTTTAATTCCTTTATTTGGTGCAACTCAGTGAGTCTTCACAGTAACTCTGTTATCTCTATTTTATTTTTGAGAAAGCTAGGGTACAGTTCAGCCAAAATCATAGAACTAAGAAGTGGCACACTTAGGATTCTAGCTCTGTTAATCTGGCACCAAAGCCCATGTAACCACTATTATATACTAAAATGTATTTGAATGTTTATTTAACCAGGTCTGCGCTTTGTGCTTTAGCTGCATTTTTTTTAATGTAATCCTCATTATAGCCTCATGAGGATTTATAGTGTAATATGCCAGAGCACTCCAGTAGTCATCTTTAGATGTAAATTCTAGTCTCTATTCTGATACTATGAAGAGATAAACATATTATAGTAAATTTCTACATGTACGTGCTGGAGTTTGAGGGCTAGTAAGATGATCTTTCTAGTGTTTTCTACCTTTTGAAATTATTAAATTTAATTGCTGAAATAAATCCAGACTCTGGTGGAAATGAACTAACATTGAGCACCTTTTATGCTTAAGGCAGGTGCACATTATCCCTATTTACAGATGAGGAGAGGAAGTTTAAAGATTAAATAATATGACCAACTTATTGAACAAGAAGTACAGGCAGAATCAGTTTCAGCATTGGATCTCCACCCCTGAGAATGGCTTCTACACAGGCAGAGCCTCTGTGACATTATTTTTATTTTTGGGGTTTTTAGGAAGTCTTTCTTCTCCACCATTCTTTTATTCCACCATTAAGGTAACTAGATCATTAGCTGTCCTTTGCTTACTACGTATTTTAATTATATTCAGCAGCTTTTACTAAACATTTTGTAACCATGTACATATTACTTAATGTTAACCACACCATTTCTCTGCCAGCTATACCATGGGCTTTAAAAACTGGCATATTAGAGATACTAGAATGATAGTCATGTAAAAGGAGAAGAAAATGTCTACTATGTAGATTTTAGAAATTATTGGAGTGTATTGTGGAAGTTAAAGTTTTACAAAGGATTTTTGAAAGCATCTTTGAATTTTCTAGATTGATGTTAACTTTATGACTATCCTTGGTTATTTAGAATAATTAACAGAGTACAGTCTGTATTAGACACTTAAGAATTTTGAATGGTTTTACTCTGTTTTAAAATTCTAGCCAGTTTTATAACATATGAAGTTAATAGAGCATGCTTAAAATTGGGAAACTTTGGTGTTTCTTAGTTGACTTATAAGAAATTGCAGCTTTTTTTTTTTTTTTTTTTTTTTTGCTCTGTCGCCCAGGCTGGAGTGCAGTGGCCGGATCTCAGCTCACTGCAGGCTCCGCCTCCCGGGTTCACGCCATTCTCCTGCCTCAGCCTCCCGAGTAGATGGGACTACAGGCGCCCGCCACCTCACCTGGCTAGTTTTTGTATTTTTTTTAGTAGAGACGGGGTTTCACCGTGTTAGCCAGGATGGTCTCGATCTCCTGACCTCGTGATCCGCCCGTCTCGGCCTCCCAAAGTGCTGGGATTACAGGCTTGAGCCACCCGCACCCGGCCTAAAATTGCAGCTTTGATCTCTGAGCTGCAAGTAAACATCTGACTTGTCTATAAACACATGGTTTCAAGGCTTTGGGGGAGCCTAAGAAGATCATTGGTTTGAGAGCTGAAATAAGTGTCCATTTATGACACTTATGTTTCTGCAAAAAGAGAAGCTTTGGATTAAGTTTATCTGAGAAATCTTGTGTAATAGACAAGAACTGAAAAAACAAGAGCTATAGCAAAGACTTATATGGTTTACTGATGGTTCACTCAGTTCAGTAAATCCCATGTACTTAAAGTGTTCTTCACGCTGATGATTTTTGGATGGCATTAATGTGTCTGGTTTAAGGATCCCATGAGAGTTCATGATACTCAGTATTGGTGTGAACTCGAGGGTAGCCATAGAGCACTAGAATCATTATAAGGTATTTATTCAATATATTTTTAAGATAGTATTTATCTTACTGTTCTCTGGACAAGACATCAGTATCTGAAATGCCTTTCCTCACCTTCTGTCTGTTCTTGGTCATTATATCAAGCTACTTTTAAGAACATATACAAATTATGCCTTTTATTGCACGTGTAGAGATTTAATATAGGAGGAGATGTTTGAAAATATATAAAAGCCAAAAGAACAAATAAATGATCTCGTAACCCATTGATAACATACTGGCTGTATATTTTCAGACTGTTTAACTATAATCTTTGAATATTGCCAAACGTTCTCTAGTACAGTTATAACTATTTGTTGTTCCACTAGCTGCATATGATAGAGCCTGTTAAAATACTACATTTTTACTACTTTGTGTGGTATTTTGATATCTTTTACCTCTTCATGTGTTGCTATGTAGTTTTTGTTAGTTACAGTTTGAAATATGAGTTCCTTTTGGTTATTAAAGTGACCCTTCTGGGCAAAATGCAATACTGGAGGATTTGGAGGAAATCTTGTTCCTATAAAGCAACAAATTGAAGGTATACTAATGCTATGTAACCCGAGCGCATTTAGATAGGAGATCCCCAGCCATTGGGGTCAACCTACAACTTCCTGAACAAACATATTTTAGAGCCAGGCTTTGAAGGAGCTGTAGGATAAGAGAAGAAAGAGGCATGGTTTGTACAGGGAGATGGAATACAATGGATATGATATGTATATTGGATTAGAAATTGATAGGACACCTTCAAGAGAGAAAAGAAGCTGGTGAGATAATGGGTTCAAAATGAATGTTAAGCCAGGAGATGGATAAAAGAGGAAGGCAGGTTTATTGTCAAGAGAGGGGAAAGACTAACATGAATTGGGTTGAAGATGTGGCTTGTGCGGCAGGGAGTACACTTTAAGTAAGGTGTATGTGAATGATTGGCCAAACTTGTTATTGCTGAGTATAGAAAGTAAAAACAGAAATTATATGTAAATAACTTAATACTGCTTTTGTGATCATGGAAAACTAGGAAGAATTTGGGAAAGGAACGATGAATACCTTTGTTTTCAGTTATATAAAAGATTAAATTTATTTTCCTCCTCTTTCTTGTTCTCTTGCAACTTTGGACTCCAGTTAGAGACTGGATCTCCGTTATTCTGTACCTCACATCACCTGGCATGATGACTTTGCCTATAGTTGTTGCTCAGGAACATTCATTAACTAATTGCATATATGAAGAAATACAGATTACTGGAGCACATCTTTTCACTCCTCTACTGATATTTGCTAAAAAAGAGATTTTGAGTAGTGTGTTGTTTTTGTTTTTGTTTTCGTTTTTATTTTGAGACAGAGTCTTGCTCTGTGGCCCAGGCTGGAGTGCAGTGAGGCTATCTCAGCTCATTGCAACCTCCATCTCCTGGGTTCAAGCGATTCTCTTGCCTCAGCCTCCTTAGTAGCTGGGATTACAGGCATGTGCCACCACGCCTGGCTGATTTTGTATTTTTACTAGAGACGAGGTTTCACCATGTTGGCCAGGCTGGTCTTGAACTCCTGACCTCAGGTGATCCTCCTGCCTTGGCCTCCCAAAGTGCTGGGATTACAGGCGTGAGCCACTGCACCCAGCCTGCTTACTACTTTACACAGAAATTAGAGGTATCGTTTTAGTGTCTCTTGTCTTTTGTCTGCCAACCAAGAAGTTTCAGAATGTTTTGATCTTTGGTCAAGTAAAGTATTGCCAGTCAGTGTCTTGGGAGATTTTAAAGTGATGACATAGTGCTTAGTTATCTTAAACAGCAAATTGTCGAGATATAAAATCTATTCTCAAATAGTTTAGTTACCAAGTTAAGCCTGCATTATATAATGTATTTGATTGTCTAATGGTTTCACCCAAATCTTTTTCTCCCTTTAAATGACATCCTCAAGTGTAGGGATTCTGTCTTCTACTACTCATTTTTTAGCCCCCACATGTCTATAGAATTGTGTATGGCTTGCAGTAATTTAAAAATACATGTATTGGCTTAATTTATGCTTTAAACCTTCAAACATTAAAAAAAAATTAAGTCATATTAAAAATATTAATAGAACCTTGTCAGAAATTTTTTACACGTGCAAATCTTTTTTCAATGAAAACACATACATCCAAATAGTATTTTTTTTTGGAGACAGAGTCTTGCTCTTTCACTCTTACTGGAGTGCATTGGCACGATCTCGGCTCACTGTAGTCTCCGCCTCCTAGGTTCAAGTGATTCTCCTGCCTCGTCTTCCTGGGTAGCTAGGATTATAGGTGTGCACCACCATGCCGAACTAATTTTTGTATTTTTAGTAGAGACGGGGTTTCACCATGTTGGCCAGGCTGGTCTCGAATGCCTGACCTCATGATTCACCCGCCTTGGCCTCCCAAAGTGCTGGGAATACAGGCTTCAGCCACAGTGACCAGCTGAACATGGTCTTTATTCTTAAGACTAGAACAGTACTTCTCAACAAGAGATGATTTTGTCCCTTTTCTTCCTGGGTACATTTGGCTATGTCTGGAGATATAGTTGGTTGCTAGAATCATGTTAAGCCTTTTTTCAGCCAGAGGGCTTTAGTTGAAATGTGCTTGGGTTCTCTCATTTAAGTGGTACAGAAATCACATCGCTGTAATTTAGCCCATGGTTTCCCCTTGCCTCTCTTTCAAGAATGCTTCTCCAGTCTCTCTAGCTGGCTAATTTTATAGATTATTCAGCCCTCCCTTCAGAGGCTATCACCTTTGTGTGTCCTCCTCTGTATCGCTAGGTTGTACCAAGAACCTTTCCATAAACACCCTAAACCTTTTTCTATCCTGTCATTTTATATTCATTCATAGATCATTTTATATTCCTTTCTAACCTCTATCATTTTATATTCAAGTTTTATCTTTATGGATCTTTCCCACTAGAAGATAAGCTCCTCCAGTTCAGGGACTATGTGTTACTCATTTTGATGTCAGCAGTACTTGGCACTCAGTAGGTGTTCAGTAAGTGCTTTAGACAAACCGTAGCTCAGATAATATTGTTTGGCTTAGGTTTCGTGTGGTTTTTTTTGGTGGTATGGAGAGGGTTGGGATTGTGGAGAGAGAAGCTGATTGACAGGAGACTTGAATTCTAGTTCTGCCTGCATTAGTGCCATCACCTCAGGCATGGTTGAGCGGCCGGCCGTTGTAAGCTTTAATTATGTACAGAGTGAGGGAGGATTGGGCTACAAAGTTAAGAGGAGCAATCATCCCATAAGCTGTGTATCACAGCTCACTTAACTGAGGCCAGACAACCTTATTGAGCACAGCTGTGTGTCCAGGAATAAACAGGCTTCAGTGTAACTGCCAGATGTTTTCCCCATAACTTAAGACAACAGATTAGAAACAGTAGTTAATAGGAAATCCCAAGCACCTGGGAGTCCAAATGAAGCGGTCCTTTCACTTATCTGTGAAGGAACTTTGGGCCTATACTGTCTTTATTGATGGCCTGAATAAGTGAACTATTATTGTATTCAATCTGGTTCATATATAGTCTTCAGTAACTGTTTCTCACCTGGCTAATGAAAAGCTAGCTGTAAGATGCTGATGAAACAGCTTTTGTAGTGAGTTGTTTTTCAGCCTCTCAGTCATTGACCTGAAAGTAGTCATAGATGCTGCTTCTACCAGTGACCCCGATGTTAGCAGTTGTTGGGGAGGTGACAGGTAAGGCGGTGGCCATGTGCCTTTCACTCTGGCCTCTGTAGATTAGCCTCATTGATTTGAGAGGTAAGTCTGGGTTTTGTCTAGGGAAAGCCAGGCTACTCTGTGAGTCTGAAAATTCGTGTTTTAGTCTCATTGTGGGCCCTTAATTAAATGTCCATTTCTTTTTGTATAAAATGAAACAGTTGGTCAGGTGGTCTCCAAGTTTCCTTCCAGCATTGTATTCTTCTGTGTAAGTTTGCCCTTCGATTTCAGCAATTCTATTTTTGTTTGCTTAATCACCAAATGAAGCCATTCAAAAGGTTAAACTATTGAGTGTTTCAAAAGATTCAGATTATGCCTGGAACATAACGGAGTAATCTGAATATATTTGAGTGTTGGCTTCAATTAGTAGAAGTAAGTTGGGCTGTCTTTGGGTAATTAAAGGGAAACTTAACAGCCTTTCTTGGAAATATATGTATTCTGGGTTTTTCCTCAGAAATACAGGAGAGGAGCATCGGATCTGTTAGCTGCTGTGTGGAGGCTGAGAGAGCTCAGGGAAACCTTCCTAAGAGTAGATGTTTGAGCTGGCCTCAAAGACTTAACAGGAGAGGAGTGAGAATAGGAAAGGAATTGAAGGCGGAGGTACTGTGTGAACAAGGGCATGGAGACATGACATAGTGATCTGTGGCTGAAGTTACCTTTCTGGTGTGAAGTGTTTTTTATATTTTGAGAACTTTCCAATTTTCCTTTTCTCTTAGATTTTAGTCACATCTCCACGTGGACTTCATCTTTATAGACTGAGGTGTTCCAAGTCCAGTTAGGCCTACTCTTTGTTCCATCCCTTAAGCCATTTTCTTAGTTCATCTTTTGTGTAGCAGTTACATGTCAGTCTTGAGCAATAGTGACCAAAATTTTCCACAGTATCACAGATATGAGTGATCCACAGATAGTTAAAGTCACTGCCCACTCTGCCACTGCTCCTCCCCACCACAGTTGTAGTGGACAAAACATTTTATGAAAGCTCTTACGTGTGTAGAACTTTGTCTTCTTTTTAAAAAAGATAGTAGAGAAGTCATCTTTCTTTTATATTTCTTAGCTATGTCAGTCTTCTCACCTTAAAATCCAAGAGTGTTTTCTGATACAGCATTAAAGTATCAGTTATTTTCTATGCATTTATTATACGTGAATTAGAAATTCAATGAAGTGAGTTCTGTGGATAACCAAATTGAGTTCCTGCTTCAGGAACCTTTCTCAGTAATTATTAATTATTTTAGCTATTGGAAGAATTTTGAAAAGAATTTCAATGAAACTCCTAATATATTTGCTGTACTCAATTATCTTTCTTCCAATTTAGTAAACAGCCTTTTTACTTACTTTTTCCCAGAGCTTGAGTTTATTCTTAGTGAGCTGCCTGGCATTTGACATCTGACATCTTAATGAGAGACTAGAAGAATATTCCTCTCCATACAGAGGAACTCTTAAAAAAAAAGAAAAAAAGTCCGTAAGACCTAGAAACCTGTGAACACACGCTCTGTGTAATCCTCATATAAGTAACACTAAAGATCAAACCTGCTAGCATGGGTCTCATAGATTGAGGCAGTCTCTAAGTGATCATGTTATTTAATATTTACAGTGTAACCTTTTTAATAATTTCTTTTTAATGACCATGACTATAACTATTAGTAACATTTTCTACCAATATCCAGAAAAATTCCCCTCAAAAAGGTGATAATATATTTCATAGTATAATGGAATTTCATAGTCATTTAACTTGAGAGATTCAAAGAAGAAAGCTGTATTTTCACTGATAGGATCACTTTTCACTGCAGCTTAACAGAAAGCAAGTTGAATCCTAGTTTTCAGCCTGAACAAATGTTCTGATTCTGGTGACCTAGGGAATTTAAAGTAGCTTTGTATGATTATACCACGCTGTGTTCTCTTACTGTCTCTCTGTAAACACGTTAAATCCAGAGGAGACAGCAAGGAGACATTTAATCTGTATAATTTGATATTGAAAGACTACTGACTCTTCTAAGTAAGCCAGTCCTATAAGCTTGATTTGTATGAGTGTCTAGCATTTATTTTCTTTTAAAAGAATTATACATGCGTGTGTGTGTATATATGTATGTGTGTATATGCATATATACAGAGAAAACACAGCATGTTATAATCATACAAAGAGATATTAATGGAAGAATGATGGGTGACTATTGCAAGAATTTTGGCCATGATTAAAAGAATCCCATCACTCTTTTGCCACATATGAAATCCACAGATCTGGTAAACCGCCTTAATATCTGTCATAGTCCTACATGTAAAATTTATTCATTAATTTATTATTATCACCAGTAACCTTTATTTAGCCAGGGGTTCCTTTACTTACTTTAAAGTAATTTGTTACTTATTGGTAATTTAACCCCCAGTGTGTTTCTAACATTTGAAAACTTGAATGTTGCCATAAATATGCAATGAATATGGTTTCAGGTTTGTAGCTAAATATGATTCCCTCACAGCACACATATGAGCCAAAAGACTGAACAGTGTTGACATCAGGTATTATTTTATTTACTTTAAAAATGGTTATATGGATAACATGCTTTGTTTGGCACAGCACAGTAGGCAATCAATAGGTGAAGTATTTGTTCCTGTTTAATGGTGGTCTATTATATATCACAGCTGCTAAGTAGAGGTTCAGAAAAGTCAAATTACTTCACTGAGATTGGGTAACCTAGCTCCCAACCTAAATAAATCTAATGCCTTTCCACCACTGTCCTGCCCTCTCTTCTGATGGTGGAAGCCCTGAAAGCATTAGCAAAGTTTCAAAGTTATCTAAATAACATTTCCTAAAATGACATCTAACAAATAATGAAACATCAAAGTAAAATAGATGTTTTGTATCATTTATTAAGTAGTTAAGACTGTGCTTAGTATCTATTTGTATAGAAACCATGTCATTATTTGACATACATTATGTATAGAATATGTAAAAGTTAAATTGTTTTATGTTTTGGGGTCCCTCCGCAAGTTATTTTAGTAACAATATGAATCTTTTTAGATGATTGAAGACATTCTGTAGTGTTACCAAACTTGTTAAAAGTAAGTGGTAAAGAATACAGAAGGTTTCTTTTCTGTTTGTATTATTTTCATCAAAATGGCTGGAGGAGGAGTGGGTTGTGTCAGCAGTTTATGTTACAAGTTCCATATACACTTTATTTTGATGAAGACCATTTGCCCATTTAGCTAAGAAGTGTTTAGTGTGGGTTTTCCTGACTCTCTTCCTGGTGATTTACCCTTTGGGAAACGTTTCCCTGGCTGTTAGACTTGTGTTGTATTAATATTTTGGGTGGCTGAAGCCCTGTTACGTTGTTAACAATTGAAAATTTGAATGTAACCATAAATATACAATGAATGTGGTTCCAGATTTGTAACTAGATTCCCTCACTGTAGTCGTATGAGCCAGCCAACTGAACAGATCCTTATTTGGAAGCCACTGGTGTCTGATGTGGCCACAGAACACTGATTATAACGTTGTTTGACTGCCTAAACCTGTCTTCCTTACTGGTCCTTGGTTGAGAGCATTACTCCCAAGTCATGTCATGACAAATGAGGTCAGAGTTGGTACCCATCACATTTGTTTCATCTTCACACTTTTTGTTTTTATTCTGTGCCTAGACTGACAGTTATAAAATGAAAAGATAATACTGCCAGTGTCTCTAACCTGTATAAGAAAGTTCACTTCTTTTTGACATCTGACATGTAGTAGTTCCGTTTAAAATAGTATTTGCTCAGGAATGTCAGTTTAAGCAAAACAGTAGAACATGAGAAAACCACTAACCATCTTTTGAAGAAGTTGAATTCCTAATTTGGCTCATTTGGGTAAATAAGTGTCATATTGTATGTAAGGATCCGAGATTATGAAAGAACATGTAAAACTGCTAGGTCAATTATTTTCCTAAAATAACTGTTATTTGTAAAGATACCCAGGTGTGCTAATAAGTCTCCCCTGCTAATTTTGATGCAGGTTGTTTGGGAATCACATTTTGAAAAACATTCACAGTACACTTTCTGTAACTAAAATTTCTCAGGGCTGTTTTTAAATTTCTTTTATTTTTAGTTCTGCCATTTCTGTTTTCTTCCCTTTTCCCGGTAAGGTGATTATTACAAAAAGAGCTAGGTGGACCTTGTAATTGGAATTCTAGTCTTTGTTTTCAGTTCATACTCTAATGACATCTATGATTTTCTATATCATGAAATCAGGACAAATACAATTGTTGAACTTTTGGGAGGAATATTCTCAGTCACTATGGCATTAGGAAAAGATGTTCAATTTTGCTGAACATAACTTCAGATAAATGCCATTTGGAATCAAGATTGAGAGAACTGTGTTTGCTTCAGGAAACCTTCACTTGAGCTTTGGCATTATTCTCATGGCTGGTCCATCCTCATCCCTTCCTTAGGGAGTAATCATTTCTCAGGGGAGATGTGTTATATGTAAACATGTCAGCATGTCACTTTTTTTATTTGTCAGCATGGTTAAGTTGTGTTTAAATTGGTTTCATGCTTGCGGGCAAATGTTAATTTTATCAAACCTAAAGCTATAGGGTCAGATTATAGTGTGGTGTACAGTTTGTAGACTTACAATAAATGGTCATCTTTGATTTTATGAATTTCTGCTCATAGTTGTTCATAATTTTAACTCATTTACAGCAGTGATAGCTTAATTATTTAAATTTCAATTTAAGATTCTGATTTCCTGTAATGCAGAAACTGTATTACCATAGAGGCAAAATGTATAAGTCTTGTCATGCATATCAAGGAAATATAGTATATGCATAATCACTGAATTTTTGAGGTTCTAGAAATAGTCCACCGTGGGCATATGCAAATATAGAAAGCGTATAGTTGTGGTTTAGGAACTGTGGCTCATGGAAGGATTAGATTGAACAATGTATCATTGTTCCTAGAGTCAATTAAGTGTGTAGGTTTAGCTAGTTTGGGAACAGCCTCTAGCATGTGACTCCGTAACACTTGCACAGCAAACATGGGCTTGATAAGTGAGCAGTAAATCTGGGCTGATTACCTACTCCCACTATAGCCATCGTAGTATTTTGAGGGTCTGACAATATTAGAAGCTTAAAACATTCTTCACAGCATTTTATGTTATTCCTGGTTTTCCAGTTTTAATCTTACTGTTTCCTAAAAGTCAATTTTTCTTAATAAAAAAAGAAACTAGTTGGTCACTTGATTTCTCATTAAATATTAGGCTTTGGGGTCTTAAATATATTTAAGTTAAATTTTCTCACTTTTCTTCAGGGAAATGGGTGACTTGGTTGCCCAGATGTTATCTTTGTTCACCTTTATCAGAAAAAATTCAGTGTCTGAGCAGGTCACTATCATCAAAAGCACGTTCTCTTTTCCCCTTACAACACAATGAAGACATTTTTTTTTTAGACGGAGTCTTTTTCAGTTGCCCAGGCTGGAGTGCAGTGGCACGATCTCGGCCCACTGCAAGCTCCGCCTCCTGGGTTCATGCCATTCTCCTGCCTCAGCCTCCCAAGTAGCTGGGACTACAGGCACCCGCCGCCACGCCCAGCTAATTTTTTGCATTTTTAGTAGAGACAGGGTTTCACCGTGTTAGCCAGGATGGTCTCGATCTCCTGACCTTGTGATCCACCCGCCTTGGCTTCCCAAAGTGCTGGGATTACAGGTGTGAGCAACCGCGCCCAACCAAAGATGGTCTTAAAGGTGTGTTAAGGGCTTAAACACTTGACAGCTGCATTTTTTTAAAAAGTTTCTAATTATGATATTAGCAGTGTCCATAAAAAGCTTCTATTTATCGTTTGTAGATTATGTTAAATTCCTAACGCCTAATTTGTGCCATCTGACATCACGAAATCTTAGCAGATTTGGAAGGAACCAGTTTGTTAGGTAGCTGTGCACAGGTACAAACGATCTGAGATTACACTGCTGGGATTTTGTGAAAAATCGATTTTACAAGTTTTTTAGTTTAGAAGAAACGTATTTTCAAAAATGGGTTATGAAACGAGGACAAAAGATACAATATAGTTAGGTTTAAGTTTAAAAACAGCTTCATTCTACTGATACTAGTTCTAGATTTTAACGAAGATGGAATCATTTTACAAACAGAGTTGCAGAGGATGCTTAACTCATATGTCATTCTTAAAACAATGTAAATGATCAAATCTCAAAGTAGTATCTAAGGCAGGGCTTCTCAAACATTAACGAACATACAGAGGATCTCATTAAGCTGTAGGTTCTTCATCAGTGGGTTGGGTGGAGCCTGAGGTTCTGCAGTTTTAACTAGCTCCTGGGTGTGGTCAGTGCTGCTGGCCCAAGGCCCACACTTCGAGTAGCAGGGATATGAAAGAATTGATAGTATCCGTTCTTTGAGGTTTCCAAACCTTATCACAGTATCAATGTTAATCTCTTTCTTAGTATATTATTTTTAGTAATTTATTTTACTAACCTACATGAGTACTAACCTCCTACTAGTGCTTTCACAAATTAGCATTATAAAATTATAATCCTAAACTTTGTAGATGTAAGAAAGTCATCAGTGTTTTCATTACTGTAAAACCCATTTTGATTATGTTGTTCAGTGTTCCTTAAATAAGGGTTATAAATTCAGCATTTGAAAATAAAACACACAACCAAGAATTTGAAGTGTGTCTTAGAATTTATTAGGATGAGCTTTGACTAATACTTAAGAAATATTGTTTATTCTTTGCTTTGGTTTATATTGACAGATCTGACTGTCTACGGCTTAGGTAAAAATTGATTGTATGGAAAGGTTTTTTAGCAATTAATATTTTGTGGCATTTGGTTATAGGAATGAGATTTTTATTTTATTTCCAAATTATTATGTTACTTCTCTTCCCCTAGGAGCCAGTATGTCTACACTTGCTGAGTTCCTTTTCTAGTTCATTCTCTCTGTTTTTTTTTTTTTTGCTGGTGAGGTATTTATTGACAGATCGCAGTGCTACACAGGTTCTCAGAGCCCAGCCAGCCAGCAGGTACCCAGGGCGCAATGCTCGGCCTGTGGCAGGAGGGTCTCCATTCACATGTCCAGGCTTCTAGTTCATTCTTTCTCTAAGCTGATAGCTCTCTGCAAGTTGAAGTAATGGTCCAGAAACATTTTTATCATTTCTATTCCTTGCCTTCAAACCTGTAGTGTCTACCTACTGCATCTCTTCATTACTTATCGGTGAAAACCAAACTCCTTTTAAAGCTCTTAAACTAGGCCCGTCATCTTCACTTAAGTGAACTCTTATCTCATTTTTAACGAAACATCTTCTTGGCCCATTCACCATGAAGTTTTTCTATTTTAAATATTGGGGTAGCAACGGAATGAAATATTTGAGGGCTTTTTGTGTACCAGAAGTCACAGTCCCGGTTGCTTTTATGTATGTTGCTGAATTTAATTACCTCAACTCTGGAAAGTAAGTAAATAAATCAACCCCACTTTATTGAAGGTGGAGCAGATAGATAAAAATGGCCCACACAATCCAGATTGTCACTGGCAGAGCTGGGATTGTAATATATGTCTGCCTTACTTTTCCACAGAGGAGGCTTCTAAAAGGAGGAGGCTTCTAGGTCTTTAAAAGGCTGGATAGAAATCAGGTGCTTTGTGGACAGTTGGGGAAAACATTACCTCTGGAGGAAGAGTAGCCTCAAGAAATGTAGCAGATATTTCAAAAGAATCAAAAATCTATATTAAGTTTGTATAGAAGACAACACTTGATTTACATAAAGGATTGTTTTTTTTTGAGACAGAATTTTGCTCTTGTTGCCCAGGCTGGAGTGCAATGGCGTGATCTTGGCTCACCGCAACCTCTGCCTCCTGGGTTTAAGCGATTCTCCTGCCTCAGCCTCCCAAGTAGCTAGGATTATAGGCATGCGCCACCATGCCCGGCTAATTCTGTTTTTAGTAAAGACGGGGTTCCTCCATGTTGGTCAGGCTGGTCTTGAACTCCCGATTTGAGGTGATCCACCCACCTTGGCCTCCCAAAGAGCTGGAATTGCAGGCCTAAGTCACCGCGCCCAGCCCAGCATATTTTTTTAAAGCTTCAAACCACCAACTTAACCACGTAGAAATAATAAGCATAATACCGCCATAACCAATTTCTCTCTTTACCAGTGCTATCAGTTAGCAAATCACGAACATTGTGTGTTATGTATAGTATATGTAGCTTTCTGTTCTGACAGCAGAGTTTATGTGCTAGTTCTGGATTTGTCTTAATAGATGATTTGAAAAAGAAATTTAAAAAAACATTTAAAAGGATTCTGGTTTTACTGACTGATTATTCTCTGTAAAAATTCTACTCGGCTAGCAGCAAACTATCATTTTAGAAAATCCCTTTTCTACTTTGAGACCAGTGAGATGGAGTGACAAGAACTCCTGAGCCAGAAGCTAAAAGACGTGTTTTTAATCCTGGTGATACCACGTAACTGGCATTGCAGTTGCCAGTAACACGAGAACTTGCTTAACTTTCAGCAGCCAATGAAGTTATTTGCTTGCTTTCTTACCTCCTGTTACAGTGGAAGCAATGCTTTGTATCCTGTTCCTTCCCGCTCTCTGAAGGATGACTGTGCCCCATCAATAATCCCTTCGCACATCTTCAGCTACTTTGTGTTCACATTTAAATACTTGTGTCCCTTCCTCTTGAAAAAACGAAAACTCATAACCATCTAGTTAGCTTTTTATTGATTTCCTGTGCACAACTGAATTTGTCTGCTTCTTTACTTCCTACTCACTGTACTCTCACTGCCCCACTGAAATGGCTGTTGTCCAGTGTCACCAATAATTTCTGTATTGCTAATCCTAGTAGGTCAGCAATCCTTATTTGTGATTGCATTTTTGGAAAAGGTAGGTGTTGCTAAAGTCAGTAGGGCTACAAAGATGTTTAGAGAAAGTTTGTGATGGCAAAAGAAAATAGCTTTCTTTTTATTAATTTATTTGATAAATATTTATTGAGCGCTTTTCGAGTCATTGACCATATAGTACTAGATAAAGTGGACAAAGTTCCTATTTTTCTAGAGTTTATGTTCTCATTGGGGAAAACAGGCAAACAAAATAAGTAAAATATTATCAAGCAAAAATAAAGTCAAGCAGAGGGAGTTAGGAGTTTGGATATGGTGAATTTTAGATGATATGGCCAGCAAAGGCCTTACCAAGAACATGACATTTGAGCAAAGACAGGGAGGTAAGAGAAGGCACCATTGCGGGTATCTGGAACGAGTGAACCTGGCAAGCAATTTGTTTGGTCTTAGCAAAAATAGTTCGTTTGTGATATGCAGTGTTTTTGTAGAGTCTTTGTGGTTAAAAAGAAGGATTTTGTGTGTGTGTATAGTTGACCCTTGAACAATATTGATATGGCCTGTATGGGTCTACTTATATGTGGATTTTTTTCAATAAATATATTGGAAATTGTTTTGTAGATTGGTGACAATTTGAAAAAATTCAGATGAACTTCATACCCTGGAAATAATCAAAAAATTAAGGAAAATCTAGGTGTCTCATGAATGCATAAAATATATAGAAGACAGTAGTCTGTTTTATCATTTCCTACCATAAAATATATATAAATTTATTATAGAAGTTAAAATTTATCAAAACTTTTACACACCCCTGTGAAGCAGAGAAGAGTCATGGCATTAGAAGAAAAAGTTGAATTCCTTGATAGGTAGCTGTGATTGTCACCATTTCAGACAAACGATTCATCTTGTAAACAAAGGATATAAACTTAATGGTATTGGTATTGACAGATACAATACAGTACTATAAATGCATTTTCTCTTCATGGTGTTCTGTTCTGTTCTGTTCTGAGACAGGGTCTCACTGTGTTGCCCAGGCTGGAGTGGCATGATCTCAGTCCACTGTGTAACCTCCACCTTCTAGGCTCAAGCAGTCTTCCCACCTCAGCCTCCCAAGTATTTGGGACCACAGGTGTGCACCATATGCCTGGCTAATTTTTTATATTTTGTGTAGAAGTGGGTTTTGCTGTGTTGTCCAGGCTGATCTTGAACTCCTGAGCTCAAGTGATTCACCTGCCTCAACCTCCCAATGTGCTGGAATTACAGGTGTGAGCCACCATGCCTCGCCTTTTGTGGTTTTCTTAATAACATTTTCTTTTCTTTAATTTACTTTATTGTAAGAATATAATATATAAATACAGCATAATGGACTGTCAACAGTAGGCTGTCAGTAATTAAGTTTTTGGGAATCAAAAGTTAATGTGGATTTTCGACTGCATGGGAAGGTTGGTGCCCCAACTCTTTTTTTCCGAGACAGAGTCTCTCTGTCATCCAGGCTGGAGTGCAGTGGCGTGATCTTGACTCACTGCAACCTCTGCCTCCCGTGATCAAGCAATTCTCCTGCTTCAGCCTCCTGAGAAGCTGGGATTACAGGCACGCACCACCATGCTTGGGTAATTTTTGTATTTTTAGTGGAGATGGGGTTTCACCACGTTGGCCAGGCTGGTCTCAAACTCCTGACCTCGTGTTTCATCCACCTCGGCCTGCCGACCTGCTGGGATTACAGGCGTGAGCCACCGTGCCTGGCTGGGTGCATGTATTTATAGTTGGAAATTTAGGTAATAGCGTCTTTATTCCTTAAAGAGACATAGTTCTTTTTTTCTCCCAGGCCAGGCACAGTGGTTTACACCTGTAATTCCAGCACTTTGGGAGATCGAGGTGGGCAGATCACTTTAGGTCAAGGAGTTCAAGACCAGCCTGGCCAACATGGAAAAACTCCATCTCTACTAAAAATACAAAAAAGTTAGCCAGTGTGGTGGCACACACCTATAATCCCAGCTACTTGGAAGGCTGAGATCACACCACTGCATTCCAGCCTGGGTGACGGAGTGAAGCTATCTCAAAAAACACACAAAGAAAGAATTCTTCTCCCATCTCCAATAAATAATATTTATTTAAGTCCCATTCTAGCTAAAGCCTGTGATTCTTTCTTAGTGTATTAGTGGTAAGATAGAATTATTGATGAGATAGCAGTCTGGATCCATTTCCGGATAGCTAATGGCACAAAGCGTCATTTCTTTGCCATTTACATAGTTATCAATAGGATGATTAAAGAAGAGAGAACTCAGATTTGAAACTTAAAAAGCTACAAAAAACAAAACAAAACAGTGATTTGACCATCCAGAAGTAAACACTGTTAAAACATTTTGATATTAATTCTTTCTATATACTTTCACTACACACACACACACCCCACACACTTTAAACAATTAGCCTTATCTAGTACATACTGTTTTATAACCTATTTTTAAAAACTGTATTATTAATATTTTTTCATATTACATATTCTTCTAAAACATATTCAGGAGCTGCATACAGTCCGTCATGTATATCCATGTTTATTTAACCCATTCCCTATCATTAAATGTTAACTGGCTTCAAATGTTTGCTGTAATAAATGATACTGAAGAGATGTTTATATATAAAGTTTTGATTACTTCTGCTATTAATGCAGGATACTTTTTCAGGTAGTTTTATTTGTATAATGTATCTAGTTTTTCTTTCATTGAAACAGTGAAACTTTGCTACAAGAAAACTTAGTACTTACTGGAAGTTTATTTATCAGATAATGTGCTAGATACCTTGCAGTCTTACATTTTATAGTCTTTGGCTGTTTTAATTCCCAACTTTATAGATTAAGAAATCTATATGTATACATGTATTTCTCAGTAAGTTAACAATTATGTAGAAAATGTTCAGCAAATATCATAGGGCTTTGTGTAAGAACATGTTATTCAGCAGCCACAGGAGAAAATGAAAACTTACAGATGAAGTTTTAAATTCTGCTTTGGCTTTGGAATATATAGGAAGACGAGTTTTGGGGTTCTGTGGTGTTCTACCTTAAAAAGGGGTTTTAGGCCTAAAAATTATGTTATTTGGCATTCTTATCTCTAGGAGAAAAGTGTATGATTTTCTTACGAATCTTGGGTTTTAGTCATATGGTTATTACTCTTTTAGTTTGCATTGTATCTTTTCATTAGAAGTGGGTAGTATTTATCTTACTAATTGAAGATGATTTCCTTTCACTTAAAATTCCAGGCATAACTTTTTCAGATGTTGCACTTGTAAGATCTAAGAGGTGAAAGTTGAGTGATTTAAGGGTGAAAAATGTCTGTTGCAGAGGGAGGCTGGTGGGAGCAGTGAGATTCCGTGACTTAATGCTTTTACAGAGCTCTCTTGGCACCCTTTGATTATGAGCCCACAAGATAAGAATTGTTTTTGGAACCTGGTATTTGTTTCCTAATGCAGTGGTTTGTTTTGTCTTAGTCACATCGATCAGACAACAACATGGCAGGACCCCAGGAAGGCCATGCTGTCCCAGATGAACGTTACAGCCCCCACTAGTCCACCAGTGCAGCAGAATATGATGAACTCGGCCTCAGGTGAGTGAGACACTGTAATTACAGCACAGGAAATAATGCTTATGCATTGGTAAAAGTTGATGTGGAAAACAGTTATTACTCGTTTACAGAAACTGGGGCATGGGTGATGTTTATTGTCTTTCCAGTTTCATACGGAAGACATAGTCTATTTAAAAATAACATAAGCTATATTATTGCCTTGTATAGTCGTTAATGCATAAGGGGACCAATAACTGAAGCCAGTGGTTCTTTAAGATCTGATTCTGAAGCGAGTATCTCAGATTTTAAGTTCTGTTAATTTTGACCTATTTGGTTTTGTTCTGCTACTTTGTTAGGTCTCAGGTATTTGAGTTGAAGTTACCCTCTTCCCTTTGTGGTTTGGATGGAAAGCCAAGCTACGGTGTTCTTATTTATTTATTTATCTATTTATTTGCTATGGTGTTCTTTTTTTTTTGAGACGGAGTCTCGCTCTGTCGCCCAGGCTGGAATGCAGTGGCCGGATCTCAGCTCACGCAAGCTCTGCCTCCCGGGTTCACGCCATTCTTCTGGCTCAGCCTCCTGAGTAGCTGGGACTACAGGTGCCCGCCAACTCACCCGGCTAGTTTTTTGTATTTTTTAGTAGAGACGGGGTTTCACCGTATTAGCCAGGATGGTCTCGATCTCCTGACCTCATGATCCGCCTGTCTCGGCCTCCCAAAGCGCTGGGATTACAGGCTTGAGCCACCGCGCTCGGTCTGCTATGGTGTTCTTAACCCAACTTTTAATGTGGTTATTCATTGTACCCTGAAAATATTTAGAAGGCAGTAACTTTTGTAAACCCAAAAGAATGTTTCTTATTCCCAGGGCGAGCATGGATTATTAAACATATCTTCATCTTTTTTACAGAAGAGTATAAATCTTTTTTTCTACCTCTTATTTGGCAATTTACTTGAATCTGCAGTTTTTCTTATCTACATAATGGGGAGTAACAGTGCCCCTTATGATAGAAAGGAGGATATGAAAGGAAATAATAAAATTCATATGAAGCTTCTAATAATTACAGAGTAGGTACTAAGTGAAAGTTTAGCTCCTTCGTCTTCCCTATCAGGTACTGTCTGGCCTCTTTCTCCTTCGTTAGGTGGGTCCAAGGCCACAGTTAGCCCATTATGTACCTTTGTACATGCTAGGAAAAGGTGCCCTTCCTCTGGGAGGATGTAACAGTATGCCTGGCATATGAGATTGGAGCATTTGGGCTGGATTTCTCACCACTCCCCTGGCCCCCACACATCACTCCACTGCTGAGTGCCCAGGTTCAGGACATAGATATTAACAATAGTATGTGGCAGCTCTAGTAGACTTGATGGCTTTCTCCACCACCCAGGCATTTTCCCTAGCCAACAAGCTGACCAACATAATATTCAGTAGCTACACAGTAGATTTCTTAAACAGCAGTCTTTGGCAAGGGACTGTTGTGGTTGGGTGGAAAGGGTGTACAATTAGTTGACAGTAGGGTTCCTTGACTAGGCGAATTCGCAGAACTTGAAACGTCCTTCTGCCCCTGAAGATGATGCCAGCAGGCTGGAATGTTTCTGTTGTTACATACCTCTGCTCTTGCTTTTGGTGGGTTGAACATTTGAGTTCTAAAGAGTTAAGAGTGGAAAACAAAAAAAAGGGCAACATTTGTGATTGGGCTTTTCTTGACATAGACTTTAAATTCTGAAGAAAAATTAATTCCTTAAATCCTTAACTCATATAATGTGAATACATTCTCAGAATCTGTTTTATATGTGACATTTAATGTAAACATTTAATGTAAACAAAATATTTTTACTTGGCAACTATTACTATGTTTTTTAATTACCAGATTTTCAAATAAAGTTGTGAAATCTGCCCTGTATGTATGGTTAAACAAGATGATTCACATTATTCATTTTGTCATGCCCCATCTAAAAATCATCTAGGCAGTTAATAACAAATAACATTAATTTAAACTTTATTTTGGAAGAGTAAGTATTTTGCATCTAACAAGGTTGACTGTAATTCTTTTAGAACGTTGGTTTGGTTGTGTCCCATTACATTTTCTGATGGTCATGGTCTAGAGAAATGAGAGTATTTTGGCTGAAATTTATGCTTTAAATCAAAGGTATATATCAACTTGGTTTTAGTGGGGTTTCTTTGTTTTTGTTTTTGAAATGGAGTTTTGCTCTTGTAGCCCAGGCTGGAGTGCAATGGCATGATCTCAGCTCACCACAACCTCCGCCTTCCCGGTTCAAGCAATTCTCCTGCCTCAGCCTCCCGAATAGCTGGGATTATAGGCATGCGCCACCACACACGGCTAATTTTGTATTTTTAGTAGAGATAGGGTTTCTCCATGTTGGTCAGGCTGGTCTTGAACTCCCAACCTCAGGTGATCCGCCTGTCTTCCACCTCCCAAAGTGCTGGGATTACAGGCATGAGCCACTGTGCCCAGCCGTTTTTAGTGGGTTTGAAAAGAATTGTGGATGTTTTATTTCAGCTGGATGTCCTGGGCAGGTACAGTGGCTCACACCTATAATTTCAGCCTTTGGGAGACCCAGGTGAGAGGATCACTTGAGCCCAGGAGTTTGAGACCAGCCTGGGAAACATGGTGAAACCTTGTCTCTACAAAAAAATATTAGTCTGTCATGGTGGTGCATAAGTGAAGTCTCACCCAGCTCTCGGGAGGCTGAGGTGGGAGGATGGCTTGAGCCTGGGAAATTGAGACTGCAGTGACCTGTGATTACACCACCATACTCCTGGCTGGAGTGGGACCCTGTCCCTGTCTTAACAACAAGAAAAAATTTTTTGTCTTGTTTCTTTTTTTTTTGAGACGGAGTCTCGCTCTGTCGCCCGGGCTGGAGTGCAGTGGCCGGATCTCAGCTCACTACAAGCTCCGCCTCCTGGGTCTACGCCATTCTCCTGCCTCAGCCTCCCGAGCAGCTGGGACTATAGGCGCCCGCCACCTCGCCCGGCTAGCTTTTTTGTATTTTTTAGTAGAGACGGGGTTTCACCGTGTTAGCCAGGATGGTCTCGATCTCCTGACCTCGTGATCCGCCCATCTCGGCCTCCCAAAGTGCTGGGATTACAGGCTTGAGCCACCGCACCCGGCCCGTCTTGTTTCTAAAATACAAAATGTTTTAATATAGTACATAAAAATTAGTATGCATATACATGTCTAAATAATAGAGCTGTATGTAGTAAAGAGGTGACTTTGACACAGTTTCAGTGGAGTGGCAAAAAGCATGACTGGAGGGTTAGGAGAGAGGGGGAGAAGGCATAAAGGAGGGTTGTGAGGAGAGAGTTGGAAGGAGGAACTGAAATGGGAAGAGTCACCTCTGAAGAGGCTTGAGTATGTGTACATGGTGCTAGAAGGTATTTAACAATAATAATAGTATAATAATAATTCTTATTTGTATGCCAGGCATTCAGTGAAGGTCCATTTTGCACTGTCTCATTTAAGATCCCATGTTCTTCACTGTATGTTAACCAAAGATAGGATAACTGACAGAGCGAAGCCTCAGAGAAGGCAGAAACGACAAGGAACCACTAACGAACGTCCTGGAGGCGCTGTTTTTAAATACTATTAATAGTAGATAATATAGGGTAACTGCTTCTCCAGAAGGTGGTGGGTGTGGAGATGATGTCTGCTTAAGGAGGTCTTGTTTCAAATAAAATATTGTTTCCTCAAGAGAAGAGAATATTCAAAGAGAACACTCGAGGTCATTGCCTTTTATGGGGACGGTCAGACAGTATGATGGGGAAAGGAAGAGACTAGCTGATGGGTCCAAAACCAAAGGCTTGTTAAAACATCAACAACAACACTGATACTAGGAGTCAGTCATAACTTTCAAAATTAGAGTGAAGTGTTATCTTAAATATATATGAATTCCCAGAATCAAGACAAGTTTATTTCTGGATTATTCTGAATTGGGTCATATGGAGGCCTGCTGGTCCAGTGCTGAGGGTATTGATAATATCTTTGCAGCACATGCCTCTTTTTCCTCTAAATTACATGCACTTGTTTGTTGTCTTTTCTTCCATTTCAGTGGAAGCCCATGGTTTTGACATGCTTTGGAATGAACGTCACTGTAATCTTCATATACCTCATGTTCACATGAAATAACCGTAACGTCATGTTAGCATGTTAATAAAGTTTCAATAAGCAAAAGGATGCTCTTCTCTACTTGGAAAAATGATCTTTTACGGAGTTTTAAAAATCTTACGGACAGGGAACAAGGACAACTGTGAGAGCATTTAGTAAATTTTGAGGGCGTTTAATGTAACAAAGCAGAAAATGGCTTCCATTGAAGCAGGCTGTCTACAGAAAAGTTTCACCCTGAAGGGAATGTCTTCTGAATCTGCTGACCTGAAGCCTTCACATAAAAGAGAAAGCTACACCATGCTTTTGAAGCACTCTCCTGGGTTAATCATGCTAAATGCAACTTGATTTACATTTTTTTTTACTCATTATTTAATAAGGACTTTCTCGCTTTGCTTTTTTTTTGAAAAAGAATTCTTGTCATTCATAATTGAGTCCAGCTTCATGTTCTGCTCTGACTTCTTGTTCCTTATCCGACTGCTTTCCTTAAGATACTGTCATTTTCTCTAGACTCCCCAAACCTGTTTGCTTCAAATTTTTGTGGTTGACTAGGCTGAAAGATCTTTTAAGATTCTTTCCAATTCTTAAGATTTTATGAAACCCTATTTTGTTTTCTAATTTGCTTTAGCAAAAATGATCAGATTATACTTTTATAAGTCCTTTTTCAAAATATGAGGTTGAAATGTTGGATTTTATGTATAGACTAGAGACCAGTGGTTTGTGATTGAGCAAATATCCAAATATCTATAACTGAGAATCACCCAAAACAAAGGTGCACCTGGAAAATGTTCTAGAGGCAACACTCAGTACACCCTTAAAAGATTAATTTATATTCTTTAACTATGCCACTGAAGTTGCAGGGTAAATGACAGTGAACTCTGTGAAAAAATTTGAAAGGTGAGGAAGAGGAAAATAGAAAAATAAGAGGAAATGCAATAATTTATTAAGATAATGGTTTTATTTTACTTTATTCTATATTAAAATGTTCAATGTATAAGTATATGTATATGTAAAGTCTAGTCCGTTAAATTACTTGAGGTGATTGTCCTTTGAAAGTTATAATTTATAGCTGGGCGCAATAGCTAACACCTGTAATCCCAGCACTTTGGGAGGGCAAGGCGGGTAGATCACGAGGTCAAGAGATTGAGACCACCCTGGTCAACATGGTAAAACCCTGTCTCTACTAAAAATACAAAAATTAGCTGGGTGTGGTGGCACGCGCCTGTAGTCCCAGCTACTCTGGTGGCTGAGGCAGGGGAATCACTTGAACCCAGGATGCGGAGGTTGCAGTGAGCTGAGATTGCACCACTGTACTCCAGCCTGGTGACAGAGCGAGACTCAAAAAAAAAAAAAAGTTATTATTTATAAGGCTGGGTGTGGTGATTCATTCATATAGTCCGAGCGCTTTGAGAGGCCAAGGTGGGAGGATTGCTTGAGCCTAGGAATTCAAGATCAGCCTGGGCAACATAGGGAGACCCCATCTCTATTAAAAATAAAAATTAGCCAGGCATGGTGGCCACACTGCTGTGGTGCCAGCAACTTGGGTGACTGAGTTTGGGAGGATAGCTTGAGCCCATGAGGTCAAGGCTGCATTGAGTCATGTTTGTACCACTGCATTCCAGCCTGGACAACAGAGTGAAACCCTATCTCAAAAAAAAGAAGAAAGAAAAAGTTATAAATTAGTTATTAAATATATATTTATAATAGCATTTTGATGCCTGCTTAGGATCCGTAGTTTTTCTCCACATACTGAGAGTCAGGTAAACATTTCATGTTTTTTGTGTTCAGCATTAGAAAAGAAAGCCCTGAGGAGTGAAAAGTTATACTTCCTTAGCTCTATGTGTATGATATATATTAATTTTTTTATTATTATACTTTAAGTTCTAGGGTACATGTGCATAACGTTCAGGTTTGTTACCTATGTATACTTGTGCCATGTTGGTGTGCTGCACCCATCAACTCGTCAGCACCCATCAACTTGTCATTTACATCGGGTATAACTCCCAATGCAATCCCTCCCCCCTCCCCACGATAGGCCCTGGTGTGTGATGTTCCCCTTCCCGAGTCCAAGTGTTACTAAATTTTTTAATAGTATACTTGTTAACACTGATCCACAAGATTACTGAATCTTAAAGGGACAGTAAAGTCAAAGTATATTCTGTGATAATCCAGAAATAACCGTATGCCAAATGACTATTTAAGATCATTAAAAGTTATGTCTTTAGATTTATATTAAGCAGAATCAACCCATTTATCTGCTTTTGAGAAATGTACATTTGATAACAATCCAGAGCCCAAATGTCTTATTACAGGTACATTTTAGAGAATTCATTATTTGTATGCTTTAAATTTAGTTAGAAATTATTGGGATTTATTTGACAATTCCCAACTCTACCAGTGTAGCACTCAGATTTCTCTATTATGACAAACTGTGAGGAATTCCTAGGAAATACCTCAAGATGGGTGGAGAAAATGCTCTCTTGATCATGAAAGGTGATACATGTTAGAGGAATGTGCTAAGCACCTTCCTTGAAGTGGGGAAAAATGTTCAGAAGCAAGCAAAGTGAGTAGCATAGAGCTGCCTTAAGGTTTGCCTCTTGTGTTCTCCTGCCTGTGTAATATCTCTCAGCACCGAAGATCAAATGAGAGATTGTTACCAAGAAAAATGAGAGAGCTGGAAAATAGATGTGAAATATAAAAATGATGGGTAAATTACACATTGATGTAGGCTTTAACTTTAAACAGCACAGAGATGGTAAAGATGTGTGAGAAGTTGCAGAGCCGAGAGGGTTGAGGTGTTGGTGACTCCTACTTTATGTGCTGTAGTTCATTTAAAGTTCTACTTTTCACCTTTGAAACTGAGAGACAGTTTACTATAAGGGTTAAGACCAAGGGCTCTTGAAATCCCATGGACCTGGTTTGAATCCCAGGCATCCTTTATTGTCCATGAAATCTTGGACAAGTTACTGTATCTATCTGTATTCTTCACTTGGAAAAATGAGATAATAACTCATAGGGCTGTTGCAAGCATGAAAAGACAGAATCCATATCACATAGTTAAAATGTATTATTAATAGTATACAGTGCCTGGTATAATGTCTTGCATATATAATAGGTAAATAAATGTGATCTGATATTTTACAATTTAATGAGTTTGTAATACCTGGTAGCCACTGTTACTTTGTTAAAAATCTGTTACCACACTGTCTTTGAAGTTATGTTTATCTCCAATCTTTTTATCATCAAATTGAGGTCATTGGCTCTTACCCAAGTAGTTGGTTCCTGATTCTTCTAATAGTTCTGGATTATTATAAGATGGAAATTGTCAGTCTGAAGTCACAATATATGGGAAAAGACTATAGTAACTGGAAACCTATTAGCAATGAACTATAACAAATAAAGCCCAAAGTCAGAGCAACGAAGAGACAGAGACAGTGTATTTGACTAGTTACTCTCAGGCTTGTGTTCCAAATATCTTTTCAAAAACTTTTTAAACAAAAACACTTTTTTTTTTTTAAACAAAATTGCTGCTTTCTTTTTCCCATGTGGAAATTCAGGTAAATTAAGAGAAATGGCCCTATGAAATGGAGAAATAGCACAAGGAAAAGCATAATCCAGAATCAATATAACCAATCCTTAAGAAGCTTGGTTTGTTTTATATAGCTTGTGGCTTGATCTATTTGATGATTTAGTTCCTAAAAAATGGTAATATAGAAACAACCACCATTTTTCTTACTTAAAACTATGGCCTATCCATTTCATTTTAATAAAAGATGCCAATATGGAATACGAAGACTTAAAATTTTTCTTTTTGAAATAGAAAAAGTAATTCAATTATAATATCGAAGTTGCAGATGGCATTAGCTTGTAATTATTGTATCTACTCTAGTATGGGAGTTCTTCTGAGGTCTTTGTTAAACCCAGTGATGGCTGATAAATGGCACTTTTTAATCATCGCTCTTGACTTAGCTGCATAATGAAGATGCCACTCATGTCAGGGCAACTAATGGCTTTGATTTGACTCTGATGGTGAGAGCCTTTCACTTCCTCTCCACTGGGAATCACTCTGATGTTGTTTAATTCCAGTCATGATTTTTAAAGTATTAATTTCTTCATTCTTTCTTTAAAGAAACCCACATTCATTATGCTGAGATGTGGGTATATAGTTACTTTGTTTTTCAGTAGCTGCAGATCAGTATTTTTTTCTAATAGTGCCACATATTTTTAAAAGATTATTTCAATTTGAGAATCATGATTATCTACAATAACTATCTAAATCTCAAATGTGTTGAGGAGTACTGTGTTTTGTATACTTAGTTACATGCTTGATTATTCCAGATAAGGTAATTCTTTCCTGTCCTCTTTGCTTTACTTTAGAGATTATCTTCTAAAAAGGGGGAAACATACAGAAACTCAAGACTGTTGAGTGCTCTTGACTTGATCTTAGAGCACACATGTCAAATATTTTTAAAAATTTACTAGAAACTTTTGAAGTAATCATTTGGGATAGTAAAGTTCATTTACATTTTGAGTGTTATTAAGATTTTCAGGTAGGCCAGGTGTGGTGGCTCACACCTCCCAAAGTGTTCCCAGCACTTTGGGAGGCCGAGGTGGGCAGATCACCTGAGGTCAGGAGTTCGAGACCAGCCTGGCCAACATGGTGAAACTCTGTCTCTACTAAAAATACAAAAATTAGCTAGGCATGGTGGTGGGTGCCTGTAGTCCCAGCTACTCAGGAGGCTGAGACAGGAGAATCATTTGAACCCAGGAGACAGAGGTGAGCCGAGATTGTACCACTGCACTTCAGCCTGGGAGACAGCCAGACTCCGTCTCAAAAAAAGAAAAAAATTTTAGATCCATCCATGAGTATCATTTCCACCAGCTCTCTTAATAAAATGACTTATTACATATTGGGGCATAAAAATAGAAGTATTTGTGTTTGACTTTTCTTCAGTGATTATTTGTAGATTTTTGGAAACTTTGCTCAGTTTTGGAGTCGAGAGAATGAGAAAGAGATTAAATTATTTCCATTTAAGAACCAGCTCAAATGCCTGTTTTATTCTCTTGATAAGTGTTGGAATATTATTTTTGTCTTTCCCACTGATTTCTAAATCCTTCTGGTTACTCTATTGCTACAATAATTTTATGACTCATAGGAGGAATATTTGTGTGAAAGATTAAGATGCTAATTCTTTAAAAATGATATTCATAAACTACCATATATAGGCAGCATAAGTGAAATAGAATAAATCTTGCAACAGTACTCACAGTTTTCCAAGATAAGGTTTTCTTTTGATGTTAGTAAGGTAAGGAAGTGGTAAAACTTATTTTAGGTTAAAATCTTAGTGACAGGTATTTATTTGAGCAGTCTGAAGTCTAAGTGTGCTGTTTTTCCTTCAGTAAATCTTTACAGAAAGCTAATCTTTCATAAATAAACTTAGTAAACTAACTCTAAGCCATTTCATTGAGTTAAAATCTAAAAGACTTAAGTAGCACTGAAGAAAGTCTGAAGAGTTGCATATTAGTGGGCTCACTAAGCTTACACTTGACCTTTTCTTCTAGAAAGTTCTTAACAGCTATAACCTGACAAACAGGAAAATGATTTTTTAAACAGTTTCATAGTTTTACCTTGAGACAATTGTATTTTTCCCTTCTTAAATCATTCATTCAACAAATATCAAATGCCCTGCTTTATGCTATGCACTGTGATTGCAGAATCAAGCAAAGACAGACTTTTTGTATATTATCATTAAAAATGTTATGGCAGGGCCGGGCGTGGTGGCTCACACTTGTATTCCCAGCACTTTGGGAGGCTGAGGCAGGTGGATCACCTGAGGTTAGGAGTTCGAGACCAACTTGGCCAACATGGTGAAACCCCGTCTCTACTAAAAATACAAAAAATTACCTGGTTGTGGTGGCATTCGCCCGTAATCCCAGCTGCTTGGGAGGCTGAGACAGGAGAATTGCTTGAACCTGGGAGATAGAGGTTGCAGTGAACCGAGATTGTGCCACTGCACCCCAGCCTGGGTGACAAGAGCAAAACAACTTCTCGAAAAAAAAAAAAAAAAAACGAAGAATGTTATGGCAGATGTATAGTACTGAGTGTTGAGAAAGTAGAGAGAGAGAGGAACGCATGAGTCAGTAGTGGAAAGGGAGAACAGTGAAGACTTTTTTTTTTTTTTGAGGGGGGACACAAGGTGTTGCTCCATCACCCAGGCTGGAGAGCAGTGGCACGATCACTGCTCACTGCAGCTTCGCCTTCTTGGGCTCAAGTGATTCTCATGCCTCAGCCTCCCAAGTAGCTGGGGCTACAGGCATGCACCATCATGCCCAACTGCTTTTTTTTTTTTTTGGTAGAGACAAAAAAAAACGGTGGGGCATGGTGGTGTATGCCTATAGTCCCAGCTTTTTGGCAGCTTTTCTGGGGATTACATGTGTGAGCCACCGCACTCTGCTAAGACTTCTTTAAGGAGGTTCATTGATTTCTTTATCCAATATTGAATATATGCTATGTGCCAGGCATGGTTCTAAGTTATGAGAATGGATATACAATGAGCCAGATATTAAAAGTGGAAGAAAGAAAAATAGGCAAGTTATGGTCAGAGTGATTGACTGGGGATGGAGGGAGATGATAGCTTAGATTACCTTCTCTAGTGTGGGCCCCTGTAATTGACATCTTTTGAGCAGAGATCTGAATGAACGGAGAGTGAGAGCCATGTGAATATCTGGGGAAGGGGGAGAATGTTCCATGCATAACACAACAACCAGTTCAAAGGCCCTGAGACATGTTTGAGGAACAGCAAAAAGGCCACTGCACCACAAACAGAGTCTGTGAAAGGCAGAATGGGGCTTCATTACAGAGGTGCTTGTAGGTTTTGAACAGAGGAGTGACATGGTATCAGTAACTTTCTAAAAAATAGGGAGATTTCTTGGAGGGCAGTTGCAGTAACCCAGGGAGAGGATGACCAAAGTGGTGGTGATAAAAGTGATTGGGTTCAGGACTTGAGTATTAGTGGACGAGTGGGAAGTTAGAAGAGAAGGGAAGATAAAAGTAGCTAGTAGATGGGCAATTACTAAGCTCTGGAACCTCTAATACCATATCGCTACTGGTAAGATGGTGAGCGATGAGACTGAAGACCACCTCAGAATGGCTTTTTGTCATAAGCTAAGAAGTTTGAGTCTTGTCCTGAAAATGTTGGGATACCATTAAAAATCTTCTTTAGGGGTCTTTCTCTATGGTTTTTTCCCTATTTTTATTATCTGCTCATTTGAATTTTGAAATCCAAATATCTCATTTTCTTATATTTAAAGCTACTTTCTTAGGTATAGTATACATGAAAAAGTTTAGTATATTACTGGAACAAAATGGTAGAACTGTTCTAAGAAAGAGTAGAGAACTGACGTTTAAGCACCTGCTGTGAACCATGACCTGTGTCACACACGTTCTTTAATTCTCTCAACGATCCATTGAGTGTTCATCTCTGTTTTATAGATAAAGAAAGTGAGCATCAAGCAGGTTAAGGAATTTGCCCAAGGTTAGAAGGCTAGTAAGTATTGGATCCAAGATTTGAGCCCAGGTCTGTCTGAATCTAAACCCTTTATAGTCTCTAAACTATACTGTCTTTCTAGAGTTGAGTATGAAACTAAAGTCATAGAAATTTTATTTATAATGTATCAAAGATTTTTTAAATCAAGTAACCCAATGAGTAGTACTTTTGCTGTATTGTTTGAGTTAATGGTAACTCTAGAAAAGGTTTAATCGAACAAGCGGTCCTTGTTAGTCTTTGGTATTCTAGAGTAGTGCTTCTTAATTTGTAATGTGTCAAGAAATTACCTCAGGATTTGTTCAAATGCAGTTCTTATTCAGTGGGTCTGATTTAATAGGATTGGGACCTGAGATTCTGCATTTCTAACAAGTTTCCAGGTGATACTGATACTGTTGGTTAAAGGAGTACACAAATAGAATACTGTTGTATGGTTTAAACTTAAATCCACAGAAATGTCATTAGAGATCGTTTTATCATTCTTATTGTAGGCTGTAATAAAACCTTTACTGAGTACCTAAATACAAATGAGTGGTTCCATCATTTCATGAGCTTTTATTTAATATAAAAACCCTGCAAAATAAATGTTATCTACTTTTCTTAAATCTATTATTTACAGGCCGGGTGTGGTGGCTGATCACGCCTGTAATCCCAGCACTTTGGGAGGCCAAGGCGGGCAGATCACGAGGTCAAGAGATTGAGACTGTCCTGGCCAACATGGTGAAACCCTGTCTCTACTAAAAATACAAAAATTAGCTGGGCATGGTGGTGCGTGTCTGTAGTCCCAGCTACTCGGGAGGCTGAGACAGGAGAATCGCTTGAACCCGGTAGGCAGAAGTTGCAGTAAGCCGAGATTGCACCACTGCACTCCAGCCTGGTGACAGAGCAAGACTCCGTTTCAAAAAAAAAAAAATCTGTTATTTATAAAGTCACAAATTAAGTTTCTGAGAGATTGCAACTTGACAAAGACCAATCATACTTTTCCACAGATAGACTCTTAATCATGTCAGCTCAGCAAACTTTGGTTGTATTTGGCAGCAGTGCTAAGTCCTAGGGATACAAAGACAAAAAAGTCAGTGTCTCTACTTCGAGAGCTTAGAGTCTGTTGAGAAGAGAAGGATGTAGGCAAATGATTGGGGTGTAGAACATTCTCCCCCTTCCCCAGATATTCACATGGCTCTCACTCTCAGTTCATTCAGATGTCTGCTCAAAAGACGTCAATTACAGAGACCCACACTGGAGAAGGTAATCTAAGCTGTCATCTCCCTCCATCCCCAGTCAATAACTGACCATAACTTGCCTATTTTTCTTTCTTCCACTTTTAATATCAGAGAGGCATCTGCTATAAAGGGGACATGAGCATAGTGGTTGGGGCACCAGTATGCTGGTGCCAGAATACAGGTAAGAAGTAGTGCCAGAATTCCAATCTAAGCCTTCACATGTATGGTCCAGAGTTTCATCTTATTCTACCACACTGCCCATTGTAATCCAGAAGGGGCTTGGATTCATCAGCATGTTCTAGTAGTTTGGCAGAAGAATCTTCTAGCTACCTATAGGACACAGGTGAACCTGAACTCAGGACAGGGTGGGCAGGATGGGTTAACCACCACACTCTTACATTTGTTTACCCAAAGCTTATTTCCATCAGTATGTTTATAGTATCGTTAGTTTGGGAGGCCAAGGCGAGTGAATCACCCGAGGTCAGGAGTTTGAGACCAGCCTGACCAACATAGTGAAACCCTGTCTCTACTAAAAATACAAAAATTTGCTGGGCATGGTGGTACACCCCTGTAATCCCTGGCTACTTGGGAGGCTGAGGTGGGAGAATTGCTTGAACCTGGGAGGTGGAGGCTGCAGTGAGCCGAGGTCGCGCCACTGCACTCCAGCCTGGGTGACAGATCGAGACCTCGTCTCAAAAAAAACTTCCTTCTTTCACCAAAACTTGATGTATAGACTGCCTTTTCTTCAGTGAACGTGTTTATTTTCCCATATTCGGCTTATCGAAGCCACGAAATAAGTTAGTGATAATAATACAGTCCGTGTTGCTTAATGACTGGGGTAAGTTCTGAGAAGTGGGTTGCTGGGTGATGTTATCATTGTATAAATATCATAGAGTATGCTTACACAAACCTAGATGGTATAGCCTGTTATACACCTAGACTCTATGATATAGCTTTTGCTCCTAGGCTACAAACCTGGACAGCATGTTACCATACTGAAGACTAGGCAATTGTAACACAATGGTAAGTGTATGTGTATCTAAATATGTCTAAACATAGAAGAGGTAATTAATGCACTATGACATTACCTTATGACACCCACGATGTCTCTAGGTGACAGGAATTTTTCAGCTCTATTATAAGTTTCTGGGATCACCATTCTACATGTGATCCATCATTGACTGAAGTGTCATTATGCAGCAAATTTGTATATAACTTTTTCCATTGCGTCTGCCTAAAAATCTTAGTAGTGTGGGCAGAACTTGATTAAGGATTGTTTAAGGCATATATCATCAAGAATGAATTTCAGAAGAATTTATGTTAATGGAACACTCCTTTGTAAAGAAAACTAAAGAAGAATCAGAGGTGATACATTTTAGTTCCTATTTATATTGAAAGCCAAAAGTCGGCACAAATTGCAGTCCAAAGTATCACAAACTACTAACAAGGCAGTAGTTTCTAATCAGTGCTGCTGTCTTTGTCCTGAGCAACCTTGCAGAATTGTACATTCCCACTCATAAAAAATGGAGAACTTTTTCCTGATACTCTAGGGCAGAGTGATAAGTTTTTCTTCTCATAATTCCATGTAGCTTATAGTTAAACTCAGTGTAGAAGAGTGATGAACACAAGACAGTACGTACTGTATTCAAGAAATCAGAACAGGTGCAATTTCAATTTATAGGTTGGGAAGAGTTTTACTAGTGGGACGAATTGGAGAAAAGCTTCACAAAGATACGGCATAAGAATAGAGTAGAATTGGGTCGGGCACAGTGGCTCACACCTGTAGTCCCAGCACTTTTGGAGGCCAATGTGGGTGGATCACGAGGTCAGGAGTTTGAGAACAGCCTGACCAACATGGTGAAACCCCGTCTCTACTAAAAATAACAAAAGTTAGCCAGACGTGGTGGTGCATGCCTGTAATCCCAGCTACTCAGGAGGCTGAGGCAGCAGAATCACTTGAACCCAGGAGGCGGAGGTTGCATTGAGCTGAGATCATGCCGTTGCACTACAGCCTGGGCAACAGAGTAAGACTCTGTCTCAAAAAGAGAGTGAGTAGAATTTCAGTGGGTTGAAAACAGTGGAGGCTAGGAAGACACAGGCTTTGGGGTGGACATACTGAGAATGTATGGAGGTGGAAAGTACATGACACTGCTAGGTACTGGAAAGACAGGAGTGAACAAACCATGCGGCTGGGAAGACTGAATGAATTACTAAAGTGATAGAATCATCTTACCAGAGAGAAAGCAGCTGATGAAGTAGGAGAAGAGACTATATGTAGGCAAGTTATTAGGAAGAAGTGACATTCAGAGTGGGAAGGGATGAGAGGGAGTTAGCTAAGCAACGAAGGTGGAGACAAGAGTTCCTGAAGGGAGCAGCTGCACTTGTGAAGGTCCTGGAGGTGGGAGAGGAGACATTTGAGGAACTGAAAGAAGATTGAATGAGGAGGGATGTGAACTAATTGTGGAGGAATAGATAGAGCCTGACATGTTGGATGCTTTCAGTACTGAAGCAGTGCTATATAATGCCTGACTGTAGAGGATACCCTGCTAAAAATTTGCGAATTTTCCTTTAGGGAGCTGAGCCTTGAGTCAGAGGACTTCCTCCTTAGAGGAGGTGAGGTAAGATGATCATGTGGCTGTGGTATATACAGAGTTTAGTGTTGGAGTTGAATAAGACCAATTTGGAAGTTACTGCTAAAACTTCGTCATGGAAATGTGGAAGTTTCAAGGTCAAGAGATTGAGACCAGCCTGGCCAACACGGTGAAACCCCACCTTTACTAAAAATACAAAAATTAACCAGCCGTGTGTTAGGTGCCTATAGTCTCAGCTACTCGGGAGGCTGAGGCAGGAGAATCGCTTGAACCTGGCAGGCAGAGGTTGCAGCGAACCAAGATTGTGCCATGGCACTCTAGCCTGGCGACAGAGTGAGACTACGTCTCAAAAAAAAAAAAAAAAAAAAATTATGTGAAAGTTTTATTTGAGGGACAAATGGAAATGACATTTTAAAGTAAACCCCACTCAAATATGGGAATACATGTGAGGTGTCAAATGTCCAGCTGGAAGAGGAAAACTAGTATTGACCCTGTGAGAGGCATTAAAGATATGGAAGTCATTTACATGAATATGACAAGCCATGGGATTTCATGAAAATTCCAAGAAAAGAGGATTAAAAAAAAATACAGCATATGATTACTGTTTGTCATACTTGTGGCACAGTATTCAAGAGCACGATTTCTGGAGAGCCCAACTGTCAAGGTTTGAATCTCACTCTGCCACTTACCAGGTTGGGCTGAATGATCCTGTACAAGCTAACTTTTCTTTGCCTTAGATTCCTCATCTGTAGAGTGGGTATAATAATAGTACCTCCATCATAGGGTTGTTAAGTGAGTTAATATTTGCTTGCAAAGAACTTAGGAAAAGTGCCTTGTATATAGTAAGAACAGTTTGTGAATCATAAATACATGAGATCAGAATTTCAAAACAAGCATCAGGCAAAGTGTTAGAATTCAGTTCTTTTAAAAGGTCATTGAATCTACTTTTCCAGCTACTCTTGTTACTTTTTAAGGAAACTACTCAATAATCCTGTACTTTGTACCACTCATCAGGGTGTGTTTAGTATAAACTTCACTGTCCTGGGTGACTTCTTTATTCCCAAATTGTGGGGCAGGTGACAAGGGAAGGTTGGTCGTCTAACTCGTGGTGTAGTTAATCAAGACTTTCCTGTTTGAATAGACGTGGCAGATGGTTTTAGTTAGTCATTACTAATGCAAGAAGGTCCTTAGGCAAGAGCAGGAAGTTGATGGTGAGTCACCTTCAGTATTATGACATGGAGTATTTGTTTTTAAAATATCACAGGGAGTTGGTTTTTGCTGTAGTAGCTAAGTTGTCAATCAAGTAATACTAGTAGGAAATCTTACATAAAAACTTGCTTCTCTCAAGTTTAAATAATTCTGATTTATGAATTATTTTATATATTGCCTACTACTCTGTTTTTGCTTATCCTGATTCAAATTTCTCTCCCTGTGTCAATCTAGTTTTGTGTAGCTATGAAGGAATAACTGAAACTGAGTAATTTATAAAGAAAAGAGGTTTAATTTAGCTCACAGTTCTGCAGGCTGTATAGGAAACATGGTGCCAGCGTCTGCTTCTGGTGAGGACCTCAGGAAGCTTACAGTCCTAGCAAAAGGCAAGTGGGAACGAGTGTGATACACATCGTGAGAGAGGGTGGAAGAAAGTGAGCGAGAGAAGTCCCAGGCTTTTAAACAACCAGATCTCAGGTAAACTGAATGAGAACTCATTTATGACCAAGGGGATGGTGGGAAGCCATTCATGAGGGACCCCATCCCCCACCAGGCCCCACCTCCAACTTTGGGACTCCCATTTCACTATGAAATTTGGAGGGGACAAACATCCAAACTATATCACGCTCTTTACGTCTCATTAAAATGCTGTCCTG
The DNA here is from genome assembly GCF_000951035.1 of Colobus angolensis palliatus. Lineage (NCBI taxonomy): Eukaryota > Metazoa > Chordata > Mammalia > Primates > Cercopithecidae > Colobus > Colobus angolensis. The sequence continues at coordinate 8,506,164 of NW_012120709.1, forward strand.
TTTCTCTTTTCCTTTTTTTGCTATAGGGCCTACTTTTAATCTTTCCTTCTAAAGAAGGCTTTGGTGTGGTGGTCAGGCATGATAGCCCAGCCTTAAAACTTCCACATCTTTTTCGCGTCTAAGGGCCCAGCTTTCAAGTGTGTAAAAGTTAATTGGGGTGAAAATGTGTATTACCCATTCTGACCAATGTAGAGGTTGTCATGAGTTTGGGGGATTGGAATTACTGTTCAGTAATGGTAATCCCCTTTAAGTATTACCTATTTGACCCTTTACTGGTTGAAATGATGAAAGTTTTTCTGGTAGATTCTTAACCCTAAAAACAAAGTGAACTGTTTATTCTGCCCCATCCACACGTAGTAGCCTCTTCATGCTTTCCCCTGCCTGGAATGCCCATGCCCAGAATGTCACATGTTTGGCTAGGAATGCATTTAGGTCAAAGCTTACAGGTCACTTCCTGCCCTTCTTGATCTCCTTTTCTGTTTCCCATTTATCTTTTTCTTTCCCATTTTTCATTTTTCTTTCTTTCATGCATGCTGCTTTATTTTTGCTGCCCTTTTCATTAGCCAGCATTGTACTGTCTTCTGTCTAGAACATAAATTCCATCAGATAGGGGCTATGTTTGTTATTGCTCCATCTCTAGGGCCTGAATATAGTAGGAACTCAATAAATACTTGTTGAATAGCAGTATTTGCTATATCCCTGTCCCTTCAGTTCACATGACACATTAAAATAATGTAGAAATTGAGCTTACATAGAAAGAATGAAACAGAGTATTTTGTTTTACAAGCATAAACAAAGGATTTTAATTGAATTTCATTTTGATTACATTCATTTCAGCCAATATTTATTCTATTTTTTTTTCTTTTTGAGATGGAGTCTTGTGTCCGTCGCCCAGGCTGGAGTGCAGTGGCACAATCTCAGCTCACTGCAACGTCCACCTCCCGGGTACAAGAGATTCTCCTGCCTCAGCCTCCCGAGTAGCTGAAACTACAGGTGTGTGCCACCACACCCGGCTGATTTTGTAGTTTTAGTAGAGATGGGGTGTCACCATGTCACCATGTTGGCAGTCTGGTCTTGAACTCCTAACCTCATGATCCTCCCACCTCAGCCTTCTAGTCTATTTCTAATTAGTAGGTCCTATGCTGGAAAAAAATGGAAAATGCAAAATATATACTCCTGTGTTCAGGAATTTCACAGTCTAGCCAGGAAGAAAACATGCATAATGAAAATACTGAATGATAAATGCTATGACATAGATATAAACAAAATGTTTTATGAGCACAGAGAAAGAACTCTTCATCTGTATTGAGGAAGTGAAAAGTTCTCAACTAAAAATTGTTTGAAGCTAAATGGCCAGTAATCTTGGCCAGGCGTGGTAGCTTGCACCTGTAATCCCACCACTTTGGGAGGTCGAGGTTGGAGGATCTCTTGAGCTCAGGAGTTCGAGACTAGCCTGGGCAACATAATGAGACCCCATCTCTACAGAAAAATTTAAAAAATAGCTGAGTGTGGTGGTGTGCGCCTGTGGTCCTAACTCCCCAGGAAGCTGAGGCAGGAGGTCGCTTGAGCCCAGGAGTTTGAGGCTGCAGTGAGCCGGGTTTGCACCACTGCACTCCATCCTGGGTGACAATGAGACCCTGTCTCAAAAAAAGGTAAAATAATAATAACTCCCATGGGAATTAAAAAAAAAAAAGTACTGCCCTTTTGGTGCCTGTTTTGTCATGGTAGATTTGCCTAATTCTAGCAGATGTGGCTGTGTGCTATTCCCAGACCTGCAGGGCTTCATAGATTTATCTCCAAACTGCCTAAAATGAATAGATGTCGTTGTGTGTAACTCAGATAAATTTAAGAAATACTTCTGTACTAGCTGAAGAATTCTAAGTGGTTGTGTTTTGTTTGTTTTTGTTGTTATTTTTTGAGACAGAGTCTCACCCTGTCACCCAGACTGGATAGAGTGCAGAGGCGCAATCTCAGCTCACTGAAACCTCCATCTCCCAGATTCAAGTGATTCTCCTGCCTCAGTCTCCTGAGTAGCTGGGATTACAGGCCCTTACCACCACACCCGGCTAATTGTTTTGTATTTTTTGGTAGAGACGGGGTTTCACCATGTTGGTCAGGCTGATCTCAGACTCCTGACCTTGTGATCCCCTGCCTCGTCCTCCCAAAGTGCTGGGATTACAGGCGTAAGCCACCGTGCCCGGCCCTAAGTGGTGGTTTTAAATCAGTGGTTCTCAAAGTGTGTTCCTTAGACCAGCATCAGCATCACTTGGAAATTTTCAGGCCCAGCCCCTGGCCTGCTGAATCAGAAAGTATAGGGGTAGGGCTCAGCAACATGCATGTTAATACCCCCCCAGGTGATTCTGATGAATATTTATAGCACATTACAATCAGAATATAAATTGAACATAAAGGCATCCTGAATTTATTCCGATCAAGCCCCTGTGGTCTCCTCTTGCATTTATTTTTGTGGGAATCCTACATTTCGCCCCTTGGACTTAACCTTACTGCATCCTAACCCTAGCCCAAACAGATGATTGAAACACATTTTCACTAAGTGTGACTTGTTTCACTTTCAGAAAACATACCACTTTTTGCTTTCTCTCCTTTTCATGGTTATTCAACAGTTAGCTTAGTTTAGGAGAATGACTCGGAATCCTGCATTAAGAATCAAGTCACTGAATTTCTTCTAAGAACCACTTGACTAAAAATTCTGTTTTTGTGAATAAAGCCTGGATCTGTATTGTTTCATTAACACTGGAGGATTTGTTTCTTTTCAGTTTTCTCTATCTTAATTCTATAACAAAGATAGTGTGGTGAAAAGTTACTTAAAGGTAATCTTTTCTAGTCTATTACTTGCTTTTGGTGAGCAGCTTTCTTTCAGTATAAAGAAAGTATCCTATTTTGGGCCATTTCTTTCCACATAACATTATATTTTTACCCAGAGAGTACTAAATGAATGATAAAATGAATATAAAGCATTATTTTATATTTGGTATATATATGTTGGTATAAATGTTAATTGCAAATAGTATATGTTCTACATGATTTTAAGCTTACAGAAAGTTCAAAGTATTACTTAGAAGGCAGGACATTCATTCTTCCATCAAACATTTATTGAGCAGCTATTCAGGTATTAGCCTACAAGCTTGTAAAGATGAATGACTTGATCATTGCCAGGAGAATACGTATGTAAACAAGTAATTACAACTCTACCTGTTAAATGTTCATGGAGAATAGAAGAGGAAAGTGATTTCTGTCTGAGGTAATCCGGCTTTAATTCAGCCAGAAAGGCTGAATTAAAGAAGTGACATCTGAGCTGTCTCTTGCAGGATGACTTAGGAGTTTAGGAGGTACAGAATATATGTGATAATGGGAACAGCATATACAAGAAGATGGCATGATTTTGTGGAAAGTTGGTGGGAAAACTGGGTATCTGAAGAAGACTTCAGAAATGAGTCCAGCTAGTAAAGAATTTAGGCATTTTCCTCTTGATGGAGAGCAATGGGAATGTGTTTTAGTCAGAATGAATGACATGTATAAAAATTTGATTCAAAAACATTTTAAGAAGAGAAACCCCTGGTGACTGTTTGATAGAGGACCCTGGAGTGAGAAGAGATGAGAATCCAGTTACTGAGGAAGTGGTCAGAAAAGAGAGCTGGTAAGTATTGATGGCTGAGGTCTCTGAGATGGACTGGGACATACCCATCACAAAGAATATAAGTGGAATTTACAACATGAAGTGAGTGGAACAGGTAGGGAAGGTTGGTTTGTATCCAAGATATCTCTTGTGGCTCTCATTCAGACAGCTAAGGTGGAGAATAATGCTGGTGTGTGTGTGTGTCTGTGTGTGTGTTTGTGTGTGTGTTTAAACCACACATAGGAAATCCATATATTCAAGCACTTTTGAAAGCTACGATGAGATCTCTTGGGGGTTGTTGAGTTGAGGCTCCCAAAAGCATTCAGTGACTGCTGTTGACTTGTTCATCACCAGATATAGTCACATGGTATTTTCAGTACCTAAAAATTTGAAATACAGTTAGTTGTTTTGCAAAAGCATTTTATAATTCAGCCATTTTATAGTTAAAGATAGTAGCAAACCATTAATATTCAGTTTTGGAGTTCTGTCTTTCTGGGAAGCAAATAAAGCCCAAAATGACAGTGAAAACTAGTGGGAAAAGGTTTGATATACATGTGTTAAACAGGTTTGCTTGTCATTCACCCTCTAGTAAACTTGGGATGTGTACAGCAAATTCTACTTCTGGACTTGGTTAGCAGTGTATACTACACAGCCAGGACTGAAGGAGAGCCTTCCTTTTAAGGATTCTAGGCAAAGAGAAAACTAATTCCACACGTCTGCATTTCCTAACGAGATTTTACCCCATCAAAGTAGACCTTTGAAAATGCAGCTGCAAATTGATCTGTTCCTAATACAAATGAAACTGGCCTAATATTAGGATTTTGGGTCCCATGGGCCTTGTATGAGTGGTCAGTTTAACCAAAGTTACTTACTCAACATCACCCACGAGACTGGTATGGACTGCCAATACAGGAAGAAGGGAATTGTTCTGTTTGTGCATAGGAGACATACTTAGGCTCTGGTCATCTGTGGGAGATGAATGAAAAGAAGTATAGTTGTGAAGAGCAGTCAGTGGGTTAGGAATCACACTGCCTGGGTTTATCATTCCTGATACTAACTAGCTTTGTGATCTTGTGCCAGACTGATCAACCTGGCCCTTTGTGCCTCAATTTCCTCATTAGAATAAGTAGTACTACTGCTTATGTCATTTGTTACTGTAAGGATTAAATGAATTAATGTACATAATATGTAAGAACAGTGACTAGCACAAGATAAGTATTCAACTCGTGTTAGTCCACAGAAGAAAAAATTTTAGCCATGTACTGACTATCCCAGTTTGTATCTCCTGCCCTGCCTCTTTTGATACCTTTTGGAAATGGGAACTGGGGGAGTTGGGAGGGACAGGGAAATAAGGAGGAATTATGTTTGAATACTTCAGTAATTTATTCTGGGCCTCTCTTTTCATTGCTGTTACCTCCCAAGAGCAATTGTCTTAACTTCTCTGTTCCCATAAAGATAGGAAAGTCCTTTTAGAGTTAACTGTATTCTTTAGTCCTCTCTCTCAACTGATGATTCCTTAATGTTTGCCTTCCAACAACTTTAGCACTTATCTTGCCTCCTCACAATCCTCCAACAAGCTTAGACTTCAAACTGCAACCCCCACCATTAGCAATTTCTGGTCTGCTTAAAAATAAGCTTTGTTTGGACTATAGTTTTCTATCTTAAAGTTTTCTTGGTGTCAGCCAGTCACATAAAACATGGAAATAAATGGAGCTTGGCTGTCTTAGCTAAAGTGTGCTTTATATTAAATAGAATGTTTATGAGATTTTCAATGTTCTAAAAATACTTGCATATATTTCTTATTAATGAACCTTGGCATTCCTAGGAAGGTATTGTCACAGAACTGATTGGATTGGGTGGTAGTTTCTGAGCTGCAAACTCTTTGTGTCCTGTGTTAACAGTAATAATAATTATTTGGGCCATGACTTCCAAAAGGATTTTTTGGAGAAAATTTTTTTTTCTTCATCTCTGTGTTGAGGAATGTTCATTTTATTATTTGGTGGTTTCTTTTTAGTGGAGAAGAAGCAGGTATATAGGTTTACCTTTCTTCTCTGAACGGAGCCTTAAATATGTTTCAATGAATTGTTTTATGTTAAGATGTGTTTTCTTTTTAAATTAGTACCCCCTCCCACTTTTTTTAGGTACACCAAATAAAAACCGTGATTTTTTTTTTTTTTTTCTGTATTATAGGTCCTCTTCCTGATGGATGGGAACAAGCCATGACTCAGGATGGAGAAATTTACTATATAAACCATAAGAACAAGACCACCTCTTGGCTAGACCCAAGGCTTGACCCTCGTTTTGGTAAAGGTTCATCTCAAAACCTTTTTAGATGCTTTTGGTTACTAATTTTTTTTTTATATATATACTTGGGAAAGCACATTTAAATACAATTGCATTGCTTTATAGTATTAAAAAATGACCCTATCCACCCAACGTTTACCAGTAGAATTTTTATCCTTCTCATTGGAAACTTGAGAAGTTTAGATCTTAACCAGATTTTTGGGGTTCCTCAGGTTGGGGCTGGGAAATGTCGTAATGGCCAGCTAACCAGAAATCACTTGTTCCTTTCACATTTTGGGAGAAACACAGTGATCATATTTAAAATGATTTTTTTTAGCTGCAATAATAATCAGGCTGTCATGCAGCACCTCAGACCAGGAATACCAGCTTTTGTCAGTGACCTGATGTCTGCTTGTGCTTAGCTTCTGAGAGTGATGAGTACCATCCCATGCCTGGGTGTTATAGTGTTTCCCATCCTAAGGGGGAAAATGGCACCCCAGAAATGGCCCAGTGAAAGCATTTTGCCACCTCTTCTGTCTCTCTCAAAAAATAAATGTTCTTTTTTTCTTCATTTAGAAAACAAAAAGCCATATTCCCCTCCAGATTTCATGAATAAATCACATTTGCACAAAGGAACCCCTCCCCTTCCAAATGTGTACATTTTTATAAGAGTATACCAGTTCTTCAGTGCTTTTTTAAAAAGTGTGTGTGTGTGTGTGTGTGTGTGTTTTAAAGTGTTTTCAGTTCTTCTTTTGGGTTTCTGAGATATTTTTCCAAGGCCATGGAATATGCATCTAAAAAAGAGCAGATAATTGTGGTTTTGAAGCTTCATCTTGGACTAGATGCAGCTAAATGAAAACAATGTGCAGATCGCTGAATAGGTCAGACTGAGGGGACTCGGAACCTTTGAAGCTTTACAGGGTTTGACCTAACACCAACTGCGGGGCCCTTATGGGAAAGAGGAGTTAACTCTGTGAATGCCATCAAAACACAACCCTGGGGCGGGGCGGAAAGAAAAAAACTCTATCTGGAGTTGGTTGGATAAAATAACTTCCCCATCAGGAACATTATGAGCAGTTATTTTTTGTCTTATATATACCTTTAAAAAAAAAAAATTCAAGTTTGCCCCAAACTGACTGAACCCCCCATTCAAGCAAAGTCAATCGTAGGGTCAGGGCAGTGATGTCGTTTTGACAGATAACCGTTTTGGCTTAAATACTAGCCTTTTAAGCTTCGAGACCTGTTTGGGTGTTAAGAAAGTAATGCAGTATGTTAATAATTTGCAACTTCAGTTTCTTTTTACTATTTGAATTAGCCCTTGTGGTTGGAACAGGAAACCAAGTAAGATAGAGAATTTAATAAATACGGCCATTTGTATGGACTGAAACAATAACAGCCATGTTTCCTTAAATTATCTCTAGTGAAATGAATTCAATTTCTCCACATTTTGGAATTCTAAAGAATGGTGTTGCAGAATTTTTTCCCTGACATAAGGTTATGAAAGATGATGATGAACACTTTACCAACTGCAGAGATGAGGAATTAGAACAAAGCTTTTTAAAGAAAAAAAGTTTTTCCTTTAAAACAGTGAAATAAAACAACTTTTCTGTAAGCTTAAGTAGATCTGTTGATTACATACACAGCTTGGTCTTTTGTTTTAAGTGGAGGAGGTACTCAAAAAAAAAAACACTCCCACCCTCCAGCATGTTATGTACACACAGGCGTACAATTAGATGTGCCCAGAAAAAATTTCATAAAATTCTCTTATTGCATTTAGTTTCCCTTTTTGGGCCCACCGTGTGTGTATTCCAGACAGGCTTGACAATATGCCAAAGCTTTTTATTTTGTGGCCCGACTTTTAATCTGTTCCAGACCTTTTCACTCAGAGAGCTCAAGTGTAACTGAAGGGGGGCAGGAAAGAAAAAAACGTGTGGGTTTCTCTGATCTAGAGTGACAGCAAATAGAGACAAGCTGTTAGCTGCTGGATTTGAAGTTTTCCTTGAAATCAAGAGTTCTGCATAGTGGATTATGTTTTATCTCTGCCAAAGATATATAAACTATCCCCTTATTTCTGAGCCATGCAAACACAAACAAATGGTGTAGGATATTGCTTTCATGGTTGTGGAGTTTGCTTTTCTGTATTCTTCAAATCTATATTGAAATATTTGTCAATTCTTAGCTTAAATCAAGTAGATGTGTGTCTTTTGGCGTCCTAGAATGGGAACTAAGCCTCTAGAGAAGCTTAATTTTACCTCCTTCAAACATCAACCCCTTTTATATTTTTATTTATCAGATGCTTCCAGGTTAATTATATTTAGAATACAGTGATTTGCTTTAAGATTATCCGTATTTAGTAATTACACTTCATGTGCTGCATAATAACGTTTCAGTGAGCGGCAGACCACATATATAATCGTGGTCCTATATGATTCTAATCCTGTGTTTTTACTGTACCTTTTTTATGTTTAGATACACAAATACCATTGTGCTACAGTTGCCTACAGTGTTCAGCACAGTAGCAGGCTGTACAGTTTTATAGCTTAGGGGCAATAGGCTATACCTTACAGCCTAGGCATGTAGTAGACTCTACCATCTAGGTTTGTGTAAGTACTCTCTAAGATGTTTGCACAGTGACAGAATTGCCTCATGATCCATTTCATAAAGCGTATCCTGGTTAAGTGACACATGACTATATTTATAGTATCAGTCCTTCACATCTCACATGAAATTAATAAGTTATCTATGTAATTTTAGGGAATCAAAGAGTAATTTGTTGTAGATTGAGTTTTTTATCTGATTCATTTTCTTTAACATTTAAAAGCTATTTAATATTTTAATTTTAGAGAATTCATTAGTAATTTATAGTAAATCATGAAGTGACATCAAATGGCAATAAGGATGCACTGATGTTTATTGAGTTTTAAGAAAAATAGGGCTTTTTTTTTTTGAGTCATATTAGGAATGTTTTTACTCTTTGTTCGGGAAAATGGATCCTTGAGTATTATGCAAGCCATTAAATTATTTCATATAAACACATAGGAGATGATTTTTTTTCCTGGAGATTTTGTACTGGCAAACATCAGGTTTAAACATCACCTTGTATGTTGTAGATCTGCTATTTTATATAATATAATCACGGACATTTTCCAGTAAAAGGCCTAATGAAAACACAATGAAATTGTAATTGCTGTTCAGAATGAAAAAAAGATCTTTAAAACACTAACAGTTGATAAACTATCTTTTATGTAATGTTATTTTCCCTATTGTTTATATTATAAAAAGATGTATTAAAATATTGTTATCAATCTGTGTTTTAGAAAATAAGTACTGATGGCACCACTGGGATAAAAATATTTGGTGTAAACAAAATATTGGAGACAGAGATTTGGGGGAAAAATTATACCTTTGAGTTTTAAAGCAAGTCATAAACAGTCTAGAGTGACAAAAACAGAATATTTAATTCCTAACTACAGTTCTGTGCACAGAAATTCTATGTGTAGAAATGTCAGCGGTATTAAGCCTCATATGTTGCTGTTAGGTCCTTTGTTTCAGTTTCCTAAAACTTTCTATCTGTGCATATGCATACACGTATGTGTATGTGTTAATATAATGTCTTGGAATAAATAAAAAGGATAAGTAAAATACAAATACCTATATGCAGTTTATTAAACTAAGACTAAAGCCGAAAGTTGTTCACATTTTTCTCATCAGAGTTAAATATTTGGCATTAATAATTAAATATCTATAAAAATTTTGAGACATTCATTAACATTTTTTCTTTTTTAAGCTGAATATTTCGGTTGTTAAAAATAATGTTTTCCTTTTGATGAAAATGCACCTAACAACCAACTCAGTAACTAAGAATCCATTCTATTAGTGTTGAGGGAAAACTACTGAAGTCTCTAGAAACCAAATTTGTAACTTCATTTATGGAGTCTTGAGTAAAGAGAATGTCAGCATCTAATTACTTCAATTTTATCAAAGCAAGTCTCTTGATAGCCATATGCTAAAAATAAGGTGTTTTTGTTTTTTGTTTTGTTTTGTTTTGAGGTTTGGGGCTTTTTTTTCCCCCCTTATTAGCTCTTTTAAGTCTTTCCTGGTTATCCTGGGCTGTCAGTATTTGGTTATGGACTATATTAATTACTTAGCGTACAGAGGAAAAGATGTGTGTTTTAGGTAAAAAGAGCTATTGCTAACTAAAAATTATTAACAGATGGCCAGGTGTGGTGGCTCATGCCTGTAATCCCAGCAGTTTGGGAGGCCAAGGTGGATGGATCACTTGAGGCCTGGAGTTCCAGACCAGCCTGCCCAACATAGTGAAACCCCATCTCTACTAAAAATAGAAAAAAATAGCTGGGAGTGGTGGGGCACGCTTGTCGTCCCAGCTACTCAGGAGGCTGAGGCATGAGAATCGCTTGAATCCAGGAGGCAGAGGTTGCAGTGAGTGGATATTGTGCCCCGGAGGGCAACAGAGTGAGATGCTGTCTCAAAAAATTAAGAACAAAAATAAAAATTAGTAACAGGCCGGATGCAGTGGCTCACGCCTATAATCCCACCACTTTGGGAGGCCGTGGCAGGCAGATCACTTTAGGTAAGGAGTTCGAGACCAGCCTGGCCAACATGGTGAAACCCCATCTCTACTAAAAATGCAAAAATTAGCCAAGTGTGGTAGCACACGCCTATAATCCCCGCTGCTTGGGAGGCTGAGACCCTGAAAATCACTTGAACCCAGCAGTGAGCTAAGATCGTGCACTGCACTCTAGCCTGGGAGACAGAGCGAAACTCCATCTCAAAAGCTGAGGCAGATGGACCATAAGGTTAGGAGATCAAGACCATCCTGGCCAACGTGGTGAAACCCCATCTCTACTAAAAATACAGAAATTAGCTGGGCTGGTGGCGCTCGCCTGTAGTCCCAACTACTCAGGAGGCTGAGGCAGGAGAATCGCTTGAGTCTGGGAGGCAGAGGTTGCAGTGAGCCAAGATCTCGCACCACTGCACTCCAGCCTGGGCAACAGAGCGAGACTCCATCTCAAAAAAATATATGTATTAACCAATAAACCTCACAAAATTTGGCCCTCATAATGATTCCTCTAATCATTTCTTCAGTGGGGAGGATGCTGCTCTTCTGAGCACTGCAGAACATCCACACAGCCATTGTGATTCCTCCGACAACCAACACTGTTTTTTTTTTTTTTTTTTTTTTTTAATGCTAGGAGAGTTACAGAATATTGTCTAAAGTCTGAGCTCCTCTGAGATCCAGGGAAATTATACCCAAGGTTATATAGTTAAGTGACAAAACTGAAATTTGAATTTATCTTTTGATACCTAGAATTTATGAGACATTTAGATTGAATGCAGTTAATCTTTCAGAAATACCTACTAATGCTGATACATGAAAATTTGAGAGGAAGAAAAATAGTAATGCACTTGCTTCTTGCATTGTGACTTATCTTAAATAAATTACCCAAAGATATGAGTTTTTCTTTTCTTTCTTTATTCTTTCTTTCTTTCTTGGAGTCAGGGTCTCACTTTCATTGCCCAGGCTGGACTGCAGCATGGCTCAATCTCAGTTCACTGCAGCCTCAATTACTGGGCTCAAACAAGCCTCCCACCTCAGCTTCCTGTGTAGCTCGGACTACAGGCATGTGCCACCATGCCCTGCTAATTTTTTTGTGTTTTTAGTAGAGATGGGGTTTTGTCATGTTGCCCAGGCTGGTCTCAAATCCCTGGAGCTCAAGCAGTCCGCCTGCCTGTACCTCCCAAAGTGCTGGAGTTACAGGCGTGAGCCACAGGGCCTGGCCAAGTTTCTAATTACATAAGAGAATTTAAGATCTCTGATTGGAACAGACTTGAAAGGCATCTAGTTGAATTATTTACCCAATTCATGCCTCACCAATCTCAGCTTTGACCTTTCCCTTTACTAGTTTACTTCATTATAGTGTAGCCCATTCTACTTAAGGAAAATTCTAATGACCACAAAGTTTATGTTTCTTGATTACCCAGAAATTTACTTCCTTTCACGTGTGTGAATACAGCTCTAATCCCAGCAGTGTTGTCTTCTAACTGTGGTTTTTCTGGTTTTTCATGTGTTCAGAGTTCTCTGTTCCTTATCAGTTTACTCACTTCCTCTGGATGTCCTTCATTTTGCTAGTGCTTCTTTATGTGCTATATTCTGTAGTGTTTCGTATGTACATTATCCTGTGAGAAAAATAGTTATGGCATTGCTCTGACCTGTCATTTTCAATGCCCTCCAGAAATCTTTTTTCAATCTGCAGTAGAGGCTAGCATCTCTTTTCCACATGGTAGTTACAACAATGTACTTGATTCAATTGAATTAAATTGGGATGTAGAAAAAGTTACGTTCTCAGTTGGAAATCAGGAGACCCAAGTTCTGCTATCACAATGTAACCAGCTGGATCAGAAAGATACCTAAATTCTCTTGACTTAATTTGACTCATCTGTAAAATGTGACTGGATTAGACTGGATGCTTTTAAGAATATTTCCAGTTTTTAACTGAATGCAATATGCTCAGAAACCACTTTGGACCCTTGCTTAAGGTTACTTCTCAATAGCCTTTTTGATTTGAGTGCATTGAGGTTTCAGAGATACTTTTGAACTATTTATTGCACCATTTAAGTTTAACTTTGGTCCTCTGGTCACAGTGTGGAATTACTTTTGAAGAGGAGACAGGGAAATCTTCCAACCTTTAATCTAAAGATAAGCCTTATCACATGGTATGTCCAGGCAAACAAATCTGATAGGGGGTGTGGGAAATGCTGAGCTGAATAGTTAAGCTTTGTCCACACTCTCAAACTCTTGGAAGCATATGGGAGTTTAACCATGTTCATGTTAGCAAAGTTCAGCTTTATTGCCTTAAAGATGATGCCTTGTTGGTACACTTTGTTTCCAAAGTTTAAAACTCCCATAAAGTTGCCATGACAGAAAGTCTAATGTAAGCAGATTTGAAGCCTAGTTCCAGGCCATGTGCTTAGCAAAACCTGATTTAAGACATACTAATAGAGATTGTTAGTAATTATTGCCCTCACTACATTTTCCTTTTCCTTCAAAAGCAAGCATTTGCTGAAATGCATACTTTAATACAAAAGATTATAGAATATATTTCAAGATTAGTTGCACACTTGAGCTGTGCAGTTTTGTTTTAAAATTTTATGTTAAATTCAATAGGATATATTCAAAAAAGTAAATAATTTTAGGTGTATTCGTCTGTCCAGTATGTCTCAAGTATGTTTTGTAACATTTCGCTGTTCCTTTTCAAAATGTTTTATTTTTTATCTAAAAATAAATACTTTGGTTAGCTAGGGAAAAGATCCAGTAAGATAATGCCAAAATAGTTTATCAGTTACGGTAAGCAATCTCTCCTGTACTAACCGAGGCTGAGTAGACATATGTTAAGGAGGATAAACTAATAGGTAGTTTCTACTTGATTAATATTTCATTGATGCCATTAGTTAATTATACAATGAGGAAATGTTTTTGTCTTTGTTTACATAATGAGTACATTGTTCATACCAGATTTTTTAAACATGAAAGTTGAAGACCATCAACGTCATTGAGATGATAGTTTAAACTAGTGCTTTATTCGTGTTATTAAAGTCCCTATCAAACACACTCAAAAAGACCTTAAATAGTTTTTTGTTTGTTTGTTTGTTTTTTGAGACAGAGTGTCGCTCTGTTGTCCAGGCTGGAGTGCAGTGGCGCAATCTTGGCTCATTGCAACCTCCGCCTCCCGAGTTCATGCCATTCTCCTGCCTCAGCCTCCTGAGTAGCTGGGACTACAGGTGCCCGCCACCACACCCGGCTAATTTTTTGTATTTTTAGTAGAGATGGGGTTTCACCGTGTTAGCCAGGATGGTCTCGATCTCCTGACCTTGTGACCCGCCCGCCTCTGCCTCCCGAAGTGCTGGAATTACAGGCATGAGCCCCCGTGCCCAACCCCTTACATATTTTTTAAAAGAAAACTGTTTTTCAAGTTATAGTTGTAGTAACTCTGTATTAACAGCAAGCATCTTATATGCCGGAAAAGAAGAGACGTTTGGTGTTGCTTGCTCCTTTTTGTACCAACCCAAAGATTCAGATATAAGAAAAAAAAAGAGATTATAGAATTATTGGAAAGGTCAAATTTCTGTTGAAAAGTAATTGGAGTGATTTAGAAGGAGAGTGGTTCAGATTCTGTTTTTTGTTTTATACTCATTTTGTTCTGCTACCCTAGTTGCTAAGGTCATTTTAGAACTCATTCTGGACTGGCTTCAACTTGGAGATTCTCCTGTGCATTACTAATAGCATCCTCCTAACTAGGGAGAGAAACTATTTTAGGATTTATTTATTTATGCTACAAAAGTTTGGGTGCCATTTACGTGCCAGGCACTATGCTAGCCATGGGTAGGGAGGAACATGCTACTAAACAAGTAAATAAGTCATTACAAATGTCTTAAGTACGGTAAAGGGTGCTAAACAACGTGGGGTGACAGGAACTAGGGTGGTGGGAACCTGCTTGCACCTGGGTGGTCAAGGGGGGTTTTTCAAAAAGACACATAGGAAGCCACCAGTCAAATTTCAGAGCAGTTTTTGTGCTTTTCAGTAAAAACTCTGAGGTATGCATCACTTCTACATTAGAAATTCCCCTCTGTGAAAGAGCTTTACTAGTAATAAATAAAATTAGAAATAAAGTGTTATAATTGAACTGTTTATTCCTTAATCTAACATGAATTCATAGTGACAAGTATATTTTAAAAGATAATGCCCCTTCTCTTTATTTTTTTAATGTTTTTTTTTTTTCTTTTTTTTTTAAGACTGAGTCTCGCTCTGTCGCCCAGGCTGGAGTGCAGTGGCGCAATCTCGGCTCACTGCAAGCTCTGCCTCCCGGGTTTACGCCATTCTCCTGCCTCAGCCTCCTGAGTAGCTGGGACTACAGGTGCCCGCCATCTCACCCGGCTAGTTTTTTGTATTTTTTAGTAGAGACGGGGTTTCACCGTGTAGGCCAGGATGGTCTCGATCTCCTGACCTCGTGATCCACCCGTCTCCGCCTCCCAAAGTGCTGGGATTACAGGCTTGAGCCACCGCGCCCGGCCTATTTTTTTAATTTTTAGTTTTTTAGAGACGGTGTGTCTCTGTGTTGCTCAATCTGGTCTTGAACTCCTGTCCTGAAGAAATCCTCCTGCCTCCGCCTCCCAAGTAGCTGGTATTACAGGTGCAAGTCACCATGTCTGGCTGTTTCTCTACAGTCTCATTATCTGAACTTTCTTTCCTAACTAGACCTTAAACTTTGTTTTTGTAGTGGGGGAAACGTCTAGTTGTGTTCTGGGGACAAAGAGAGCTGAAAGCTAATGAGAACACATTCTCCCTTTTCTGCCCCACCTCATTTACCAACCCCTGTGTCCTGCCCTAAACTGCTTGATGAGGTGATGAGGAGAAAATGTTCTGCTGGATTTCTTTTTGTTTTCTTTAAGCTGCATTCATGATTGTATTGTTTGAAAAATAACATTATAATGAATTTTTATGGTTGAAGGAGGGGGAAGTTGAATTGACGAAAGTATTGATATTTGTTAACAGTATTTTTGAACAGATAAAGATGTGAAAACTTTAACCCAGTTTAGGGAGGCTGGGAGTTGGTACTGGGGAAATGGTTTGGCTGTGTCCCCACCCAAATCTCATCTTGAATTGTAGTTCCCATTATCCCCACGTGCTGTGCGAGGGACCAGGTGGAGATAATTGAATCATGGGGGGCAGTTTCCCCCATCCTGTTCTCATCTCAGATAGTGAGTGAGTTGTTACAAGATGTTACGGTTTTATAAGGGGCTTCCCCCTTCGCTGAGCACTTATTCTTCTCTCTCCTGCCGCCATGTGAAGGAGGACATGTTTGCTTCCCCTTTTACAATGATCGTAAGTTTCTGAGACCTCCCCATGCTGAACTGTGAATCTATTAAACCTCTTTTCTTTATAAATTACCCAGTCTTGGGTATGTTTTTATTAACAGCAAACTAGAACAAACTAATAGCGTAAATTGGTACCAGAAGTGGGGAAAGAAGTGCAGAGTGTGGGATGGAGAGGTTACTTAGCCTGTGACAAAACCTAGAGTAGGATGTTAGAGCAGGTGAACTGTCCCCACATATTAATCATTAGGGAAACGCAAACCAAAACCACAATGAGGTAACAGTTGACTCCCATTACGACGGCTAAAGTTTTTTTGAAAAGATAACAAATGTTGGCCAGAATGTGGAGAAATTGGAATCCTCATACATTGCTGTTGGGATTGAAAAATGATGTAACCACTTTGGAAAATAGACTGGCAGTTCCTCAAAACATTAACTATAACATTCCCATATGACTGAGCAATTCCATTCCTCGGTATAGAGGCTGAAGAATTGGGAACATATGTCTACACAAAAACCTGTATCCGGGTTTGCAGCACTATTATTTTATAATAAATAGCCAGAAAGTGAAAATAACCCAAATGCCCATTAGTTGATGAATGGACTAACAAAATGTGGTATATTCATATAATGGAATATTATTTGGCACTTAAAGGGAATGCAGTGCTTGATACATACTAAAACATAGATAAACCTTGAAAACATTATAAATGAGGCTAGCCAGGCCCAAAAGGCCATATATTGCTTAATTCCATTTTTGGAAATGTCCAGAATGGGAAAATTCATAGAGGCAGAAGTACATTAGTGGTTGCCAGGGACTGTGGGGAAGGGGCAGTAGGTAGTGAACTGCTAATGGATATGGGGTTTTTTGGTTTGTTTTTGTTTTTGTGACTTTTTTTTGAAGTGATGAAAATGTTCTGAAATTAGTGGCAATGGGTGTACAATTCTGTGAATATGTAAGGACTATCAGACAGTACATGTAACAAGGGTGAATTATCTCAGTAAAGAGAAAAAATTATTTCTAGGCATGATGTCATTTAGGTATATAGCTTAGTTGGGAAATATCTTTTGTATATTGATCATAAAAAGATGTATTCAGTCATTAGGTTAGGTCTCCCGTCTTTCCTTTTTTTGTAAAAGACAGCTTTTCAGTGTGAATTAAGTAAGCAATTTTTTACTGAAAAACTACATTTTATGTTTAAGTAGATTATGTTTTAAGTATTTATGTTTAAGTAGATTACGCCACTTTATAGCAACTCTCTGTAGATGATTCAGTTCCCTTAGGTCATGCAGTAAACACTAAGAGCCAGGAATAGGTGTTTTGTGTTTTGTTTTTATTGCTTTAAGACCCACAGATGGCCTATTAGTTTGTGTTTTTAGAAGAACCTTAATTTCTTTTAACAAGTCTACTGTTTTGTAGTTTTGAGTATACTCGTAGGTATGAGGAAAACCCAAATTTTGTTTCTAAATGTTTTGAACAAATTAATATAGCTGTGCTAATACGGAAATATGCAGTGTCTGAGATTTGAAAAAAATACTAGCCAAAAGCTTTTGTTGTGGGAGATTTGATATAATGTTTTAATAGTTAAGAATTGTTTCTTATTTTAAATGTATACCCAATAAGATTACTAGAATTAAGTTTATTATTCCAAAGTTTATGACTAACAGATCTGTAGTACATTGTTATAATCCAAGTTTTGAGGTTACAAATCATGTAAATCTAAAAATTGTTTGAAGTTTGGAAATTCACATGTCTAGAATGAAACTTGGGGAAAAAAACCTATGGTGATGACCCCTTTCATTTATTTTCGAGAAAGTAGTCCCTTATTTTTCAGTAATTGCTCAGTCATTGGTTTTCTACCATAAAGCTGTCAGGGTTGATTTGTTAAGCAAGACTTGAAACAGTTACTATTCATAGTACAAGAAGCACAGACTCTAAATTTTAAAACATAGCATATTACAATTTTTAAAATTTTGACATTTTGTGGAGTTTTTGTTTTGTTTTTACCTTTTAGAATTTTTTTTAAAACTGGAAACATTGGGATTTCAATAGTTGATAGCCAGAGGAAGAAGTTGGTAATGCTATTCTTTTCTTTTCTTGCTGCCCTGCCCCCTTTCCCCAGGAAACAAAGCCGGTTTTGTTTCTTGCCTGCTTGTGAGGTCTCTGCTGCACCCCATGTGGGTGCACCGCTCTGTGCTTTGTTGAAAGGCTTAAGATACTCAGAAGGTAAAGAACAGGATGCTTCTGGAGAGGAATAAATCCCAGCTTCAGTAGATAAACAAGGTTGTTTGAATTGGTCATTTAAGTGAGTTCTTTATATGGAAACCTTGTAGTGCTGCTGGTATCCATAGGTAACAACATTTAGGTAAACACAGCCAAAAGTGCTGACAATAGTCATCAGGGTATTTCTCTTACATAATTTGGTGCAAGTTTCTGTTTAATTCTGTGGACTGGTTCTTCCTTCATCTTTTGATATCCTATTTTTCCTGTTCCGTGGTTTTGAATAGTCAGATAAGCTTAGATTTGAAAAAGACCTTTCCAACCAATTCAGTTTGCCATCAGCATTGGCTATTGTCATTAATGATTACTGCTTATGGTATCTAATTCTGGGAAACTGGTGAGAAGCAAAGGATATTTACAACTTTATTTTTGTGCAAATTTATTACTATTCAGTTTTTTATTTTTTTACCAAGAATGTATGTTATTTCATAAATAATGTTATGTTACGTAATGAAAATATAGTGTGGAAAGCTCGAAAGCTTATCCAAATGTTTCTTAATGGATGAAATATTTAACAATGTTTAGCTCTAGAATCTGTTTTGAAATCAATAATGTTTTATAATTCCAACACTCCTCAGCTTACTGATGGGCTGTTTTATAGCAGGTTTTTGGGGTTTTGCTTTTTTATTGCTTGGAACCAAAAACATTTTTCCCCAATAGTTGTTTGCCTTGGGCCTCAATTTACGACATGTTCATTGTATGTGATGAATCTCAGTTCAGTTGCCCAATTCATATTTAACTCATGCTATCAAACCTGGCACAGCACATTTTTAAAATGTCTCTGTGTGGCAATATGTTGAGTGTTATATTGAAACACCAAGAAGATGTTTCACCAAAAGAGAAGGATCCCCTTATTCCCTTAGCGCAATCTCCACTACCCATCTTTTTTCTGTTTACACCTTGTAGGAAAGATAAACATGCATGTCTTTGTGAATCATAGGAATATTTGGAAACAGTAAATGGTATGATAAAATAGGAAGAGGGAGAAAGAGAATGTATGTATATGTCTGTGCGTGTTTGTGGAGGAGGAGGAGAGAGGTATAGGAATCATCAAAATATGGAATTAGTCTGTAGGAGTCAGAGTCTTGAAAGAAGTTCTGGAGAAGAGAGGAGAGACTAAGGTTTATGGAGCACCCACTATTCCAGGTGTGTGATAGAATAATCAGTCCTCATAATAACTCAAGTGGAGATGTCAGTATCCTTGGTACAGATGAGAAAACCGAGGATTAACTGAATTACTGAATTAGTATGCCCGACTCTAATCCAAGTTCATTTGACTCTAAAAGCTATGTTTTTTAATATATACTATGATACCTGTCAATTATGTAAATATGTTGGTAACAGAAAAGAGCAATTTTATTAAATGAGGTTGTTGATGCCTGCCAAATCTTAGGTCCCAAAAACTGTTGGCTTTTTTCCTATCCATTGCCCTATAAAATACTACACTGTAACCTATAAGGGTGAAATTTTTAGCCATTTACTTTCTTACAAAGCCATTTCCTAAGTCTTCATGAGTTAGTAAGTACGATTTTTTTTCCATATGCAATTAATAAGGCTTTGAACAAGCTGGAGCCGTATGTCATGTTTTGACATCCTTTCTCTCTTCAGACAAAATATTAAAACAAGATAACCAAAAAGACACAACTAGAGTATGAATTAAAAAAAAAAAAAATCTCTATAGGGCAGAAAATAAAACCACAGAAAGCACTGAGGGTAGTGCTGGAGGGCTGCCAGGTTTAGGGGCCATTTGGCTCCTGAGAAGAACTGTTAATAAAAGTGTGAATAAGGAAGAGGACGCACATAACAGGCTCAATGGGAAAAGTCAGGTGTGCAGCTGACCTGGCCCTGGCCTAGGACAAACATTTACAAGGATTGACGACATGTCAAGTCACAGAGTCACAAATTGTCTAGAATCAATATTGTATAGACTATTTTTTGTAAACCTCAATGCAATTAAATTTAAACTCATAATAAAAAAATTGTTTCAAAAAACATGTCTTGCCCTACCAACTATTAAACATATTACTAAGGTTGTACTGTTGTATATACTGTATGTACTAAATAATGTATATGTTTATATACATATATATAACTTACATGTTTATATAGTATAAACGTAAAGGCAGTACTGTGGTACTAGTATAAGAATAGTTAGATTACTAAAATAAAAAATATAGAAATAACAAAATGTCAAAATTTAGTCCATGATAAAGAAGATGAGGGGGAAGATACACTGTAACACAAGTGGTGTTGGGACTAATGGTTAGCCATATGGAAGAAGATAAAATTAGGCTTCTGCGAAGATGGCCGAACAGGAACAACTCCAGTCTCCAACTCCCAGCGCAAGCAACACAGAAGACCGGTGATTTCTGCATTTTCAACTGAGGTACTGGGGTCATCTCACTAGGGAGTGCCGGACAATTGGTGCTGGTCAGCTGCTGCAGCCTGACCAGCGAGAGCTGAAGCAGGGCGAGGCATCGCCTCACCTGGGAAG
>NW_012120709.1:8531794-8546722 GCF_000951035.1 Colobus angolensis palliatus
TGGCACAAGTATACATATGTAACAAACCTGCACGTTATGCACATGTACCCTAGAACTTAAAGTATAATAAAAAATAAAAAATAAAAAAATAAAAAAAAAAAAGATAAAATCAGATCCATTCACGCCATTCACCAGAATAAATTGCAGTGGATCAGATTGAGTTGCCAAGTAAATGAGAACTATAGTTTTTTAATTAAAATGGGTGAATTTCTCTTTAGTTTGAAAGTGAGAAAACATAATTCAAATTTTTAAAAAGATTGATAAATTTGACTAAGCTTTTTTTTTTTTTTTTTTTTTTGACAGAGTCTTGCACTTCTCGCCCTGGTTGGAGTGCAGTGGCGCAATTTCAGCGCACTGCAACCTCTGCCTCCCTGATTCAAGTGATCATCCAGCTTCAGCCTCCAGAGTAGCTGGGATTATAGGTGCCTGCCACCATGCCCAGCTAATTTTTATGTTTTTAGTAGAGATGGGGTTTCACCATTTTTGCCAGGCTGATCTCGAACTTCTGACCTCTGGTAGTCTGTCTGCCTCAGCCTCCCAGAGGGCTGAGATTACAGGCGTGAGCCACCACGCCGGGCTAAGACCAAGTTCTTACGAAAAACAAGAAAAAAGATGATAAACTGAGGAAAATTATTTGTTACTTACATCGCAGACACAGATTTCTTATCCTTCGTGCATAGATTGTATAATAAGACATAGCAAAAATAAAAATCATGCTGAGATACTACTCATCTTTCAGATTGGCAGAAACCCAAAATTGGCAAGGCTTTGGGGGCAAACAAAGCACTCTCTTACATTACTAGTGAGGATACATCAAAGTACAACTCCTGGGGTGGGGCAGTGGTGCAAATTTGGCGATATCTAGCAAAATTACTTATGCTTTAACATTCACCTAAGCAATCTCCCATATAGAAATCTACCCAAAGATATAGTAGCAGAAATACAGAATTATGTGTGAGTATATTCTGTACAGTACTCTTTACTAATAATGGAAACCTAATAGGAAATTGGTTGAATAGAATATTAACCAGCTGTGTCACTAGGAAAATGAGGGAAAATCTCTATATACTGCTTTAGAGTTATCTCAGGTTGTATTGTTAGAAAGACAAAAGCAAAGTGGAAGGAAGTATCCATAGTATGCTACCATATATCAAAGAAGAAGGGATGTGTATGTGTTTGCTTACATTTTTAAGAGTAAAGGAAACACTGATACAGTTTACCTGTTACCTATTGGAGGTAGGAGGAAGTGGGTGGGAAATAAAGGCCATCTCTGAAATTCAAAAGCAGAATGTCACAAGTACACCTGTATTTCAGGTAGTTGACTAATTATGGAAGAATAATTTCAGGTGACTTTAAAGCACAGTGATTTTACTTTATGTATTTAATGGAATATCTTAAGGAGATAAAATTGCAAAGAAATCTGAAATTTGAATCATTTAATGATCATAGTATGTTGTTTTTAGATGATTGCATATGTATAGAGGACAATACATATTAATATTGTTAGAACCCAATTTTTTAGCATGAGAAAAAATAGTTGTTATGAAATCAAAGTGAAAACCATGCATCCTAAATCTGAATTGGAAATATGCATTTTCTGAAGGAGAGTACCACCTAGAAATAGTTACAAAAAAGCGACAACATAATAATTGGTACTCCCTAGTACCCAGATTAATGTCTCTTAAATACCATTTCCCACTCAAAGAAATCAGGGCTTCTTCAAAAAAGGCTGACTAAAATTTGGGGCGGGGAATATACTAGATGACCTTGGAACATCTTTTTATGCCTGAAAGCAAACAAGGAAGTAGACCAAGCCCACTGTAGCCATAGCAAAAAGATCCAGCTTGAAGGGCTTACCTTGGTCAAATATGGCACACTTTGAGCATTGATCAGAATAACTGTGCTGGATTAAAACCCATCATAAACATTTAAAATCTGTGATTTCATAATGATTGTATTCCCTTTGCTCTAGGTAGCAGAGTATCAGAATTTTTTTTTTTTTTTTTTTTTTTTTTGAGACAGAGTCTCGCTTTTTCGCCCATGCTGGAGTGCAGTGGCATGGTCTTGGCTCACTGCAACCTCTGCCTCACAGGTTCACACCATTCTCCTGCCTCAGCAACCTGAGTAGCTGGTACTACGGTCACCCGCCACCATGCCAGGCTAATTTTTCTTTCTCCTTCTTTCTTTTTTTTTAAGTAGAAACGGGGTTTCACCGTATTAGCCAAGATGGTCATGATCTCCTGACCTCGTGATCCGCCCGTCTCGGCCTCCCAAAATGCTGGGAGTGCAGGCATGAGCCACCGTGCCCAAACGATGTTTTTTTTTTAAACCCTTATTGGCTACCTTTGGGAGGACTCTGGGACCAACTCATCATCCTGAAAATACACACAAAAAGGGAATGAATCAAACATTTATTCTGTACCTTACCTGTACAAATTATGTTTCAGAGTAACGAGATGCTTAATATGGAAGGTTTTTTTTTTTAAACCCTTATTGGCTACCTTTGGGAGGGCTCTGGGACCAACCCATCATCCGGAAAATACACACAAAAAGGGAATGAATCAAACATTTATTCTGTACCTTACCTGTACAAATTATGTTTCAGGATAACGAGATGCTTAATATGGAAGGTTTTTTTTTTTAAACCCTTGTTGGCTACCTTTGGGAGGACTCTGGGACCAACTCATCATCCTGAAAATATACACAAAAAGGGAATGAATCAAACATTTATTCTGTACCTTACCTGTACAAATTATGTTTCAGGGTAACGAAATGCTTAATATGGAAAAATTCTTATTTATGGAACTTCAAATAATACATGGGAAGGAATGATACCATCATTTTGTAACCTCTAATGAAATAATAGGTTTAGGTTTTAAAAAATCAGTGGTTGCTAAAAACCATTGGGTGAAAATAATCTAAAGTGGATATAATAGATTTGCCACATCTGCACCACTGATCCATCCTTATCATGAAGACAGTCATCTTGTGCCTTCTGTCCTCATTTAGTGCCACCAGTGAGATATTCTTGCCAAAAATTGTGATCAGGCCTCTATATTCGAACTTGTTTACAGAAATGAAGAAATGGAAAAGCATGCTACATAGTAATATGGGGATGCAATCAGCAAAGTCCAGGCTGTAGAAAAGTCTATGAGGCAAATGACAGTTTCTTTGACAAATAAATGACAAGGAAAAAACAAAGGGGGAACCTGTGTATTAAGACAGTGGTCCTCAGAGTGCTGGCACGAATCAAAAGTCACTGGGAGGGCTTGTCAAAACACAGATTGCTGGCTTCGTCCCATAGTTTCTCATTCATTAGCCCTGGGTGAGGGCCCATGAATTTGCATTTCTAAAACGTTGCTAAGTGCTCTTCCTCCTGATGATCCAGAAACTGCAGAACCATGTTATTAAAGTCTTGGATTATGAGTCAAATACAGTGCATGGACCTTGTTTGGATTCTGTTTTGAACAAGCCAATTGTAAAAATAATAATAATTCCCTTGATAATAGGGAAGTGTAGGCATGGGATGGACTTTTGATAATATTAAGGAATTGGTAAATTTTGATAGTGTAATCATGGTATTGTAATTATATTTTTCTTTTTTTAAAGAAGACCCCATCTTTTTAGAAATACATGTTGAAATTATGGGTAAAATGCTATATTGTTCACTTGAACATAATTGGCGCTGAAAAGTAGTTGAGGATAGAGGTAAAAAAAGATTGGGGCCAGGTTTTGACAATTGGGAAGAACGCAAGTGATGAGTACACAAGGATTCATTATCTGTATTAATTTTTCTACTTTTCTATGTTTATGGAAATTACCTTCAAAATGTAAAATATATGTTTGGAAACATAAAAATATATTCCTAAATAGCTCATGACTTAAATGTAAGTCACCATAGAAATTACACGTTTTTGGAATAGAACAGTCATGAATTATACTATTTCAAAACATGCAGGATGCAGGTAAAGCAGGACTTAAGGGTAAATTTATTGACTTAAGTCTTCCAAAAAAAGATTGAAATGAATTAAGTTCAACTCAAAAGTTAGAAAATGAAATACAGAAAAGCTGGAAGGGAAAAAAAATAAGAGCAGAAAAAATGGAAATAAGTTAATAATGCAGTCATCTTATATTAACAGGTAGCTGAGAAGATTGGATTGAACCAAGGCATTATTCTGAGAGAGACTGGTCTGTAATTTTCCTCTCTGTAATATCCTTGGTTCTGTCTCGGTGCTATGCTAGCCTGATAGAAGAATTGGGCAGTCCTGAGCCAGGTATGGTGCTTGCCTGCAGTCTCAGCTACTTGAGAGACAGACAGTAGGATTGTTTGAAGCCAGGTGTTTGAGACCAGTCTGGGCAACATAGTAAGACAGAAAAGGAGAAAAAAAAAAAGTGTGGTAATCTAAAGAGAAATTAATAGTAGGACTTCCCTATTGTCTTAAATAGTATCTGCCTCAGTGAGTAACTACTCAATTTATGTAGAAATGGCTCAGTATTTTTTCAGCACACACTTCGTGCCAGATGCTGTGCCAGGTATTGAGGACACATAGATGACAAGTATATGGCCCATACTCTGGCACTCAGTCTGAGGGAGCATATAAATTTGTAAACAAAAAATTAGAATCAGGCAGGAAACATCAGTAGACAATATGGAAACGTTCCCAGGCAATTCCTTGAGAGAAGAAAATTTTTAATGTATAGGATGGATTCAGCCTTGTGAGGTTTTTGCTCAGGTAGTTTCCAAGAAGAAATGGCATTTACCAAGCAGCCAGTCTGTTATAATGGGACACATTAAAAATCACGAGGAGTTTGCTGTGTGACTGGGAGACCATTAAGTTATAAGAGCTGTCAGTGTATGTTATTTAGGATTTTTGTAGCAAGGTTTATATGAGAGATTGGCCTGTAATTTTCCTTTCTTTTAATATCCTTGTATGGTATCAAGGTTATGCTGGCCTTATAAGTGTTGGAAAATATTCCATCCTTGTTATGCTCTGGAAGAGATTGTGTAAGATTGGTGTTATTTCTTCCTTGAATGACTACAAAGCCATTGGGACCTGGGGTTTTCTTTAGTCATTGTGTACTAAACATTTAGTAGAAACAGTGACCCAAAATTTCAACTTAAGTTGAATATGTATCTGAAAAGGTTTATTATTTTTACTAATATTTTCACATAAAACTTCCCTCTGCCCACTGAGGTTAATCCACAGTTTGATCAGTGTTGTATCAGTGACAGAAATTCACTAGTATGAAAACCCAGTCCGTTTCTGACCACCAAATAGTGTATTACAGCTTCAAAAATTTTTTTTTTTTTTGCTATCTAGACTTTGTGCTGTGAGTACCATGGTGTCAAATGAGACAAATCTGTGTCATCCAAATGCTTGTGACCTCAACTTGATATGAGCAAGCATCATATCATTTTAAGCTACTTGCTTTATTGGGATGTGTATGTGGATATATTAAGGGCTGATTATTTTCATGGGCTTTGCTGCTTGGAATGCTTTGTCTTAGTTTTTGTGGATGAATTTTTAATTACATTTTTATATTTCATAAGAAGTAATGAATTTACGTCATTCACACTTCAGAAGTTATAAAAAAGGTTCTCCAACTTTGTCCTTTAGTCACCTACTTTCCCATCTCTAGAACCAAAAGATGTTAGTTGCTTCTTAGCTCTTCATCAATTTTTATATCCTCTGAATATGCAATATATATTCACTCCCACTCTCTCCCCCCTTTTTTTTAACACTTTACCTTGCTTTTAATTTAATAAGTCCTTAGAAACTATTCCTTATCATCATTGCATGTTAAAACTACCTCTTGTTTCTTTTCTCTTATGACTTCCTTGTATCTTGTGACAACAGTCATAAATAATTAATGTAGTCATTGTAATATTGATGGATTTTTAGGTTATTTCCAGTCTTCCTGCCCAAAAAAGCTACATTGAATATCCCAAATTGCTTTTGAATAATTTAATTATCATTTTCTCTTCCTTCGCTAGTTTTTTAGGACAGATTTTTTTTTTCTTTTCATTTCAGCCATGAACCAGAGAATCAGTCAGAGTGATCCAGTGAAACAGCCACCACCCCTGGCTCCCCAGAGCCCACAGGGAGGCGTCATGGGTGGCAGCAACTCCAACCAGCAGCAACAGATGCGACTGCAGCAACTACAGATGGAGAAGGAGAGACTGCGGCTGAAACAACAAGAACTGCTTCGGCAGGTGAGGCCACAGGTTAGAAACCAGCCTTCCACTTTTTGGGGTTTGTTTTCTTAAAGTTGGGCAGATTGCATTTTAACATTTATTAGTTACAGAAGAATGTTGTCTTTGTAAAACTGAGCGACACAGAAGCATTCTATCCAGCCCTGTCCTTGTCTTAGTTTCGTGACTGTGAATGGCCTTTGATCAAGTTACAAGGGATGTAACTTGGAAACCTGTATCATGAAGAGCTGTTTTGGTCATGGTCATTGCAATTGAGCAAAAAGTGAAGGAAGCAAGGATGATTTCTCTAACCTACATGGAATTGTGGATTGTTGTTTTTCTGAGGATTTCACTAAAGGGGAAATTCTAGAACATCACTTGGGAGAAAATATCCTTTATTAGTAACTTATGTGGTGGGATACACCAATATGACATTTCTCGAATGACAAATATACTTCAGTATTACCGAATCTAAGAATTTTCATTTAAAACAAAATAAACATTACCTTTGGCTAGGTGCGGTAGCTCACGCCTGTAATCCTAGCACTTTAGGAGGCCAGAGTGGGCAGATTACTGGAGGCCAGGAGTTCAAGACCAGCCTGGACAACTTAGCGAAACCCCGTCTCTACTAAAAATACAAAAATTAGCCAAGCGTGGTGGCGCACACCTGTAATCCCAGCTACTTGGGAGGCTGAGGCACAAGAATCACTTGCGCCTCAGAGGCAGAGGTTCAGTAAGCCAAGATTGTGCCGTTGCGCTTGAGCCTGGGTGACAGAGCGAGACTCTGTCTCAAAAAACAAAAAGTTACCTTCAAGTTTAAAAGATGCCAATGTGCTTTAAAATGACCTGCTTATGGATGTTTTTTTATGTTGGGAAAAGTAGGACATAGCAGTAGAGAGCTTGAAGCCCTTTAATCACCATTTCCATCAGCTTTCTTCTAGAAGGTACTATTGGTCTTTATGTTCCTAATATATATAATTAATGTCAACATTAATTTGTACTTATTTCAGAGTGGTTAAATCTAAGTTCAGATATTGGGGATAAGGTCTTTTGTTAAACAGTGTAGATATTTTTTAAATTTCTATATAAAATTTTTTTGAATAGATAATAGAAACATGGTATAATAGTGATAAATGTACAAAAGGTGAAAGTACACTCAAAATAAGAGCTTTTCCCTGTTTTTCTGGTTCTCTCCTATGGGGCCTAAATAACTATGAGTTTCTTAGGTTTTTTGTTTTTTGTTCATTTTTCCAGAGATATTCTGTTTACATACATAAAATACATGTATCTATGCTGTTTTTTCCCCCACCTAAATCACAGCATACTAAGTGTAGACATTTAAAAATCATCATACTTGGCCAGGCATGGTGTCTCATGGCCCATGCCTCTAATCCCAACACTTTGGGAGACTGAGGCAGGAGGCTTGCTTGAGCCCAGGAGTTCGAAACCAGCCTGGGCAACATGGTGTGAGACCCTGTCTCTAAAAAAAAAAAACAACCCTCTACATTTCTGTTACCAGGAAGTAGGCACTTAAAGGTCTGGGTTTTTTTTTAAGGGCTATATTTTAAAAGTATCTCTTGAGTGTCAGTGAAAATATATGAACTCAGTACTACCTGAACTCTGATTTGGGGTTTGAGGAACTGGTATTTAAGGAGTTAAATTAAGCCATAGCTTCTGAGACAGGCTCACCTTTAAACTGTGCTTTGTTGGTAATCTGTCCATACAACTCTAGTGTGATTGACATCAAAGGTAAACCCTGATAGAAGGAGTAAGACAGTACGTGCCAACATATGATGTCAGGAACTTTTTGGGGCTCAGAAAATGATGCTACAAAATACGGTTCTTTGACAGACTAAACAAACTAAGGAAGCAGCCTCAAGTTCTCTCCCAAAGCACAGGATGAGGTTGTTCTTTGAAGTTCCTTTATCTACCTAGAAACCAGACCCCCCAAAAAGGAATACAATTGCTGTTGATCCCCTTCCCAAAATTTCATTAACCAGAAAAGACTGAAACTTGTATGACAAAGGAAAAGACTAAAAATTAAATATCACACCTAGAAAGCTAGAGGAACTTTGCCCAGACTATTGTCTGTTCTCAGATCCCATTCAGTTTCCAAAGAGAATTATTTACTAACCATTGTCTGAGCACTAGGCCCATTCATTCTGTCTAAAAATCATTTACTGCCCTTCAAACTGGCCTCATTTCCCTCATGTTCCCTTCCCCTGTGAAGAAGGGTATTATGTAGTATCTGGAACCGACTCAGTTATTGGGTAATCATTCTCTTGCAATTTCCCCCATGCTTGGGTACCTTAAATAAATTTGTATGCCCTTTTCTCCAATTAATTTGTCTATTAGTTCATTTTCAGCGAAACTTTAGAGGGCAGAGGGGAAGTTTTCCTTTTGGCCCCTATAAAGTGATCCTGAAAGAAATGTTTATCTGACATAAAAAAGATGGAGAAAAGAAGCGTTATTGTACCTCTGACTTTCTAACAAATTACCATAAAGAAGAAGATTTTTCACCTGCTATTGTTAGAACACGGTAGAACCATCAAAAATATAATTATGTGGCTAATAGAAAAAAATAAAGCAATTTAAAAATGTTTTATGTAACCTATTTTCATTGTTTTTCATTTTGTTGTTACCGAGTAGTAGTTGTTCTGAGTAAATACAGGTCTCAATTTCACTATGAATAAAAACTGTCAAAATCAAAAAACTAAAAAAAAGTTATTTAATTACTAATGTTAAAATCACACTGTTTTTAAGATAATTTGTAAAGTCTAGAAATGGGGCCATTCGCCATTCTGTTTTATGCCATAGATCATCCTGGGGTTTTTTGGTGGGCAAATGCTGCTATTTGTAAAACTCTACTTTCAAAGAATTTCCCTAAATCTTAATTCTCAATCTTACTCTGGGTGATGGGTCCTGGACAGAATAGCTTCACTTCCTTTAAAGGTAACTTCTTTGTTTCATCTTTACTACCTACTGTGTCGTCTTTTCTTATGTTAAAGTTGACAGACCTGCTCTATTCTCATACTAATAGACTATTTTTTGGATTTTTTTTTTAAGTAATCACAATGAATTCAGTGTATCTTAAGTCTTTTGGCTTCCTGTGAACTTCTTCCATTGATAGTTTATCTTACCACTGAAACATCAAATATATTGTATCTGCTTTATCTAATACTCAGAAGCAAAGAACCTACGTGACCAATATCAAATTTTTTTTAGTTCTGACACCTAAAGTCTTGCTGTCCTATCCTCAATGCTGTTAAAAACTTCTGAGGTTCCAGTTTTGTTATGTGGTGACTCCATTGGCTCCTGTCTTC
The DNA here is from genome assembly GCF_000951035.1 of Colobus angolensis palliatus. Lineage (NCBI taxonomy): Eukaryota > Metazoa > Chordata > Mammalia > Primates > Cercopithecidae > Colobus > Colobus angolensis. Next base: position 8,541,311 of record NW_012120709.1, read on the forward strand.
CTCAGTCTGCTTCTTCTTGGGTAGCTTGGGAATTCTGTGCTATGGTGATATGTCTGGATACAATTTGTAAGTCAGCCTACACAGCCAGACCATGTGGCTTAAAGTAATTTTTATCCATCTTATTTTTTACTCTTAGGCAATGCGGAATATCAATCCCAGCACAGCAAATTCTCCAAAATGTCAGGTAGGCTCTTATCTGATGTTTTAGCACTGGAAAAAAAAAAAAGATACTAAATTAGGAAAGATAAACTTACATTCCAGGGTCCTATCCTTATTGGACATTAGCCCAGAGTATAACTTTGAGCCATCTTTGATACTGAGGTTAACATCGCCCTTCCAAGAAAGTCTACACAGTCTGCTCCCTCCCTGCTCCTCCTAGGGAGTTTCTGTTTATTTTGATTCCATGGAGGTCTTTTTTATTCTATATTTAAATGTATTGTGTCTCAGTTGTACATCCTATCAGCTTCTAGGTATGCCTAATTTTTATTTGAATAGCTTAAATAGTATGTGTAATGATTTAAAGGAATTAATAAATTGAACAGTAACAAAAGCAGTACTTACTTGGGTAGGCTAGTTTAGGAAATTTTAGTCATGATACTATGTGGAAGAGAAAAATTCTTTCTAGTGGACATTCTAAAGGAAAAACATCAAAATTATCAGGAGAGGATCTGCCTGGATAGTATTTCAGGTTTTCTTGTTGGCTTTTATCAGCATTCTCTGATGAACCCCAGGGAGCCCTGGTTGTGAAGGCATCTTACTTAGAAGGAAAGATTGTGGCCATTTTTTCTTCTAACACAGGCACTTGTCTGACTTGTGGGAAGGATCTCATTCTTAAAACCAAAAAGATTTTAGGTGTTTGGGATCTGCAAGATTCGAAGAAATTTGGAGCCAGAGGATCATTCCACTTCTCTTGGGGCAAAAGCAACCATAAAATGCCTCACATTCTATGTGGCTTATTCTGCACTAGGCAGAATCTGCTGTAGAAGTGGGAGATGTTTTAGAATCTGTTTTAGAATCTGCTGTAGAAGTGGGAGATGGCAAAATTCTGCTCATTTTGGATACTGTTAAGTTGTCCATTGGAGCACCATGATGATAAAAGTCAGATACAGTCTTCATAGAGACCAGTTAATTTTGTGAGAGGGAAAATCTCTATTCTTCTTTATCTGTCTGATAAATGCCTCCATTCATCAAAAGACCAAGCAAGGGATAACTCATAATAACCCATCTTCACCAAAGTCAAGCATAGACATTCTTATGATGAGGGGGCACTAATATCCCATTTGACTGGAAGTGCCGCATAGCATTGGGTCTTTATAACATGAAGCCATTTTTTCTTTGCCGTTTCTCTGAAGTGTTTGTTTTTTTGTTTGTTTGTTTTGTCTTTTTTCATTTTTGAGACAGTCTCGCTCTGTCGCCCAGGCTGGAGTGCAGTGGCGTGATCTCAGTTCACTGCAATCTCCACCTTCTGGGTTCATGCCATTCTCCTGCCTCAGCCTTCCGAGTAGCTGGGACTACAGGCGCCCGCCACCACACCCAGCTAATTTTTTTTGTATTTTTTAGTAGAGACGGGGTTTCACCGTGTTAGGCAGGATGGTCTCGATCTCCTGACCTCATGATCCGCCTGCCTCAGCCTCCCAAAGTGCTGGGATTACAGGCATGAGCCACCACACCCAGCCTGAAGTGTTTCTGAAAGAAGACTTTTATTCATGATAAATGAAATAGAAACTAATATAGGAGCAGAAATTAAAGGAGATTTGGATTCAGGTAAAAAGTCCTCCATGCCATAAAAATGTTGAACTTGTTTCCTTTTTTCCCAGGGTCTTATACCCTGAATCTGGTAAATAGTCAAATTCTTCTTGATCTTTGTTTCATACTTGAATAGAAAAGTAAATCCTTACTGTTATTAAAATTATCAGGAATTCTTAGATTTTTTAAAATAGTAAACCTTTAGAAAAGATGAGGCTTATTAGTAGTAAAGTTTCTAAGATGTGAAGATTAGAGGTAATTACTTAGATTTACCCAGACCACAGCAAAAAACTTGAAAGAGGTTTTTGAAAATCTTTGCATATGTTGGAGATTAAAATAATGGTTTGTTATATATGCTTTAGTTGTCAATATATAATATTTACCTGACATAATTGTGGAAAATTAACAGTTAAATGTATGAAAATCAAGTATAGGGTTATATTTGAAATAGCTCAGATCAAGAAATCTGGAGGTATTTGTATCAAGAAAGCATGTGTGTATTTTTCTCATCCTATTATTTTCTAAATAACCATAAGGTAGTTGTCAGGAAATAGATCACAAAGAAGAGTCATATCTTTTTCTTTTTTCTTCTTTTTTTTTTGAGACGGAGCCTTGCTCTGTTGCCCAGGCTTGAGTGCAGTGGCGCAATCTTGGCTCACTGCAACCTCCGCCTCCCGGGTTCAAGTGATTCTCCTGCCTCACCCTCCTGAGTAGCTGTGATTACAGGCACCTGCCACCATGCCCAGCTAATATTTTGTATTTTTAGTAGAGACGGGGTTTCACCATGTTATCCAGGGTGGCATCTCCTGACCTCATGATCCGCCTGCTTCGGCCTCCCAAAGTGCTGGGATTACAGGCGTGACCCACCATGTCTGGCCAGAAGAGTCATATAGTGTTTCTCAGAATAATCAAGAAAGCTAGAAAGAGTTTTTCAGTCCCAAAGAACAGAGGGTATAAAGACATCATTCAATATCTGAACACCAGACACTGTTGTTCAAAGTTACTGGTTTTTTAAGTTATACTTTTCTAATAGATATTAATGCAGCTGAGTTAGCAAGGAATAGTGAGAGCAGTGTCATTGTCTAATGACACATATACCTCATATGCTGTGGGATGTGGAAAGCCACCAAACTTCAAAATGCTTATGAATTACTTCAAAAGCTGTCTTTAAATACTTCCAGCAGGATTAACAAATCATGTGGCTATTGTAGGGTGCTAACGTCAGTATGGGTGAGGTTAATGAAAAATTCCAAGATCCATGGCCCAAGTGATACTGAAATGTAAAATTTTGAAAAAACTTTAAAGGCATTTATATATCTTCTTAGTTAAATATGGAAATTATCACCTTAATTTATTACACTGTGTTGGCAGAATTTTGGAAAAATTCATCCTTACAGAGCTTAACTTTTTATTTTTATTTTGAGATGGAGTTTTGCCCTTGTTGCCCAGGTTGGAGTGTAATGGCGTGGGTGATCTTTGCTCACCACAACCTCTGCCTCCCAGGTTCCAGTGATTCTCCTGCCTCCGCCTCCCAAGTAGCTGGGATTACAGGCATTCACCACCATGCCCAGCTAATTTTGTATTTTTGATAGAGATGGGGTTGCTCCATGTTGGTTCAGGCTGGTCTTGAACTCCCAATCTCAGGTGATCTGCCCGCCTCAGCCTCCCAAAGTGCTGGGATTACAGGCATGAGCTACCGCGCCCGGCCAAAGAGCTTAACATTTTAATTTTATTTTGATTACTTACGATTTTTATGTTTCAAAAGCAATTTCCGTTCTCAGAAGAAACTTTATGAAACTGTAAACATCTTTGCTTTGTGAGATTGAGCAGTTAATGCTATTTTCTAGTCGTATCTCTGTCACACATCAGTGCTCACTTGTAAATTGGAGAGACCTTTAGAGCGAGTGGGTTTAGGAATGCACTCTAGCTTCTGTTTCAAGGTCTTTTGAGAGAAGCACTTTGAGGAAAGATAGTCCCCCTTGAGTGCGAACACTTGTACCTTCTCTTGTGCTTAAGAATATGGTTCTTGGACTGGGGGCGGTGGCTCACGCCTGTAATCCCAGCACTTTGGGAGGCCGAAGCGGATGGATCACGTGAAGTCAGGAGTTTGAGACCAGCCTGGTCAACATGGTGAAACCCTGTTTCTACTAAAAATACAAAAATTAGCTGGGTGTTGTGACAGGCGCCTATAATCCCAGCTGCTCAGGAGACTGAGGCAGGAGAATCGCCTGAACCCGGGAGGCAGAGGTTGCAGTGAGTCCAAATCGTGGCATTGCATTCTGGCCTGGGTGAAAAGAGCAAAACTCCATCTTTAAAAAAAAAAAAAAAAGAATTTGGTTCTTAGTATCTGGGGTTCCCTAGTACCTATGAGATCAAGTTTAAACTCTGCAACTGGCTCATGGTCTGTGGTCAGTAGCCTTCTCACTCACTGATTTCAGTTAAGCCAGTAACTCTTCCATTAGCTAGGTGCACTCTGCTACCTTGTTGCTGTTACTCTGCTCACAAGCTTTTCCCCGTAGTAAGAACCTTGCTTATACCCTTTCTTACCAGTAAAGATTCTTCATTTCTCTCTCTTTTTTTTCTTTTTACCTTTTTTTTTCCATTATACTTTAAGTTCTAGGGTACATGTGCACAACATGCAGGTTTGTTACATATGTATACATGTGCCATGTTGGTGTGCTGCACCCATTAACTCGTCGTTTACATTAGGTATATCTCCTAATGCTATCCCCCCCCCCTTCATTTCTCTTTTAAGGCTTTGGGTGAGATTAATTCCCAAGTGCCCTTATGAGAATTCCTGAGGCAGGGCACAGTGGCTCACGCCTGTAATCCCAGCACTTTGAGAGGCTGAGGCAGGCAAATCACCTGAGATCAGAAGTTCGAGACCAGCCTGGCCAATATGGTGAAACTCTGTCTCTACTAAAAATAGAAAAATTAGCTGGGCTTGGTGGCATGCACCTATAGTCCCAGCTACTCAGGAGGCTGAGGTGGGAGGATGGCCTGAGTCTGGGAAGTTCAGTGAGCTGAGATCATGCCACTACACTCCATCCAGCCTGGGTGACAGAGTGAGAGTGCCTCAAAAAAAGGAAATTAGAGAATTCTTGAAACTACTCAGAAATAAGAACAATACTGCTGTATAAAGACATCTTAACTCAGTAGCCAGTGTAATTCCAATTAGGTGGTCAAAAGTGTGATATGGGATTACTTTTGTATTTGGGCAAGTAATTGCTTCAATCTGTATAGAAATTACAATATAAATATTTTGCAACTATTGAATAATGTGTAATTGCCTTTCCTTATGGGTGGTAATGAATAGACACCAGGGTCAGTCACTGGTTTAATGAATGATAAAGCCCACAGTATTGCTGTTGAGGATATTGTACTACACCATTACCTCTCAGTAGTGAAGAGGTTCAGATGTTTACAGTTGTAGTTAATGAGAACAGAATAATACCATTGTTCTGACCTTTATGAAAACAATTGCCAACAACCATTGTTTTTCCTGAATTTAGTAAAAGTAAAATATTTGGCGTTTTTCCCTTCAGACTGTCTTTCATGTTAGCTTTTCAAAATCCTGTTAACACTTTTTCTAACATTATCTTTCTCTTCTAATATTAAATAAATCATGGTTTTTTTTTAATGTTTTCCAATGGATATATTATATAT
>NW_012120709.1:8546959-8587350 GCF_000951035.1 Colobus angolensis palliatus
TTTTTGTATTTTTTTTAGTAGAGACGGGGTTTCACCGTATTAGCCAGGATGGTCTCCATCTCCTGACCTCGTGATCCGCCCGTCTCGGCCTCCCAAAAGTGCTGGGATTACAGGCTTGAGCCACCGCGCCCGGCCTTATATTTTATTTTTAATGGGTATGTTGAAAACTTTGTATAAGAGGGAAGATTTAGCCTCACAGCCTGCACACTTTTAACTGGCTATTTCATTTGTTTTTTCACTTGTTTCTTCATTTGCTTTTTCATTTGTTATTTCACTTGCCTCTTCCTTGTTATTTGAACAGTGCCGTAGTAACTTTGAGACCATGATTAAGTAATACAGATTACAAAAGGCCTAATTCCAGAAGTCTGTGAGAAAGAGTGTAGAATCCTAGGATAATGCTAGGGAACACCAAACTGCCATCCTATTTTGGATGTGACTTTTCAGAGTTTAAGATTATCATATAGTTCTCATAACTGTCCCCAAATCCATGTGTATACTTTTTTTAATCAAAAAAGTTGTTCTGAAGTTAAAGCTTCTTTGGTAAATGGCATAAACGTTAAAAAAACATAAAGCATTGGCTCAGTGTTTTAATGACTTTAGAAATCAAATAATATCTTCATGTCTTCATGATATCCTAAAATTGTTTTCAGTGTTTTAATGACTTTAGAAATAATAAAATGTTCTATTATAGTTTAAAGCTGTGTTGGAAAATGAGGTATGGCAAGACGTCTATCTTAAACAGTTGGAAGAAATGGCATTTTTTTCTGTTTTTAGAATTGTTGACATAAACTGCTATCACTAAGGCAAACTATTTACAAGGCATATGTTTTTAGAGTTATTCTCCGTTTCTAAATTTGGATTTTTAGTTCACTAAGTGAGTCTTCCTTAAACAAATTGATTACCACCCTCCCTGCAAAAAACCCTTATTCCCATGCCATATATCATCCAGAAACGGATACACTCTTGTGTAATGCAGTATTTGCTAAAGACAGAATAGCTTTAAGAAAGTAACATTGACTAGGTAGCTCCCAAAGTCATTAATTCTTATTTTATCTATTTATTTATTTTTTTGAAATGAAATCACCCAAGCTGGAGTGCAATGGCATGATCTCGGCTCACTGCAACCTCCACCTTGTGGGTTCAAGTGATTCCCCTGCCTCAGCCTCCCAAGTAGTTGGGATTACAGGCGCATACCACCACGCCCAGCTAATTTTTTTGTATTTTTAGTAGAGACAGGGTTTCACCATGTTGGTTAGGCTGGTCTCGAACTCCTGACCTCAGGTAATCCACCCGCCTTGGCCTCCCAAAGTGTTGGGATTACAGGCATGAATCACTGCTCCTGGCCTATGTTAATATTTTTATATGCAATGAATATAATATGTTTCATTGGGTTCAATAAGGAAAATAAAATAGTGTTGATATTTAAGGAAATTGCTAGACATGGGGTAGGGAAATTGCATATATTTATATAAGAAAATAAGCCATCCTTTTTCTCCCCTTCTTAACAATATGTCTTTGTAGTTCAGTCTTGCCAAAAAAAACAACCTCTACCTCCCACACAGTCACGCGTGCAGGAGTGTGCCCACACTCAGTTAACGAAGGTTTCAGGAGACAGATCTTAGAAGTGAAATGGAAGTTTCGGAATGTATCCTACTCCATGTTTTACCTAGTCAGATTATGAAGGAGAATGACCATGAAGTTAGACAATTGAGAAAGAGTTTTCTCCTATAAGGTGTCCTGCTTCTAGGGAGAAACAGTTAAATCATGTGTTTCCATGGTAAGTGTTATAATTCCTTGTATTCTTAGCAAAGGATTGTAAATGTAAAAGGGAAGTTACCATAGGAAACTTAAGAATTTTAGATGTAAAATAGTGAAAATTTGTTTCAGGGATATCTAGACATTTTGCTAGGTACTTTTAAAAAATAATATGGATAAGCATGAAGTCAAATTAATTTGAATTTTTAATCAAAAATATTTTATATAAATTCTCCATTTTATTGCATTTAAAAATAAGCCTGTATATATTTTACACCTGTGTAAAAGAATACCAGTTACATTTCAATAGAGGAATTTTATCAAAACACATTTTCAGTGAATATCAACATTATTTCATAATTGGGTAAATCTGGCATAGCTCTTTTGTAGACAATCCAGTTATATCCTGAGCCATAAGCCTTGGGACATAATTGGATTGTCTACAAAACTGATTTTAGTTCAAACATTTCATGTTGAAAGTTACCTCTATCTCTAAGAAGTTTTTGGATTATTTTATCCTGAACACAATGCCTAAAATAGAATACTGGACTAAAAATACAAGTTTGTTAAACTTCTGTTTTCCCAAAGGTAACTAGGATAAATAGTTTGACAAACTTTCAAAACTTCGGAAATAAGTTACAGGAAATTCAGCCAAAACATAATCATGCTTCTGTTCTGTATTTCAAAGGTCAAATAGTTTTTTCTAACTGAAGCAAGTATTTTTAGCCATTTTCTTCTGTAATAATAGAAAAATGTGGTAGCTTTTCCCATTGAGCTTGTAAATCTTAGCTAATCTGGGACGCATTTGGAGTCAGAGCTATCTGTGCTATAAGTAAAACTAAGGGTCCCAGTTTGTTCTGGAGGAAACTTTGCAGGGTGGTTCATAAAAGAAAACAAGAGTTTGCCTGCTTTATTTAGTGGACTTTTATGGAACCAAGACCTAGCCATAAGCCGTTGACTCTTCTTACATTTCCCTCCTCTCATGTAAGTAGCAATATAATTTCCCAGAAGGCAAAAAAGATGCTAAGATCATGTATTTTTGGTAGTCAAGGTATTTTGGCCTTACATAAAATTGATGCCTTGATCCACATCATTTAGAAAAATAATGAGAAAGGCAGTAAAAGTAGTCAGTAGTCTGGAAACACTTAGAATATTTTTAGGGTTTTTAAAATTTTTTAGAGTATCCAAGAGAAACGAAAGCGTGTGTCTACACAAAGCCAAAATGTAGAAACCACCCAGATGACTAGATAAACAAATGTAATATATTCCCAGAGTGGAATACTAGTTAGCAATAAAAAGGAATTAGCTGTGTGGATATAACATGAATGAATCCCAAAGTTATCACACTAAGTGAAAAAGTACATGCTGTAAGATTTTATTTTAGAAAATTCTAGAAAATACCAACTAATCTTTAATGACAAAAAGCAGATCATTAGTTTCTGAAGGTTGAAGTAGGGGAGGTGAGAAGTAGTGGGAGAAAATTTTAAGGATGATTTTTCTTTCTTTCTTTCTTTTTTTTGAGACCGAGTTTCGTTTTTATTGTCCAGGCTGGAGTGCAATGGCGCAGTCTCGGCTACCACAACCTCAGCCTCCCAGGTTCAAGTGATTCTCCTGCCTCAGCCTCCCGAGTAGCTTGAATTACAGGCGCCCACCACCACACCCAGCTAATTTTTTGTATTTTTAGTAGAGACAGGTTTCTGCATGTTAGTCAGGCTGGTCTTGAACTCCCAACCTTAGGTGATCTGCCCACCTCAGCCTCCCAAAGTACTGGGATTACAGGTGTGAGTCACTGCACCTGGCTGAGGATGATTATCTTGATTGTAGTGGCAGCTTCACAGGTGTATACACATTTCAAAACTCATCAATTCATGCACTTTAAAATTTATTATACATCAGTTATCTATCAATAAAACTTTTCAAAATTTACTTGGAATATCTAATCACCTGTAACTGAAAGTTTCAAAACTCAGCTAAGTATTTACACCTTTAGTATGCTATCCATAATCTGCATATATGTTATTTGTATCATTGGCCTTGTTACATTATAGAGTCTTCCCCTGGGGGATTGGTTCCAGGAATCCTCACAAATACCAAAATCCTCAGATGCTCAAGTCCCTTATATAAAACGGATACTATTTGCTTATAACCTACATACATCCTCCTGTATACCTGAAATCATTTCTAGATTACTTACAATAATACAATGGAAATGCTGTGTAAAAGCTGTTATACTGTTATAACTGTATTGTTATTCTGTATTGGGAATAATGGCAAGAAGAATAGTCTGTGTACAGACACAACCTTCCATTTTTCTTCTCGAATATTTTGATCCATACTTGGTTGACTCCATGGATATAAAAGGGTGACTATATTTGTTTTCATGCCAAATTCTTCCCTCTTTGATTAATAATACACTCTCCTGCCACCAGTAAGTAAAGTGTCTTTTTTTAATTGATTCTTTCAAGTCTAATTTAGGTGAATCCTTAGGTTAGTTATTCTTAGTCATGGCTCAAATATAGGTTTAATGAGAAGAGTGTTTCTATAGCCCTTCAAAGGGTCAGATATCTCCTTAGGTAACATGGAATGATTTCCCTGCTTACTGACATCTCTAAGTTATCTTTCTTTATAAATCTGCACAGTTGGTTCTGCAGTGTGTGCTGACATAGAAATTCAGTTGTTAAATGAAGTAAAAAGTAAAAATTTCATGGCTTTTAACAAACATAGTGGCCAATTTCAAAGCATCAAAAACATGGAGAGTCTAGTCTACACAGGATACTAGTTTTAACCTAATAAAAAGTCAGAATTTTATTTAAAGGCTAAAATAAAAAGTTATAAAAATAATATGAAAATTACAGCCAATTTAGTTATTTTAGTTATGACTTACAGGTTAGTGTTATATATTTGTTGTGCTACAAACATGAGCATACCTTCTCTGATCAAAAGCAAATGAAAGTCTTTAGGATATTCTCAAATACTCCCATGTTTTGTCACAGAACCCTAGCCATCAGCCTCATCTGGAGCCTATAATTGTATTCATTTTAAAGTTTGTTGTTAAATACATTCTCATATTTTAAGAGCAATATAGATTCTTCAAGGAATTATAAGTTGTTTTATGCTCCAAAGTAATCCATTCACTCTGCCCTTAGGGGGCACAGAAAAAATAATTACAATATTGTGTGATAAGTGCTGTGTTCAGGGTGTTAAAGACATGACATCTTTGTGTCTAATCCAATCTCAAGATTGAGATGGGATCACCACGGAGAGTTTCTTCAAGAAGATAGTGCCTTCACCAGGTCTTAAATAATATAGAAGAAAGGCATGGTATTGAGGGCATGTGTCCTCCCACAGACAGACTACAACGAATGTAGTATCATTGTTTTTAAAGTCACTTCTCACTTTATAAGAAGAGCATGAGGAGGTGTCAAAAGTAGAAGATAGACAGAGTCTCGCTCTGTCACCGAGGCTGGAGTGCAGTGGCGCGATCTCGGCTCACTGCAACCTCAGCCTCCTGAGTAGCTGGGACTACAGGCATGTGCCACCATGCACAGCTAATTTTTTTGTATTTTTAGTGGAGACGGGGTTTCACCATGTTGGTCAGGCTGGTCTCCAACTCCTGACCTCAAATGATGCGCCCGCCTCGGCCTCCCAAAATGCTGGGTTTACAGGCGTGAGCCACCACACCTGGCCGATGGCCTCAGTGTTCTAATGTAGATGGAAAAGAAATAGACATGGACTTCACTGACTGGGCATGGTGGCTCACACCTGTAATCCTAACACTTTGGGAGGCCAATCGCTTGAGCTCACGTGTTCAAGACCAACGTGAGCAACATATAATGTGAGACCTTGTCTCTACAAAAAGTTTTGAAGAAGAAAAAAGAAAAGAAATGGACTTCCCTGAATAGGGGCTTGAGAGAGTATGCCATATTTGGAGTAGTGACCATGAGGATGTGAGAAAGAACTGACCAGGAACGAAACAAAACAAAAAAAAACAATAAATGATACTAAGGGTCCATCCAAAACCAAAGACCATTAATTTGTAATGATAACATTCTGGATAGTTGTGTGGGTTTTGTTTTGTTTTTTTTCCTTTTCCCTTAGCATTTCTCAGCAATCTCAGTATAAAAACGGAACAAACACACTTTGGCATTGCTTTGGGGTTGGGATTTGCTGGGCCGAGTTAAAATTATATGTACATCAGGAATCTAAAAGGTGCTTATGCTGTTTTGAATGATCAGTCCTGAATTCAAGCTTGTAGGGAAGGAGGAAAAAAAAATAAGATACCAAAAGAGAGCCAATAGACTAGAATAGTAAGGAGAGATGGGTCTGGAGTCTCTGAGGTTGGAGGGCGGGTAGAGTGGACATGAGTTGATGCAGGAACTGGTTAGAAAAAATGTGGTGAGAAAGTAGGATAAGTGCATGTAAGATTTTTGGGAGAGAAATTTCTAAGCCAGTTCCAGGGTATGACTGACAGAATTAATGATTGAAATACAGTGATGAAGTGGTCAGTATCATTTCAGTGTAAAGGCGATCCCGGCATTTCAACAATGGGTTATTATATGGGTTTTATGTGTGGATGTCATAATTCCCATGTGATAAATGCAGTTGGAATGAAGTGAAACGCTGATCGTCGTCTCAGAACATGACTTAAGATTTTAGAATTGGTTTGGTTTCAAATAACAGGATCTTAGTGGCTGTGCAATGGGTGATTGAGTGGGGTGGAGATGAAGGTCACTGGAATCCAGAACATTCGGGAAGCTGTCAGGTTTAAGTGAATTGTCCATTTAATACTGAAGCATGTTGAGGCATAGAGAATACTTGGAGTGGCAAGAGACTTTGACCAGGCTCCAGAATTCTCCCGTATATAAGATGGAGTAATGAAGAGATCAGTACATTTGAGTGCAAGAAGCTGTTTGCCTTGCAGGGAAGATGGGCAAACAATTTTGGCATTTGGCCAAGACCCTAGGTCCCCTCTCAGGACATTGGGGATTGTTTTTTTAATGTATAGGATTGAAAAGAAAAGGAATTTTATTGATACTGTTAACAAAATATTAAATAGAAATTTGTGATATAATGTGCTTCTTTTTAATGTATAAATAACAAGATCTAAAGCTAGGTGCAGTGGCTTACTTATACTTGTAATCCCAGCACTTTGGGCAGCTGAGGCAGGTAGATCATCTGAGCCTGGGAGGTTGAGACCAGCTGGGCAACAAGGCAAAACCCTGTCTCTACAAAAATACAGAAAATTAGCTTGGTATGGTGGTGTGCCCCTGTGTCTGTAGCTACTCATGAGGCTGAGGCAGGAGGATTACTTGAGCCTGGAAGGTCAAGGCTGCAGTGAGCTATGATTGCACCACTGCATTCCAGATTGGGTGACAGAGTGAGACCCTGTCTCAAAAAGATTGGGAAAAAAAAAAATCTAGAAGCACATCTTATAACATAACCACTGTAACATTGAAATAGCACTGATCATAAATGGTATTTTAAAATATTTGCAGCAACTACGATGTGATACGAAAACATCTGTATGTTCTATTGGTGAAAAGTTAGGTACAGTGAATACTAATGGTGCATACTACATTGGAGAAAATGTTGATAAAGTTAGCGAAAATTAATGTATAATTTTTTTTTTAACCCCATCCAATTTTACCCCACTTCAGAGACTGAATTCTGTCATGGTCCACTGGTTAAGCAACTCTGGTTTAAAGGATGGTATATCCAGAAGGCATAAACCTAAAGAAAAATAAGTAGTATTTACATGCAGGAGAATTGTAGCTGAGCAGTGGCAGCGTAGAGCTAGGAGAAGCTTTCCATACTTCAGGACCCCGTGGCCATTGTGGAGGTGAGGGCTGGAGATGGTGGGGCTGTGCCTCAGTGAGCAGACTTGACTCAGAAAGCTGTGTGGAAGGATGAGGGAGTTAGGCCAGTATCCCTTGTGATAAGAAACTGTATGTATTCCAAATCAAACCCAAAAAGTAGAGGGAAAGGAAGCTGATAGTCTAAGTAAAGATGTTTACGATAGGTGGAGAAGCACAGTGAAAATTCTTAGGAGGGTAAGAAACAGTGAACAGATAGAGAAAAAAGACAAGAGTAGTAATGAGGGTGCTACAGTGAGATGGGTCACAGTGAGATGAACCGTTTTTGAGGTCCTAGGCAAATACAGGCTGAAACCTGGGATGTTTGGAAACCCATGAAGGCAGGCCTTCTGGAACCATCAGAGTAGCAGCCCACAGCCTTTGCTCAGGCTTCCAGGGAGAATCCTGCTGAGAAATTGTTGGATGTCCCTGAAGACATTTTACCCCATTTTAAATATTATGTTTGTGGTGGAGAAGCCTTGGGCTTGTGTTTTTACTTCTGATGGCTTTTTTTTCATTCTCCTCCTCTCTCCCTGCTGGAGAATAGAACATATTCTATCCAGCTCAGGATAGAAAAACCTGAAGTCAGAATGAGACATTTAATAGCAAAGTGTGAAATAGTGTTGGGGATTGGGGAAGGATTGATGTCTTATAGTAAAATCATCAGATGCTATTTTTCCTACTTTTTTTTTTTTTCTTTCCTGTGGGTTCCAAACACAAAACCATATGAGAGTTGGTGAGTAACAACAAACTTTAAGAATTACATTTTAAAGGCCAGACTTGCCATTCTATAATAACCATTCTATAAGAAGGAGGATTTGGGAGTGTCTTGCCACAGTAAGGAAAATAACAAAATGAAAACAAAGTAGCAAAATGTATATGGGGGAGTGGGGGGATTAATATAACTAGACAGACTTTAAATATATGTAACTTAATTTTTAGTCATTTGAAATGGATCGAAGAATTAGGTCATTTTGATTGGGGAATGTATTAACTTTAAACTAGATGCTTTTCGTCTGTTTTTAATCTGTCTGTACGGTTACTCTGATGAACGTTTTATTTCTTTAAACCTAACATTAAATATGTGAATCGGTAGATTGATTCTCTTTGGCTTTGCTGTATTTTTAATTAGGAATTAGCACTGCGCAGCCAGTTACCAACACTGGAGCAGGATGCTGGGACTCCGAATCCGGTGTCTTCTCCCGGGATGTCTCAGGAATTGAGAACAATGACGACCAATAGTTCAGATCCTTTCCTTAACAGGTTAGTGAAAGTTGCTACTGATGAATGTCTGAAAAGGATCATTGCTTTAAAATCATTCTGCTTAGTGCTTGTAATAGTTATTTGGAACATCTGTGTGGGCCAAAAACCATAGCTGTAAATGAATCTCTCTGTAAATGGCAAGTACATGCAGCGGTGAGGATTAAAAGTTGTCTCCTGTGAGAGGAAGTGAGCTGTTCAGACTTGTACAAGGGATACTTATTCAAAGTCACAACGTGTTTGCTTCTGCCTATACTGTTGACTAACAGTTACTTAAAATTACAGAATCATGAAGGAACATGTGAATGCCTTTCTGTGAAAGCAAATGAATTGCATGGTAAACCTATTTAGGATTGCATTGTAAGGATCACTGGAAGGAATTTTCCGCATAGCTATTCAACCTAAAATGTTTTACCCAGCAGCACTGTAAGGCCTCATGTTCTTACGGGCTATAGTCCAAGGAGATAAAGTGTAAGGTTGTGCCTCTTTCAAAAATGCATTAAGATTAACGGCAGTATTTGAAAATAACATAGCTTAGGGATGCTTCTTAGTGAGTTACCACAAATCCTGGGTTTCAGACAGATTGCAATATTATATAAACTGCCATTTTGAAGTCTGTAAGCTGAAACAGGTCATATTCTTTGCCTAGGAAGTCATTTAAGATTAAGATTTAACTAAAATTAATTCTTCTAGGTTGTAAAATATCTGTGGAGTTTCAAACTTTTTAAAATATGGGAATACTTTGCGCTTTGGATTACTTTCTTAAACACCTAAAGGTATTTTGCGCTAGGAAAACTATTACATCACCTTTTCAGTTCTCACCAATTAAATTGGAAACTTAGTAATTCCAAGAGAAAATATCTTACCCTGCTAAAAATATTTAGTGCAATAGAATTCACCATTTACTCAGTTTTTAAGGTTAGTGCTGGTGGCCTAGTTGGAAGGTTTGATTTTGAAGGCCACCTAAAATGTATTTTAAGTTTGTATTTACTCTTCTGACAGTTCTGTCTAAAAGTAAGTGTATTTATATAAGATTATAGTTCTAGACTTAAACTGAGGCTAATTAAGAGAGGCATAGCCTCAAAACTTTTTTTCCAGCAAGGAAAATTTCATCTCCATGTAAAATTTCATCTCCTGTCTTATTGAAGGACCTATATTAATCCCAGGGATAAAAATTAGACCATTTTAAAAATGGATAGGCTGCATATCTTTCTGACAGTCACTTACGAAGTTTTTCTTCTTAAAACTTTTGATGAGAGCTGGGCTACAATTTGAGATTCTGTTTTCTGGGAAGATCAGAGTGGCAGATAATCAGTGTTACTAATCTAAGGGCAGAATTATATATGCATTATCTGCAGTACCCCCAGTTTGTAATAATAACATACATCTGACTTTGACTTTTTTTTGTTCTTTAAAAAAAAAAAAAGAAAACTCTTGGCTATGGTGCCTATAATCCCAGCACTTTGGGAGGCCGAGGCAGGTGGACCACCACCTGGGGTAAGGAGTTCAAGACCAGCCTGACCAACATGGTGAAACCCCGTCTTTACTAAAAATACAAAATTAGCTGGGCGTGGTCACGCATGCCTATCATCCCAGCTACTCGGGAGGCTGAGGCAGGAGAATCACTTGAACCCAGGAGGCGGAGGTTGTGGCGAGCCAAGATCATGCCATTGTACTCCAGCCTGGGCAACAAGAGTGAAACTTCATCTCAAAAACAAAAAGACGAACAAAAAAAACCCTCTTGATGGTTTTTCTCTTGTTTACTCTTTGATTTATATATATTCCTTAAGCTCTAAATACTTTTTCCCCCAACTTGCCATAGCATTGACTCTTGGTAGTAATGCAAACTTCCCTTATCTCCCTTTTACTTTTGAGATCCCTCAAAGCTCACTCAGATGTCCCCCTCCATGAAACCTTTTACCCTTTACTTTCAGGCTCCCTGTTTGTTCTGAAAGTACTGTGCTTACATAGTTCATATAGCCCCTGTATATGATTCAGTAGTATATTTGTTCATTTCCCTCCTTCAAGTTGTAAGTCTGTCACAAAACACTGTTTGTAGGTGGTGGTGGTTGTTAACCTCATTATCCTCAAAGCCTAGTCTAATGCCTGTCATGTAGTAGCAGATGCTCAGTGAATGTTTATTGAATGAGTGGGGCCTGTAGGAGGTGAGGTTCTGCAGGGAGCAGTTCCTCGCCAGGAAAATGGCCCTGTAAACTCTGTCCTCAGGAATGCCCATGTGCTTCCCCTGTGGTTTGGAATGAACTCTGCACAACTCTGTAAGTTCAGCTCTTCAGTAATAGACTAAAATGTCTGATGTGTGTCCCATGCTTAGCAGCCGAATAGAGTGATGACTAGGACCAGGCTCTTGTCCCAGATCAGGGCAGGCAAAATACAAACAAACCACATCCTGAGGCCTTCTCATCCGTGGCTGCATTGTATATCAATGGTCTCAGAGGCAAATATGTGTTTTCTTGGATCTGTGTGAAGCTTTTGAGCATTGGCAAAATCTGGCAGAAGCAATAGAGTAAACCAGTGATTGCAGTATATACAATGAGGGGAGAGAGAGAACAAGGCAAATGCATTGTATCATTTAGGGAAGGTAGTTGGGGTACTGACTGAGCTTATAGCCTTGAGCAATTGTTAAAATTGTTTTTATTTTTTAACTTTTATGTAAGTTAAATAACTGCTTATTAAATGTACAAGCTGTAGAGAAAGTTAAAGTTCACACTCATGTACACAGACCATTGAAGAATAACAGCTGCCTTGATTTTATGCTTTTCTCCAAGATTTTCTAGAGTTAGTAGAACTGAGAATTTTCCAGAGTTAGTAGAACTCAGTGAATGCCCGCTGATGTCTAGATGCTACTAGCTTAGGAGAGTGTTCTATGTATCAGAGTAATGGATATTTACCATACTCGAATGTAAATCTGGGAAACCTTAACTTAGTCTAACATGAAAATCTGTGTGGGGTCATTTTATTTTCAAGGGATGTGCCTTGCAGTTTTTTGTTTTGCTCTTTCCTTTAACTGGAGCTATATGATCTCCTGTTTCCTTTCGTACTGAAGTGTTGGAGGCTTTTTCCTCCCCCGCCCAAACACAGAAGCAAGGAGATCAAGCCATGAGTATTCTCATCTTATCAGCAGTGACTCATCTATTTTGGCTCAGTCCTAAAAGGAATTCTGGTGGTTTATTTGGGGTTGATTTTTCCTTGGCTTATGTTCTCTGCACAAGAGCTAGGAATTTAACTTGAATCTAGTACAGACCTGTCTCCTCGCCCACCTGGAGTTTGTGTTTTGACCTCTCTGTCTGTGCCACCACCACCTGGAGAATTGAGACCTTGGGTTGTGTGGGTTCCTCCCCACCTCCAGATTCAAATGGTATTACAGAGAGGAGAATACTCATGCAGAGAATTGTCTGCCAGCCAGGAAAACTAACTGGGGGTATCTTTTTTTGTCCCTTATTGTCACCAAGCACAGAACCTTAGGAGAAATCTTGGCTCCTTAGGGCTGCCAGCTTCAATTAGGATTAACTTGTCTATTTCACTTCATAGCACAAGCCCTGTCTATAGCCCTGAGGGAGGGGCTTGTTTCAGACATTGCAGAGCAGAAATTTTCACTAATCCTCTTTGAGAATTATGTTGGTACTCAGCAGGTGTTTATTTTTACCTTGAATTGATTTTTAAAATTTTTTGTGTTGGTCTTTAACTGTCATGTTTTTGTAGTGGCACCTATCACTCTCGAGATGAGAGTACAGACAGTGGACTAAGCATGAGCAGCTACAGTGTCCCTCGCACCCCAGATGACTTCCTGAACAGCGTTGATGAGATGGATACAGGTTGGTATTCTTTATTCCTCTTAGTAACCTGACTTACAGTCGGATATGTTATCAGCAGGTCTAATAAGGTATTGTAAGCAAGATTATTCAGAAGAAAACCAATTAAAATCCTGTAAATTCGAATTACATTGAGCCTGCTTTGTCTCTATATGGTGATTTGTAACTGGTATTTTCCTAGTTTAAAAAAATATATATCATGAATTGGCCGGGTGCAGTGACTCATGCCTGTAACCCCAGCATTTTGGGAGGCCAAAGTAGGCGTATTGCTTGAGCCCAGGAGTTCAAGACCAGTCTGGGCAACATGGTGAAACCCCATCTCTACAAAAAAATACAAAAATAAGCCTGGTGTTGTGGTACATGCCTGTAGTCCCAGCTACTCAGGAGGCTGAGGTGGGAGGATGGATTGAGCCCTGGTGATCACACCACTGCACTCCAGTTTGGGTGACAGAATGAGACCCCTTCTCAAAAAAAAAAAAAAAAAATCATAAATTGGATATATTAGCTCTATTTGAATAAAACTCTGGCAACATGACTTATGTTAGCATGTTGATCTTAATTGGCAAGACAAACTGAAGAGCCTGTTAGAACATCTCTCTCCTTATTATCGATTTGTGTCCTTAATTTTGAGAAATGTCTACATGTAATTCAGTGTTTGTCTTCATCTTTTCTCTAAGAGTTTTTGGTCCACCGTAGGTGTTATGGGGCTCAGGAAACCAGATGGGAAAGACTAGGAGGTGGGGCCCACTTACTTTATTAGAATAGTTGCAGAAGGCCAGGTGCGGTGGCTTACACCTGCAATCCCAGCACTTTGGGAGGCCGAGGTGGCCAGATCACCTGAGGTCAGGAGTTCAAGACCAGTCTGTCCAACATGGTGAAACCCTGTCTGTACTAAAAATACATAAATTAGCCATGTGTGGTGGTGTGCGCCTGTAATCCCAGCTACTCAGGAGACTGAGGCAGGAGAATCATTTGAACCCAGGAAGCGGAGGTTGCAGTGAGCCAAGATCACGCCACTGTACTCCAGCCTGGGTGACGGAGCAAGACTCTGTCTCAAAAAAAAAAAAAAAAGGAATAATTACAGGGGTCTTGCAGGAGCTAAGAATACCTGCCTCACAGGGGTTATTAAGGAAGCATTTCTCCTGTGGCTTACCTGGCAACCATTGCCTTAAACTTGACAACTGCCAGACTGCATGAATTGGCAGGGAAATGAAGCTGTTCTTTAGCTACCAACTCTTTCGCTGACTACTTCTCTTCTGAAAGTGTTTAGCAAGGCTTTTGTGCCTGTACTCATCCAGCTCCTGGCTTTGATGCTTTCTACAATCCGCACTACCCCCTCCTCTCTGCTTACCTAGATTTTAAATCATCCTTAGGAGCCACTTCAAACCCATTTCACACATAACACCTTTACTTACTCCTCTAATCTGTATTTCTCTCTTCTCTAGACCCCTGTAGCACTTAGTGGTTTATATTAGTTTTTCTGAAAGTATGTTCTATTGAAGCTCTGAGGAATGTTAATGTTGTCATATGCAAAAAAGGCTTTGTGGCCGAGTAAGTTTGGGAAACCTAGAAGCAAGGCTAAGAAGATGTATTTCTTCAAAGCCCTCTGGGAAGCTTGTTTTGCTGTTATGAAGGTGCATTTCCTAAGGGTGGAATAAAGTATTCATGCAGTCCTTTTATTTTAATGTTTCCCAAAGTGTTTTTAAGACCCAGGAAGTTCTATACCACTCGTTTTTATGTTTAGTCTTATTATGGTGGTGCTTATCTGGAAGACAGGGTAGTGATGCTGTTGTGTTGTGTTCTTGTTCTTTCACCCCCTGCTGCATATAATTTTTCAAGGACTTTTTTATTTTTTTAATGACTCCCTTTAGTGCTCAGCACATAATAGCAATCGAGCTGTTATTGGATATCTGAACAAATGTTGAAGCAAAAGTAAACTCGGCATTGTTATTTTGTTATCTGTGAGTTGTTTGACCTGATACAAATTCTAGGTATCAGTTTAGGTCAGTCAGGAGCGCTTTTCTTTCCCTGTGCATTTCTGTATGCTCATATGATACAGCCCTGATGTTAGCTTTTCAAAAAGGACTTCGTTATCTCTGTGTGTGTGTTTCCACTAGGTGATACTATCAACCAAAGCACCCTGCCCTCACAGCAGAACCGTTTCCCAGACTACCTTGAAGCCATTCCTGGGACAAATGTGGACCTTGGAACACTGGAAGGAGATGGAATGAACATAGAAGGAGAGGAGTTGATGCCAAGTCTGCAGGAAGCTTTGAGTTCTGACATCCTTAATGACATGGAGTCTGTTTTGGCTGCCACCAAGCTAGATAAAGAAAGCTTTCTTACATGGTTATAGAGCCCTCAGGCAGACTGAATTCTAAATCTGTGAAGGATCTAAGGAGACACATGCACCTGAAATTTCCATAAGCCAGTTGCAGTTTTCTGGCTAATACAGAAAAAGATGAACAAACGTCCAGCAAGATACTTTAATCCTCTATTTTGCTCTTCCTTGTCCATTGCTGCTGTTAATATATTGCTGACCTCTTTCACAGTTGGCTCTAAAGAATCAAAAAAAAGAAAAAAACTTTTTGTTTCTTTTGCTATTATAACTACTGTTCATTTTGGGGGCTGGGGGAAGTGAGCCTGTTTGGATGATGGATGCCATTCCTTTTGCCCAGTTAAATGTTCACCAGTCATTTTAACTAAATACTCAGACTTAGAAGTCAGATGCTTCATGTCACAGCATTTAGTTTGCTCACCAGTTGTTTCTTCAGCTGCCTTTGGCCAGTGGAAAAACATGATTTACTGGTCTGACAAGCCAAAAATATTCTATCTGATATTAAATACTTAATGCTGATTTGAAGAGATAGCTGAAATCAAGCTGAAGACTGATTTACTTTCAGTATTTTCTTTTCCTCCTAGTGCTCTCATTAGCCACATAGTGACCTTGATTTTATTTTAGGAGCTTATAAGGCACGAGACAATTTCCATAGAAATATATTAATTATTGCCACATACTCTAGTATAGATTTCAGTGGATAATTTTGTGGGTGTGCATTTTGTTTTGTTGGGGTTTTTTATTTGGCGGGGCGGTGGGGGGTGTTGATTGGTTGGTTTTGTCGGAACCTAGGCAAATGACCATATTAGTGAATCTGTTCATAGTTGTAGCTTGGGATGGTTATTATAGTTGTTTTGGTAAAATCTTCATTTCCTGGTTTTTTTACCACCTTATTTAAATCTTGATTATCTGCTCTCTCTTTTATATACATACACACACCCAAACATAACATTTAAAATAGTGTGGTAGTGGAATGTATCCTTTTTTTAGGTTTCCCTACTTTCCAGTTAATTTTTAAAATGGTAGCGCTTTGTATGCATTTAGAATACGTGACTAGTAGTTTATATTTCACTGGTAGTTTAAATCTGGTTGGGGCAGTCTGCAGATGTTTGAAGTAGTTTAGTGTTCTAGAAAGAGTTATTACTATGGATAGTTCTAGGGGAGTGCTCCACGCCCTCTGGGCATACGATAGATATTATCTGATGAATTGGAAAGGAGCAAACCAGAAATGGCTTTATTTTATCCCTTGGACTCCCTTGGACTAATTGACTCCCTTGGACTAATTTTTAAGTCTCGGTTGGAAATCACTGAGTAGGTTCATAATGTGTATGACAGAAATAAGCTTTATAGTGGTTTACCTTCATTTAGCTTTGGAAGTTTACCTTTACCTTAGTTTTGGAAGTAAATTCTAGTTTGTAGTTCTCATTTGTAATGAACACATTAACGACTAGATTAAAATATTGCCTTCAAGATTGTTCTTACTTATAAAACTTGCTCCTACTTCTATGCTGAAAATTGACCCTGGATAGAATTATTATAAGGTCATGAGTTAGCTGGAAAAGTGATCAGATTAATAAATGTATATTGGTAGTTGAATTTAGCAAAGAAATAGAGATAATCATGATTATACCTTTATTTTTACAGGAAGAGATGATGTAACTAGAGTATGTGTCTACAGGAGTAATAATGGTTTCCAAAGAGTATTTTTTAAAGGAACAAAATGAGCATGAATTAACTCTTCAGTATAAGCTATGAAGTAATAGTTGGTTGTGAATTAAAGTGGCACCAGCTAGCACCTCTATGTTTTAAGGGTCTTTCAATGTTTCTAGAATAAGCCCTTATTTTCAAGGGTTTATAACAGGCATAAAATCTCTTCTCCTGGCAAAAGCTGCTATGAAAAGCCTCAGCTTGGGAAGATAGATTTTTCCCCCCAATTACAAAATCTAAATATTTTGGCCCTTCAATTTGGAGGAGTGTAAAAGTTGGAAGTAAGAAGTTTTATTTTAAGTACTTTCAGTGCTCAAAAAAAAATGCAATCACTGTGTTGTATATAATAGTTCATAGGTTGATCACTGATAATAATTGACTCTAAGGCTTTTATTAAGAAAACAGCAGAAAGATTGAATCTTGCATTAAGTCTGGGGGGAAATGGCGACTGCAGATGGAGTTTTAGAGTAGTAATGAAATTCTACCTAGAATGCAAAATTGGGTATATGAATTATATAGCATTTTGTTGGGATTTTTTTTAATGTGCAGAAGATCAAAGCTACTTGGAAGGAGTGCCTATAATTTGCCAGTAGCCACAAATTAAGATTATATCTTATATATCAGCAGAGTAGCTTTAGCTTAGGGGGAGGGTGGGAAACTTTGGGGGGTTGTGAAGATTTAGGGGGACCTTGATAGAGAACTTGATGAACTTCTTTCTCTTTAATAAAGACTTGTCTTACACCTAACTGCCATTAAAGGCAGCTGTTCCTAGAATTTCAATCACTTAAGTACACCCACAACACAATAATATGGAGGTCTTCATTTCCCCTCGACTTTAATTTGCCCAGTTATACCTCAGTGTTGTAGCAGTACTGTGATACCTGGCACAGTGCTTTGATCTTATGATGCCCTCTGTACTGACCTGAAGGAGACCTAAGAGTCCTTTCCCTTTTGAGTTTGAATCATAGTCTTGATGTGGTCTCTTGTTTTATGTTCTTGTTCCTAATGTAAAAGTGCTTAACTGCTTCTTGGTTGTATTGGGTAGCATTGGGATAAGATTTTAACTGGGTATTCTTGAATTGCTTTTACAATAAACCAATTTTATAATCTTTAAATTTATCAGCTTTTTACATTTGTGTTCTTTTCAGTCAGGGCTTCTTAGATCTACTTATGGTTGATGGAGCACATTGATTTGGAGTTTCAGATCTTCCAAAGCACTATTTGTTGTAATAACTATTTTCTAAATATAGTGCCTTTAAAGGAAAAATGAACACAGGGAAGTGACTTTGCTACAAATAATGTTGCTGTTTTAAGTATTCGTATTAAATACTTGCCTTTTATATGGAACATGTCAGAAAGACTGAAAAATAACAGTAATTGTGTAATTCAGAATTCATATCAATCAGTGTTGAAACTCAAACATTGCAAAAGTGGGTGGCAATATTCAGTGCTTAACAATTTTATAGCGTTGGTACATCTGAGAAATGAGTGTTCAGGTGGATTTTATCCTTGCAAGCATGTTTTTATAAGAATTGTGGGTGTGCCTATCATAACAATTGTTTTCTGTATCTTGAAAAAGTATTCTCCACATTTTAAATGTTTTATATTAGAGAATTCTTTAATGCACACTTGTCAAATATATATATATAGTACCAATGTTACCTTTTTATTTTTTGTTTTAGATGTAAGAGCATGCTCATATGTTAGGTACTTACATAAATTGTTACATTATTTTTTCTTATGTAATACCTTTTTATTTGTTTATGTGGTTCAAATATATTCTTTCCTTAAACTCTTCTTTGTTGTTTTTAACAATTGATATTTAAAACTTTTTTTTTTTTTTTGGCTTCTTAATGGTCTTTGAATAGAACAAGAACTGGAAATAAAAGGTGATTAGGGGAAGACAGGTTAAACTTAAGGTTCGTTTTGCTTTAAGTTAGGCTTGGCATTTGGAGCTTTTGAAGTATGGATATATACAATTTTTTTAACTTTGTGTTCTTCACATACACCATCCTCATCAATGGTAGTGTCTAAGCAGAATTGTGTCTGCTTCATTCTTAAATGACTTCACTACATGTGACAGCACAGAGGAAACTGAAAACATAAGAAGACAGCACTGTCTTTCAGAATGGCCTTTGGTTTTACTTATTTAATATATTCTCTCAGGCCAGGCAGGCAGATCACCTGAAGTTGGGAGTTCAAGACTGTCCCGACCAACATGGAGAAACCCCATCTCTACTAAAAATACGAAATTAGCCAGGCGTGGTGCCACATGTCTATAAACCCAGCTACTCAGGAGGCTGAGTATATATATATATATATTCTGTTCTATTTTGGAGGTCATGAGAGAATATATATATTAGTAAAAAGCATTACTTATTGACTTACAAATAAAAACATTTACATATCGAAGTGGTAGGTCCTGACCTTTCAATAAGAAGTAGATTTGAATATCTTTAACGATGGCTGGGCGTGGTTGCTCACGCCTGTAGTTTCAGCATTGTCGGAGAGGCTGAGGCGGGCGGATCACTTGAGGTCAGGAGTTCGACACCAGCCTGGTCAACATGGGGAAAGCCCATCTGTACTGCACGCTTGCAATCCCAGCTACTTGAGAGGCTGAGGCGGGAGGATCACTTGAGTCCCTGAGGCAGGGGCTGCAGTAAGCCAAGATCACGCCACTGCACTCCAGCCTGGGTGACACAGCGAGACTCCATCTCAAAAAAACAACAAAAAAAAGGTACCTGTGTTTGTGTGTATAATAGCTTCGGTTATTGACACATCTATTTTGGTGAGGCAAATCTGAAAATGCTTCATATTTTACAATATATAATTTCTTTATGTTAGAACACTAATTTCGTGTAGCTTGAAATTATTTCCTTGTTGTAGTTCAGATACAGTGGTGCTACATCTTGGCTCGAAACCATACCTTGTGTCTGTAGGCATTGTGCTTGTTGCTCTGACTTTTTGTCGGATGGTGTGAAGCCCAGTAATGTGAATCTGCCTTCATTTTGGATCTCTGAACCAGAATTGTCTTTAGTTAACTCTGAGTCTAACAGAATACTCAGAAGAATGTATTTAGATTTGGGAATAGCCTCTAACGAGAACGAGGAGGAACATTCCAGATACTTGAGAAGTATAATAGTCATACTTAAAACCTGATTTACATAATGTTTTTCTTAGACCCCAAGTTAAAGTTCAACAGCTCAGTAAGTGAATTGCTCAGCTGCAATAAGCAAGAAAATAGTCTTCCAGAGGGAGGGAGAAAAAGAGCAATAACTAGTAATAAAAGGAAACCTAGGTGACTACTGCAGAAGTGATGGGTAGACTGGTGGGTTTTGTTTAATTCCCCAACCCAGATTTCCATTTCTTGACAGCTGAGGTTACAAAAGAAAGGCAGCCCCAAGGAGCCGATGATGTTTTCTTACCTTCTCTAATGGCAGCCAGACTCTCTCTGCTTCTGCAATCATCAGTTTTACTGACTGAAAACCTGGCTTTATTGCGGGTAAATTCCTGGCTCCGGGTTTCCACATGTGCTAATGCTGTTGGAATCAACAGTAGCTCTGGCAGGATGTCTGCCATGTCATCCCTATTCCATTTTAAACTGTTGGCACTTAGTCTTTTTTAGCCATGAGAACCTTGTGATAAACAGTCTTTTCTGATTCAAAGCTTAACTACTAAATTAAAATTCAGATGAGAAGTCTGTGACATTTAATACTATAGTTTTTCCAAGTCACACGTGGAATATGTTTTGCTACATTGAATACAAAAAGCTCTGACATAGGTAAAATGGATAATTTATTAACCATAAACATAGCCTTAATACTGCCACAAATGAAAACATTTGCACAAGACATCAGCAAAACAAAATGGTATTGAAAAGGTATTCTGAATTAAAATCTGCCATCTTTTAACAAAAAACAAAACCCCCAAAGTGACCTGACTTACAAGCTGCTATGATCCTGTTAGAAACAAAAAACCTAGTATCTTTGCCACTGAAGGCAATTATTTGGAGACCTCTTAGCAAAGAATCTACTTCTTTAAAATTTTTGAACACCTAGTCTAACTTAGAAGCAAACTGTTTAACTGTTAAAATAAAAAAAAGAAACAAGAACTAGAGGGACTGTAACTTTGTGCAATTGGTATTGGTTTGCACTCAAGTTAGTAGATAAGGCTTGATTTTTTTGTAAAAGGAACTTTTAAAAAAAACCTTAGGGTTGTGACATACCTTTCCCCATGTTTCCTTAGGTCTTGTCCCAGGTATATTTTTTTTGTGAAATTATAGTTTCCATGACCTTCATAGAATCTATATAAAATATGAGTTAAACTTCACCTTTTGGGTATAATTTTATTTGAGATATTATTAGAAGCCACATCTCAGTTCCCTTTTATTTTTATTTTATTTTATTTTTTATTTATTTATTTTTTTTGAGACGGGGTCTCACTCTGTCACCCAGGCTGGAGTGCAGTGGTGCAATCTCAGCTCACAGCAGCCTCCACCTTCTGGGCTCAAGCAGTTCCCATGCCTCAACTCAGCCTCCCAAGTAGCTTGTGCCACCCTCCCAGCTAAAATTTGTATTTGTTGTAGAGACACGGGGTTTCACCATGTTATCCAGGCTGGTCTGGAACTCCTGAGCTCAAGTAATCTGCCCACCTCGGCCTTCCAATCCCCTGCTGGGATTACAGGCCTGGGCCACCATGCCCGGTCCCGCATCTCAGTTCCTTTTAAAGCATTTGTTCTGTTTCAAATCAGGTTTTTGTGTTACAGTGGATTTACACAATTAAAATGATGGCATATGTGGCAAGTTAAAGAGAAACTAATTTTCTCAAGGATCTGGATTAAATGGCAGAATCCGAGGGAAAATCTCCTGTTTTTCAATGCTGTCTCCAAGAGATACATCACTACTCGAAACTCAGCTTCAGTAGTGATGCAGCCATTGGGAAACCTAGCTAAAGACACTTTCTCCTCCTTCAGGGAACCTCCCAGACACTTGTATTTGGCACTTTTTTCTACTGAATAAGAGATAAGGCCGGGCGTGGTGGCTGACGCCTGCAATCCCAGCACTTTGGGAGGCCAAGGCAGGGAGATTACCTGAGGTCAGGAGTTCAAGACCAGCTTGGCCAACGTGGTGAAAACCCGTATCTACTAAAAATACAAAAATTAGCTGGCCGCAGTGGTGGGCATCTGTAATCCCAGCAACTGAGGCAGGGAGAATTGCTTGAAACCAGGAGGCGGAGGTTGCGGGGAGCTGAGATCGCACCACTGCATTCCAGCCTGGGCAACAGAGCGAGACTCTCAGGAAAAAAAAAAGGAAGAGGAGGTAAGCACATCTGCAGCCAGAGTTCAGCAGAGGCATCTACCTCATGGGCTGTAGCCCAGCGGAATCTAAATGAATCTAGGATCACAACTAGCTAAGACTGATCACTTGAATGACCATGAACTAAGACCTTAGATTTTATGAGAGATACAATAAGTCATATTCAGGGGCAACCAGACTATTAGGTAATTTGAAGTCACACCACAAAAACCACATGTGCATTATCTTCCAAAGGGAGGCCATTTGCTGAGGTGTTTTGTCTCTGAGCACTAGTAAGTCTCTTGAGCCCTGTAAAATAATCCCAAATGGGACTGCCCAGCGGAGAATGTGGATTTGAGATTTAGTTGTTCTTTTACAGTCCAAACCATTGAAAGACAGCATAGCTTTTCTATATTCTAGGCCAAGGGAATTCTGCTGTGGGAGCTTCAGAAAACCAGCATAAGCCCATTTAGTGTTCATTCAGAAAACAGCTGATGCTTCATTGAGGGGTAGCAGGCGGGGATGGGGATGAGGGGTGCCTAACAGCCAACTCACAGCTCACCTTCGAGGCCACATCTTTATCTGGAATGCAGTGGCAAACCCGACCCCAAATTCAGGATGTTGAGGAAATTTTACACTGATTGGAGCTAAAACTTTGACCAAATCCCTATCAGTCTTCCAAAGTCACTGAAGAAAAATTCTCAATACCTGAACATCTCCAGTGTTCTCATAGTTCTGTTATTCTATCCTGGTCAATATGACATATTTGAAAGGCAGATTATTCCAATTAAGTTGATGTCCCACTGCCATCACTTACTGTAGGATTAGCAATAATCTCTCAGACTTTTTCTCCATCATGGGTAAAGTGAACGTATTACAATTTACACTATCTCAGACGCTGATAAAGAAGATCAAAGTGTTATAAGAGCAACTGGTAAACTATTAACATTCATTAAAAGTGATACTGTATTTTAAAATCACTATGACCTTCTCTCAATATCATCTTGTTTAAAGACATAGTATTAGTGACTAATTCAAAATAGTCCTTCAAACTTGAGTAGGGCTACCCAGGGCGTCTGCACAAGTACATAAGGCTCTGTCTTGTTCTGTCATTAAGATGCACACCCTCTTCAATTTTATATCTATGCTATTTTTCAGTATTTTAATATTCTGTTATTATTGAGATGCTCCCACATATGACCTCCTTGTTTGATCATACCAAGATCAAATAAGACGTAATTATTACAACCTAATTGTGTGCCTCAAACCTAGGTTCACATCCCACATTATGGCTGTGAGATGACTAGAAGTTGAGGGGGTAGCCCATAACTGGAAAATACTTTCTGTATTCAAGGCTAACCGTATTCCCTGGGGCTCAAAATTGTCTTCTCAGTTATGAGCTTCCCTACCTCTGGCCCCACTGCAGGTAGGACTTTGCTCTCCACACAGAGGGAATCCTGGGAAAATTGCCACAACAATAAGACAATGCTCTAATAGATTAGATCTTCCAGCCATTTTAAAAAATCATGTACATTTGCTCAACAAGCACACCTGGAAAGTATTCCAGCTCGAGTAGTAAGTGGCATGGTAACTTACTCAGGGAGCTTACCCAGAGTAAAGGTAAGACTGTTGGCCGGGCGCGGTGGCTCAAGCCTGTAATCCCAGCACTTTGGGAGGCCGAGACGGGTGGATCATGAGGTCAGGAGATCGAGACCATCCTGGCTAACACGGTGAAACCCCGTCTCTACTAAAAAATACAAAAAACTAGCTGGGCGAGGTGGCGGGCGCCTGTAGTCCCAGCTACTCGGGAGGCTGAGGCAGGAGAATAGCGTGAACCCGGGAGGCGGAGCTTGCAATGAGCTGAGATGCGGCCACTGCACTCCCACCTGGGTGACAGAGCGAGACTCCGTCTCAAAAAAAAAAAAAAAAAAAAGACTGTTAAGTGCTGAAGTTAGTTCACACGATGTACTGAGAGAGCACAGTCTGTGGGAAGATTACTTCCTCCTAGGATGATCAGGGAAAGACCTTGTATGGGTTCTATTTAAGCTGGGCATTGAGTGGTTATGACTAACCCAACAGAAGTGGTCAGTGGCAGAGAAAGCACTAGGTAAGGAAAACTAAGAATATTTGGAGGAAGGAGGAGTGTATTAATCCATTCTCACACTGCTATACAGATACTACCTGAGACCGGTAATTCACAAGCAAAAGAGGTTTAATTGACTCACAGTTCCGCATGACTGGGGAGGCCTCTGGAAACTTACAATTATGGCAGAAGGTGAAGGGGAAGCAAGGTACATCTTACATGGCAGCAAGAGAGAGAGTGCAGGGGAAACTGCCACTTTTAAAACCATCGGGTCTCGTGAGAACTCCCTCACTATCATGAGAACAGCATGGGGGAAATTGGCCCCATGATTTAAACACCTCCCACCAGGTCCCTCCTTCAACACTTAGGGATTACAATTCAAGATGAGATTTGGGTGGGGACACAGAGCCAAACCGTATCAGGGAGTATTATAGTTTGGCTGAGCTGTAAATAAATATATAATGGATTAACTCATTCAACAAATAATTTGAGTATCTAATATGTGCCAGGAACTATTCTAGGCCCTGGGAATACAGTAAGCAACAAAACAGACAAAAATTCCTGCCCTCGTGGGGTTTACATTCTTGGCAGACCAGAACCAAGTAATGATAATTAATGTCTCGAGTGCCCATTATATACCAGGCACTTTCCCAAGCACTTTCTTATTGATTCATTTAATCCCCACAACAATAAGGTTGGTAGTATCCTAGTTTTGCTGGTTAAAAGATAATACACATTTTTAAAAAACTTACATAGAGGTCACATATCTGAGTAGGGGGTTTCAAGAATCTGGCCCCAGAATCTGACCTATTACCACCATGTGCTGCCTATTGCTTGAATTCCAGAGTGAGAACTCTGAATATCCAATGAGAATGAAGGCCTTTGAAGGTCTGTCAAACTAGAGGACAATAATAGCAAAAATTATTTCAAGTCCAGGCTATTACATCACAGTTTGAGGAAATTATGATTGAACTTACCCAAAGGGTAACAAAAATGGGCTGAACACACAAGTAGAGAAAAAACACAGATAGCTGCATATACCTTTCCAGACATTAACAGTGAACTCAGAGTACCTATGATTTGCTCCCATAATACTGTGGATCTGTTTTGGTTTTTTCTAACTGGCAAATGGAAGACAGGAGGAGAGGTGATTTCAAAGATGACTGAATCAGTTTCCCCAACAGTATAATTCATCTACCCATGTGGTAGGTTCTGTAGAATGGAAATAACTTTGTTTTCATTTTTAAAACAGTCTCTTGCTGTTGCCCGGGCTGGAGTGCAGTGGCATGGTCACGGCTCACTGCAGCCTCAATCTCCCAGGCTCAATTGATCCTCCTGCGTCAGTCTCGGAGTAGATGGGACTAAAGGCATGCACCACCACACCTGGCTAATTTTTTTTTTTTAGAGATGGGGTCTCACCACATTGCCCAGGCTGGTCTCAAATTCCTGGGCCCAAGCTATCCACTCACCTCGGCTTCCCAAAGTGCAGGGATTACAGGCGTGAACCACCACATCTGGCAGAATGGAAATAATTTTGTGCAATTTATTGTACAGAGATAAAAATTAGGGAAGCTGCCATCTGAGCAGATTGCTGACTTGTGAAACTTACCTAAAGAAAAACTGTGGAAGATGTAAATTCATGAGGCTATCAAGAGCAGCTACTCAAAAGCCAAAGATGGCAAACCTATTTAGGGGTCATTGAATAGGAATGGATCAGCTAAAAGGCCTGAACAAAACTGAAGTCAGAAAAGGGAAATGCTTTGGCCAGTCTAGATTTTCTGTTTAGTCATATCTGTCACTGTTTGCTAGGTGCTTTCAATAAATACTTGAGCACCCACTACATGCCAAGCATTGGGCTAGGTCTGGAAATGCAATGCCAAAAAAGTGTGATCTTATGGTCTAGTGGGAAAACAGACGTCAAGCAATTAAAAGTATCATGATCATTGGGGGAAAATGCACATTCCAGTGGTCAGAAAATAAAAGCATAAGTTCACAGAGTCCAAAATGTGTTTTGGGTAGCCATGCCAACACGGATCCCATATGTGCTAATGCAAAGATTCATTCAACCCTTCACTGCCCAGGAGTAGAGGTGGGTTGTTTGCACGGGAGCGATGTGCAGTTGGTGTGCAGACGTCATGAGCCAGTGTGAGCAAGCGACACTTCTTCAGTCAAACCCTGCTCTGGTGTGGTTACTAGATCTACCAGTGGCAGCAGAAAGACCAGGCTCACCAGTAGAATTCTGCTGTCGAAGAGGGCGGCTGCCATGTCAAGATGCGTTGTTCTAGAATATCTCCAAGACCCCCTGCCTGCAGGAGGAGGTGCAATGGGCACAGGAACTCAGTGTCATGGAGTGTTGCTGAGTCACCAGTACCAGCAATGGGCAGTCCTTGAAGAGTGTTAAGGAGGGAAATGATGTGGTCACATGAGTATGTTCAAAAGATGTGTCTAGCTGCTGTGTGACGTGAACTAGAGGGAGGGGGCGAGCATGGTGGGGCCAAGTGGAAACTACAGTGGCAGTGCAGGGGTGAGGAGATGGTGGTTGTGGCGGTGGGAGAGAAAAGGCTCAGGCTTGGAACTGCCTAGGTGTGGGAGAGAAGGACAAGAAGTACTGTAAAACAACAGAAGAGTGGGATCGGGGAAATATCCCAGACGAAAACATGTTGGTGAAGTGCATAGCACAAAGAAAGGTTGCTGCCTGATCCAAAAAGAGGTTGCTGCTCTGTGAATCCTGTGTTACCATAAAGGACAATTGATTTAGATGGTGAACTTAATGGGCAACTCTAGAGTGTGTTTGATCTTATTAAACTCTAACACAACACACAGGAAACCCCAAAAATAACAAGACCAGTCCACAACCCCTTTCAAATCAAGAGCAAGGCCGGTGGCTCACGCCTGTAATCCTAGCACTTTGGGAGGTCGAGGCGGGTGGATCACAAGGTCAGGAGTTCGAGACCAGCCTGACCAACATGGTGAAACCCCATCTCTACTAAAAATGAAAAAAATAGCCAGGCGTGGTGGCGTGCACCTGTAATCCCAGCTACTCAGGAGGCTGAGGCACAAGAATCACTTGTACCCAGGAGGCAGGGCTTGCAGTGAGCCAAGATAATGCCACTGCACTCCAGCCTGGGTGACAGAGTGAGACTCCATTTCGAAAAAAAAAAAAAAAAAATCTAGCAAAATGAAAGAAACCAAAACAAAACATGCAACCATCCCAAATACAAAACATGGATTTAAATGGTTGGTCATGTCACTATTTTTAAATGCAGGACGAATCCCATTAGAACCTATCTATCTGTGGATAAAATACAAATCCCTGCCCAATAAGCACAATAAGAGAATGTTGGCAGTTCTGTTATTTCATCTCTAACACAAATTGACCTCATTTCTCCAATTGGCTTTGTGTTTTGAAAAACTGACCAAAATGCCACGTGTGTGTTTGATTAGCACCTCACACTTTGTTTACAATTCGCTATCTGTTGTTGGCATCTGTCCAGCTGTTCCTGAGGAGTTGCCAGGCTGAGAAATCTCCCTGGATTGGGACAACTGGAACAAAGGCCAGGCTGACTGAAAAGTCAGCTGAGGCTGGGCCTGGTGGCTCATGTCTGTAATCTCAGCACTTTGGGAGGTGGAGGTGGGTGGATCGCTTGAGCCCAAGAGTTCAAGACCAGCCTGGGCAATACAGTGAGACCTCATCTCTACAAAAAAATAAAAAATGTAGCCAGGCGTGGTGGCGCATGCCTATAGTCCCAGCTACTCAGGAGGCTGAGCCAGGAAGATTGCTTGAGCCTGGAAGGCAGAGGTTGCAGTGAGCCAAGATGGTGCCGCTGCACTCCAGCCTGGGTGACAGTGATACTGTTTCAAAAAAAAAGAAAAAGGAAAGTTCAGATGGTCTTTTTCATTTTTGGTGGGATGTGGGGAGAGATGTCCCAAAGCCTGAGATAGACTCCTAGAGCTCTTTATTCCCCAGAACCAGCATCTATGAAAGAGGAGAATTTCTACAGCCCTACCCTCTTTTCCTTTGGCTACTGTGAAGTGTTTTCCCTCTGAGCTAAGGTATAAATGGCAACTGGTTTCCAAAACCACTTATTCACATAGCTACTGAACCACTGGGCTGGTACCGATAGCCTCCCCTGAACCATCCCAGGCATGGGGAGGGTTACAGGTGCTTCATGATATTTGTAGGTCAAGACCCTTGATACCCTGCCCAGGGTAGCCTGAGTAGGGTGGTCGGGAGTGACCCTATACAGTCAGGACTCGGGAGCTGGATCCCTCAGGATCACAGAAGCAGACAAGGAGGTGTGAGGCAGAGTTCAGCCAGGTCTTGAAATGAGAGAATCGTAGGCCAGGCGCCGTGGCTCACGCCTGTAATTCCAGCACTTTGGGAGGCCAAGGTGGGCAGATCACTTGAGACCAGAAGTTCAAGAGCAGCCTGGCCAACATGGTGAAACCCTATCTCTATGAAAAATACAAAAAAGTAGCTGGGTTTGGTGGCGGACGCCTATAATCCCGCTACTCTGGAGGCTAAGGCAGGAGAATTGCTTGAACTCCGGAGGCAGAGGTTGCATGAGCCAAGATTGCGCCACTGCAGTACGGCCTGGGTGACAGACTAAGACTTCATCTCAGGCCGGGTGCGGTGGCTCAAGCCTGTAATCCCAGCACTTTGGGAGGCCGAGACGGGCGGATCACGAGGTCAGGAGATCGAGACCATCCTGGCTAATACGGTGAAACCCCGTCTCTACTAAAAATACAAAAAACTAGCCGGGCGAGGTGGCGGGTGCCTGTAGTCCCAGCTACTCGGGAGGCTGAGGCAGGAGAATGGCGGGAACCCGGGAGGCGGAGCTTGCAGTGAGCTGAGATCTGGCCACTGCACTCCAGCTCCGGCGACAGAGCAAGACTCCTGTCTCAAAAAAAAAAAAAAGAAAGAAAGAAAGAAAAAAAGAAAGAGGGAAGGGAAGGTAGAAGAGAGAAGAGAGAAGAGGGAAGAGGAAAGAGGGAAGGGAAGGGAGGAGGGAAGGGAAAGGAGGAGAGAGAAGAGGGAAGAGGAAAGAGGGAAGGGAAGGGAGGAGGGAAGGGAAAGGAGGAGAAGGGAGGAGGGAAGGCAGGAGGGAAGGGAAGGGAGAGAAAGAAGAGAAGGAAGGGAAGGAAGAGAGAGAAAGAAAAAGAAGAAAAGAGAGAAGGAAGGAAGAGAGAGAAAGAAAAAGAAAGAAAGAAAGAAGAAAGAAAAGAAAAAGAAAGAAAGGAGAGCGAGAGAAAGAAAGAAAGAAAAGAGAATTGCAGAACTCTAGGGAGAAAAACGAGGCCCAGAAGGACAAAGTGACTTGCTCAAAGCCATATAGCTAACAGGGGACAGAGCCTTAGACTTTTCACTCCCAATGAATTTCTCCTGTAGCTATATTGGTAAAAACCACAGAGTCAAAATAGCTCTCAAACCCCCACGACCTTGCCTGTAATACAGTTGGGCCAAAGGCTCATACTCTGAAAGGCACTTAGAGGACTAACAGCAATGGAAGAACAGCAGGTCCAGATTGCCCGTTTCAGGCTCACTCTGAAGCCCGTGCTTATTGAGTGGAAAGGTCAGTGGAATCGCCCAGGCTTTTGAAACATTATTTCTCTCTTGCTCTCTCTGCTTTCTCTAGAATATATGGTTTAATTTATGTACGTTAAATGGGCAATGAGTTAATACCACTAATAATGACCGGTCACGGTGGCTCACACGTGTAATCCCAGCACTTTGAGAGGCCGAGGCAGGCGGATCAATTGAGGCTAGGTTTGAGACCAGCCTGGCCAACATGGTGAAACCCCATCTCTATTAAAAATACAAAAATCAGCCAGGCATGATGGCACCCACCTGTAGTCCCAGCTAATTGGGAGGCTGAGGCAGGAGAATCGCTTAAACCCGGGAGGCGGAGATTGCAGTGAGCCGAGATTGCGCCACGGCACTCCAGAGTGGATGACAGAGTAAGACTCTGTCTCAAAAAAAAAAAAACCTACTACTAGCAGCCAAGCTATTAAGAGCTTAATGTATGTCAGGCACTATTCTAAGGCCTTTGGTAACTCATTTTATACTAATGATGAATAAGCATGTTCCTTGCTTTCAAAATGCTCGTTGTCAAGGGAAGTGGTTCTAAATCCTGGCTGAATATTAGAATCTCTTGGAAAGCTTTTTAAACACCTTAGTGTATAGGCTTCACCTCCCAGAGATTTGGCTTTAATTGGACAAGGGATCGAGGGAGTCTGAGCGTCAGGGATTTTGCAAAGCTCTCCTGACCACTTTTGTGTGCAGCCAGGACTGAGAACCACCGGGCCAGAATAAAGGAGACAGACATGTTGAGCGGCAGTGACACCTGAGGGTACCTCAGTCTGAGTCACCCCTCTGTGCTAAGGGAGCCCATACGTCAGACACCTGACCCAGACCCTGAGGGTCAGGAAGATGCTCTAGAGGAGGAAGTGAGGGAGGGTCACTCTAGGCATGTTGTAAGGGAGTCTCTGTTCCCACCACGCTTCTTTGGCTCACATCTACCCACCTGGCCCTGTCCTAGCTGAAACGTTTAGTTTTAAGGACCCTGAGCCAATTAAAGTCAAACTAGCATTCCTGATGGTAAAAAGTCCCCCCGTGAAGCCAGGCATTGGTTTCCACACCCATCAGCAGATGCTTGTTCTCTGACTGGGTTTGAGGTTCAACCAGGGAGCCTCTGTCCCCCAGGGCAGCTGACTCACCAGGGCTGGACATCAGGGAGAAGGGAACTGGCTTGTTTGAAAAACTTCCACTTCTTGACATAAGCCTCTATAGTTCTGTATAATCCTTAGGTCAAAGGTTGGGGTCTTGGCCACAGGACCCCTGATTAGTATTGCAAGTGCACTATACATCAAATGAATTTTATGTGCTACTTTAGAGACTGGGAATTTTATTTATTTATTTATTTATTTTGAGATGGAATTTCGCTCTTGTTGCCCAAACTAGAGGGAGGTGGTGTGATCTCGGCTCACTGCAACCTCTGCCTCCTGGGTTCAAGTGATTATCCTGCCTCAGCCTACCAAGTAGCTGGGATTACAGGCACTCGCTGCCAGACCTGGCTCAGTTTTTGTCTGTTGTTTGTTTGTTTGTTTGTTTTTGAGATGGAGTCTCACTCTGTTGCCTAGACTGGAGTGCAGTGGCACGATCTTGGCTCCCTGCAACCACCGCCTCCCGGGTTCAAGCGATTCTCCTGCCTCAGCCTCCCGAATAGCTGGGACTACAGGTACCCGCCACCATACCCAGCTAATTTTTGTATTTTTAGTAGAGACGGGGTTTCACCATGTTGACCAGGCTGGTCTCAAACTCCTGACCTCGGGTGATCCACCTGCCTTGACCTCCCAAAGTGCTGGGATTACAAGTGTGAGCCACCGCGCCCGGCCAAGATTGGCAACTATTCATAACATTGCTTTTCATGGTTAAATTCATTCAGGTTCCAAACAGCCAACTGGCAATACATTCTTACAGTATAATCCAATGATGGAAAACACATCTGTATACTACACATTATAATCCAAGGTAATAATCGGACCTGATCAAGAAAGTGGGTACAAAACATATTTATTTTAAAACCTATAATTGACCTAAGTACCTCAATGTGTCATACTACAAAATTATTTAACATACGCAATAAAATGGGAGAGGGGGTGCTAGATTAAAAATTTACTTGAAAACATTTTGCAAATGGACTAAAACATTAATTTTTCCAGCTTTCTTTTCCTTAATATATTTAGCATATTTTGAAAGCAAACTACACACAAGTGACAGTGAATGGGACCCCTTGGCCTTACTAGAGGTGGTCTGTAGTCCTGGAAGTACAGAATGTAGGATCCACAGACCTCCGAGGCAGAGGTGAGAGCTTAGCAGGCCCTTTCACTGCAGCACTGCAAGGGAGTTCAATGCCCCAGTATCTACAGGGGAAAGCAATGGTGCACCCAATCTGAAGTCATCTAACAAGGTTGCCAGTGGGTTCCACTTCTGGAACATTATCCTAACAAAAGAATTCAGGGTGTGTACAAAGATTTAGTAAAATAGAAAAAAAAAAAAATCTGAGAATAACCTAGATTTAAAAAAAAAAAGAAACTGATTGGATTAAT
Source organism: Colobus angolensis palliatus (assembly GCF_000951035.1). Lineage (NCBI taxonomy): Eukaryota > Metazoa > Chordata > Mammalia > Primates > Cercopithecidae > Colobus > Colobus angolensis. The sequence goes on from NW_012120709.1 coordinate 8,579,188, forward strand.
TATGTTCTATCCACAAAATGAAATACTATGCAACTATCAAAAACAATATTAAGGTCAGGCACGGTGGCTCATGCCTGAAATCGCAACACACTGGGAGGCCAAGGCAGGTGGATCGCCTGAGGTCAGGAGTTCAAAACCAGCCTCACCAACATGGTGAAACTTCGTCTCTACTAAAAATACAAAAATTAGCCAGGCATGGTGGCAGACATCTGTAATCCCAGCTACTGAGCCAGGAGAATCGCTTGAACCCAGGAGACGGAGTTTGCAGTGAGCCAAAATCGTGCCACTGCACTCCAGCCTGGGCAACAATAGCAAAACTCTGTCTCAAAAAAAAAAAAAAAAAAAAAGTTAAAAATGCATATTGAGGCTGGTCATGATGGCTAATGCCTGTAATACCAGAACTTTGGGAGGCTGAGACGGGCAGATCACTTGAAGTCAGGAGTTCAAGAACAGTCTGGCCAACATGATGAAACTCAATCTCTACTAAAAATAAAAAAATTAGCCAGGCATGGTGGTGCACACCTGTAATCCCAGCTACTTGGGAGGCTGAGGCCCAGGAATGGCTTGAGCCCAGGAGGCAGAGGGTATTGAGTTAAGATCATGCCACTGCATTCCAGCCCGGGTGACAGAGGAAGACCTCATCTCAAAAAAAAAAAGCATGTCGATTTGCATGGAAAGATGTTTATAATATTGTATACTATTTTATGAAAAGGCAGGGTACAAAATCATGTTCCTAGGGAAAAACCTCATGCATAACACAAAATAAATACTCTTTATTAAGTAGCAAAATAATATTATATATATCCCTTTTTTTTTTTTTTGAGACCAAGTCTTGCTCTGTCACTCAGGCTGGAATGTGGAGTGCAGTGCCACGATCTTGTCTCACTGCAACCTCAGCCTCCTGGGTGAGATGTGCCTCAGCTTCCCCAATAGCTGGGATTACAGGCATGCACCACCACATCCAGCTAATTTTTTTTTTTTTTTTTTTTTTTGTATTTTTAGTAGAGACGGGGTTTTGCCGTGTTGCCCAGGCTGGTCTCAAACTCCTGGCCTCAAGTGATCCACCCACCTTGGCCTCCCAGAGTGCTGGCACTCAGGCATGAGCCACTGCACCCTGACAATATATCCCCATTTTTGTTGAAAAATACGTTAATACATTTCTAAAAGGGAATAACATGCACTAATCACAGAGGTGATCTCTTACTGGCAGAATTATATGTAGTTTTTATTTTCCTTATCCGGTGTTGGTCATTTTTCTTTCTTATTTTTCTATATTTTTTATTAGAGACAGGGTCTCACTTTGTCACCGAGGCTGGAATGCAGTGGCAGGATCACGGCTCAGTGCTGCCTTGAATTCCTAGGTTCAAGCACTCCTCCCCCCTCAGCCTCGCAAGTAGCTGGGAGCATGGGTGCATACCACTGCATCTGGCTCATTTTTAAATGTTTCTTATAAAGATGAGGTCTCACCATCTTGCCTAGGCCGGTCTTGAATTCCTGGGCTCAAGTGATCCTCCCACCTCGGCCTCCCAAAGTGCAGGGGTTACAGGCATGAGTCACCACACCCAGCCCCCACATCTGCCTTTCTCTTGCCTTCTACATTGCCACAACGATTGCCCCGAGAGCCACGGGAATCAAAGCCCCTGCTGTTGTGCAGGAACCCCTTTGCCAAGGAGCCTCTCAGTGGTCCCAAAGTTGCCTCCCTCTTTGAAGAGCCAGCTCAAGGTAGAATTCATTTTAGTATCATTTCTGTTTTGTTCTTACACAGATTCAGAAGATTCATGTGTATGACATTTAAAATAGACACAAAAAAACTTATCCACATTTTGTCATTTCTCTTGATACTGTTTTTTTAACATTTTATTATAAATCCCCAAAATCCTACTTATCAACATACTTATTATTTATACCAGAATTACAACTTAATAAAACCAGAACAAAACCTACACTATTAAGTAGCCGGCTGGACGTGTGGCTCACGCCTGTAATTCCAGCACTTTGGGAGGCCGAGGCAGCTGGATCACTTGAGGTCAGGAGTTCAAGACCAGTCTGGCCAACATGGTAAAATCTCATCTGCATTTAAAATACAAAAATTAGCCGGGCAGTAGTGGTATGCACCAGTAATCCCAGCTACTTGGGAGGCTGAAGCAGGAGAATCACTAGAGCCTAGGAGGTAGAGGTTGCAGTGAGCCAAGATCACGCCACTGCACTCCATAGAGTAAGACCCTGTTTCAAAAAAAAAAAAAAAAAGAGGCCAGGTGAGGTGGCTCACGCCTGTAATCCTAGTCCTTTGGGAGGCCAAAGTGGGTGGATCACGAGGTCAGGAGTTCGAGACCAGCCTGGCCAAGATGGTAAAACCTCGTCTCCACAAAAAATTCAAAAATTAGCTGGGTGCAGTGGCGGGTGCCTGTAATCCCAGCTACTTGGTAGGCTGAGGCAGGATAATCGCTTGAACCCAGAGTGGGAGGTTGTAGTGAGCCGAGATCGTGCCGTTGCACTCTGGGCTGGGCAACAGAGCAAGACTCCATCTCAAACAAACGAAAAAAAAGAAATAACACCAACCATGTCACTTGAGGATAGTTATAAACTGGTGAGCCCACCAGTACCCGGAGAGCCTTGTAGAGGATGTGCAGCTGCAGCCATCATGCCCACCTTGACACAGGCTGAACTCCAAAGTAAAGTGCCTGAGTTCTTCAGAGGTTTCAAGGACAGGAGCTCACTGATTTATTATTGCAACTTTCTAAATAATTAGCTTCAACAAATGGTTTGCATTAGAATTTATATTATTATTTCATTTTATAACTTACTGAAGTTATACTGTTTACCAATTGATACAACAATATTTCAATACTTAATCAATCATTCTGGTCTTCTTGGTTAACATATAAGCTGAATATTATAAGCCTAATACACTGCATGACACATAGAAAGTGCCCCCAAATTGGCTAGTAAATAACTATATAGATGAAAATTGGTTTTGGTCCAATATTTTACTTCCTATCACTTACTAATTTTGACATTGTTTGGTGGTGATCATTCATGCTAAGCATAAAATACTTTCAGCTCTTTGCTTTTTTAGCACATGGTAGGGGTGACTTCTATGCCCGTCTGGAAGCCATGTGACTTGCTTTGGCCTGTGGAATGTGAGCAGAAGGGATGTGTGTCACTTCCGGTGGAAACTGTACTGTTGATGCATTGTCGATAGCCCCTTGGCCTACCCAGACTTCCATTTATATTCTCTTGGCCTGTGGATATTCTCTAGCTTCAGAAGCATGACAGACTTGTGTCTGGGGCTTCTCAGAATTTCCAGTTGTTAACCATTTGGGAGAACCCAAAACCACTGAGGGATGGGCTAATACCTGTGTTGAGTTTTGTTTGTTTTTGTTGTTTTTGTTTTGTTTTTTGAGATGGAGTCTTGCTCTGTCATCCAGGCTGGAATGCAGTGGCGTGATCTCCACTCACTGCAAGCTCAGCCTCCTGGGTTCACCCCATTCTCCTCCCTCCACCTCCCTAGTAGCTGGGATTACAGGCACGTGCCACCACGCCCAGCTAATTTTTTGTATTTTTAGTAGAGACGAGGTTTCATCATGTTAGCCAGGATATTCTCGATCTCCTGACCTCATGATCTGTCCACCTTGGCCTCCCAAGGTGCTGAGATGACAGGCATGAGCCACCACGCCCGGCCACCTGTGTTAAGTTTTAAAGGATGAGTAAGAGATAGCCACTGAAAGAAAAATTGAAAGGGGATTCTAGGCGGAAGAAATATAAGGCCAGGTGCAGTGGCTCACACCTGTAATCCCAGCACTTTGGGAGGCTGAGGTGGGTGGATTGCTTGAGCTCAGGAGTTTGAGACCAGCCTGGGCAACATGGTGAAACCCTGTCTCTACCAAAAAGTACAAAAATTAGCCAGGTATTGTATCACACGCTTGTAGTCCCAGCTACTCAGGAAGCTGAGGCGAGAGGATCACTTGAGCCTGGGAGGTTAAGGCTGCAGTGAGCCATGGTCACCCACTGCATTCCAGCCTGGGCAGCAGACTGAGACCCTGTCTCCAAAAAAAAAAAAGGAAATATAAGCAAAGACTGATACAGTGAAACCGTATGGGTTTTCCTGGGCTGTCCAGTGAGAGACTGGAAGCAGCAGTGGCTGGAGATAGGCAAAGGCACACAGGTTACAGTGTGGAGGATGGCTTGAAGGAAGGACAAGCGTGGAAGATTAGTTAAGAGGCTGTTGCACAGGCCAAGAGAGTGATAATAAGGACCTAAGTGGGTCCATGGTAGTAGAGATGGCGAAAGGGCTTGAATCTAGAAATAATTAGTAGATAAATTCACAAACTTGTAATTGATTGGAAGTGGAAGCTAAGGGAGATGAAGTCATCTAGGATGATTCCGGGTTTCTTTTTTTTTTTTTTTTTTTTTTTTTGAGACGGAGTCTTGCTCTGTCGCCCAGGCTGGAGTGCAGTGGCCGCATCTCAGCTCACTGCAAGCTCCGCCTCCCGGGTTCCCGCCATTCTCCTGTCTCAGCCTCCCGAGTAGCTGGGACTACAGGCGCCCGCCACCTCGCCCGGCTAGTTTTTTTGTATTTTTTATTAGAGACGGGGTTTCACCGTGTTAGCCAGGATGGTCTCAATCTCCTGACCTCGTGATCCGCCCGTCTCGGCCTCCCAAAGTGCTGGGATTACAGGCTTGAGCCACCGCGCCCGGCCGATTCCGGGTTTCTAATGGATAGTGGTGCCACATAAGGGAGACAGGAGGAGAAACAGATTCAGGGATATGGTAAGTTCAGATTTAGACTTGGTGAGATCTTTTCAGAACACAGATCTAATCAAATCACTTTCCTACCTTATACACTTGAGTGGCTTCTCATTTCTTTTAAGATTTAGTCCCAAACCCTACATGATTGCAGGGACTTGTAAAATCTTGGCCCTCCCAATTCTGCCCTTCACTCCCTCTTCTCTAGCCATGCTGGCTTCTCTATTTCTGAAACCTGCAAACTCCTTTCTATCTCACAGCCTTTCCTCATTCTGTTCCATCTGCCTGGAGGACAGTTCTCCCAATTCCCCATTCATCCTTCAGGTCTTAGCTTAAATATCATTTCTTCAGGGAGGACTTCGCTGAGCCCCTGGTATAAACTAGACCCCTGGCATGTGCTCTCAAAGCCCCTTGTACTCTTCTTTGTTGTACTTTTCATAATCCTAAGTAAAAAATTGATGTATTAGCCAGGTGAGTGGCTTATACCTGTAATCCCAACACTTTGGGAGGCCAAGGCGGGCAGATCACAAGGTCAAGAGATCGAGACCATCCTGGCCAACATGGAGAAATCCCATCTCTACTAAAAATACAAAAATTAGCTGGCCATGGTGGCGCACGCCTGTAGTCTCAGCTAGTCGGAGGCTGAGGCAGGAGAATCATTTGAACCCAGGAGGCGGAGGTTGCAGTGAGCTGAGAATGCGCCACTGCACTCCAACCTAGCAACAGAGCGAGACTCTGTCTCAAAAAAAAAAAAAATTGATGTATAATTATTGATTTAATGTCTGCTTTTCCCTGTAAGGGAAGACACTGCGTCTGTCGTGTTTACTGCTATATCCAGCACCTAGCATAGGACCTTACATGAATGAAGCAGGCTAAGAAGGAGCAGTCGCTAGGCAGGAAAAGAACCAAGAGAAACTTATGTCAAAGATGTGGACAAAGAGGACAGCAAATCAAGACTTTCAAATAAGGCAAAAAGGTCCAGTAACATGAAGGCCGAAAACTGTCCATTGCATTTTGCAGCTAGGAAGTCACTGAAAATGTTGTCAAAAGCAGTTTCAGTGTGGGTGGGTGCCAGATTGCAGTGGGTTGAATAGTGAATGGAAAGCGAGAAATCTGAGGAATAAAACACAACCACTGTCTGCCTCTGTATACAGGAGGGGGAGGAAATGGTTTTTACTTTTGTACCCTGACTCAGCTGTTGTTTTTCCCTTCCAGCCTTCTTACTTCTCTACTGAATGCCACTGAATTGTTTACTTCTGACTCCTGACCATCATCCGGGGATGTCAGAAATAAGATGAGCTGTTAGGCGGAAGTTGTCTGGAAGTTCTTGGTGGCTCCTGCTAACTTCAAAAGGGTCTTTCCTAATTTCCAGGGAAATAGAGATTTAAAATATAAATGCTATTTTTATTCATTTATGCAAAAACAATGTATATTGCCTCCTTTTTTGGTCATTTTCTTTGAATTCAAGCAAGATCAACAAATGTTGTGCAGCCCCAATCTGCCTGGTACCCAGCCACCCTGGAATGAAAAAGAAATAGTTTGCAGTTTTCAGGGGGCCTGTCTTAGTCCATTTTGTGTTGCTATAGCAGAATACCACGGACTGGGTCATTTATAAAGAAATTTATTTCTCTCATTTCTGGAAGCTGTGAAGTCCAAGATTAAGGTGTCAGCCTCTTCTGAGGGCCTTCTCTGTGTGATCTCATGGTGGAAGGTGGAAAGGAAAGAGCTGAAAGAGGGACAAGAAAGAGCTGAGAGATAGAGCCAAGGGCGTGGAACACATCCTTTAATCAGGAACCCACTCCAGAGACAACTAATTGATTTATGAGGGCAGGGCCCTCTGACATAATCACCTCTTAAAGGGCCCACCTCTCCACATTGTTGCATTGGAGATTAAGTTTCCAACACGTGAACTCTAGGGACCACATTCAAATCCTAGCAGGGCCAATAAATAGCACACCTCTTCCGCAATTGGTTTTTGGAAAAAAAAAAAGAGAGAGAGAGAGAGAAATAAAACAAGAAAGTTGTATGGAAGCCAAAACATCCCCTTGTTTCTGCTAAAGGCTAAGCTGGATGTTGTAGCTTTGAGAGCGAGACAAACAGGCCTTATACTGGAGACCTAGAATTAAGCAGACTTCCACACCCAGCTGCAGGCAGCTCTGGATCAGGGCACACTTCCTGATGGGTGAGCCCTCTCAAGGTAAGACTCAGACATGCAAGTAAAGATAAAAAGCGCTCCTGGGGATGCAGCTCCCACTCAAGAGGAAGGAGAAAGCCACTAGCCTACCTTATGCTTCCCCAATTAGTAGATAAGATAAATCCCACCACCTCCTGGAAATCAGGATTGAGGGAGAAATTGTTTCTGCCTAACTTTTCCCAAATTGTTCAGATTTTGCTTTCTTGTGTTGTTTTTTATTTGTTTGTGTTTTGAGAAAGAGTCTCCCTTTGTCACCCAGGCTGGGGTGCAGTGGCGTGATCTTGGCTCACTACAGCCTTGACCTCCTAGGCTCCAGTGATCCTCCTGCCTCAGCCCCATCAAGTAAACACTTGGGATTTACAGGCATGGGATTATAGGCATGTGCCACACACCTGGCTAATTTTTTTTAGTTTTCAAAGAGATGGGCTTTCACCATGTTGCCCAGGCTGGTCTTGAACTCCTGAGCTCAAGTGATCTGCCCCCCTTGGCCTCCCAAAGTGCTGGGATTACAGGGGTGAGCCACTGTGCTCGGCCTGATGTTCTCTTTAATAGCAGTTTAGAAGGGAAAGCATGTGAATTTCCCTTTTACAGGCACCTTTCCCAGCCTTTCAGATCTATTTGTTCATTTTGTGTCTGTCTAGTCTGTCTTCTACTGCGTGTTGAAGGAGGAATTGTGCAGGGGCAGGAATGGTGGGAGTGTGACTCACCTGCCCACATAACTTGCTCGTGCCTTCAGGACCTGCTCATGTCTGATCTTGTACAGACTACTTCATCTTAATGATAGAATCTTCCTGGACAAGCCTGATCATATAGCTTAGAGGGTCAGAGAGCATCAACTTGATGAAAGACAGCTCAGATTGCTTATGCTCCTAGTGTCCTGTGATAAGGCATTTATTTGCTACAAGCACCCAGTAATAAAACAAGGTCTGTTTCTCAAAAGAATAGTACTTTGGGCTGGGCGCAGTGGCTCACACCTGTAATCCCAGCACTTTGGAAGGCCGAGGTGGGCAGATCACCTGAAGTCAGGAGTTTGAGTCCAGTCTGGCCAACATGGTGAAACCTTGCCTCTACTAAAAATACAAAAATTAGTTGGGTGTGGTGGCAGGTGTCTGTAATCCCAGCTACTCAGGAGGCTGAGGCAGGAGAATTGCTTGAACCTGGGAGGTGGAGGTTGCAGTGAGCTGCAAGTGCACCACCGCACTCCAGCCTGGGCAACAAAGCAA
>NW_012120709.1:8587400-8625074 GCF_000951035.1 Colobus angolensis palliatus
AGGCAGGTGGATCACTTGAGGTCGGGAGTTCGAGACCAGCCTAGCCAACATGGCAAAACTCTGTCTCCACTAAAAACACAAAAATTATCTAGGTGTGGTGGTGTGCACCTGTAATCCCAGCTACTCGGGAGGCTGAGGCAGGAGAATTGCTTGAACCTGGGAGGTGGAGGTTGCAGTGAGCTGCAAGTGCACCACCGCACTCCAGCCTGGGCAACAAAGCAAGACTCCATCTCAAAAAAAAAAAAAAAAAAAAAGAAAAAGAAAGAATAGTAATTTGCTTTAAAAAGTATGTCTTTGTTAGGGATCTTCACTGTGATTCTCCAATGAAGACATCACAGGTTCCTGAAGGGCCACAGACACTTTTGCACACCATCAAATCCACTGGCTTACAAGGGCCAAGTGGCAGAACTATCTTGTACTCCAACCTGAACCAGCTGGAGATTCTTCTGATGCTCTGGGCTCCGTTAGAGTTGACAGCCTTTTCAGGTCACTCAGCATGTCAGATATTGATGTGGGTTGACCCAAAATGTCCATTCTCCCTTTTTCCCATTATGTTTTAAATCTGAAGTTAAAATTTAAAATAGAATTTTAGCTGGGCAATGACTGCCCAGTCCATCATGCTAAATGAAGCATGTGAACAAGTACAACACCCCAAGCACAGCAGAGCCACATAATTGAAGGACCTCGGGTCCCTGGATGGTCTATGGAGCACAGCTGTTCTACCAGGCTTGGGCCACTTACCTCAAGACAGTCTTGTGAGAGGCAAATACATTTCTGTCTTGTTTAAGGCATTGATAATTTCAATGTCATCTGTTTTGCAGCCAAACCAATAACTAATACATTCAATACAAATGGACTGGAGCACAAATCACACATTTAATATGTGTTACCTCCAATAGCTAAAGGGCCACCAAGCTTTGTCCCCACTTCCCATAACTCTCATTCTTTGTCTTTTTTATGTCCTCCTCTAATACAGTTCCTTCTCCACATATAGGCATCTTCAGCATCTTTCTGAAGTTCCTTTATAGAAATACAATCAAATGCCGGGCGCGGTGGCTCAAGCCTGTAATCCCAGCACTTTGGGAGGCTGAGACGGGCGGATCACGAGGTCAGGAGATCAAGACCATCCTGGCTAACACGGTGAAACCCCGTCTCTACTAAAAAATACACAAAACTAGCTGGGCAAGGTGGCGAGTGCCTGTAGTCCCAGCTACTCAGGAGGCTGAGGCAGGAGAATGGCGTGAACCTGGGAGGCAGAGCTTGCAGTGAGCTGAGATCTGGCCACTGTACTCCAGCCTGGGTGACAGCGAGACTCCGTCTCAAAAAAAAAAAAAAAAAAAAAGAAATACAATCAAATATAAACAAATATCCTTTTTATCCTTTTTTTTTTTTTTTCCTTTTGAGTCAGAGTCTTGCTCTGTCACCCAGGCTGGAGTGCAGTGGCATGATCTCGGCTTACTACAACCTCTGCCTCCTGGGTTCATGCAATTCTCCTGCCTCAGCCTCCCAAGTAGGTGGGATTACAGACATATGCCACCACACCCAGCTAATTTTTGTATTTGTAGTAGAGACAGGGCTGCACCATGTTGGTCAGGCTGGTCTTAAACTCCTGACCTCAAGTGGTCCACCTCCCCTTGGCCTTCCGAAGTGCTAGGGCCACCATGCCCAGTCCTCCTTTTTATCTTTCTTAAACAAATAACATATATGCACTTTTCAGTACCTCACTTTTTCACTTCACAATATGTATTTTCTATATCAGTACCCAAAAAAAGTTCACAACTGCACGGTGTTGTGCAGCTGTACCATATGTTATTTGATAGCTTATTGAGAAACATGTATTATTTCCAGTCTTTTGCTATTTCAAACAATGCTGCAACCATGACACACATATCATTTTGTACATGTGCAAGAATACCTATATTTGTAGGATACAGTCCCAGAGGCAAGAACTGAATTAAAGGATGTGTGCATTTATAATCTGATGCATACAGATAAATGTTAGAACATATAGTTTGTTCTATTTTTGTATTCCTGTCAGTAATTTATGAGAGTCTCAGTTTCCCTACAATCTTACCAATAGAGTGTGACATCTTACTTTTGGAATTTTGCCAGTTTGATTGGTAACAAATGGTATCTCAGTAATTTTCAGTTTTGTTTTGTTTTGTTTTGTTTTGCTTGATATGGAGTCTCGCTCTGTTGCCCAGGCAACAGTGCAGTGGCGTGATCTCGGCTCACTGCAAACTCCGCCTCGTGGGTTCACGCTATTCTCCTGCCTCAGCCTCCTGAGTAGCTGGGACTACAGGTGTCTGCCTCTAATTTTTTTGTATTTTTAGTAGAGACGTGGTTTCGCCATGCTGCCCAGGCTAGTCTTGAACTCCTGACCTCAGGTAATCCGCCTGCCTCGGCCTCCCAAAGTGCTGGGATTACAGGCGTGAGCCACCGTGCCCAGCTGGTATCTTTGAAGTTTTAATTTGTATGTAACTTATGATGAATCAAGTTGAGCATCTTTCATATATTTAAGGCCACTCTGTATTTATTTATTTATTTATTTTTATTTTTTATTTTTGGAGATGGAGTCTCACTCACTGCAACGTTCACCTCACGAGTCCAAGCAATTTTCCAGCTTCAGCCTTCCGAGTAGCTGGAATTACAGGCACGTGCCACCATGCCTGGCTAATTTTTGTATTTTTAGTAGAGATGGGGTTTCACCATGTTGGCCAGGCTGGTCTCTAACTTCTGACCTCAGTGATCCACCTGCCTCGGCCTCCCAAAGTGCTGGGGTTACAGGCGGGAGCCACCATGCCCGGACACCAGTCTGTATTTCTTTTACTCAGAATTGTCCCTTCAGGTCTTTTTCTCATTTTACTGTTGGGTTGTTAGATTCTTCTCGAATTTAAAGGAGTTCTTTATAAGAGATTAGAAGTTGTAGAAAAGTTTTCCAGCTTGTCACTAGTGTTTTGACTTTGCTTGGGATGTTATGTTGGTGGAAATCTTTTTAATGGTTGCGCTTATCAATCCTTTTAACCTTTACTTAGGAGAAAATCTCTCAATCTGCTCCAGACCTCTAGACCCTAAGAAACATGATGTGGTGTTGGGATCTTGTGTTTTTGTGGGATTTATCTTCCCTCCTGGAATGCAGGTGAGTGTCTTACTAAGCCATCTTGGTCATCTGCTATGTCCTGCAGTTGTGAATCTTTAAATCACCAACAGGGTGGTTCAAGTCAGGCCTCTGTTCACCGTATGCTAGAGACTTTCTTGTTTTTTAATTATTATACAGATCAGGCAGAACCTGCATCAGCTGCCCTATAATCTGTTCATAGGGGACCCATAATCAATTAGCTATTGCCAGGTAATGAGATCAGACTATTCTGAAAACTCCCCCGACCATGCTGCCTGTTTTTCTAAGAACATCCACCATGCCTTTGCCTAACCTCCACCACCCTGGATCATGGTTTTTCTCCCCATAGAAATCAGGAAGCTCATTTCAATGTAGACATTTTCTGATGGCCAGGATAGCAATATTCAAAGATGCTGGTGCTTCCCTTTCCAATGTTTCTCAAAGTCTTGGTGCACACTGGCCGGTCACGGTGGTTCACGCCTGTAATCCCAGCACTTTGGGAGGCTGAGGCAGGTGGATCACCTGAGGTCACGAGTTCAAGACCAGCCTGGCCAACATGTTGAAACCCCATCTCTATTAAAAATACAAAAAAAGTTAGCCAGGAGTGGTGGCAGGCGCCTGTAATCCCAGCTACTCGGGAGGCTGAGGCAGGAGAATTGTTTGAACCCAGGAGGTAGAGGTTGCAGTGAGCCGAGATCGCACCATTGCACCCCAGACTGGGTGACAAGAGCAAGACTCCATCTTAAAAAAAAAAAAAAAAAAAGGTATTGGTGAACACTGTCTTCGAGTTCTTTACAGGACATATTTAGGTGAGGAGTAAGCAGTTCATCCATTAAAAATCCACTCCAGCATTCCTATTTTCCTAAGCCTTTGAATTACTTCCTTTGTATTATACTAAGGAATTTCTGGCACCTCAACTTCAATTAGCATGGGTAAGCTAGGGCAGACCACAAAGGCAACCAAGGTTTGCGCATTGGTGAGAATGACAGCTCAGACTTAGCTAACGCTTCTCTCACTTGACTTTACAATTGCTTCAAAACCTTCATGCATGATTAAGAATACATGTTGGTGTGAGTAAATGAGCGTCTCAGGATCTCCTTTTTTAAATTATTTATTATTATTATTTTTTGAGATGAAGTCTCACTCTGTTGCCCAGGCTGGAGTATAGTGGCACATTCTCAGCTCACTGCAACCTCTGCCCCCTGGGTTCAAGCGATTCTCCTGCCTCAGCCTCTCGAGTAGCTGGGATTACAGGCTCCCGCCACCATGCCTGGATAATTTTCATATTTTTTTAAGTAGAGATGGGGTTTCACTATGTTGGCCAGGCTGGTCTCCAACTTCTGACCTCAAATGATCCACCCGCCTTAGCGTCCCAAAGTGCTGGGATTATAGGCGTGAGCCACTGTGCCCAGCTGGGATCCCCCACTTTATTTTTTTGGAGATAAGAGTCTCGCTCTGTCACCCAGGCTGGAATGCAGTGGCATGATCTTGGCTCACTGCAACTTCTGCCCTCCTGGGTTCAAGCGGTACTCCTGCCTCAGCCTCTCGAGTAGCTGGGATTACAGACTTGAGCCATCGTGCCCGGCCAGGATCCCCATCGTTAATTACAGAGGTGTACCCTAAGTTGGTGGTCTCAACAGCCCTCCCAGAGTAATGAATTCATCAGGTAAATGGAGTTGAGAAACATGACTGCCTTTGATACCACTTTAGGCTGTCCATTATTCACGGGTCCCACCTATTTCCAGAAAACAAAAAAGAAAACTTCTTATCTCACTGCAGGGACATAATCTGGTTCCTGCTGATTTTATGCCTTTCTGCATCCTCAGACCTGCTTGAGGCTTTGTCGTTGCAGGTCTGGGCAATAGCTTGCCACAGTGGGCCAGCTGTTTTGTTGTGGTGGTGGTTGTTTTGAGACATAGTTTCACTCTGTTGCCCAGGCTGGAGTGCGGTGGCGCCACCTAGGCTCACTGCAGCCTCCACCTCCCAGGTTCAAATAACTCTGGTGTCTTAGCCTCCAAAATAGCTGAGATTCCAGGTCCGTGCCACCATGCCTGGCTAATTTTTGTATTTTTAGTAGAGACAGGTTTTTGCCATGTTGGTCAGGTTAGTCTCGAACTCCTGACCTCAAGTGGTCCACCCACCTCAGCCTCCCAAAGTGCTGGGATTGCAGATGTGAGTCACCACGCCTGGCCAGTGCGCCAGCTTTTAAAACAGAAATGGAGCATACAATGAGAATTGCTCCCAGCCGTTCGATCTAGCCTAGTGATTTCAGAATCTCTAATAATTTCATTCACATTGATGATTTCAGCTTAGTTTTCATCTTTCCTACTTAATCTGGCACCGCAGAATAAACCTTAGGTAGTCTATTTTTTTCCCCTAATATCAAGTAGCAAAAACTCTCCCCTTAGTCTGACTTTGTAATTGCCTCATTAGTCCTATCTAGGCTCTCCTCAATCTAGTTCAGCTGACACCCGACATTATCCATCACATATGCCCAAACTCACGCTACAGAGTGAGTCCGCTGGGCAGACACACACAGTCACTTGCACCTCTAACATCATCAGTCTTGGACAGGGACACGAAATGTCTGTTTCTGCTTCCTCTGGGAAGTGGCTGTAGGAGTGAGGCTGCCTGTGCCAAAACAGAGTCAGTATGGTTTCTGCTTGTTTGAATCACTTGCTTCCAGTTCAATTAGAGGTTCATCTGATGAATGGAAACTTCATGTCAATGTCTTCATTCTAGATTGCAAAGTAGTTTGGGAAAGCAAACACCCAGCATTTTCAGCTTCTGTAGTGGAGGTGTGGGTCTCTCCAAATACAGGAAGCAATGTTTAAAAGCTGAGAAACCAAAAAGAATGACAAATGGCCACTTAGGGTCATATAACTTGACACTCACCAAAAGAGTAAATTTATCTCTCAAACTCCTCATCATTAAAAAGGGGGCATTCAAGATCTTTTTATTGGGCTGGGAATGGTGGCTTATACCTATAATCCCAGAACTTTGGGAGGCCAAGGCAGGCGGATCACTTGAGGTCAGGAGATTGAGACCAGCCTGGCCAACATGGTGAAACCCCATCTCTTTGGGAGGTGAGACAGATGGATCACTTGAGGTCAGGAGTTTGAGACCAGCCTGACCAACATGGTGAAAACCCGTCTCTACTAAAAAAACAAAAAACAAAAATTAGTTGGGCGTGGTGGCATGAACCTGTAATACCAGCTACTCGGGAGGCTGAGGCAGGAGAATTGCTTGAACCCACGATGCGGAGGTTGCAGTGAACCGAGATTAGGCCACTGCGCTCCAGCCTGCGGGACAGGATGAGACTCCTTCTCAAAACAACAATGAAAAAAAGATACAGGCTCATGCCTATAATCCCAACACCTTTGGGAGACTGAGGTGGGCAGATCACTGGAGGCTAGGAGTTCAAGACCAGCCCGGACAACATGGTGAAACCCCGTCTCTACTAAAAATACAAAAATTAGCTGGGGGTGGTGGTGCATGCCTGTAGTCCCAGGTGCTTGAGAGGCTGAGACACAAGAAATCACTTGAATCCAGCAGGTGGAGGTTGCAGTGAGCCAAGATCGTACCATTGCACTCTAGCCTGGGTGACAGAGCAAGACTACTGTCTCCAAAAAAAAAAAGGAGGAAAAAAAAAATGAGAATTATAATATCTTGTTTTGTCTTTGTACTCTACTGATACGTTAAACCTATTGTATTTTCAAGTATTAGATTTTATACATATTAAATCCAAAAGTGTATGTCTTATATATTAAAAATGTTTGAAAAATAGTAGAGTCATCAAAGAGAATAATAAAAACAGCCTCTTAAAAAAAAGTTTGATTCTTAATATTTGTTGGTACAATACACTAAACCCTCCTGGGTTTGTTTTGTTTCGCTTTAAATAGAACTAATGATGGTCCCATCCCTTCGCAGGAAACTGGGTTCAGTGAGGGGCCGCTGCAGCCACACACAGTCCTTAAGTGGCAGTCCATTTCTAACTCAGAGCCTCCAGCCATCACACTAATCCTGGCAATATGAGAGCAAGAGAGCCAGATCAAAGCCCATTTAGAGAAAAAAAGAAAATAATTCCAAACTGCTCCTTTGATGTCCCATTAGGCCATTAATATACATCACATCTGTTTAATTTAAAACTTCTGCCCAGTGCTGGTATGAGTTAATTGCACACCTCTCAAGAACCAGCATTAAGTTACTGTGTGCTTGAATGGGAAACATGATTTGTGTGGTAGTTAATGATGGGGTTTAGAGTCAAGTCCATAGTCATGCATTCTCTATTCTCTCCACCAGCCTGACTGCATGCTCCTCATAAATAACATTTTCAGTGGATGAGGGGACTGTAAATCTGTCCAGAGGTGGGACACCCTGTTCTGCTCTCTTCCTGGACACTGCCTTTTAATTCCCTAGAGGATAATGAGACGTTGGAAAGTAAGTATCTTCTCTCTCAGTGGCCTATAGTCATTTCTGTCCTGCCTTATTCTGTGTTATGGGAGAGGAGGTTGTTAGGTTTTTGACAATATCTCTAACATACAACCATCATTTAGAATATCATTTCTATTCATATTCCAGGCATTTTAGAGCACGGTCCTGTTTTTTGATTATAGAATGTTTTATTTTAGAGATTTTATCAAGTGTTGTGCAAAAACTGGAGGAGCTGAAATAATGGGGGAAAAAGTAAAGAAGACACAAAGCTTTACAATTATATAAAATAAGCTGGGTGCAGTGGCTCACGCCTGTAATCCCAGCCCTTGGGGAGGCTGAGGCAGGTGGATCACTTGAGGTCGGGAGTTCGAGACCAGCCTAGCCAACATGGCAAAACTCTGTCTCCACTAAAAACACAAAAATTATCTAGGTGCTCCGGAGGCTGAGGCAGGAGAATCACTTGAACCTGGGAGGTGGAGGTTGCAGTGAGTCAAGATCACACCACTGTACTCCAGCCTGGGCAACGGAGCGAGACTCCGTCTAAAAAAAAAAAAAAAAAAAAAGTATATAAAATAGAATCATCAACTATGTTTAACTTTAGCCAATGTGGGAAATGCCATATCCGCATTAGCAGATTTTAACAGAAAATGGCTCCTGCCTTTGCCTCTTGTCTTTACAGTACAGCAGGAGAAGTAGGTCTATATTCATGGAAAGAAACTGGAAGAAGTAACTGCAGGTGCTAGAGAGTGAATGGAGCCATGTGAACAGGTGAGTCAGGGGTACGGGTGCAGGATGGGAGAGACCAGTGTGCATGTGTGTTCATGGATTAGCAACCTCAGAAAAGGGACACGTAATATGAGAAAACCAGCACGGTCTAAAACCATGGGCCTTGTGAACAATACTTAGGTATGTCTAGACAAACTTTTTTTTTAAAAGAAAGAAAAAGTTCATAAGGGTTTAGCACTCTTCTTGCAGTACCGAAGTGCAGCCTAGGAAGAAAGGCAACCTTTAAAAGGGAATGTAGGCCGGGCGCAGGGGCTCACGCCTGTCCTCCCAGCACTTTGAGAGGCCGAGGTGGGCAAATCACTTAAGGAGTTCGAGACCAGCCTGGCCAACACGGCGAAACCCCATCTCTACTGAAAATACAACAATTAGCCAGGTGTGGTGGTGTGTACCTGTAGTCCCTGCTACTTGGGAGGCTGAGGCACGAAAATAGCTTGAACCCGGGAGGTGGAAGCTGCAGTGAGCTGAGAGGGCGCCACTGCACTCTAGCCTGGGTGACAGAGTGAGACTCTGTCTCAGGAAAAAAAAAAAAAAAGTGAAGGTAAGTAAGCCTTAGTTGTGCCTGTTTTAGAGTTAGCCTACCTAGGAGACAGATGGTGGGTGGAAGGAAGAACCAGAATGATAAAGACCACAACACAAGTCAGGTTAGTTAAGTTTTCCTCAAGGTCAGTGAGCTCTGACTAATGTCAACATATTAGGTTACAGAATATCTTAAACTTCCGCCAAACAATCCTGAATAAAAGAAAATGAATATATATCCTGAGGGTGAGAGGGCTGTTGGAGAGATGATGCTGACACTGCAAACAAAAACTTCTTTAGAATTTCCTGTTTGATCTTAAAAATCCATACAAATGTTGCATTCTGTTTGGTTTTTAATATAAAATATTTTAGGCTAATCACCATTCAGCAAAATTGATCCTCCAAAAAAACTGCATCCCTGTTAGTCTATGATTTTGCAAAGTCTATAGGCCATTGCTATGGGAATCTCTGAGGCGGCTGTACTGTCTGTCATTTGAGAAGCATATGAGCAGCAGTTAGCTCATTTCCAAATGTTGTATATGAAAATATTGTGACTTTCGTAAAGTGTATTCAATCATTTAGCCAAATATTTTAATAACCTGAAGAATCCCAGGGAATATAAAGTTAAACTTTGGCCTGTTCTGTTCTCAGTTGAGCAGATGAAGCTTTGCATGACTCCTTTCCTGCAGGAGATGCATAGTTAAATCAGAGGCATTGCTCATTCTAAAAATTTGATCCAAATCTAGACTTAGTGTTAAATGACACCATATGTTTCCTCTGGTTAAATAAGGTCAATAAATCATGTTCCTTTTTGTTTCAGAAAAATGAGATATTTTAGTCTATTCATGTTGAAAGAACACTAACTGAATTTAAAAAACATGAAAGGGTTGTGTGGCCCTAAAAAACGTGGAGGCGGAGTGTGGCCCTAAGTCTGTACTTGGCCTGACCGTCTTATCTTCAGAATTCTGGGGTATATGAGGTATTATATAAAGATACAAGTCTGCTTTAAAAATATATACATCTTATTTTATTTTATTTTTTAGAGATAGGGGCTCTGCCGGGCACAGTGGCTCACGCCTGTAATCCCAGCACTTTGGGAGGCCGAGTAGGGTGGATCACAAGGTCAGGAGATTGAGACCATCCTGGCTAACACGGTGAAACACCGTCTCTACTAAAAAATACAAAAAATTAGCCGGGCATGGTGGTGGCTGCCTGTAGTCCCAGCTACTCAGGAGGCTGAGGCGGGAGAATGGTGTGAACCTGGAAGGCGGAGCTTGCAGTGAGACAAGATCGCGCCACTGTACTCCAGCCTGGGCGACAGAGTGAGACTCCATCTCAAAAAAAAAAAAAAAAAAAGATAGGGGTTCCCTGTGTTGCCCCGACTGGTCTCAAACTCCTGGGCTCAAGGGATCCTCCCACCTTAGCCTCCCAAAATGCTGGGACTACAGGTGTGAGCCACTGTGTCCTACCACAAGTATGCTTTTCTTTTCTTTCTTTCTTTTTCTTTTTTAACTTCTTATTTAAGAAAAAAAAAAAAAGAGAGAGACAGACAGGGGATCTCACTTTGTTGCCCAGGCTGGTCCGAAACTCCTGGGCTCAAGCAATCCACCCACCTCAGCCTCCCAAAGTGCTGGGATTACAGTTGTGAGTCACCATGCCCACCTTGCTTTTCTTATGGCCTAAAGTAAGTAAAATAAAATGCTTTGAGAAATGATGGCATTGTTAAATAAACATAACAAGAAAAGACAATACTCACTTGAATATATAAGTTAAAATTCAAAAACCATCAGTAACCAAATGAACATCAGAGTTAAGCACAAATTCCTTCCCTCAAAAAATGAAAAATCACACTCAGGCCTTTTTGATCATTAAAGCGATCCCAAAGTCCCTTATACTACCCAATAATTATTTTGCATGAAAATATGCGGAGGAGGAGGAGATTAATAAAGATAAAAATCTCTTAATTGAATATAAACAATTTAACAGTTCCAGAATTCCCCAAGTAAATTTTATCTACATATGTGTGGGTTAAACCTGGGGGAAAAGGGATGGTAGATGCAAAATGCAATTATTTGCTTCAAAAATCTATCTGCGTGAGTAGCTCCAACGTATAAAAGATCAAATGAAGAAAGTTTTACCTGCTTGTTTCCAATGCTTCCGACTTATCTGAAAGGATCTTCCCCTCTGACTCATTTTGGAACAGTCCTCTCTAAGTCAAGGAGACAGTTTACAAGCTGGGGAGGTTTCCCTTCATAATGGCTAAGGGAACTTATTCTCTCCACAACCATGGTTCAAATGTGTCAGGTACTGACATAAGGATAGAATGTCTCTGACCTAAGGAATTCATAATCTCTTGGAGGAGACGGACAAATAAATAGGTAAGTTTAAAGATGTCAAGTTCCCTGTCAAGATAGAAAAGTATAGGGTGTCTTGGAGCACAGAAGAGGGTGTCCAGAAAGGCAAATGCAGATCAGACACAGAAGCAAGGTGTTGGGGTCCAAAATGCCCTGGTGGATGTCCTGGTCGGATCTCCAGAGTCCTACAGAGGACTTGCTCCACACAGGGCGGGTCAGTTTCAGCCCATGGGAATGAAAGAGGGGGAAAACATGGAGAGCAGCTTCCAGCGCAGGGGGAGGAAAACATTCCCCAAGGAAACACTAGATTCCTGAAATATGTCCAGCCCTTGTGGAAAAGATGTAGTTCGGGCTGCAATTCAAGTAAACTTCGGAGAAGCTTCAAAAGCTCCGACTTGGCAATACAACTCAAAGGGCTCTTCCAAGCTCTTCCTATTCAACTGCAACTTCTAAGGCAAAGTCGTTGTTTACAGCCTGGCGGAGTTGGAAGAGTCTCCAAAAACACAACTTGCCGTGACAGTTGGAGTTTATAACCACCCTAGGACTTTAATGAGAGGCAAGTCTGAGAAGCTTCCAGCACCACGGCCTGACTGGCTTCTGCGGGGCTGCCGGGAACCCTGGGTCCCAAATTTGGGACGACCCTTCTACAGTGAACACCTCCTCCACATTCTCGTTTGCTATGCCTCTAGGCCACCTGGAGCTGAAGTTTCGCTGTTTTGCACGGCATTTCCGGAATGCCAGGGCATGCCCTGTCAATCCTGCACGCCCGGCGGCTCCGCTGCTTTCTCCACTGGGGCAGCGCTCGGAGTGGGCGGGGCATGCGGGTGGGGCGGGGCTCCAGCCAGGGTGGGTGGGGCCTCTGCACCAACACCTGCCTGTACTTGGGCCCGGAGCTTGGATCTCTGTTCAGCGAGCTCTGGCAGCCCCAGGCATCTCTGGTAGTCAGGAGGCAGCGCCGCTCGGATGCTGCAGAGGGCATTGCCCGACTTAGCGACAATTTTTTACTACCTCCTGTATATACCTTGCTCAAGTGACTGGACTCCCAAGATTCAGTTTCCTTATTCACAAAACGGGGTTGATGATCGTTACATTTCACAGTTGTTTGAGGATTAAAAGAATGATGTATCTGTATTGTTTATGTGCCAAGCTCTGACAGGTATTCATTAGTGCTCGTTTCTTTCCTTTTTCTTTCCAAATTCAGTCTGATTCAGCAAATAGCTACCGGGGGTCTACCTGTTTCCAGACACTGGGGATTTAATGGCAAAAAAACCCCAAGAAGCTTATTGTCTAGTGGAGAAGACCAACAGGTAAACGGGCAGTGGGAAGTGCTGTGAGGCTGGAATTGCTGGGTATTGGACAGGTAGAGGGGGCTGTGGAGGAAGAGCACGTTGCAGCTAGTTAGAGAGGTAGGATGAGAGCAAGGACAGGGAGAAGCTGGAAGTAGTACAGAATTACTACTTGGAAAGGTGAAACTGGATCATGGGGCCAGATCATGAAAGAATTCCTAAATTATACATTCTAGTGGCTATAGATTTTTATCTTGAAGCAGAGAGGAAACATTGAAGTATCTTAAGCAAGAGAATATGATGTGATTTGGATTTTAGAAAGATTCCTCTGGGTAGAGATCACATCGATGCAAGGCACAGTTTAGCTCCTAAGCTCATTATTAGCAGCTTCATTTGAGAGTCACACAAAGAATTCCCCTAGAGTCTAAAGTATTTGGAATTTTTCAGGTCAGGCCATGTAATTCTGAATTCTCAAAAATGACTAGAAGGATCAGGTAGTTCTTTATAACTGGAATTGAGTTGGGTTTTAATATCCCTCCTGTAAACCAGGCTTGATTTCAAACCAAATTTTATTATTCAGTTGGAAAAATAAAACGTTTATACCTACATTAATCAATTGCTGCTTTGTAAACTTGCTTTCTCACTCACCTCCACGTGCCTAGCTTCTAGAATCAAGAAGCCAGGAGGCAATGAAAAGTGTTATCAGACTTGCATTAAGACCAGCCCCTCCTTGAAGATCTTCTGGAGACAGAGCTTAATCAGGTGGAGTTGGGCAGGGCTGAGGCTTCAGGCTCAGGCTTGCAGGCTGATTTGGGGGATTAAAAGTCTAAACAAGTTAGTTGGGTTGTTCCTCTCCCATCATTTCCTGTTAGGTGATATGTGAGCTGGTTATGTTTTTATTTTAATGATTCACCCCTAAACATTGCTTTTGAAACAGCAGTTTGCAGGATTAGCGAATAACCGTGCTGTCATCCCTATTTAAACCCAGTGAACAGTGATTTAATCTCAGATGTGCTCAGTGCAGGCTTCAGGTTCTCTCTGTCTAGCCCTAGCATTGCATGGGATGGGTGACTGAGCTGGTGTGGGGATGAGTTAATTGACTCCTCCTCAGAGTTCCTCTAGGTGGGCAAGGTCTAAAACAGTGAGTCTTGTCAGCACCAAGTCCTTTTTTGTGTGTGGTTATATGAGGCAGAATGTAGATCTGAAATTTTGCCCTGAGTTGCTCCTAATTTGTTCAGTGATCTGGAATTGCTCTTTCCATTCTTTGAGGCTTAGTTATAAAACAAGAGTTTGATAAAATGTTGGAAGTTTCCTTCCAGCTCTGGGAGGCTCCTGGTCATCAGAGTAGTTAATATCAAATCCCTACATTTAAAGGTATAGTGTGAAACTATAAAGAATTATCCCCAAACACTCCTCTGGGTCTACATCTTTGCCTGGCAAGCAGTCTCTTTGTCATTGCAAATTGATTTCTAAATGAAATTGCAAATCTTGTCAAATATACAGGATTACATTAAGCTGATGAAAATAATAATGGAGATAGCAAGTTCTTTGCACAAACAGGAATCTTGCTAGGGAAATTACCTAAAAGCTGAAGAAAAAAAAAATCAACAGGAATGATGACAAGGTAAGTGCCTCCAAAGAGAATGATTAGATTAGCAAAGGATTAATAGAGACATTTGGAAAAAAATTGACAAAGCCTATTTATATTTTTATAAAAATGATAAGTCAAACATAGTGAAAAATACCTGAAAAGGGATGTCAATAAAATAGTAAATACTTGATTTATTGGAATTATAAATATATACTTGTTTTATAATTTCATTGTTTTTCAAAATGAAATCCAAACTTTTTTCTATGAAATTTTGGTTTCCCTTTAGTGTCCATTTTATTTTTTTTTTATTTTTTATTTTTTTTTTGAGACGGAGTCTCGCTCTGTCGCCCAGGCTGGAGTGCAGTGGCCGGATCTCAGCTCACTGCAAGCTCCGCCTCCCGGGTTCACGCCATTCTCCTGCCTCAGCCTCCCGAGTAGCTGGGACTACAGGCGCCCACCATCATGCCCGGCTAATTTTTTGTATTTTTTAGTAGAGACGGGATTTCACCGTGTTAGCCAGGATGGTCTCGATCTCCTGACCTCGTGATCCGCCCGTCTCGGCCTCCCAAAGTGCTGGGATTACAGGCTTGAGCCACCGCGCCCGGCCTAGTGTCCATTTTAAATGGCTTTTTGGGATATCACTATTTCCTGCATTTATTAATCTTCAATCTTGTTTCAAAAGGGATTTAAGAGGTCTAACATTCTGTGTTGAATACTAGTATATTCTAAACTCTGTTGCCAAAGAAAGCCATTATTTATTTATTTATTTATTTATTTATTTTTAATTTAAAAAAAAATTTTTTTTTTTGAGACAGAGTCTCGCTCTGTCGCCCAGGCTGGAGTGCAGTGGCCGGATCTCAGCTCACTGCAAGCTCCGCCTCCCGGGTTCACGCCATTCTCCTGCCTCAGCCTCCCGAGTAGCTGGGACTACAGGCGCCCACCATCATGCCCGGCTAATTTTTTGTATTTTTTAGTAGAGACGGGGTTTCACCGTGTTAGCCAGGATGGTCTCGATCTCCTGACCTCGTGATCCGCCCGTCTCAGCCTCCCAAAGTGCTGGGATTACAGGCTTGAGCCACCGCGCCCGGCCAGAAACCCATTTTTTAATACCTCTCATGGTTCTAATTTTAAAAATATATTTTGCTTATTAATTGGCATTTTTTTCTTCTTCTTTGGAGGTGGAGTTTCGCTCTTGTCACCCAGACTGTATTGCAATGGTGCGATCTTGGCTCTGCCTCCTGAGTTCAAACGATTCTCCTCCTTCAGCCTCCTGAGTAGCTGGGATTACAGGCACCTGCCACCATGCCTGGCTAACTTTTGTATTTTTAGTAGAGATGTGGTTTCGCCATGTTGGCCAGGCTGGTCTCAAACTCCTGACCTCAGGTGATCCACCCTCCTTGGCCTCCCAAAGTGCTGGGATTACAGGTGTGATCCACCACGCCTGGCCGCCAGCAAATTTTGTTCTTTCATCTATCTTTTTTTTTCTAGATATATTTCCTATTTTCCTTTATCAGTGACTCCCAGATGTATCTTTCACGGTAATGATGAAACTAGCATATTTAGGCCTGGTATGGTGGCCAGTGCCTGTAATCCCAGCTACTTGGGTGTTTTCAAACCAACATTTTCCCAATGACCCCAGCCAGAACTCTGAAGTTATCCTTGACTCTTACCTCTACCTTGTCCCTTCCATCCAATCATTGTTTCTATATGTATTTATTAAGGCTCCAGTAAGTGCCAATCACTGTTTCTGTATGTGGAAGGATAGAGGGGTGAACCAGACAAAGTCTTCACCCTAACACAACTCACATTCTCTCTCATTCTAGTGAGGGACACAGTCAACCTACAAACAAGTGTAGATTTTATTGTCAGATATTGGTAAGTGCTATTCAGAAAATAAATAAAGATAAAGAGATGAAGTGTGGGGGGCTATTTTAGGAAACCTGACCATATCTGTTAATTTAATCTCCTAAAAGCCTCCATACCACGTCTTCCCATTCCACTGACATTATTAAGGCACTTCATCATCCTCTGTCTGAATGGCTCTAACTATCTCACGCCCTTCACTACCTTGAGTCCTAGATCATTAGACCCATATCTGATCCCGTTATAGCCCTGCTCAAAATACTTCAGTGGTTCTCTATCCCACAGAGTATAAAGCCTAAACATCTTTGCCCTCTTGGCTGGTAACATTTCTTCCTATTTCACTGAATGAATAGAAGCAATCAGAAGAGAATGTTCATATACTCCTGATACCACAAGTACCCACCTTCCTGCATTTTTTGCCCATATGCTCTGCTTTTCCTTGTGCTTTTAGGCATGCACTGTTTACACTCCTAAAATCAACACCTCCACTTGTATTCTAGATCCCATCCCTTCAAATGCCTAAGGATGTCCCTCTATCAGTTTCCACTTTCTCTTCTGCATGATCAAATTTCCTTTCTTTACAGGAACATTTCCATCACAAACATCTTATTTCTAGCATTGTAAAATTCCTTGTTGATCCTCTCCTCGCTTGGTTACAGCCTGATTTCCCTTGTTGCCAAGGCTCAACGTTCAGTCCTCTTGTCTCTTGTACACTTAGTCTCTTCCTGATACCACCCACTCTCATGGCTTTAGACCCCACCTACCAGTATATGCTAATATCTCCTTTTTCATCTTCAGCCTAAAACTCCCCCTTGAACCACACACTTGTGTATCTAGCTGCTCAACAAAGCCTTGTCTTCTCTTCTTTACATCTCAGTAATGATAATGCCATCTTTCCTAGATTCCGAAGCCAAAAACCTTGGAGTTGATCTTGAAGTTCTTCATTTTACGTCCAGCCCTCACATTCAAGTATTTGCTCAAATGTCATCTTCTCAGTGAGTCCCTCCTGTCTGCTGTATTTTTTAAAATTTATTTTGATTTCTTTATTTTTTTGTCATGGAGTCTCGCTCTGTCACTGAAGCTGGAGGGCAGTGGTGTGATCTTGGCTTACTGTAACCTCTGCCTCCCAGGTTCAAGCGATTCTCCTGCCTCAGCTTCCTGAGTAGCTGGGACTACAGGCACATGCCACTACACCTGGCTAATTTTTGTATTTTTAGTAGAGATGGGGTTTCACCACGTTGGCCAGGCTGGTCTCGAACTCCTGACCTCATATGATCTGCCCACCTCGGCCTCCCAAAGTTCTGGGATTACAGGTGTGAGCCACCAAGCCCAGCCCTGTTTGCTGTATTTTAAATGGCAACTCTCTTCCTACAAGCACTGTCTGTCACCCTTCCCCGATTTATTCTTCTGCACAGCATTCCTTTCCATCTTCCATAAAGAGTGTCATGAATGTATGCCATTTCTCTGTGGATGAGATGCTATTTTTGATTTAGTATCTTGGCTAGGGAGGAGGGAAGGGTAGTTTCAGGAACTTCCCTTAGGCTACCACGTTAGTGGATAGTTCTTACCTCACTGGCTAAGGATTCAGCGTGGGTTTCTGCTGAATACGTCTATTCTAGTAACACATTTAAGGAGTAGGGAAATGGACATTGGAATGTCCACTGGAATGCACAGCCATTCCATTTATGAATTAAGTTAAACTCCATTTATTATTTTATTGTCATATGCTTCACTCTACAAGGAGACTCATGATATTGCTTTGAGTCTCTGAGTATCAATTTCAAATCAGATTGGCATCCAGTGGTTCTTGAAATGCCCCTTCTCCAGTGTGCAGCTATTTCAGCACATGGCCACTGGTCTCTTGGGCTGGGAGAATCTTTACCATATAAACTTGCCATGGTGTTGCAGGGTCCTTCCTCTTGGAGACATACCCTCTCTTTTAGTTAGTGGGTTCCAAAGTTGAAAAACTGGCTCAAGGTTCAGAAATGGGGCCGGGCATGGTGGCTCACGGCTGTAATCCCAGCACTTTGGGAGGCTGAGGCAGGTGGAAGACTTGAGGTCAGGAGTTCAAGACCAGCCTGGCCAACATGGTGAAACCCTGTCTCTCCTAAAAATACAAAAATTAGCCAGGCATGGTGGCACGCACCTGTAATCCCAGCTACTCAGGGGGCTGAGGCAGGAGAATCACTTGAACCTGGGAGGCGGAGGTTGCAGTGAATTGAGATCATACCACCGCAATCCAGCCTGGGAAACAGAGCGAGACTCCATCTCAGGAAGAAAAAAAAAAAAAAAGGTTCAGAAACTTGGAAAAGCATTATGACTTTTTATTGAACTAACTGCTCTCAGCCTCCTGTTTATCCATCTTTGATTTCTTTGGATTGTATAGCTTGAGTTCCCCCTTGCTGGCTGCCTGTGTGGAGGCTGAGTTCTGCTAACCATCTCCATAACTCTTTAGGTCAATCATCCCTGGATGCCCCTCTGATCATGCCATTTATTATGGTCATTGCATATACCCACCTTTTAATAGCTAAGCTCTTCCACCTGGCCTCTGCTTTAGGGTCCTAAAACCCTGTGGCTGTTAGTGACCTCTATTCTGTAATGATGCCTCCTGATAGCAGCCCTGGCCTAGAGAGAAAAGCCCCTACTGAACTTATTGGTGATTGTCTTAGTCCATTTTTGCTGCTACAAAAAAATATCTGAGACTGGATAATTTATAAAAAACAGACATTTATTTCTCACAGTTCTGGAGGCTGGGAAGTCCAAGATCAAGGTGCCAACAGATTTGGTGAGGCTGCATCCTCTAGAGGGGCAGAACGCTGTGACCTCACATGGCAGAACCGAAGAGCAACCTAAGGTAACGCTGTGTGAAGCCTCTTTCATAAAAGACTTAATCCCATTCACGAGGGAGGAGCCCTCATGGCCTCATCACCTCTTAAAGGCCTCACTGCTTAACACTATCACATTGGCAACACTAGAATTCTGGAGGGGACACATTCAAACCATGGCAGTGATACTGGCGCCACTCTCATCAGCACCTTCTCTGTTGCTTTGGAAATTGATATATCTGTTGGGTAAATGGCCCTGCCATGGAACATAGTCCTCTGATGGTGTTTTGTTTTTTGTTTTTTGTTTTGATTTTTTGTTTTTTTTTTTTGAGACACAGTCTTGCTGTGTCACCCAGGCTGAAGCACAGTGGTGCAATCTCAGCTCACTGCAGCCTCTGCCTCCTGGGTTCAAGTGATTCTCATGCCTCAGCCTCCCGAGTAGCTGGAACTACAGATGCGCACCACCATAACTGGCTAATTTTTGTATTTTTGGTACAGACGGGGTTTCACCATCTTGGCCAGGCTGGTCTCAAACTCCCAGCCTCCAGTGATCTGCCTTCCTCTGCCTCTCAAAGTGCTAGAATTACAGGTATGAGCCACTGCACCAGGCCTCTCTTAGCCTTTTAATACCTTCTGCTTTCCGGCATGTTCACCTCACTTAGTGTTGGCTTCACTTTTCCCCGCTTCTAGGGGTCATCCTAGTAGCCTATCTGCGACACTTCTGGGGGTCTTTTCCAGGTGTTAAATGCTATATTCTGCTCTGAGTTGATAAACTCTAACTTTCCCTTATCCACTCTCCTTTCCCTTATCGTTTCATGTTTCACTCTCCTTAGTCTAATTCCACGCATAGTCTCCTGGCTGCTGCCCGTACTTGCTGGCTGGGACCTGCAGCCTCTTTGTACCAGTTCCTTTCCTTCCTTATCAGACCCAGCATGACCCCATCTGGGTTATATTGTGACTTAACCTAGTTATTAGCCTTGGGGCCAGCAGGTTCTGTGGGGACGTATCTTGTGGTGGGACAGGGTATTTTGCAGTATGTAAAAATCCCTAACTATTAATTGCCATATGATTGAGCCAAGATCTATCTTGCAGAGAAAACTGAAGTTTTAAACTATAAACAGTGTATATAATTAAAGTTCCCTGTCCTGAGACTGTTTTGTGCACTGATGACATTTTTTTCCTGTTTTAAACCTAAAGGCAATGGAAGACTTTTCTTTCAAGTGGTTACCTCTGCTTTTACCTGTTTCTATCTGATTTTCATCTCCCATATCATCATCCATTTGTTCTCACAATACGAATGTTGCATATATGAATGTTTCCTGTCATCATATACTTTTTATTATTTACGAGAAATGGATAGCTTGTGGACTTACTGGCAGGCAAGGAAAACATTGTGAAAGTTGATCTCTGTTGCTACTAACTAGCAATTTGGTAGTAATCACTTAATAGGAGTGGAAAAGTACAAATTGTATTTGATGCAGAAAAGTGGTAATTTCTTCACATACACAACATCACTTGTTTGTCCTTATTGTGAAGTTAACTGAGACTGGCACCCACATTGCTTTAAGCCCTGGCTCACCATACCACATCCCTCAGTACAGCCAGTTTCAAACTACAAATGGGCTACGTTCCAAAAACGTGGTTGAAAATCAGTTTAAGACTCAAATCACTTTTTCCATGGAAACAATGTAATAAGTAAAAGTCCAGTCAACTGGCTGGTTCCCCAAAGTCTATTTAGCACACAACATGGCTGAAATTGAGCTGGCGGGAGTAGTATTCTACATGGCCTCCTCCTCTGCCTGCACCTCTAATCCCATCTGCCCTCCACGCAGCCGCCGCCAGTGACCTTTCTAAAGTATGAGCCTCATCACATGACTCAGTGCTTAAAACGTATCCCAGAACCCTACATCAAATCAATTCTCAATTCTATGCCCTAAACACCTCTCTAATCTTAATGTTTTTCTCCATTCCCATTGCTGTGATCTTAACATAGGCCATGATCTATTCTTACCTAGACTATGAGAATAGTCTCCTAACAGTTCTCCCTATGTCTAATCACATCACCTTCCAATGTGTCCATCATGCTGCTGCCAAACTCTGGAACTTCTCAGGAATGACCTCTCAGTCCAGTCACAACCCACTTTAGAGCCTCATTTGCTTCCACACCAACTCACATACTTTGGCACATTGCATTTTCTTTACTTGGTATTTCCTGAGAAATTCCTGATCAAAGCCACGTGTCAGCTTCCCTAGGAAGTCTTTCCCTACAGCCAGAAAGAGGAAGTCACTCATTCCCGGCTGCTTCCATGGCACTCTCAATATTGCCCACCATGTGCTAGGTGCGATGGATAATCAATGGGAATATCAAGGTGACAAATTCCCACCCCCTGCTCTTAAGGAGCTCACCATAGACAGAAAAAGAAATCACTAATTAGAAACCACTGTGAGGGCTGGGCGAGGTGGCTTACACCTGTAATCCTGGCACTTTGGGAGGTTGAGGCAGGCAGATCACTTGAGGTCAAAAGTTCAAGACCAGCCTGGCCAACATGGCAAAACCCTGTGTCTACTAAAAATATAAAAAGTTAGCAGGGCATGGTGGTGTGTGCCTGTAATCTCAGCTACTCTGGAGGCTGAGGCAGGAGAAGCACTTGAAGCACTGGGAGGCGGAGGTTGCAGTGAGCCAAGATCGCGCCACTGCACTCCAGCCTGGGTGACAGAGTGTGACTCTGTCTGAAAAAAAAAAAAAGAAAAAGAAAAGAAAAGAAAAAGAAAAAGAAACCATGTGAGAAATATGTTACATAGGCGTGTCTTGAGTGTGGCAGACCCAAGGACTTTTACTTACCTAAGGGACCTGGCAGTCATTAAAGAGGTGGTGGTGATTTGAGTTGATATGTGAAAGATGACTAGAGCTTCATGGAGAATTCCAAGGGAAAGGGCCTTATAAGTAGAGAGATGAGTAGTCAGCTCTCCACATCCATAGGTTCTGCGTCTGTGGATTCAACCACCTGCATATGGAAAATATTTGGGGAGAAAAATTGTATCTGTACTGAACATGTACAGACTTTTTTCTTTCTTTCTCTCTCTCTTTCTTTCTTTCTCTCTCTCTCTCTCTTTCCTTCTTTCTTCCTTTTTTTTTTTTTTTGACAGAGCCTTGCTCTGTTGCCCAGGCTGGAGTGCAGTTTGCCTCCTGGGTTCAAGCGATTCTCTTGCCTCAGCCTCCTGAGTAGTTGGGATTATAGGCATATGCTACCACGCCTGGCTAATTTTTGTATTTTTTTTTTCTTTTTTTCTGAGGTGGGGTCTCGCTCTGTCACCAGGCTGGAGTGCAGTGGCATGATCCCTGCTCACTGCAACCTCTACCTCCCGGGTTCACGCCATTCTCCTGCCTCAGCCTCCCGAGTAGCTGGGACTACAGACGCCCGCCACCTTGCCCGGCTAGTTTTTTTTTTGTATTTTTTTAGTAGAGACGGGGTTTTACCATGTTAGCCAGGATGGTCTCGATCTCCTGACCTCATGATCCGCCCGTCTTGGCCTCCCAAAGTGCTGGGATTACAAGCGTAAGCCACCATGCCCAGCCTAATTTTTGTATTTTTAGTAGAGATGGGGTTTCACCATGTTGGCCAGGCTGGTCTTGAACTCCTGACCTCAGGTCATCCACCCGGCCTCAACCTCCCAAAGTGTTGGGTTTACTGGCGTAAGCCACTGTGCCTGGACTTTCTTTTTATTATTTTTTAAACAATAGTATAGCAGCAACTTATATAGTATTTAGATTGTAGTATGTATTATAAGTAATCTAGAAATGGTTTAAAGTATACAAGAGAGACCAGGCATAGTGGCTCACACCTGTAATCTCAGCACTTTAGGAGGCTGAGGCAAGCAGTCATGGTGATGCACATCTGTAGTCATAGCTACTTGGAAGGCTGAGGCACGAGAATCACTTGAACCCAGGAGCAGAGGTTGCAGTGAGCCGAGATCATGCCTGCATGACAATGTGAGACCCTGTCTCAGAAACAAACAAAAGTGTACAAGAGGATGTATGTAAGTTATATGCAAATATTACACCATTTTATATCAGGGATTTGAGCATCCTTGGATTTTGGTATCTGCAGAGTGTCCTGAAACCCCGACAGATACCAAGAGACAACTGTATTTGCAGGACAAGGTGTGTATGATAAAGCAGTGGAAACCAGGCAAAGCAGATCATTAAAGGCCTTACCAGCCAAGGTATGAAGTTTCCATTTTATTTTATACAAATGTCTATTATAGAGTTAAGGATTCCAGGTCATTCCATCTTCATATCACCTCTGGTATCTAACATCATGCCTGGAACACAGTAGGCCTTCGCTTTACACTTTCTAAACTGATTTAAAATGGTTTTTGTCATCTCTAAGTGATAAAATTTGGGAAAATAGAGTTAAAACTAAAGTTAAACTAATAAATTTGCAAACAAATTTCTTATTTCCATATGTTTGCTTTCATTATTTTAATACCCAAACCAATCCAGATATACAAGAAAACAAGCTATTAATTTTTCACTTTAATTTTATGTTTCTCCATGGTGCAAACATTTTAAAAATCAAGTTCATACACTTTTCCAATTTAAAAAAGTTTGTGTTTTGTTAATAATAAAAGAAGCCTAAATATCGAAGGTCAAAAATGATTTCCTCATTAACTTATATTCCCTCTGAGATTTATTGCACAGTAAATTAGTTCATTGCAAACCTTCTAACAATGTTTTACTCCATTATAGATTGCTTTGGAAAAACGAATTTGATTTTTCCCTCTTAAACAATGAGTGGTTTATTTTAAAGTAGGTGAAAGGTAATGTGAAGGAAAAAAAAAAAATAACCCAGCTTCACAGATGTATAGTTTAAAGTTTGCCAAGTACTTAGCAAAGGGTTACACCAACTTCAAACGGTTGGAAAGTATAATGTAATGTGAGAACTCGAAGGTCTTGTTTCTCTTTCAGCTCCCGCTCTCACTCAGTCCCCTGCAAACCATCTGCATAAAGAGCAAAGTTTCAGAGATCACATCCCCTAGTGGAGAGCAAATGAACAAAAACGGAAAGAGAGACGCGACAAATTGCACGGGCGCTGTTATATTTGCAAGCGGGTTACACTGTCCTTGGATAAGAATTTTATATTCCCCGTGAGTCTGAGACTCTGTCTGTGCTCTGAATTATTATGTTGCTCAATGCAAGCGATGATCCAAGGCCAATGACAGTGTACCGAGCTATCATTTTTTGGCAGGTTGAATAGTCATGTGTATATTTTATGTTCCTTATAAAAGTTAGGCAATATAAATATTAGTGATATGAAAGTTGATATTCTACATAAATTGTCAGTTGCTAGTCAAACACTTCAAGCTTTTTTCTTTATGTGGTGGGACTTTAAAATTTCAGCAGGGAGTTCTTTGAAGTGTCTCCCCTAAGCTTTCCATTTCAGACACTGTTTTTTTCCAAAATAGGTCTCTGTGTTGGTGTTTCCAAAATGCAGATGATTCCTGTTCTTATTTTATGGCTCTTCTCGCAGAATGCTATCAGCCCCAGATCTAGGGTAGAGGACAGGCTTGATTGGAAGCTTTGCCTGTTACAATGCATGATTCCACCACAGGCCAGCTGTGACCATTCCACCCAGTGACAGCGTGGTCGTCTTTCCTCATAGGCGAAGGAGGTGACTTCCTATGGGACATGATTTCTGAAGCAGAAGTTTACCTGAGGTTCCTGGAAGAAATGCTTTCCCCACCTGTTGGTTCCCTGAGTATTAACATGCCAGATACAAAGCTTCATTCATTCTGTTAAAATGCAAATGACCCCAACAGAGTAGTAAAACAGTTTGCTGCTAGAAGTTATTTACAATATAGCAAGAGTAATGCTCTTACTCACCCTGAGCACAGGTTTTAATAAAAAGTGGAAGGGATCACAAGGATATTGAGATCTCAGCAAGAGAAGGAAAGGGAAAAGGTTGGTTTAAAAACAATATTAACAGAAGACATACCATGTAGAGAGAAAAATACGGGCTGTGCCTGTTCAAGATAACTTTCGTTACAATTTTGCCTAAGGCAGGGTGAATGCAAATGTTTCAGTTTTAACAGACTGGATCATTCGTTCAAAAAGCATTTATTGAGTGCCTTCTTGAAAAAGAATGATAATTAGATTTTTTAAGTTATAGAGAAAATATAAAACCAAAACTAGAGAAATATATGCCAAAATTTTTCCAATAGTTCCGTTGTCAAAGTAGAATTAGAATATAAGTGCAGAGTTTAATTCCATTGTGTATCAAGAAGTAATTGTAAAGGAGTTATGTCTAAAAATGTATCTTTTCAGTGATTTTTATTCTGAACAATCTTCTGCCTCAAATACATTTTGGATCTATGACTTGAAACCACTTTTTATTGGTGGGTCAAGATACCAGCACTGTGACTTTAAGAAGTTCATCATTAGTATGCATTTAAAAAAATGTACCAAGTTAAGAAAAAAATAGAATAAATGTACATCTGTCTAAAGCAGGGGTTAGCAGAGTACAGCCTGCAGGTCAAATCCAGTCTACTGCCTGTTTTTTTGTTTGTTTGTTTTGTTTTGTTTTGTTTTGACTAGAATGTTGATACATTTTTAAATGGCTGAAAAAAAAATCAAAAGAATAACATTCTATGACATGTTAAAAATTGTCTTAAATTCAAATTTCAGGGGCTGGGTGTGGTGGTTCACACCTGTAATCCCACTACTTCGGGAGGCCGAGGCGGGTGGATCACCTGAGGTCAGAAGTTCAAGACCAGCTTGGCCAACATGGCAAAATCCTGTCTCTACTAAAAATACAAAAAATTAGCAAGGCAGTGTGCAGTGGTTCATGCCTGTAATCCCAGCACTTTGAGAGGCTGAGGAGGGTGAATCACAATGTCAGGAGTTTGAGACCAGCCTGGCCAACATAGTGAAACTACATCTCTGATAAAAATACAAAAATTAGCCAGGCATGGTGGCACATGGCTGTAGTCCCAGCTACTCGGGAGGCTGAGGCAGGAGAATAGCTTGAACCCGGGAGGCGGAGGTTGTGGTAGCCGAGATCACACCATTGCACTCCAGCCTGGGCAACAGAGCGAGACTCCGTCTCAAAAATTAAAAAAAAAAAAAAAAAATTAGGCCAGGTACAGTGGCTCACACCTGTAATCCCAGCACTTTGGGAGGCCGAGGCAGGTGGATCACCTGAGGTCAGGAGTTCAAGACCAGCGTGGCCAACATGGTGAAAACCTATCTCTACCCAAAATACAAAAAATTAGCTGGGCTTGGTGATGGGCACCTGTAATCCCAGCTATTTGGGAGGCTGAGGCAGGATAATCGTTTGAACCTGGGAGGCGGAGATTGCAGTAAGCCAAGATCGCGCCATTGCTCAAGAGTGAAACTCTTGGGCAGCAAGAATGAAACTCTGTCTGAAAAAATAAAAAAAATTAGCCAGGAGTGATGACGCGAGCCTCCAGTCCTAGGTACTCGAAGCTCAGAAGGCTCAGGTGGGGGATTGCTTGAGTTCAGGAGGTCAAAGCTGCAGTGAGCTGTGATCATGCCACTGCACTCCAGCCTGGATGACAGTGAGACCCTGTATGAAAAAAATAGAATATGATTTCCATTCTCAAGTTTTTTCCTGGCTATGGGAGCTCAGTCATGATGTCTGTGTTGGGTTGGGAGAAAAAACTCAGTTTCCTCTATTTAGCCTTCCCAATGGCTTCTGCTTCTCTCTCAGTGACTGAGTAAGCTGGAAAAAGTAGTAATTAGGATGGGCATATTGCCAGCCCAAAGAAAACTTTGTTGGTAAGAAAAAAGGAAAGGGTAGTAATTGGTAGACGACTAGTAGTCACTGACAGTAGCTGCCTAACCTGGGCAAATTACTTAATGATATCTACCTTGTGGATTGTATTGGATTTCCAGGGATGCCATAGCAAATTACTACAAATTGGGTAGTTTAAAATAATAGAAATGTATTCTCTCACAGTTCAGGAGGCCAGAAATCCAAGTCAAGGAATCAGCATCGTTGCTTCCTTGCCAGAGGCTCTGAGACAGAAATCACTCCAGGCCTCTCTGGGTCTGTAGCGGTTTCTGGCAGTCCTTGGCCTTCCTTAGCTTGTAAGCCCTTCGTTCCAATCTGCCTCATCTTCTCTGTGTCTGTGTGTGTTCTTCTGTCTCTTATAGTGACGATTTCCTTGGAGTTGAGGCCCACCCCCCTCCAGTATGATCTCTCCATTCTTACTTTAATCGCATCTGCAATAACCCTATTTCCAAACACAGTCATATCCTGCGATTCCAGGTAGATGTGACTTTTTCTGGAATACTATTCCGTGTGCTACACAGAGTTATTATGATAATCAAAGATTCTGGGTATAAAGTGCTGGCATAGTCTCTCATATTAGGAAAATAGATCTTTTTTTTTTTTTTACTGAGAAGTCAGTATGAAACTACATGTAAACCACAAAACTCTTTTTGGAAGTTATAGCATGAAATGGGGATACCTTTTTCTGCCTTTTTATACTTGTTTATATGTAGCTTCTTGCACATATCATAGGCATTTAGTTCCATTAACTGAGTTAAGCCTGAGGATTACATTTGCAGAAAAGTAGGTGTTGGACTTGAGCAACATCATTCATCTGTACCGTGAGGAGGAATGTTATGAAAATGAGTCGAAGTGCATGCGGCAGGTGCATCTTGGGTTGCACACCCTGCTCAGAATCATTCCCTTTCCAGGAACTGCCAACAGCTGGGACATTCCTAGCAGACTGCCCAGAGGCTATGGGTGATTGGTCTATGGATGAATCCTGATCCTGGCCTATCAGATCATTTTTTTAAAAGAGCCTGGAATTTTGAACTACAGATGTAAACAGGGGGTTACAGGGCCTGAGGCTATTTGATGCAGCCTCCTGTTTCTGCTTCCTGCTTACTCCAAGGGAAACCTACATCATTCTGATTAATTTGTGCTTTGGGGTTTGCTGAAGCTGGCACAGGTCATTTTTTGCAACTCAGAGAGCCTTAATTAGTAAAATACCGAAGTTACAGGATAGTAAACCCAACATGCAAAGAATAGTAAACAGATATATCTACTTTCATATGTTTTCTATTTAAATAAGCTATTTAATTTTTTTGATCTTGAAATCGTTGACTAATGGCACAAACCTGATTTTAAAGCAAGCTTTCATTTTATGGATAAACATTAGCACATTAAAATGTGCCAGTAAGGGACTGGATGTGGTGACTCACTCCTGTAATCCCAGCACTTTGGGAGGCTGAGGCAGGCGGATCATTTGAGGTCAGGAGCTCGAGACCAGCCTGGCCAACATGGTGAAATCCCATTTCTACTAAAAATACAAAAATTAGCCAGGCATGGTGGTGCAGGCCTATAGTCCCAGCTACTCGGGAGGCTGAGGCAGGAGACTCACTTAAACCCAGGAGGTGGAGGTTGCAATGAGCTGAGATTGTATCACTACTCCAGCCTGGGTGACAGAGCCAAACTCTGTCTCAAAAAAAAAAAAAAAAGGGCCAATGGGACCAAATCTTCCTAAGAGGGTCAATGGACTTTTAAATAGCAAAACTTTGGTTGTTTTGAACTCCAGGAATATGGAGCTAAATAGCCAGAAAGATGCCAATGAAGCTGGCACAGCTGTTAGGATTTCTATTCAGTTCGGCATTTTCCTTTACTATTATTTGGCTTGAAAAATCTAGGGCCCAGACTATAAGAAAAACAAAACAGAATGGAAGCTAAGATGGCCAGTTTTTATAGTAAAACATCTATTCCAAGGGGATTGGTTGACACTTTCTCTATTTGGAAATAGAGAAAAGTAAATTAAAGAAGAAAAAGCCACACAAGGTATTTTTTTCTGAACATATGTATTTAAAATATTTGTCACTGCATTTTGACTTATTCAAATTGTTTAATATGATATTTGTTGGTGTATTTTTAGTAAAACAGAATTAAAGGCAGTTTGTATTTTGGCAACTTTTTGTTCTGGTATCTCGGAGAGTGGAGTGAGGGGAAGATGATCTGAGAAAATTCTGGCATGGGGAGAGATGAGGAATGGGAGTTCTCTTTCACCTTCTAGTGTTCTTGAGAATGCATCTCTTGGGGCTCAGGAAACAATACCCCAAATATGGCACTTTGGCCTGCTGAGTACTTTGACTTTTTTTTTTGCTTGTTTGTTTTTTGAGATGGAGTCTCACTCTGTCGACCAGGCTGAAGTGCAGTGGTGCGATCTCAGCTCACTGTAACCTTCACCTCCCAGGTTCAAGTGATTCTCCTGCCTTGGCCTCCCGAGTAGCTGGCATTACAGGTGCCCACCACTATGCCCGGCTAATTTTTGTATTCTGAGTACTTTGAACTAAAGGAGATTAGAAAGCCTCAGAGGCAGTTTAAGAAGCAAAGTCTCAGGCAGTGGCTCACGCCTGTAATCCCAGCACTTTGGGAGGCCGAGGCAGAAGGATCGCTTGAGCCTAGGAGTTCAAGACCAGACTGAGCAACATAGAGAGACCACATCTCTACAAAAAATTTTGAAAATAGCTGAATGGGGTGGCACATACCTGTAGTCCCAGCTACTCGGGAGGCTGAGACACAAGGATCACTTGAGTCCGGGAGGTTGAGGCTGCAGTAAGCCCTCATCTCACCACTGAGCTCCAGTCTGGGAGACAGAGCAAGACCCTGTCTCAAAAACAAACAAAAAACCCCCCAAAACAAAGAAGCAAAGTCTTTCTCTGACCTTCTCCCACCTGCCTGTTTCCCACCCACCTTTCTTCCCTGAAGTGAGTCATAGAAACCATAATTCCTCTTCCCCACTTTGGGTCATACAAATTAGAATCCCTCTCCCTGCAAAGCGAGCCATAATATCTAGAAAGGTTACTCTCTCCCTTCTCCCTTGAAGACCTTCATTCTGGAGGGGTCCTGCCTCATACCAGGGAGGAAAGAATGCTACACAGAGAGGCCAAGAAGAATCTGAACAGACAGGCCTCGCTGGGTTTCCCTCCCTAGTCTCTGACTTTCGTCCAATCACATTTCTACATGGCTGTCCATTCTTTATCAAACCTAAGAATAAAAATAGAACGTTTTTTCTGGGTCTTTGGGTCTTCATTTCTGAAGGCTCCTGTGTCATCACAAAATAGTTTGATTAAATATATTTGTTATGATTTTCTCTTACTAATCTGTCTTTTGTTATAGGAGTTTTGGCCATGACCCTAATGATGGGTGAGACAAAGAACTTGGAAATGACATACGAACAGATAGGACTACCTCCATTATCATATATAAGAATAGGAATTATGGGCTGGGCATGATGGCTTACGCCTGTAATCCCACCACTTTGGGAGGCCAAGACCGGTGAATCACCTGAGGTCAGGAGTTGGAGACCAGCCTGACCAACATAGTAAAACCTCATCTCTACTAAAAATATAAAAAATTAGCTGAGATGGTGGTGGGCACCTGTAATCCCAGCTACTTGGGAGGCTGAGGCAGGAGAATTGCTTGAACCCGGGAGGCAGAAGTTGCAGTGAGCCAAGATCGCGCCATTGCACTCCAGCCTGGGCGACAGAGTGAGACTCTGTCTCAAAAAAAAAAAAAGAAAAAAAGGTTATTAATTTTATTAATCACATGATGGATGGAGGCTTTCTGGGGAGAACAGGGCGGCTCCCAAGCAGGTCCAAGCATGGCTTGAGAGAGCAGGGAAAGGAGACAGACTGTGCTTTTACTGTGATTAGAGGGTAGGGTTCTTACTTGGCCAAGGCTTGCATGGTTTTAACTCACTTTCAGTGCCAAAGGAGGAAGCACTCAGGTAAGCACTTTCTTACCACCTTGCCCAGAGGTGGGGCAAGGACAAGGAAGTTGGGGGGCGGGGGGCTTGAAAACTGTCAGCAAACATCAAAAATGGGGTCAGACTATGATAATAAAAGAGTTTAAAAACCTCCTGTTTACTTTTTTTCTCTTTCTTTGAAATGGAGTCTCACTATGTTGCCCAGGCTAATTTTGGAACTCCTGGATTCATCTTCTCTACATTAAAAGATAATTTTCACTTAAAAAAGGGAACAAGTAGCTTAGTGCATTATATTTAATTTTGACCTCCAAGTTGGAAACATCTGAACTGTCAATTAATGAGGTCTACACTACCACTATGGGACTTGGGACTTGTCTGTCCCTGGTTAGAATGTTTCACTAGGGAGGAGCCTTCAGAATCTTTCTTGTTACTGTTAAATAGTAGCGGGCACATAGTAGACATGTTACAAATATTAAATGGATGGCTGGTGGATAAATGAATGGATGAGTTCAAGAGAGTTGCCACTAGATGGCACTGTTTATCCGGATCTGTGTTGCAAATTTTCACAAGTCCGGGGGAAGGTGGTGGCTATTCGTCGGGATCAAGTGAGTTATGTATGTCTGAACTCCCCTGATCCTGCCCCGTTATGGCTGTACCTTCATCCCCCGCCAGCCCTCTAGGGAGCTGAGAATCATGAAATTTTCTCCTTGGAAATAATCTCAGATATTATCTATTCTGTTGCAACTCTCCAAATTTTCAGGTCAACAAAATGGGGGGCAGGCCGTGAAGCACTGCAGTGGGAGTGTAGCTGTCAGCAATTAATTTTTCAGATGTCTCAAACTTAGGAGCCAAAAATAACGATAATATGCAGAGCTATTTGTTCATTCAGAAAAAAAAAAACCAAAAAACAAGAATTTCCTGCAGCAGACTTAACACCTGCATCCTGTGCCCACCATGATCCAGCTCCTGCAGTTACCATGCCCCCACCCCTCAACCTCCCCTGACCTCCATCTGTTGTAGCAGACCAAGAAGGTCCTTCCCTAGACTTACATCTAATATTTACGTTTCTCTCCCTGAGAAGCTTTAAGGATCCCTTGCTTTCTGCAAATCGACTAGGTCTGCCATTTTCATCCTTAAACCTGGCCTCGTTCTCCATTTGGCCTCAGGCCCAGCTGACCTGGCCTTGTTTTCCTCATCATAAGTGACAGGTTTTTAAAATCTGAAACATCCTAGCTGCAAATCCCATTATTGCCTCCATAGAATCCGGTGGTTTTAATTTTATCTAATCCCAGCATTTAACAGCTTGGTGGCTTAAACAACAAACACCTGTTTCTCACAGCTTCTCAGGCTAGGAAGTCCAAGATGGAGGTGCTGGCAGGTCTGGAACTTGGTGAGGGCCAGCTTCCTGGTTTACAGATGTCTATCTGACTGTATCCTCACATGGCAGAAAGCAGGAAGAGAGGAAGCAAACTCTCTCCTGTCTTTTCCTATAAGGCCACTAATTCCCATTCATGAGGGCCCTACCCTCAAGACCTAATCACATCCCAAAGGCCTACCTCCTAATACCATCACAGTGGTGGTTAGGCCTTCAACATATGAATTTTGGGGAGCATAACATTCCTCTATAACACCATCGGACTCATAATAAAGTGCCTTATCATGGCCTTCAAAGCTCCGCTTGACCTGGCCTTGCCTGAGCCTCTAGCCCAGTGCTTCTCTTGCCCCCCAGGGGACATTTGGCAATGTTTGGGGCCTCTTTTGGTAGTCTCAGCTTGGGGTGGAGCAGAGGAAAGTGTTACTGGCATCTAGCGGTACAGACCAGGGATGCTGCTTAACATCCCACAATGCACAGGACAGCCCTCAAAAAAGAATTGTCCAGCCCAAAATATCAGCAGTGCTAAGGCTGAGAAACCCGGCTCCCTCCTCTCCTACTGCTTCTCTCTCCTTATTCACTCCTCTCCAGCCACGCTTGCTCAGCGCAGGCTCGACACATGTTCCCAGTCTCTAGAAGCTTGTCTTCCCACCGGTCCTCTCATGCTCACTCAGGTCTCAGCTCAGATGCAACTTCCCCAGACAGGAGGCTGACAACATGTTCAAGGCATGTTCCTCCCAACCTCTCCTGTTCTCTTCGCTCCCATCCCCCTGATGTCTTTCTCCATGACACTCACCGTGATCCACAAATCCAGATTTATTTGAACTTTGTTGTGCTTCTTTCTTGCTATGCTATGAACTTCACACTGTATCTTCATCCACTAGTAGGTGCTAAGCATATTCTATATGCTGAAAACATACT
Source organism: Colobus angolensis palliatus (assembly GCF_000951035.1). Classification (NCBI taxonomy): domain Eukaryota; kingdom Metazoa; phylum Chordata; class Mammalia; order Primates; family Cercopithecidae; genus Colobus; species Colobus angolensis. The sequence goes on from NW_012120709.1 coordinate 8,620,236, forward strand.
TGAGTGAATTAATAACATTTTCCAGAATATGCCTTGGTTTGGGGAAGCTAAATCCCAGATGCATTTAGAGGTAAATTTCATTGCAGTTTAGTTACAGCGTGGCACTTGTCATTAATTTTATTACCGATTGTCCAAATTTTTGGCCATCAGCATTTTTTTCAGAGACTGTCTTATAACATTTCCTTGCTGTGGAGAACACTTCATTATTTAGATGGCCTTTCTTGCTCGCCTGCCCACCCACCTCCTGTACTCCCCCTGGCTACCCTGGCAGTCCTCTTGTTCCTCACAAGCATTAGGCTCAGTCCCCTTCAGGGCTCCACACTTGCTGTTCTCTCTGCCCCTAGACCTTCCCACATGGCTCACTTATTTCAGATCTCAGCTCAAATATGAAATCTCCCCAGATGGGCTTTCCTGAGCATCTCTCTAGAATCATCACTGCTGTCTCCTTCCTATCCCACTGTCTTTTCTTTTGGATCATAGCCACTATTCACTTGTGCACTGTCTCCCCAGCTACAATGTCTGCTTACCGAGGGCAGGACTTTGCCTGTCTTGTTCATGGCATCCCCAGCCCCAAGAATAGGGCCTCTGGTAAAGACTGTTGAATGAAGAGTTCCAGAACACAGAGAAAGGTACACAGCAGCAGTAATAATGATGAGCAACCTCTGTGCAGCAACAACTGTCCACCCTCTAAAAAGCTGCTTTCAAAAAGGAAGGGTTAGATTGTCCAGTTTTCTCCAGTAAATGCTGCTACCATCTTCTCTGCTAGGAAGGGCTTTTTTTTTTTAATTTAAATTTAAATTTAAATTTTATTTTATTTGAGATAGCGTCTCGCTCTGTCGCCCAGGCTGGAGCGCAGTGGCATGATCTCGGCTCACTGTAACCTCCGTCTCCTGGGCTCAAGCGATTCTCCTGCCTCAGCCTCACGAGTGGCTGGGATTACAGGCACCTACCACACCTGGCTAATTTTTGTATTTTTTTAGTAGAGACAGGGTTTCGTCATGTTGACCAGGCTGGTCTTAAACTCCTGACCTCAGGTGATCCACCCCGCCTCAGCCTTCCAAAATGCTGGGATTACAGGTGTGAGCCACCGCGCCCGGCCAGGAAGGGCTTATTTTGAGCCCAACTTGGATGAATTTCTCATGTGTCCTGTGGTATCTCACTGCCTCCTCAGCATGCCACCTTGGTATTTTTACAGAAGGTGTGGTGCCAACAGCAGCTTCTGTGGTGCCAACAGAAGCTCAGGCTACCTGAGCTTCTGGTGGGGAAGAATATTCTGGAAACAGAAGGACACAACTAGGAGTTACAACTGATCTTATACTCAAATCCCCGCTTGGTCATAACCCTATTATAGTCTTAGGTCTCAGTCTCAGAACTATGAAACACTCTTAGGACATCCTTAATGTCCTAACAAACTAAGAAAAACTTAGGAAGACTTGTCATATAAGGGAAGAGCGAAATTAATGATGTTCACAGTTCTGAATCATGTCAAATAGATAATCTTCATAGTGGCGTTTTAAATTTTCTCACCATAAGACGAGGACAGAGATCCGCTGTACCGTTCAGTGCAGGGAATGCAATTGGAAAAAACAGGAGGATAATTCTTCTTCAGTACTTTCTCGTCTGAATAGGGCCGCATTTTCTTTCTTTTGTTACTAAATGTACAATGTCACATCTATTCTTGTTGCCAGATGAATGTGATTTAGCACAATACTATCCTGTTAGCATTTCTAGGTAAATATGAGTCAGTGGTATTATGCTGAGCTGGAGGTTAAATAGAAAGTAATTGACCACAGGCCAGGTGCGGTGACTCACGCCTGTAATCTCAGCACTTTGGGAGGACACAGTGTCTCATACCTGTAATCCCAGCACTTTGGGAGGCCAAGGTGGGTGGATCATCTGAGTTCAGGAGTTTGAGACCAGTGGCCAACATGGTGAAACCCCGTATCTACTAAAACCACAAACATTAGCCGGGCATGGTGGGCACCTGCAATCCCAGCTACTTGAGAGGCTGAGGCAGGAGAATTGCTTGAAACTGGGAGGTGGAGGTTGCTGGGAAGTGGATGTTGCAGTGAGCCGAGATCAGGCCACTACACTCCAGTCTGGGTGACAGAGTGAAACTCCGTCTCCAAAAAAAAAAAAAAAGTAATTAACCACAAAGACAATTACAGTTTAAGTAGGTGTTTACAAGTCTGAGACAGTGGGAAAAGTTGACCTTTTTAAAAAAAAACACCTAACATTCCCTGAAATATCTTGACCTTTAGAGCTGAACTACAATACATGGTTTCATACTTAAGATGAAATTATGCTCATATTAACATCAAAATATCTGATTTATTTTTTGGACTTTCCTAGTCTTTGCAGTCATATTAACAAAACGAAAGAAAAGTAAAAAGTAAAAATACCATGAAGCTATAGATTTTTTTTAATTTTTATTTTTTGCATTCTTCTTTTAATTTTATTTTTTAAAATTTTACTGCAAGTTCCGGGATACATATGCAGAATGTGCAGGTTTGTTACGTAGGTATACATGTGCCATGGTGGTTTGTTGCACCGATCATCTAGGTTTTAAGCCCTGCAGGCATTAGGTATTTGTCCTAATGCTCTCCCTCCCCTTGTCCCCCACCCCCCGACAGGCCCCAGTGTATGACGTTCCCCTCCCTGTGTCCATGTGTTCTCACTTTTCAACTCCCACTTATGAGTGAGAACATGTGGTGTTTGGTTTTCTGTTCCTGTTTGGATTTTTTACTTTAAAACAACCCATACAAACCTGAGCCATCATGGTCAGATTTTGCTTTCTTACCACTAGAAGGTGCTAACAACTCCATTAAATGTTTTCAGTGTGACAGACTATGAGAAGCAGCCCAGTGAGCTCATGGGGAAATATATTCATCTGTTTATTTTTGCCAGATTTACTGATAGTAGTTTGATGTGAAAAAATAACATACAACAATCTGTTTCCTCTCTAATGGGAAGGCACCTAATTATCCATTTTATTGTTAATATTCAATCTAGAAAAGTGATGAAAATAATACATAAAAAATACAATTATCTCTAGACTCAAGTATATAAAAATAAACTGATGTATTCTCTTGGATTTAGTGACAATGCTTCTCGAAATTTGTACCAAGATAAAATATCAGACAGGTGAACAAAAAATGAATGGATAAGATGTTCATCTCAACGTTGTTTAAAGTACTATATCATAGCTACATTACATAACTTCATATAGTGGAACACTGTGGCCATAAAAATGATGGTGAAGATTGTGTTTATTGCCATGGAAAGCTATCCATGCAATATTATTGTTGTTATTATTTTAAATAGAGATGCGATATTGCTCTGTTGCCCAGGCTGGAGCACAGTGGTGTGATCACAGCTCACTACAACCTTTAACTCCTGGGCTCAAGCAATCCCCCCACCTCAGCCTCCCGAGTAGCTGGGACTACAGGCATCCTCCACCATGCCCTGATAATTACAAAAATTGTTCAGTGACAGGGTCTTACTATATTGCCCAGTCTGGTCTCAAACTCCTAGGCTCAAGCAATCCTCCCGCCTCAGCCTCCTGAGTAGCTGAGACTGTAGGCATGTGCTACCATGTCCGGCTGATGTAATATTATTAAGTTAAAAATGCAGACTACAGCTCTTTTTCATGGTGCCCTGAAAGCGATCAGCTGCTTCAAGATGAAGCTGAACATCTCCTTCCCGGCCACTGGCTGCCAGAAACTCATTGAAGTGGACAATGAACACAAACTTCATTCTTTTTATGAGAAGCGTGTGGCAACAGGAGTTGCTGCTGATGCTCTGGGTAAAGACTGGAAGGGTTATGTGGTCTGAATCAGCGGTAGGAACAACAAACAAGGTTTCCCTATGAATCAGGGTGTCTTGACCAATGGCCATGTCCACCTGCTACTGAATAAAAGGCATTCCTGTTACAGACCAAGGAGAACTGGAAAAAGGAAGTGAAAATCTGCTTGTGGTTGCATTGTGGATGCCAATCTGAGCATTCTCAACTTGGTTATTGTGAAAAAAGGAGAGAAGGATATTCCCGGACTGACTGATACTATGGTGCCTTGTCGCCTCGGGCCCAAAAGAGCTAGCAGAATCTGCAAACTTTTCAGTCTCTCTAAATATGATGATGTCCACCAGTGTGTTGTAAGATAGCCCTTAAACAAAGAAGGTAAGAAACCTAGGACTAAAGCACCCAAGATTCAGTATCTTGTTACTTACCCCACGTGTACTGCAGCACAAACAGTGGCATATTGCTCTGAAGAAACAGAGAATTAAGAAAAATAAGGAAGTGGCTGCAGAATATGCTAAACTTTTGGCCAAGAGAATGAAGGAGGCTAAAGAGAAGGAAGCATCAAGAACAGATTGACAAGAGACGCAGACTGTCCTCTCTGCAAGCTTCTACTTCCAAGTCTGAATCTAGTCAAAAATAAGATTTTTTGAGTAACAAATGAATAAGACAGACTAAAAAAAAATGCAGGTTACAAAATTGTCATTTAATATCTCATTTAAATAAAGATATGATGCAGAAAAGCATGGAAGATATTCACTGAAATGATGATTGTCTCTAGATAATGTGATTATTTGTGATCCTTATTATCTGGTTGTGTAACCTTGAGAAAAAAACTTAGCCCTTCCATACCTCTCAGTTTCATCATCAGCAAAATGGTGGCAATAATATTTCCTACCTCATGGGTAACATGAGGAACTCAACATATTTATATATGTAAAGCATTTAAAAGAGTGCTGAACACATCATGCATACTAAATAACTATTAGCTATCATACTCATTATCCTAATTGTCCATAGTTTCTGTTTTTTTTTTTTTTTTT
>NW_012120709.1:8625614-8628330 GCF_000951035.1 Colobus angolensis palliatus
GGTATTTCTTCTAATGCTATCCCTCCCACTGCCCGAGTGTCCGAGTGTTCTCATTGTTCAATTCCCACCTATGAGTGAGAACATGTGGTGTTTGGTTTTCTGCCCTTGTAATAGTTTGCTCAGAATGATGGTTTCCAGCTGTATCCATGTCTCTGCAAAGGACATTAACTCATCCTTTTTTATGGCTGCATAGTATTCCATGGTGTATATGTGCCACATTTTCTTAATCCAGTCTATCATTGATGGACATTTGGGATGGTTCCAAGTCTTTGCTATTGTGAATAGTGTCACAATAAACATACGTGTGCAAGTGTCTTTATAGTAGCACAATTTACAGTCCTTTCGGTATATACCTAGTAATGGGATCACTGGGTCAAATGGTATTTCTAGTTCTAGATCCTTGAGGAATTGCCACACTGTCTTCCACAGTGGTTGAACTAATTTACACTCCCACCAACAGTATAAAAGCATTCCTATTTGTCCACATCCTTTCCAGTATCTGTCATTTCCTGACTTTTTAATGATCGCCATTCTAATTGGCATGAGATGGTATCTGACTGTGGTTTCGATTTGCATTTCTCTGATGATTAGTGATGGTAAGCATTTTTTCATGTGAGTTCTAATTTGATTGCACTGTGGTCTGAGAGACTGTTTCTTGTGATTTCTGTTATTTTAATGCTGAGGAGTGCTTTACTTCCAATTATGTGGTCAATTTTAGAGTAAGTGTGATGTGGTGCTGAGAAGAATGTATATTCTGTTGATTTGGGGTGGAGAGTTCTGTAGATGTCTATCAGGTCTGCTTGGTGCAGAACTGAGTTCAAGTCCTGGATATCCTTGTTAACCTTTTGTCTCGTTGATCTGTCTAATGTTGACAGTGGGTTGTTAAAGTCTCCCATTATTATTGTATGGGACTGTAAGTCTCTTTGTAGGTCTCTAAGGACTTGCTTTATGAATCTGCGTGCTCACATATTGGGTGGATATATATTTAGGATAGTTAGCTCTTCTTGTTGAATTGATCCCTTTACCATTATGTAATGGCTTTCTTTGCCTCTTTTGATCTTTGTTGGTTTAAAGTCTGTTTTATCAGAGACTAGAATTGCAGCCCCTGCTTTTTTTTTTCTTTCCATTTGCTTGGTAGATCTTCCTCCATCCCTTTGAGTCTACGTGCGTATCTGCACATGAGATGGGTCTGCTGAATACAGCACCCTGATGGTCTTGACTCTTTATCCAGTTTGCCAACCTGTGTCTTTTAACTGGGGCATTTAACCCATTTACATTTAAGGTTAATATTGTTATATGTGAATTTGATTCTGCCATTATGATGTTAGCTGGTTATTTTGCCCATTAGTTGATGCAGTTTCTTCCTAGCATCGATGGTCTTTACAGTTTGGCATGTTTTTGCAGTGGCTGGTACTGGTTGTTTCTTTCCATGTTTAGTGCTTCCTTCAGGAGCACTAAAGGCAGGCCTGGTGGTGACAAAATCTCTCAGCATTTGCTTGTCTGTAAAGGATTTTATTTCTCCTTCACTTCTGGTTATGAAATTGGCTGGATATGAAATTCTGGGTTGAAAATTCTTTTCTTTAAGAATGTTGAATAATAGCCCCCACTCTCTTCTGGCTTGTAGGGTGTCTGCCAAGAGATCCACTGTTAGTCTGATGGGCTTCCCTTTGTGGGTAATCCGACCTTTCTCTCTGGCTGCCCTTAACATTTTTTCCTGCATTTCAACTTTGGTGAATCTGACAATTATGTGTCTTGGGGTTGCTCTTCTCGAGGAGTATTTTTGTGGTGTTCTCTGTATTTCCTGAATTTGAATGTTGGCCTGCCTTGCTAGGTTAGGGAAGTTCTCCTGGTTAATATCCTGAAGTGTGTGTTCCAACTTGATTCCATCTCCCCATCACTTTCGGGTACACCAATCAAACATAGATTTGGTCTTTTCACATAGTCCCATATTTCTTGTAGGCTTTGTTCGTTTCTTTTTACTCTTTTTCTTTAAACTTGTCTTCTCACTTTATTTCATTCATTTGATCTTCAATCACTGATACCCTTTCTTCCACTTGATCAAATTGGCTATTGAAGCTTGTGCATGCATCATGAAGTTCTCGTGCCATGGTTTTCAGCTCCATCAGGTCATTTAAGGTCTTCTCTACACTATTTATTCTAGTTGACCATTCATCTAATCTTTTTTCAAGGTTTTTAGCTTCCTTGTGATGGGTTTGAACATGCTGCTTTAGCTTGGAGAAGTTTATTACCGACCTTCTGAAGCCTACCTACTTCTATCAGTTTGTCAAAGTCATTCCCGTCCAGCTTTCTTCCATTGCTGACAGGGAGCTGTAATCCTTTGGGGGAGAAGAGGTGCTCTGGTTTTTAGAATTTTCAGCTTTTCTGCTCTGGTTTCTTCCCATCTTTGTGGTTTTATTTACCTTTGGTCTTTTCCTTTTATTATCATACTTTAAGTTCTAGGGTACATGTGCACAACTTGCAGGTTTGTTACATATGTATACATGTGCCGTGTTAGTGTGCTGCACCCGTTAACTCGTCATTTACATTAGGTGTATCTCCTAATGCTATCCCTCCCCCATCCCCCTGCCCCATGACAGGCCCCTGTGTGTGATGTTCCCCACCCTATGTCTAAGTGTTCTCATTGTTCAATTCCCACCTGAGTGAGAACATGCAGTGTTTGGTTTTCTGTCCTTGTGATAGTTTGCTGAGAATGATG
>NW_012120709.1:8632705-8633577 GCF_000951035.1 Colobus angolensis palliatus
GTTTTTGTCAGGTTTGTCAAAGATCAGATGGTTGTAGATGTGTGGTATTATTTCTGAGGGCTCTGTTCTGTTCCATTGGCCTATATCTCTGTTTTTGTACCAGTACCATGCTGTTTTGGTTACTGTAGCCTTGTAATACAGTTTGAAGTCAGGTAGCGTGATGCCTCCAGCTTTATTCTTTTGGCTTAGGATTGACTTGGCAATGCAAGCTCTTTTTTGGTTCCATATGAACTTGAAAGTAGTTTTTTCCAATTCTGTTAAGAAAGTCATTAGTAGCTTGATGGTGATGGCTTTGAATCTATAAATTACCTTGGGCAGTATGGCCATTTTCATGATATTTGTTCTTCCTGTCCATGAACATGGAATGTTCTTCCCTTTGTTTGTGTCCTCTTTTATTTCGTTGAGCAGTGGTTTGTAGTTCTCCTTGAAGCGGTCCTTCACATCCCTTCTAAGTTGGATTCCTAGGTATTTTATTCTCACTGAAGCAATTGTGAATGGGAGTTCACTCATGATTTGGCTCTCTGTTTTTCTTTTATTGGTGTATAGGAATGCCTGTGATTTTTGCACATTGATGTTGTATCCTGAGACTTTGCTGAAGTTGCTTAACATCTTAAGGAGGTGCTGGGCTGAGACAATGGGGTTTTCTGTTTTTGTTTTTGTTTTTGTTTTTGAGACAGAGTCTCGCTCTGTTGCTCAGGCTGGAGTGCAGTGGTGCGATCTCCACTCACTGCAAGCTCCATCTCCTGGGTTCATGCCATTCTCCTGCCTCAGCCTCCCGTGTAGCTGGGACTACAGGCGCCCGCCACCGTGCCTGGCTAATTTTTGTATTTTTAGTAGAGACGGGGGTTTCACCGTGTTAGCCAGGGTGGTCT
>NW_012120709.1:8635428-8646974 GCF_000951035.1 Colobus angolensis palliatus
TTTTACATTTGCTGAGGAGTGCTTTACTTCCAACTATGTGGTCAGTTTTGGAGGAAGTGCAATGTGATGCTGAGAACAATGTGTATTCTGTTGATTTGGGGTGGAGAGTTCTGTAGATGTCAATTAGGTCTGCTTGGTGCAGAGCTGAGTTCAAGTCTTGGATATCCTTGTTAACCTTCTGTCTCGTTAATCTGTCTAATGTTGACAGTGGGTTGTTAATGTCTCCCATTATTATTGTGGGGGAGTCTAAGTCTCTTTGTAGGTCTCTGAGTCTGTTTTGTCAGAGACTAGGATTGCAACCCCTGCTTTTTTTTTTTTTTTTTCAATTGCCTGGTAGATCTTCCTCCATCCCTTTACCTTTTGTCTTTGATTTTGGTCACCTACAGATGGGGTTCTGATGTAGATGTCCTTTTTGTTGATGTTGGTGCAACTCCTTTCTGTTTGTTAGTTTTCCTTCTAACAGTCAGGTCCCTCAGCTGCAGTTCTGTTGGAGTTTGCTGGAGGTCCACTCCATACCCTGTTTGCCTGGGTATCAGCAGTGGAAGTTGCAGAACAGCAAATATTGCAGAACAGCAAATATTGCTGCCTGATCCTCCCTCTGTAAGCTTTGTCCCAGAGGAGCACCTGCCTATATGAGGTGTCTATTGGCCCCTACTAAGAGGTGTCCCCCAGTTAGGCTACATAGGGTTCAGTGACCCACTTCAGGTGGCAATCTGTCCATTCTCAGAGCTCAAACACCATCCTGGGAGAACCACTGCTCTCATCAGAACTGTCAGACAGGGATGTTTAAGTCTGCAGAAGATGTGTTCAGCTATGTCCTGCCCACAGAGGTGGAGTTCATTGAGGCAGTAGGCCTTGCTGAGTTGTGGTGAGCTCCGCCTAGTTCGAGCTTCCCGGGCACTTCTTTTACCTACTCAAGCCTCATCAATGGCAGATGCCCCTCCCCCAGCCAGGCTGCCACCTTGCAGTTTTATCTCAGTCTGCTGAGCTAGCAGTGAGCAAGGCTCTGTGGGTGTGAGACCCACTGAGCCAGGCACAGGAGAGAATCTTCTTGTCTGCTGGTTCTAAGACCTTGGGAACAGTGCAGTATTTGGGTGAGAGTGTCCCGTTTTTCCAGGCACAGTCTGTCCTGGCTTCCCTTGGCTAGGAAAGGGAAATCCCCTGACCCCTTGTGCTTCCCCAGTGAGGCGATGCCCCCAACCTGCTTTGGTTCACCCTCCATGGGTTGCACCCACTGTCCAACCAGTCCCAATGAGTTGAACCAAGTACCTCAGTTGGAAATGCAAAAATCACCCGTCTTCTGCATTGATCACACTGGGAGCTGCAGACCAGAGCTGTTCCTATTTGGCCGTCTTGGAAAACAAGTCTCAGTCAGATGGTTTTAATGTCTAATTTTTTATAACTATTCTAAATAAGAATTCACTTAACATATGCAGTAGTCTATTCTTGTGCTGCTATAAAGAAACACCCGAGGCTGGGTGATTTATAAAGAAAAGAGATTTAATTGTCTCATGGATCAGCAGGCTTTAAGGAAGCATAGTGCTGGCATCTGCTTCTAGTGAGGCCTCAGGAAGGTTACAATCATGTTGGAAGGCAATTGGGATCTAGCATTTCACATGGAAAGAACAGGAGCAAGAGAGAGAGGGAGGAAATGCCATGCCCTTTTTAAAATAACCAGATCTCAGGTGAACTAACAGAGTGAGAACCGACTCATCATGAAGGTGATGGTGCTGAGCCATTCATGAAAGATCTGCCCCCATGATCCAATATATCCCACTCGGCCCCACCTCCAAGACTGAGATTTACATTTCAACATGAGATTAGGAGGAGTCTAACACCCAAACCATATTCTTCTCCTTCTGGCCCCTCAAATCTCATGTCCTTCTCACATTATAAAATACAATAATCCCTTCCAACAGTCCCCCAAAGCCTTACCTCATTCCAGCATTAATTCAATCAAAAGTCCAAAGTCACATCTGAGACTCAAGTTGAGTTCCTTTTACCTACAAGCCTATGATATCAAAACAAGTTATTTATACCCAAGATACAATGGTGGTACAGGCATTGGGTAGACATTCTATTCCAAAAGGGAGAAATCAGCCAAAAGAAAGAGGCAGTTGGCCCCATGCAAGTCTGAAACCCAGCAGGGTAGGCATTAAACTTTAAATTCCAAAATAATTTCCCTTGCCTCCAAGTCCTGTATCCTGGGCATACTGGTACAAGATGTGGGTTCCCAAAGCCTTGGGCAGCTTTGCCCTTATGGCTTTACAGAATGCAATTCGTGGCTGCTCTAATGGGCTGGAGTTAAGTTCCTGTGGCTTTTTCATGCTGAGCTTGCAAGTTGCTGGTGGCTTTACCATTCTCAGGTCTGGAGGGTAGTAGCCCTCTTCCTACAGCTCCACTAGTCAGCGTCCTGCTGGGGACTCTGTAGGGTTCGAAAACCCACATTTCCTCTTAGCACTGCCCTAGTAGAGTTTCTCTGTAGGGACTCTGTCCCTACCGCAGGCTTCTGCCTGGGCACTGAGGCTTTCCCATATATCCTCTGGAATCTAGGTGGGAGTTGCCAAGCCTCCTTTACTCTTGCATTTTCTACACCTGCAAACTTAACACCATGTGGAAGCTGTCAAGGCTTATGGCGGTTTGCACTTTCCAAAGTGGCAGCTTGAGCTGTACCTATGGCCTTGCGAGCCGTGGGTGGAGCTGGAGTGGCTAGGATGCAGAGAGTGGTGTCCTAAGGCTGAGCAGGGCAGCACTGCCCTGTGCCTGGCCCCTGAAGTAATTCTTTCCTCCTAGGTCTCTGGCCTGTAATGAGAGGGGCTGCCTCAAAGATTTCTGAAATGTCTTTAAGGCCTTTTTCCCATTGTCATGGATATTAGCACCTGGCTCTCTTAGTTATGCCAGTCTCTTTGGCAAGTGGTTGGTCCACAGCCTGCTTGGATTCTTTCTCTACCACAGAGCCAGGGTGAACATTTTCCAAACTTTTATGCTCTGCTTCCCTTTTAAGTATAAGTTCCAACTTATATTTGGAATACAGCCAAGTTTTTTTTGCTAGGGTGTCACAAGGGTGGCCTTTGCTCCAGTTCCCAATAACTTCCTCATTTCCACCTGAGACCTTGTCAGCCTTGCTCTCACTTTCCATATTTCTATCAGCATTTTGATCACAACCATTCAAACTTTCCCTCATCTTCCTGTCTTCTTCTGACTCCTCCAAACTCTTTCAGCCTCTGTTTCTTACTCAGTTGCAAAGCCAATTTCACATTTTCAGGTATCTTTTTTTTTTTTTCAGCAATGCCTTCCTCCTCAGCACCAATTTTCTGTGTTAGTCCATGCTTGCGTTGCTATATAGAAATACCCAAGGCTGAGTAATTTATAAAGAAAAAAGGTTTAACTGGCTCACAATCCTGCAGGCTTTACCAGAAGCCTGGCGCTGGCATCTGCTTCTGATGAGGCCTCAAGAAGCTTACGATCATGGCAGAAGGTGACGGGAGCCAGCATGTCACATGGAGAGAAGAGGAGCAGGAGAGAGCGGGAGGAAGTGCCACACTCTTTTAAACAGCCAGATCTCAGGTGACTGACAGAGTGAGAACTCATTCATTACAAAGGAGATGGTGCTAAGCCATTCATGAAGGATCTGTCCCATGATCCAATACCTCCCATTAGGTCCCACCTGCAACATTGGGGATTACATTTCAACATGAGGTTGGAGGCAACATCTAATCCATATCACCGTATATGGATTAATTCCAGTATTAGGTTTCTTAGTGTTAATTCAGGCGAAAGAGTAACAATTAAACAGGAGTAAAGACTGACATATATGTACTAAGGTCAAAATGTGTTATTGATGTAGCAAGTGGCAATTAAAAACCATATTGATACTTTGCACCTCAATTGTTTGTGGGTAAAGAATAATCTTTATTTGGAATAGAGGCATTTGATAGGTAAATGTCAGATAAATGGTGGACACCAAAGCCTGGGTGTAGATTGGGACAGTGCTTTACAGAGGAAAAATAATTAGTGTTCTTCAGTGTGATTTAAAGATGAGAAAAGGAGAGAGTTGAAGTAAGGGAAGGGGAGGAAAAGATAAGAGGATAAAAGAGGAGGAGGGGGGACAAAAGGGGACAGTGGAGGAGGTGAGAAGGGAGAGGGGGAAGAGGAAGAAGAAAGAAGTCGGATGGAACACTGGAGGAAAAGAGTCTACAAAGGACTTCCTAGAAATGTGCAAGTCATTGTGGGCAGTAAGTGATATGATCGACCCCACTGATTCTGTAGAATCTACATACTTTGGCTGGTGGAAAATTATGCAAAGGCTGGGTTTCACATCTATGTTGGTGCTGGTTGGTCAGTGATAGCATAGATGAAGATTCTTGAGGCTCAGGGGATTATGGACCACAGAAATTTTCAGTAATTCATAGAAATCTTGGCATGCCAGGTCATGCAACTTGAGCTCAAGGCAACCAAGATCTCAAGGGGCAGGATGGTTTCCAAGTCGCAGCATCCAGGTTATGTAAAAGTGTGTGTGTGTGTGTGTGTGTGTGTGTGTGTGTGTAAGAGAGAACATATGTGGGGAAGAAAAAGAATTGGAGGATGGAGAGAGAAACTGGTTATGCTTATGAAAAATTCAACTAAATTTGTACCTTTAATCCTATAATAGTCACATTTCATGCAAATAAAATATAGAATCTCTTTTAGTTTCCTCCCTGTTTCTGGTTAGTAGTTGCATGTATTGCTCAATATCCCTGGCAAGTAACATTCAGTCATAGGAAACTCAATGCCATTGGGGGAAAGTCCTTTCCATTTGTGAACACTTCTGCGGTTAAGAAGTTCTTAATATTGAACTAAACTTTTCATTAAATATGTATTAAGTGTCTACTAAGTGGCAGGCACTACTTTATGTTCTGAGGATATAAAGTCCTTGCTCTCATCAGACTTATCTTCTAGTGGGTACAAATTCTAGATGAATAAAAGATAACTGTGGGCCGGGCGTGGTGGCTCAAGCCTGTAATCCCAGCACTTTGGGAGGCCGAGACGGGCAGATCACAAGGTCAGGAAATCGAGACCATCCTGGCTAAGACAGTGAAACCCCGTCTCTACTAAAAAATACAAAAAACTAGCCGGGCGAGGTGGCGGGCGCCTGTAGTCCCAGCTACTTGAGAGGCTGAGGCAGGAGAATGGCGTAAACCCGGGAGACAGAGCTTGCAGTGAGCTGAGATCTGGCCACTGCACTCCAGCCTGGGCCACAGAGCGAGACTCCGTCTCAAAAAAAAAAAAAACAAAAACAAAAGATAACTATGATGCCAGATGGTTACACCGAAACACACTTAGGTATACTATACCAGCAAATAATTAAAAGGAAAATAAATAAATCTCAGTGTAGAAATATGGACTATACATATAAATTTATAAGCGTACAGCTTATAATTTTCTTCAGATGATGAGTATAAATGGCAATGAGAAAAGCCCTACGGCACTCCACTATCAATATTCAGGGCAAAATTCGGGGGGACTAGAAAAACAGCCAGACAGCTGCAAATTCCAACTTCCATTTCTGTCCTCTAGAATAGCAATGCTTTTTCAGCAAAAAATCAGTTTTTACCTTTGAAGATCATCATTCCGCATTGCATAGTGGAAATTGAGCACTTCTTAACTGTGGTGGGATCAGTTAAGCACTTCTTTCTTACAACTTAAGTGTGATCAAGTGGCAGTGGAACCAAGGATCTGCTGGAGCTTGCCCAGGTAGAAGTGGTAGCAACAGCAACAACCTGCATCCACTGGCAGGGCAGAGGCTACAAGGCAGCAATGTCAGGTCAGTGCTAGCAGCAGATGAGACCAGAAACATACACCTGATTGCCGTGACAGATATTGTAATGCTGTATTAGCTGCTGGAGCTAATTTCTGTATGACTGTGTGAACATAAACAGCAACAGAAGTTGAAAGAGAATGGAACCTGCCCCGTGTTGGCTGAGTTCCACCCCAAATGAATGGTGAGATTAGTAATCATCCCAGCTGGTATAATACTGAATTGTTTGAATGCTGAAACAATTGTTTCAAAACCAACTCAAACTGTTCACTGAGAGCCACTCAGTGTGCTGTGGGGGCAGCGGGGAGGAGGAGTGGAGGGAGGGAGGAGAAGAGGTTGATGGCCAGTAATGGAACTGTACATACTCCCCGTACCCTGCCCCACCCCAAGCTGGTATGACTTCAGGTAAACACAAATTATACTACGAATCACATCTCTGCAATTCCATTCTTGAGCTATTTGATGCCCTGATGAGATACATTTAAACCACAAATCTGAACTATTGGGATCTGCTTGAATTCTGAGACTATTATCCAATTTACTGGCTGTCAAGCCAGAGATTTCTGCTACCTATAAAAAGGATGCCCAGTGTCCTCAGCCAATCTACTCTTAATCATATTCACTAAATATTAAGGAGAGATTTGATATCAGACCCTATCCAGAGACATTGTCCAAATCTTCTACAGGGAGAAAAGAGCCAGTTTAACAAATATCAAGTCGCATTGAGCATCAGATGCAATGTGATACTATCATTCAACCTGTTTGTGTCTATTTTACCGCAAAAATGTTGTGAGAGACTTGCCAAGTGTTTTAATGAAATCCAAACATCTGCAGCCTTACCACCAGTCTCATCAGCTTATCAAAACAGGAAGTGGGTGTGTTGGGCCCAAATTGTTTCATATGAATGCAAGTTATCACCTGGCAATCACTACTTTGCTATCTAAAAGTTCACATGGCACTCTTTGACAAATTCATACTAGGATCTTGCTTAAGATGGTTATTAAATGCCTTCAGTCTAAATTGTCTGCAGAATCTTCTTTCTTCTCCTTTTTGAAAATTAGAATATTGGCTCATTTTCAGTTCTTCCACTGTTTTGTGCGATTTTCAAAAATAATTACGTCTGTGCTTAAGTAATATCTTCTGCAGTGTTTTTGAAAGTCTTTGTCCAAGACAAGAAAGAATTATTTAGAACTTCCATTTGCTTTGTAATAGCCTCCTCCTTAATCCTGACCTCTGTTTCCTTCTTACTAATGTTTGCCCCATCCTACTCCACCAACCTTGCAGAGAAGTCACGCTGGTCTAGGAGAAGCACTAACCAAGTAGCTGCTGCTAGAGGAAGGGACCAGAAAAGCTGAAACTAGAACACGATAGTCTGATTTAATTGAGAACAGTGAGGGGCAATGAGTCTGAGCTAACATCCACCAGAAGGGTCGAGAGTCCAACGCACAGCAAACAATGAGAAGATCAAAGTCAGGATTCAAAAGCAAGCCAGGACCAATCATGTATGGCACAAAGCAGTTGTGTTAAAAATGATAGCTACTAGCCACATGGGTGTTTGAGCACTTGAAATGGGGCTAGCACCACGGAGAAAATAAATTTTTAAATTTCAGTTTAATTTTTATTTATATTTAAATTAAAATTGAACTAATGTAAGATATTTGTGCATTAATACAACTCCATTGGTTTCATAGCGCTACATTTCACTTTTACTGTTGCATCATGTAAAATGTCATTGTGACATTGTTCTGTGCACTGTGCACATGTGTGTCATGTCATATAAACACCAGTCTAGTTGATGTCCACAAAATCATTTAAGTGATTTTTCCTATGCACCCATGTAACATTGTAACATGATTATTTGAGTGTTTTATACAGGTTGCACAAGTTAAATTGATACCTATATAAATTGTAATTGGTAATTAAATAAAAATGCTTATTATTATAACAGAATTATATTTTGTTCTAATTTTAAAAGCAAGTATGGGAGAACATTTAAGTTTAAAGCTAAGACGTACTAGTGATGTAGAATCAAATGGCAATGCAGAGCCTACCAGTACTACAACCAGAACAGTAAAGAAAGTAAAAGACTGGAAGAAAGTATGTCTTGAAGTTTGCAATGAATGGGAATTGCAATTTGTTGTGGCAGAGCAAAACAAAAAAGCTGTTTGCTTGTTGTGTACAAACTTTTACAAGATATTAGACAATATTAGAGATATTTTCAGACACTATATAACAAGTTTGATGTTTCCTCTCAACAGTCAAAAATAATTGAAAAGAATAGATTAAGCTAGTCCCCTGAAATCTGAAATAAATCTCTAACAAAAAATATTTTTGAAGGTTTTAAATGTACTTTATTTTTTCAATACTGCCATATTTTAATGGGTTCACAGTACTTTTACTTGGCATCAATTATGGGTTGGTTTTGAAACAATTCAGTATTATACCAGCTGGGATGATTACTTTTCTTTCCGTTCATTTGGAGTAAGATTCTACCAACACGGGGGCAGGGTCCACTATCTTCCAATTTATGTTGCTGTTATGTCCACACAGTGATACAGAAATTAGCTCCACTAGCTAACACAGCATTACCATATTTGGCATAAAATCAGGTGTGTGTTTCTGGTGGCTGTGCTTTGTTGTTATTTGCTAAATGCTTCAAACTCAAAAATGATTTAGTGTGTTTTTGGCCAAGAGAAACATCGCAAAACTGAAGCTAGAACAGCGGCAACTGTAGTTGCTGGTTTGGTGCAACTTCACTTCACATACCCTTGTTTCAATTTTTTTTTTTTTAAGTCTCACTCCGTCGCCCAGGCTTGAGTGCGGTGGGGCGATCTCCGCTCACTGCAACCTCCACCTCCTGGGTTTAAGTAATTCTGCCTCAGCCTCCTGAGTAGCTGGGATTACAGGCACGCACCACCATGCCTGACTAATTTTTGTATTTTTAGTAGAGACGGGGTTTCACCACGTTGGCCAGGATGGTCGTTATCTCCTGACCTCAGGTGATCCATCCGCCTCGGCCTCCCAAAGTGCTGGGATTACTAGCATGAGCCACTGTGCCCAACTCCCCCAGATTTTTTTTAAAAAATTATGCTTAACAGGATCTGGGCTTGTAACTTTAGGCGGTGATTAAATGGCTTGGATTCTGGCATACAAAAGAAAACCATGGGGACATGGTAAAATACATTATTATTATAGTTATGGAAATTGTTAGAAAATTATTAGGAAAAGAGTAAAAATGATATTTCACAAAAGTAAGATATTTTAAATTATGCTACCAAACAACTGCCCATAGCCTACAAGCCCCTTTTAAGAATATCAAGTTAATTGATTAAAATTTTGAAAAACTGCAAGTATTTTCCTTTACCTTTAGATAAGTCACGCCCAATTAATACTTTGGGTATATTTCATCTCAAAGAACTTCCAAATTTATGAAATGTTGCCAACTAGTAAACTAAAAGGTCAAACTCATGGTATAGAAATATTTGAAACTTTAATATTGTCAAAGAAGAATTTCAGCTAGTTATGAATTTATGAAATTTTAAAACAAGAGATTGATGTGTTCCTTCCTTCCTTCCTTCCTTCCTTCCTTCCTTCCTTCCTTCCATCCATCCATCCATCATAAATACATACTGAAAACATTTGTGCTCAGTGTTCTGAATCAGGCTCATGGAAAGCATAGTGGATAGTTATGAAAGTTGTGCAATACATATATGCAAATACTTTACATCGGTGCCAGTTTATGGAATTGTGGAAAGAAGTAGAAGCCACTGACTTGAATGATCTTGTGTTGTTTTCCAATGTTTGTCCAAGACCCGAGCAGGCAGACACACAGGCGGCTGGACGTCAAGAGGAAAGCGCTGGCATAGGAGCACACCAGCAGGCTGGCAGGCCATTGACCGCTGAACCACACGAAGTTCGTCTGGGACAGTCAGAGGAGAGCCCAAGTCCGCCGAGCTGCCCGACTCCAGGGGAAAACCATTTCTCTTCTGGCTCCCCTATCTGCTGAGAGCTACTTCCACTCAATAAACCCTTGTACTCATTCTCCAGCCCCACGTGTGATCCTATTCTTCTGGTACAGCAAGGAAAGAACCCTGAGATACAGAAAGCTGTCTTTGCGATAAGGCAAGGGTCTAATTGAGCTAACATAAGCCACCTACGAATGGCTAAACTAAAAGAGCACCCTGTAACACATGCCCACTAGGCCTTCAGCTATAAACATTCACTCCTAGACGCTGCCGTGGGGTTAGGGCCCCATAGCCTGCCCGTCTGCATGCTCCCCCTAGAGGTTTGAGCAGCGGGGCACTGAAGAAGTGAGCCATTCTCCCTGTTGCAAGCCCTGCCAGGGGGACAAGGGAACTTTTTCCACTTTTTTTTTTCTTTTTTTTTTTGAGACAGAATCTTGCTCTGTCACCCAGGATGGAGTGCAGTGGGGTGATCTCGGCTCACTGCAACCTCCAGTTCCTGGGTTCAAGCAATTCTGCCTCAGCCCACGGAGTAGCTGGGACTACAGGTGCGCGCAACCACCTCTGGCTAATTTCTGTATTTTTAGTAGAGATGGGGTTTCACCATATTGGCCAGGCTGGTCTCGAATTCCTGACCTCGTGATCCACCCGCCTTGGCCTCCCAAAGTGCTGGGATTACAGGCATGAACCTCCACCCCCGGCCCTTTTTACATTTCAATAGTCCTAAACATAAAAGTGAGTATCACAAAGCTTCTAAAAGAAAGTCTTCATAATCTTGGGATAGGCCAAGGTTTCTTAAACAGGATATAAAACACACCGAATATAAAAATATTGTAAGTTGGACTTCACAGAATTAAAATATTCTACTTATCAAAAGAAAGTATTAATAAAGGGTAGAGACAAGCCACAAATGGGGAGAAACTGTTCACAATGCACATGTCAATGACAGGACTCAACCCAGGGAAGATAAGGAATTCCCTTAAGTCAATCAATTCAATTTAAAAATTGGAGGAAGATTTGAACAGGTACCTCACAAAAGATGATATCTAAAGTGTTGAGAAGCATATGAAAATATAGTCAGCATCATTAATTAACAGGGATAGAAAAACTAAAAGCATAATGGGATGCCACCATATACCCCAAAGTAGAGCTAAACTTAAAAAGGCTCACAATACTAAGTCTTGGGAAAGATGTGTAGCAACTAGAACTCTTATACACTGCTGGTGGGAGTGTAAAATGGTGCAAAGACTTTGTAAAACTTTCAGCCATTTCTAATAAAAATAAAACATACACCTACCCAATGGCAATTCCATATCCAGGTATTTAGCCAACAGGAAGAATTCATAGGTTCACCAAAAGAAAAACTAACATGGGCCAGGCACGATGACTCACACCCGTAATCCCAGCACTTTGGGAGGCTGAGGTTGGCAGATCCCTTGAGCTTGAGCTCAGAAGTTTGAGACCAGCCTGGACAACATAGTGAGACTTCATCTATATTATTAAAGAAAAACAAACAAAAAAAAATCTAAAATGTTTATAGGTTCTGGGCTGGGCACAGTGGCTTATGCCTGTAATCCTAGCACTTTGGGAGGCCAAGGCGGGTGGGTTACCTGAGCCCAGGACTTTAAGACCAGCCTGGGCAACATGGTGAAACACCATCTCTACTAAAAGTACAAAAAATCAGCTGGGTGTGGTGGCACGAGTCTGTAGTCCCAGCTACACAGGAGGCTGAGGCATGAGAATCACTTGAACCTGGGAGGTGGAGGTTGCAGTGAGCTGAGATGGCA
>NW_012120709.1:8648385-8755914 GCF_000951035.1 Colobus angolensis palliatus
ACACCTTGCTCATACACTGACAGTAGAAAAAAAAACTAGAAAACTGAGAGGCCAAGTGTGGTGGCTCATGTCTGTAATCCCAGCACTTTGGGAGGTCAAGGCAGATAGATCACTCGAACCCAGGAGTTTAAGACCAGCTGGAGTAACACGGCAAGGCTCTGTCTCTATAAAATATACAAAAATTAGCCAAGCATGGTAGCCCATGACTGTAGTCGCAGCTATTCAGGAGGCTGAGGTGAGAGGATGGATTGAGCCAAGTAGGTTGAGGTTATAGTGAGCTGAGATTGTGCCACTGCATTTCAGCCTGGGTGACAGAACAAGGCTCTGTCTCAAAAAAATAAAAACGAAAAAACTAAACAAAAAAACAAAACCACAAACAAACAAACAAACCTAGAAAACTGAAGATAGTAATGGCTATACAGTATGTGTCTAACTTGTCGCTTTCCTCAAAGGTTTCCTTGTGTATTTCTGTCGTGAAAAGAGTATTTGGAGCTTGGAATTCACTGGCTTGGAAGAAAATAAAAGAGTATTTGGAGAAAAAATACATTTAGGTTGTGCTTGCTTTGGCAGCACATATACTAAAATTGGAACCATACCGAGAAGATTAGCATGGCCCCTGCGCAAGGATAACAGCTAGATGCTGAAAGGAAAAGAGAAGCTTTTGTTATAAAGTATGTGAGATACACAAAGAGTTAGAAAGAAAACGCAAGGTATGTTACACCATTAAAGATATGGATGCAGGTTTAGAATAGAGAAAGCCTAAGTGGATAGTTTGGATAGATTGGCTCCATTTTTGTTAGTAAACAAATGTTTACTGAGCACCTTTGAGCAGACACTCTACTAGTACTAGAATAACGCAGTGAACAAATACGTACAGTGCTTGCCCAGACACATTTATCTAGAGAAACTATTTTTTTTAATTGTGCAAAATGTTGCAAAGGAGACATGTTAATTTGCTTCCAACCTAGTAGACCTGACCCTAGCTCTCATAATCAGTTTGAAAAACGTGGGACTCAGTCAATTCAAGGATTTCTTAAGCCATGGTCTTTATTTGTTTTTATTTATTTACTTTTTTGGCAATGGAGTCTTACTGTGTCTCCCAGGCTGGAATGCAGTAGCGAGATCTCAGCTCACTGTAATCTCCGCTTCCCGGGTTCAAGCAATTCTCCTACCTCAGCTTCTCAAGTAGCTGGGATTACAGGCACCCACCACCATGCCCCACTAATCTTTGTACTTTTAGTAGAGACGAGTTTTCGCCATGTTGACCAGGCTGGTCTCGAACTCCTGACCTCCGGTGATCCACACACCTTGGCCTCCTATAGTGCTGGGATTACAGGTGTGAGCCAATGTGCCTGGCCAGCCACAGTCTTTAAATTGGGGTAAGTGTGCCCCTGGGTTTTTACAAAGACTTACCAACAGGGAGGTGGGAGCTCAAATAGTTTTAAGGAATTAACAGCCTGACTCTCAACTTTTATATGTAGTTTCTCCTAAAACTGATCTGCTTGAAAACAAGAACTGTGAAGGTTTCCACGGTTGTTTTGTCTTCTTATCTCCCTTTTCACAATGGTTCTCTGTCTACCCTTAAAAGACAGGCTTACCTCTCACCTACCATGAGTTTTAAAATGGTATATTTCTCTGGGTGTCGAAGCCTCCTGGATGATTTGAAATAACTGATTGGCATGAGTGTTGAGAAAATGAATGACTCTAACATCTGGGTATAGGGTTGCCAGGTAAAATACAGAACACCAAATTGAATCTAAATTTCAGATAACTAATGAATAATTTATTAGTATAGACAGGTACCAAATATTGCACAATACATTCATACACTAGAAATGCATTCATTATTTATATTAAATCAAAATTTAACTAGGTGTTCTCTGTTTTAATTTGCTAACTCTGTCAACCCTACCTGGGTACCAAGAGTTCAGTGGTTTCTAAACCACTAATTTCAACAAAATTGAGTTGTCTACTGATAAGTAATTACATATTTCAATTAGAGATCACTAAATGACTTTTGAAATATAAAACATATTTTTTAAATTGTGAAAAAATTGCCATAATAATGTTTCTTCTGGGCCTACTTATCTACTTATTTCTGTGAAATAGGGTTTACAACGTTTATAATCTGTAGAAATGAAAAAAGGAACAGAATCTATGCTGAACCCTAACATATTATAGCTATAGGTAATATTCATGACTGCCCACTTGAAAAACTTGCTTAAAATACAAGCTGCAACCCCCTTAAATTGTATTTGTAATAGTTATTAACATTTACAATATTTTTATGTTGTCTTGACCAATTATGTTTTAAAAGCAATGAAAACAATATCAATGATAATGTAATCAAAGAGGATTTTTCTTTTTTTTTTTTTCTGAGATGACGTCTCGCTCTGTCCCAGGCTGGAGTGCAGTGGCACTATCTTGACTTACTGCAACCACTGCCTCCCCTGTTCAAGTGATTCTTATGCCTCACCCTCTCAAGTAGCTGGGACTACAGGTGTGCACCACTACACCTGGCTCATTTTTGTATTTTTGGGAGAGACGGGTTTCACCATGTTGCCCAGACTGGTCTTGAACTCCTGACCTTAGATGATCCACCCACCTTTGCCTCCCAAAGTGCTGGTATTACAGGCGTGAGCCACATGCCTGGCCAAAGAGGAATTTTTTTTTTTTTTTTTTAACACTTAGATCTTTATGATCCCAGAGAAAAAAATGTATTTCAATTTATAATATGTATTTGTTTCAGAGATATGTGACAGACAGATCACAAAAGATGTTCAGTATAAACATGTATTAACATTCTGTAGGGGAGTTGGAATGTTCAATGACAAAAGGCAATGATAAAATATTTTCAATTATTAAAGATGACTTGATAATTGCTTCATGGATGATCATGTATGTCAAATTACTATGGTATTAGGATCCATCAAATACATTTAAAAGAGTGCTCTATCAATTTTTTCCAAAAATATCTATGTTTACATTTTGTAGATTATTGACATGTACAAGAGCTTTATGTTTTAACGTTAAGTTAAAAATGGGCAAGGGAATGCAGAGCTTTTTGAAATTCTTCTGGTGAGTACATAATCAAAAACGTGTAAGGCTCACAAATTATTTTCCATAATCTCAGGAGTGAGTTGAAAATGGCTTAGAAAGTCTTGATTGAAGCAGACTCAAATGTGGATTAAAGTCTCCGTATGATAAATACACTTAGTCTTTCTGAAATAATTCCAACTGGAACTTCAGCTGCTATGGACAGCCAAGTCCACCTAAACCAGAAGATGCCTCAGCTCAGTCCAGTGTGTGCAGAATGCACTGGATGCTGTTTCCACAGAATGATGAAGTACCAAATAATCTTTATGGGCTCTGCCTCTGGTTGGTAATTGTCTTTGATCTACTGGAAGACAGAAAATCAGATGAGCTCTCCCAAATCCATCTCTTACCCTGGTACGGATGGCTCTCAGATAAAGTTGCTTAAAGTTACTACTTAGAGAACGTTCAGGAAAATATGGCAGTGCAGTTAGACTCAAAGATGTCAGGTTTGCCTGAGAATGGCACTGCAACTCAGAAACCTGCCCTGTGAAATCAAAGGCTATAAAGGAGGGATTTTTTTAAGTAGCCAGCTCCACCCTACTTATTAAAAAAAAAAAAAACCCAAAACTCACCAAACAAAACAAAAAGTATTTCAATACAGAAAATTAATAAAGCAATTTTAATCTTTAAAATGGTAAAAATAAACTGCAAAGGAGAACTGCATGATTTTTTTCACATACCCCTACATTTATTTCCTTTCACCTCTTACTTTCTTGATCAGAACAAAAAGTAAAAATAAAGATTTCACAAAGTTTCGATTTTTTTTTTAAATGTTGGACTTCTGCAGCTATAGTAGAAGATTGAAAAACCGAACCTTTTTACGTGTAAAGTGTATGGCGGATGGAGGGTGAACAGGGCATATTGACCTTTTCCAGGCAGGCTGAGCAATGACCGTCCTCTCTGTATGGGTTGTTATCAAGATTTCCTCTGGCCCACGAGCAATGAAGCAAATGTCTTTCAGTAAATGCCGCGCAGATAGGCCACGGTTAAGAGTCATGCTTTTGGGTCATGGAAATCCCCGAGCGGGTTTGCCAGGCCACTGATTAAGAGGAAGTGTGTGTGGTTATTACCCCTGGAGTTCCCCTAAGTCCTAAAAGGAAAGCACCAGTGCACATGCAAACCACTGGGAGGAGTGCGGAACGCCCGCTACGGGTAGGGGTGGGGATTTGGGTGACGCATTTAAAAGACGGCGTGAGACTCGCGCCCTCCGCACGGAACAGGCCGGGCGACAGGTGTCGCTTGAAAAGACTGGGCTTGTCCTTGCTGGTGCATGAGTCGTCGGCCTCTGGGCAGCAGGTGGGCGAGGAAGGCTGGTGTGTGCGTGTGTGTGTGTGCGGGCAGCAGGTGGGCGAGGAAGGCTGCTGTGTGCGTGTGTGTGTGCGTGTGTGTGTGTGTGCGCGCGCGCGCCTCCCCTGGGGTAAGAGGTGTACCAGCGGGTGGCCGAGGGGCGCTCAGGGCTAGAGCCCGGGGCGCTGCAGAGGTTGAGAGTCAGTGGGTGGGGCGCAGTTATCAAACACCAGGCCCAAAGGCAGGCTCTAGATAGGTTTCAGGTGCTCAATTTCTAGTTTACGTTTTGAGTGAGCCAGTGGAATTGTGCAGCTGTGTCATTTTGATTCGGTTGCCAAGAGTTATCACTGGGCCTTTGCAGGTGCCAAATAAATTTCAGGACAGAGCCTAACACAGAGCTCTGGCACAGGAAAGAAGTAAAATGTTTAATGAGCAAATGGAGGCATGTTTCCAAGCAGTGGTAGGAAGACAGCAGTTTTTGGTTGTCTTCCTGGTGATCAGCATGGAAACCCAGTAGTGCTCTTACTCTGATCAATACATTGTCGAAGGCATGTACCTGATGCTAACATAACAATAATATTAACTATTGACTTTATTTGTTATTATTTATTGCTAACACTAAGTACTGCTACCTGCTATATGCTAGGTTTCTCTCTGAGGAATTTACACGTATTTTTCAAGTTTAATTATCATAATCTTAAGGAACAGTTACCATAATTGTCTCCATTTGACAATGTGGAAACTGAGGCTCTTGGAGATTTACTTGCGCAAGGTCATGCTTCTGGTTACCAGGCTGCTTGGTCCTGAGCACCCCAGATGTCTGATTCCAAAAGCTTGATCCTAATCAATCACTGAGCAGACTCTGTGGTCATTAATATAAAATTGATAGAAGTACTGTGGTCACTCGGGGCTCAGTCACATTTGCTAACATTTATTTCTTCAACGGGAAGTCTTCGTGTCTACCCTATATGCCAAGCTCTACAGCTATGAGTGGGAGGGCAGGTACAGAGATGAAACATATTAATAGCTGCGGTTCTAAAATAGCTTACTGTCTAGGGGGAGGCAGAAAGAAAAGGCACACATGCCCCCCAGTGTCATAGAAATGGATGTGCTGCGTGCCCAAAGGGTAGGGATGCCCAGCAGCCCTGGGATTGGGGAGGTTGCCTTCTTGGTAGGTTAAATGAAAGAGTCAGAAGAGGAGAGGTTGGGGACTGAGCCAATCTGAGAAGGAACCACTAGAAATGAAAGAAGAATCCCAAGAGCTTGGTATCAGAGAAGCCCAGGGAATGGGACATTTCTAAGAGGAAGTGTGCCCCAATGTCAGATGCAAACATTTCCATTTGTTTTGGCAAAAAACCCATTGGTGTTATTAATACTGAGAGCAGTTTTAAGTGATGCTGACTTAATAAGTAAATGGGAGAGGGAAAATGGAGACATTAACCGTACACACATGTCCAGTTTGCTTGGCTATGAAGGGAAGGGGCGATACAGGGTAGTTGCTAGAGTGGAAAGTGGGGTTGAAAGGGGATTTTTTTTTTTTTTTTAGACGGAGTCTCACTGTGTCACCCAGGCTGGAGTGCAGTGGCGCAGTCTCAGGTCACTGCAACCTCTGCCTCCTGGGTTCAAGCAATTCTCCTTCCTCAGCCTCCCAAGTAGCTGGTACTAAAGGTGCATGCCACCACGCCTGGCTAATTTTTTGTATTTCTTTTTAGTAGAGATGGGGTTTCACCGTGTTAGCCAGGATGGCCTTGAGATCTCCTGACCTTGTGATCCACCCGCCTCAGTCTCCTGAAGTGCTGGGATTACAGGCATGAGCCACTGCACCTGGCCGAAAGAGAATTTTAAAAATTTCTTTCATTTGAAAGTTGAGATAGATTTAAGCATGGTTGTTATGTGGAAGGAAAAGGGCCAGTCGAGAGTGAGAGGAATGAGAATTGAAGCAATGAGGGAAATGGGATTAAGAACAAGATTTCTAAGGCAGTAGGAGAGTTTAGGATCCCATAAGGGGGCAAGTCTTTAACTGAGGCAGCAAGGAGGTTGTGAGCCAAAAAGGCTTGGATATGAGAATGTGAGAGGGTTCCTGCTCAATGATATTTCTTTTCTTTGAGAAAGAGAAGGCAAAGCAATGGACTGAAAATGAGATGGAGTGCAGTGGAGAAATCTGAGGAAGGTGTTGAGGGTTTAGAAAGGTGCATAGGGCAGTGGGCTAGGGGGCTGAGCGGGGCGAAAAGGAATTACTAAGGGATGGCAAAGGAGTCTTAAGTGATGCTGGTCCCAGTCTGCAGGGTTGCATCTAGGTGTTGGAAATGGTTAGGACAGAGGCTGAAGTGATCTGGGGTTGACATCTTGGCGTATTTTTGTATATTTATTGTATAGTTGTTGCCTAAATTTCCACAAATATATACCTTGCTGGAGTGCAGTGGCATGATCTTGGCTCACTGCAGCCTCCACCTTCTGGGTTCAAGTGATTCTCCTACCTCAGTCTCCTGAGTAGCTGGAACTACAAGTGCGTGCCACCACGCCTGATGATTTTTTTTTTTGTATTTTTAGTAGAGACAGGGTTCCACCATGTTGGCCAGCCTGGTCTCGAACTCCTGACCTCAGGTGATCCACCTGTCTTGGCCTCCCAAAGTGCTGGGATTACAGGCGTGAGCCACCATGCCTGACCTAAAGCTTCTTTAGGATAAGATTTGTGTAAGGGGTTTGCAAACTCAAATGGAGGTGATATAAATGACAAAAACTCTGAGTCCCTCTCTCTCTTTTTCTTTTCTTTTTTCTTTCTTTCTTTCCTTTATTTTTATTTTTATTTTTTGAGACAGGGTTTTGCTCTGTCACCCAGGCTGGAGTGCAGTGATGCAGTCTCACACTGCAACCTCTGCCTCATGGGCTCAAGTGAACCTCCAGTCTCAGCCTCCCAAGTAGCTGGGACCACAGGCATGTGCCACCATGTCTGGCTAATTTTTGAGGTATTTTTGTAGAGATGGGGTTTTGCCAAGTCACCCAGTTTAAGGCTGGTCTCAAACTCCTGGGCTCAAGCAATCCGTCTACCTCGGCCTCCCAAAGTGCTGGAATTGCCGGTGTGAGCCATGGCATGAGAACTTGTGGGATATTTCTTTTAAATGAAAGCATACTCTGTTTGTATATTTGATATGAAGGAATATCCTTCCTTTCCACAACGACAAAAGTTCTCCTATTTTTCTGAAAACATATGTCCTTCTTCTACTTTTCATTTTTGTTACTTTTGATAGACAAATGTGTTACACTGATTTCACTTTCCTCATAATTCTGCTGTAAGAAAAACAATAGTGCCCGTTCAATGACAAATGGCAACAGTCTGTTATTACTAGACTGTTATTGTTAGCAGAGACTACCAGAACAGTCAGTCCCAGTATCAGGGAATCAAAGAGAACATGTTCCCTCTCTAAAGGGCACAGCTGCTGCTCAGCTGTAGCTGATTGCTGCCCTGCAGGACTATAGACCCAGTGTTGCTAGATCTTTTGATTTTCCAAGAGAAGCTTGGAATCTAGAATGTGATGGGAAGTCTCTTACATTTAAAAATGTTAGCAATTAACGGTAAGATTTAAAAATACTGTGGTCCAAGAAGAAAATGGATTTGGAAACTGGATTAAATTCAAATGAGGCATGAAGATTAATCCACAGCATGGTACAATGTGAATTTTCTGGTTTCTTTAATTGCACTGTAATTAGGTAAGATGTTAGCTTTGGGGAAGCTAAGTGCAAAGTATGCAGAAACTGTGTCATTTTTGTAAGTTTTCTCTAAGTATAAATAAATTTCAAAATAAAAATAAAAAATTAGTAAAGTACTACAATGCAATTCTATGTAAGCCAAACATAGTATGTCTTCCAGTTTGAAACCTCTGGGTTTTATTTTATTTTATTTTATTTTTGAGACAGAGTCTTGCTGTGTCACCCAGGCTGGAGTGCAGTGGTGCTATTTCGGCCCACTGCCACCTCCACCTTCAAGGCTCAAACGATTCTCCTGCCTCAATCTCCTGAGTAGCTGGGATTACAGGCGTGCACCACCACACCCAGCTAATTTTTGTATTTTTAGTAGAGATGGGGTTTCACCATGTTGGCTAGGCTGGTTTCGAACTCCTGACCCCAAGTGATCCACTTGCCTTGGCCTCCCAAAGTGCTGGGATTACAGGCGTGAGCCACTGCACCAGGCAGAGACCTCTGTTTTTTTATCTCTTTTTGGCCTCTACAGTGACTAGTAAAGCACCTGATACATGGTAAACGATCAGTAATTACTAGTGCTCTATTTTGGAGAAAATGTTTTTTTAAAAAGTCATTGTGTTCCATCTATGAATTGTTTGACTTTTAAAACTGTCTTTTTGTTTGTTTTTGAACAGGTTTACAAAGGAGGAAAACAACTTCTTCTAGATTTTTTTTTCAGTTTCTTCTATAAATCAAAACATCTCAAAATGGAGACCTAAAATCCTTAAAGGGACTTAGTCTAATCTCGGGAGGTAGTTTTGTGCATGGGTAAACAAATTAAGTAGTTAACTGGTGTTTTACTATCCAAAGAATGCTAATTTTATAAACATGATCAAGTTATATAAGGTATAACTATAATGAGTTTGATTTTGAATTTGATTTGTGGAAGTAAAGGAGAAGTGATTCTAGCTGGGGCATATTGTTAAAGCATTATTTTCAGAGTTGGGCAGGCAATCTCCTACTGGCATATTCTCCCATTATGTAGAATAGAAACAGTACTTGTGTTTGGGAAAGATTTTAAAATGAGTGACAGTTACGTTGAACAAAAAGCTAATAATAAATCCTCTGCAAACTAAAGAAATATGCAGATGAAAGCTTTGACACGTTAAAATACTTCTACAGTGACAAAGAAAAATCAAGAACAAAGCTTTTTGATAGGTGCAACAAATTTAGAGGAAGTAAAAAGATAAATGTGATGATTGGTCAAGAAATTATCCAGTTATTTACAAGGCCATTGATATTTTAAAAGTCCAAAAGTGTGTTTAAGTGGGCTGTTATCTCTGAGAATGATGAGGATGAGAGTGATGGTTGAAGGTTACATCTTAGGAAATGAAGAAATTTAGAAAGAAAAATGATATAAAGACACTGATGAATACAAAGAAGATTTTTATGACAATGTGTAAAATTTTTGGCCAGGGAAAGGCATATCGAAGTTAGATATAATTACTTACCTTTGAGGGAAATAATTATCGGTAGTGAGATGTGATGTTTCTCCTGCCACCTGGAAACAAAGCATTGAAGTCTGCAGTCAAAAAGTCCAACATCTCTGAGATCCAGGAAACCATGCTTGCAAATCACTGGTGGAAAAAAAAAAAAAAAAGCCACAATGACTTTCTTATTGGTCATTGCTAGTATTATTGACTCAGAACCTCTTTACTAATGGCTAGTAAGTCATAATTGGGAAATTCTGAATTTTGACAAGGTCTCCCTGTTGAAATGGTAAATTTATTATTTTTTTTGTCACAATAAATTCTGGTTCAAGGTATGCTGTCCATGAAATAATTTCTGACCAAAACTACATTGATGGCATTTGTTTATCCATCGTAGCCTATAGATGGCATTTGGTAACTTTTGACTGTTTTAAAAAATAAATCCACTATCAGAGTAGCTTTGATGTTGGCTTCAGAAACATAGAGAAAAACAAAAGTTCAAAACTGTTTTCAGTAGGTGATAAGTTGAATAACTCTACAATGTTAATTCTTGGAGGCGGACAAAATTTTTTAAAAAAATCTTTGAAAGGTCTTATTTTACAACCATATCTAAATTATCTTAAGAAATTTTTTAACCAAGGGAGTGCAATATATATCATGATTCTGTTTTTCCAAAAGTAACCTGAATAGAGCAATGAAGTTCAGTTTTGTTATTGGTAGTTTCGGTAGAGTCTCTTTTTGCAGCACCTGTTGTCTACCATAATTACAGAGGACATTTTGGTGTTCTAGCCAAGTATACTCTTAGAATAAAAAAAGTTAACATTAAGTTACTTCAACAGCATGAAGCTGAGTCCAAAAGACCAAATGAACAAACACATTAATCTCTGATGATTTATTTTAAATAGAATATTTAATTGCATAAGATCTAATAGTATCATTATGCTTAAGCAATTATATTCCTGATGATCTATGGGAAATAACTATTATTTAATAAATATTGAAACCAGATTTTAAGATGTGTTAGCCAGTCCTGTTATTAGTAAAGCTCTTTATTTGGAGAGAAATTTTAGATTGTTTTGTTCTCCTTATTAGAAGGACTGTAGAAAGAAAAATATGACTAATTGGAGAAAAGTTTGGGATATACCATATTTCATTGAATTCAAAATGTCTTCAATTGTAAATCATACCATTATTGTATGTACCTCTAAGAAATAAAAGTGCTGCTAATTAAAATATGATATGCCATTAATTATAATATACTTCTTGATAACAGAAGTTTTAAAATAGCCATCTTAGAATCAGTGAAATATGGTAATGTATTCTTTTCTTCCTTTGAGATAGGTGTTATGCTTTTCTTTCCTGGCTACTAAATTTCACGATTTCCAAAAAGCAAAATAAACATATTCTGAATATTTTTTACTGTGAAACACTTGAGAGCAGAGCTTTCCATCATGTAAAGAAGCTTCATGAGTCACACATTACATCTTCAGGTTGATTGAATGCCACTGAAACATTCTAGTAGCCTGGAGAAGCTGACCTGTCTGTGGAGGTGACTGCCATTAACTGGCATCCTGATGGCCTAATACACTTTACTCTTCTGTGAAGGGTTTTAATCTTCAGCACAGCTTACTCTGTAGCATCATGTTTACATTGTATGTATAAAGATTATACAAAGGTGCAATTGTATATTTCTTCCTTAAAATGTATCAGTATAGGATTTAGAATCTTTCCATGTTGAAACTCTAAATGCATAGAAATAAAAATAATAAAAAAATTTTTCATTTTGGCTTTTCAACCTAGTATTAAAACTAATAAAAGCAAAGCCATGCACAAAACTACCTCCCCAGAGAAAGGCTAGTCCCTTTTCTTCCCCATTCATTTCATTATGAACATAGTAGAAAATAGCATATTCTTATCAAATTTGATGAAAAGTGCCAACACGTTTGAACTGAAATACGACTTGTCATGTGAACTGTACCGAATGTCTACGTATTCCACTTTTCCTGCTGCGGTTCCTGTCTCAGAAAGGAGTCTTGCTCGTGCTGGTTTCTATTACACTGGTGTGAATGACAAGGTCAAATGCTTCTGTTGCGGCCTGATGCTAGATAACTGGAAAAGAGGAGACAGTCCTGTTGAAAAGCATAAAAAGTTGTATCCTAGCTGCAGATTCGTTCAGAGTCTAAATTCAGTTAACAACTCAGAAGCTACCTCTCAGCCTACTTTTCCTTCTTCAGTAACAAATTCTACACATTCACTACTTCCGGGTACAGAAAACAGTGGATATTTCAGTGGCTCTTATTCAAGCTTTCCATCAAATCCTGTAAACTCCAGAGCAAATCAAGATTTTTCTGCCTGGATGAGACGTTCCTACCACTGTGCAATGAATAATGAAAAAGCCAGATTACTTACTTTTCAGACATGGCCATTGACTTTTCTGTCGCCAACAGAGCTGGCAAAAGCAGGCTTTTACTACGTTGGACCTGGAGACAGAGTGGCTTGCTTTGCCTGTGGTGGAAAACTGAGCAATTGGGAACCGAAGGATAATGCAATGTCAGAACACCTGAGACATTTTCCCAAATGCCCATTTATCGAAAATCAGCTTCAAGACACTTCGAGATACACAGTTTCTAATCTGAGCATGCAGACACATGCAGCCCGCTTTAAAACATTCTTTAACTGGCCCTCTAGTGTTCTAGTTAATCCTGAGCAGCTTGCAAGTGCGGGTTTTTATTATGTGGGTAAGAAACTGAATCTGCTAATTTAAAAAAAATACATTTCATTTTATACATTTCAGTGGGCAAATGATGTGTATTCATGTTTTGGTCCAAAATTAATTTTAGGTAACAGTGATGATGTCAAATGCTTTTGCTGTGATGGTGGACTCAGGTGTTGGGAATCTGGAGATGATCCATGGGTGGAACATGCCAAGTGGTTTCCAAGGTAATTGTTTTGAAATTCTCTTTGCAAATTCTTGTGATTATCATGAGATTGCTTATATGTGTTTACCTTAAATCAGCTGTTACTTTACTCCATCCCAAATATATATTTGTGAATAAGTTTAGGATGGATTACTTAGCAAAATACTTACTTAAAAAGTTTTGATGGACTTAATGAAGAAATATATTTTGTTTAACTTGTAAAGAAATATATATATTTAAATAATACATGCTCATTATAAAAACAAAGTCACACATTGTAGAAAAGTACAGAGAAAGAAAATTAAAATGTCCAGAAATCTTACCACCTAAGGATGAACATGGTTACCATTTTAGTGAACATCGCTCCAGACATATAGAAATAAATGTATACAATACATCTACATATAGAAATAAATAAATATACATATAGAAATAAATGTACACAATTTTACATAAAGTAAATATTCTATTTAGTTTTGAAGTTTTTTCAGTCAACATATGTCTTGGATATATTTCCATTCATTCAGTATTCAATAACAATTGATCACCTATTGCCAGGCATTGTTCTGGGTGCATAAAGTCAGTTGAACAAAACAAAGACCCTTGGTCGCCTAAGTTTGTATTATAGCAGGAGAGACCAGGCAATAAAAACTTGAATAAGTTATAGAGCATGTTGGAAAATAAGTACAATCAATAAAAAGAACAAAGAGGAGTTTAGAAATGCCAGGCAGGTTACAATACTAAATCAGGGTAAGTATAGTCTCATCTCATGTGTTTTAATTGCCACACAGCATTTTAATGTGATATGTTACCCTTTTGATTGTTTAACTGTCTGCCTAGCATTCTAATTAATCCGGATCAGCTTGCAAGTGTGGGTTTTTATCATGTAGGTAAGAAACTTAATGTACTAACTAAAATATCAGCTTCAAAAGACTTTTTTTACATTCTCCTTTTTCATCTAAATCATGTGGCCTAAAATTACATTTTTTCATGGTCAAAACTTTTGCTATTATTCAACCTGTTTCCCATTTGCCCTGAGAATACTGCACTGGCAACAAGCTGCACTGTTTTTTTCCAAATGGGGAAATGGGTTAATATTGATTAATAAATGTGGCATCTTAACTTATTTTGATTACTTTTTTTTCTCTTTTTGTTTTTGAGATGAAGCCTGGGTCTGTTGCCCAGAGTGGAGTGCAGTGGTGTGATCTCAGCTCACTGCAACCTCCGCCGCTTGGGTTCAAGCAATTCTCATGCCTCAGCCTTGCTAGTAGCTGGGACTACAGATACACGCTAGCATGCCCGGCTAATTTTTGTATTTTTAGTAGAGACGGGGTTTCACCATGTTGTCCAGGCAACACACCCGGCCAACATTAGTGTGTTTTCAAGAATCTTAGAAGACTTGAAGAGAGTAGCTAAGAGCTCTGAGGAGAGACGGCCTTACTTGACCTCAGTAGACTGAGAGGCTCCTGACCCTTGTCCACTTGAGCCTTGGTAGATTACTAGTAATCGCCTTCCTCTTGCTTATATCAACCTGCCTTTCACTACAATATCTCTGACCATTCTCTATATGCTAAATGAATAGTAAAGTGATTAAATGTATGTTTATACTCATTTGAAATATTTATACTTCACAATATATTAAGAGTAAATTGATTATATGTATGTTTATACTCATTTGAAATATCCAGTCTACAAATGGCTGGATTAGTCCTGCCCAAATTAAGATAAACATTTAGTGCTCTTCAAAATTAGCTGAAGTGGTCGGGTGCAGTGGCTCATGCCTGTAATCCCAGCACTTTGGGAGGCTGAGGCAGGAGGACCACTTGAGGTCAGGAATTCGAGACCAGTGTGGCAACATGGTAAAACCCTATCTCCACTAAAAATGAAAAATTAGCCGGGCATGGTGGCAGGCACCTGCAATCCCAGCTACACTGGATGCTGAGGTACGAGAATCACTTGAACCCGGGAGGCAGAGGTTACAGTGAACCGAGAAAGGCCGGGCGCTGTGGCTCAAGCCTGTAATCCCAGCACTTTGGGAGGCCGAGACGGGTGGATCACGAGGTCAGGAGATCGAGACCATCCTGGCGAACACGGTGAAACCCCGTCTGTACTAAAAAATACAAAAAACTAGCTGGGCGAGGTGGTGGGCGCCTGTAGTCCCAGCTACTCGGGAGGCTGAGGCAGGAGAATGGCGTGAACCCGGGAGGCGGAGCTTGCAGTGAGCTGAGATCCGGCCACTGCACTCCAGCCTGGGCGACTGAGCGAGACTCCGTCTCAAAAAAAAAAAATAATAATAATAATACAGTGAACCGAGATCATCCCACTGCACTCCAGCCTGAGTGACAGAGTGAGACTCTGTCTAAAAAAAAAAAAAAAAAAAATTAGCAGAAGCATAATATTTCTTGGCAAATATAAAAATATTAATTTTGTAAGACATTCAACCTGCATGAAAAATGTTAACCGTCATGAGAAGCATCTTACGAAACAATTAAAAATTCACACAAAAAATTTGGATCCTATCATAGGATACTTACGGGTTAGTTTTAGAAAAAAGTTTTTTCTTGAAAGCAATACGATAGAATCAGTTCCCAGTGAGCTAGGATTTATTTATTCTTGTAACATTAAGTTTAGAATAAATGATCTTAAATGATTCTGTGATTTGGGGCAAACAACCAGATTTGAAATGGAATAAACACCTAGAGATGAGAAATTTATTTATTACATTTTCATTTCACTGGTATAAATAATCCCTCAAACTTTATTTTCTTTACATTTTAGGTGTGAGTACTTGATAAGAATTAAAGGACAGGAGTTCATCCGTCAAGTTCAAGCCAGTTACCCTCATCTACTTGAACAGGTAGGTAGGGAAAGTTCTTTTTTTAAATATTGGTTGCCATCAGAGAAATTACTTTCTGATAATTACAGAGAGTGCTATTTTAATGAAAAGACAAGAGTTGTTTTAGAAATACCTTTTGTTTTTCTTATCAAACCTGACATGGTCTTAGAAAGTATTATTCTTTAGAGAAAAATAGATCCATAAATGGTGGTCTCCTGATAATGACACTTGTGATGTTTCTCTTTAAGCATTTTTTCAATCAAGTTGCAATAAATTAAAACTGTTTGAGAAAAAAAATGACTGGGATAGTAGCATTTAACAGTTTTACTATATAAATTTTCCTTCGAAAGATCTGAGAAAGAGAATTTTATGGCTTTTTCCAACCTTCTTGGGAAAGCAAATAACTTGCTTAATAGTTGGATGGTCAATCCCGTTCCAGCCATGAGCAATGAAACTGATATAGGGTCCAACTTATCCCAAAGAACGACCTAGGGTAGGTAAGACCTGTGGATGAAAGAAAAATTGATTGTCACATGGATTATTGAAAAGGTATAGTCCTTTTCCTGCCTTAATGAAAATGGGTTTTATTTGTTATTATATACACACACTGAAACTCTATTAGTTTATGGCCTAGGGAATAACTATCAAATATAAATGAAATATTGCTTTTGGTTAAAAAATTATTTTGCTAGTAAGCAAGTAGTTTGCAATAAATTGAATAAAATATGTCTGTTGGGTCGTTTTCATTGCACTGGGTAAGATAAGATTTATATTTTAATTTTTATATATATATTTTTTTTCTGCAGCTGCTATCTACATCAGACAGCCCAGAAGATGAAAATGCAGAGTCATCAAGTAAGTACAATGGATAATAATGAATGCATTTAAATAGAGTCATTTGGTACTGTTAAGATTGAAAGTTGATAACAGTAATGTACCTTTATATTGATTTATAACTTACAATGAATGCATTTTCAAATATACTGTGTTGGTATTTCCCAAACTTCAGTGCATATCAGAGTTGCCTGGACAACTTTAAAAAATATGACAGATTTCCAGTTTCTACTTCAGACCTACTGAATTAAATCTGAGTATCTAAAGGATGGGGCTCAGGCATGTATGGTTTTAACAAACTACATACATCCAGCCTAACGCTTGTTCTTGGGCCAGTGTGAGAACAGATGTACTATGATATTAGATTGCTCACATATTCTTTCTGTGAAAGGGAAAGGTTAGAACATGTTAGTCCCCTTTTTAAATAGGGATCCTGAGGCTCAGAAAAGTTAAATGACTTGTACATCACCTTAAACCTAAAATGCAATAGAGCTAACATTTGTACAAGCTCCTCTACTCCATTATCTCATGTTCAATTCAATTCAATATATATTTATTGTGTATCTCCTGTTCTGGGGCAAGAATAGAGAACAGGATAAACGTAACTCCTGGTCTCATGTATCTATGGGATACAGAGAAATACACAGACAGGAGAAAGGGATATGGCAACAAAAGTAAAGTGTAATATGAGAGTGCATATAGGACAATTAACCCAGACTTGGAGGGTCAGAAAAGGCTTTCCAGAGGAAGTATTTGTCTTAGCAGAAAATCCAAGGGAAAAGTAGGAATTAACTGAGTGACAAATGGAAGAAAAGAGTATTCCAGGCAGAGGGAACAGCATATGAAAGACCAAAGTGACAAAGGAGAATAGGCACCTTTGAATAACTGAACAAAATTCTATATGGCCAGAAATAGGAGTTGCTAATAGACAAATGAGTGAAGCAGGCCAGCTGTATGAGTGGTCAGCACTACAGGCAGAATTTGACACCAGAGTCATCAGTTTGTGACTCCTGGGCTAGAGTGCAGCATGCGAATGATACAGTGGCAAGGGATGAGGCTGAAGAGCTAAACAGGGTTCAGATTGTATGAGACTTTGTAAGCCACTTATATTTTGGATTTTATCCTAAGAGCAATGGAATTGTTGATGGAATTTGAGAAGTGTGATGCAATCAGATTTGTGTTTTTAAAAAGTCACTCTGATTACACTCTTGAGAATGAACTCCAAGGAAGCAATATTGTATAATAAGAGCCTCTCTGAAAAATATGTGAATTATTCTTGATTGAAAGTTCATTTGTTCATTCAACATAGGGAAAAAGAATCTCAATTCTAGTGGGAAGTAATCCCTGCCATTCTGTTTCCTTCTTCTGCTCACATATGTATATCCAGTTATGACAGGTAATATGTATTTTGCATCTAAGTAAAATGTTCCATGTTATTATTTTGATGACTGAACGTGTATATCACTTTAAATTTAACAATGTTCATACAAAATAATGCCTATACATTTTGTTGGTTTTACATTTTTAATATTGTAAAAACTTATAATTTTTTATTTCAATTAAAATTTTAATTTTTAAGAAATATACAGGCTATCCTAATATGTGTTAAATTCTTGTTCCATATAGTTATTCATTTTGAACCTGGAGAAGACCATTCAGAAGATGCAATCATGATGAATACTCCTGTGGTTAATGCTGCCGTGGAAATGGGCTTTAGTAGAAGCCTGGTAAAACACACAGTTCAGAGAAAAATCCTAGCAACTGGAGAGAATTATAGACTCGTCAGTGATCTTGTGTTAGACTTACTCAACGCAGAAGATGAAATAAGGGAAGAGGAGAGAGAAAGAGCGACTGAGGAAAAAGAATCAAGTATGTAGATTTATTAATACAGTCTATTTTCATAAGCATTTGATACCAGTCTATATGTTATGGAAAATATATTCATCTAGTATATCTGAAAATATACTCAATCCAGTCGGATTTTTTTCATGTTTAGTATTCTGAATTCAAATGCTGAAAAATTTATTCATATTCAGATATATTTGAGTTGCCCATAAGTTGAAAATATATGATGTATTTTTTCCTGTTTTTCCTTAATTCATATTTTTTCTCTGGATAGCTGAAGCTGTGTCCAATTATGCATTCATGGCACTTTTTTTTTCTTAAGGTTTTGAAAATGGAATCCTTGTTGCAGCATGGCACATTTTTAATCCCAGGCTAATTGCTCACTCCCTTTTGGAGTAAATCAGGGTGGGATCAGCGACAATTATTAATTTTTTTTTGAGACAGAGTCTTACTCTGTCACCCACGCTGGAGTGCAGTGGCATGATCTCAACTCACCGCAACTTCTGCCTTCTGGGCTCAAGCAATTCCCATGCCTCCCTCCCTTAGCTGGGACTACAGGCACCTGCCATCATGCCAGGCTAATTTTTGTATTTTTAGTAGAGACAGGGTTTCTCCATGTTGGCCACACTGGTCTGGAACTCCTGACCTCAAGTGATCCACCCGCCTCAGCCTCCCGAAGTGCTGGGATTACAGGCATGAGCCACCGTGCCTGGCTGGACAATTATTAATTTTAACGTTAACATAAAAGCATATCTTAGCCTGTGACTATACATTAATGCACAAACTACTATTAAGTCCCCTACCTGCCCACACAAGAACTGAGTCTTTCAGAGCATCCTTCGATTATTTAGGCAAGTCCTAGGATACTGTTTCACAATTTCTTAGGACAAGTTGCTCATGTCCTTCCATACTAAACTTATCCACTACTCTGTTCTCTATTGCCCTTCACAAAAACTCTTCTGGGCACATCCATTCTCATCTGGCTGTTTTGACTGCTGTTATCACTCTGTCCTAGACAAAAAGAAATGCTGATCTCTCCTTTCCCAAGCATAGACCAGACCTATAAGTCCCTTCAACACAGCTAAAAACAGACGCAACTTTTAATAGGCTCTTATTGGAGACTTAAGGATAACAGAAGGGAATTATATCACAAATGTCGATTTATAGCTGCAACTAGATGTGGCCCCTCTTAGTGCCCCCAGGCTCATCCTCATAAATCTTTCTGCCTAGCTTCTGGTTCATCTCTGTGTAGCTTTGGCAAGTTTACACAAATCACCAGGAATGTCCCAGTAATGTTTTCCTTTATCAAAACTCAGGCCCCCAAATATTCATAAAGTTCAGAAGGAGAACAAAGATTTCTCCTTATCCTTGTCTAATGCCATCCGGGATCTATTTCTTCAGAGGATTATTGACAGTCAGATCGTCCATTTCATTTAGGGATAAATCCAACCCTGCCCATGCAGATGGATTTGTTTTCTGACCCAACCCAGACAAACCTATCAGATCATAGTGACATAGCATCATACATTCACCCAAGTGTGAATTACTCAGTCTATAAACCACTAGTGTAGCAGCAATTAACAGTCACAGTTAACCTTTGCCCAGCCTCATCAAGTTCTCTTTTCTCTGTGAAGAAAAAATCTTCTTCACAAAGAATCTCTCTGTAAAGATTAAGAAGTATGCCTTCTTAGTGGTAGCCATTTGTCACCAGCCAACAACTGCTCAAAGAAAAGAACACTTATCTCCACAACCATTGAGAGACCCCATAAAATCTAAAACTATCCACTTATAAAATATTTATATTTCTTTCAAAGACAATCAGAAAAGTCTCCAGAAATGACTTCAAGTCAACAATATATAATAATTTACATTGTCAAAAAGAGCCCTTAGTGTTTCTGCCTCACTGTTATATATATATATATCTACTACCTAGTATGGCGCCTGCATATAGTCTGTGTTCTGAGTGAGTGAATGAAAACACATTTAGGTTAATGATTACTTTATAGTTTCCCAAGAACAGCAGGGATATAAATAAAGAGGCAATTCAAGATATTTTTTCCCAGAATAAAATAATAATATGGCTGGGTGTGGTGGCTCACGCCTGTAATCACAGCACTTTGGGAGGCTGAGGCAGGCAGATCGCTTAAGCCCAGGAGTTTGAGACCAGCCTGGGCAACATAGCAAAACCCTGTCTGTATAAAAAAATACAAAAATTAGCAGGGTGTGGTGGCATGTGTCTGTAGTCCCAGCTATTCAGGAGGCTGAGGCACGAGAATTGCTTGAACTCAGGAGACAGAGGTTGCAGTGAGCCAAGACTGCGCCACTGCACTCCAGCCTGGGCAACAGAGTGAGTCTGTCTCAAAAAAGAAAGAAAGAGAGAAAGGAAGGAAAGAAAGGAAGGAAGGGAGGGAGGGAGGGAGGGAGGGAGGGAAATAATATGCTTCAAAGGTATACTCAAGTATTCCAAACTTACAAACCAGAATATAGTCTACAACTTTGAAATGAGACTTTTTCTCAGTTACTAGCAATTAAATTTTAGAAATCTTAAGAATTTCAGAGAATGTATTATATTACGTTAGGTATAATTACAAAAATAAATCTTAGATTGAAAAACCAGTATACTTCAACACCAAGTTTATATTATATTTTTATTTTCTGATATATCCCTATTTTACTAATATAGATAATTTAACAAAATATATTAAGTTCTAAGTCTTCTACCCCCTCACTAATACTTTTCTATTCCTACTCTTTAAATTATAGAACTAAGGCTTGGTTGTTCATTTGTTCAACAGATATTTATGGAGCATTAACTTTGTGCCAGACACTATTCTAGCTCCTGACCCTTTTCTCATTTATTCTTAGAGCTTCAATTATTTTCTAAATATGTCTTTAGCCTTGTCTTTTTGACAAAGCACCATTTTAATTCTTTATTTTCTGGTTGTTGTTTTCGATTTTTGATGTTTTCTTTTTTCCATTTCTTATTCTTTCTTAAATGGTTCTTTTTATGAGTCCTATCACTTGACAAAGTCAATGTATCTAAAATCTAACCATCCTCTCTCCCAAAACAATTCTTCAGATAGCTCAGCCTCTGTCATTAGTTATTTTTTAGAAATAGCTTTATGGATTATGGTAAGCTATATGAAAATTAATAAACTTAGATTCATAAGTTATATTCCAAAGAGATAATAAAATCACAGTTTTACAATATAAAATGTTTTACCAATGGATACAAAATCTAGGTCTTGAAGGAGAATTAGATGTTATCTTGTAGGACAAGAAGGTAGTCATTGACAAATAGGGTTTAGTATTCAAAATGCTATTACTGCCTTTCCCTGCTTACTATACAATAGTCAGGTAATGGCAATATGTCTAATTTCTGGAAATAATTAAAATTTCAACTTGGAATTTTAAAGAAATTTTATGGGCCGGACATAATGGCTCACACCTGTAATCCCAGCACCTTTGGAGGCTGAGGTGGGCAGATCACTTGAGGCCAGGAGTTCAAGACCAGGCTGGCCAACATGGTGAAACCTTGTCTCTACTAAAACTACAAAAAATTAGCTGGGTGTAGCGGCACATGCCTGTAATCCCAACTACTCAGGAGGCTGAGGCACAAGAATAGCATGAACCTGGGAGGTAGAGGTTGCAGTGAGCTGAGATCACACCACTGCACTCCAGCCTGGGTGACAGAGTAAGACTCTGTTTTAAAAATGAATAAATAAATAATAAAAGAAATTTATGGAAGAATAAGAAAAAATTGTTTTAATTCTCTCGATTTTATCTTTCCCCAGTTTGCCTAGATTCAACTGAAACGTCAATTTTAATAGGTTCTAAGTTTCATTTGGTTAAAGGCTTAGCAGTAACAGTATATGACACCATCCTACCTCAGTTTGATTTTTGCTAGTTGTGGTGTCCTTTGGCAACTTACTTGTCTCACTGTGGCTTCATTTTCTCATTTGTTAAATGAGGTTATTTGGACCTACCTCAAAGAGCTGTTGTGAAGATGAAATGAATCAATGTGTATAAAGTTCTTAACACAGTGCTCACTAAATGTTAGTCCTTACTATAATTAGCATTATTATTATTATTACAGTTTTTTGAGACAAGGTATTGCTATGTTGCCCAGTCTGGTCTCTGACTCCAGGGCTCAAGTGATCCTCCTACCTCAGCCTCCTGAGTAGCTGGTGCTACAGGCATGTGCCACTGCACCCTGAATTATAATTATAATAACATTATTATTAAGCACAGGAGATGAGATACCCCTAAACCTAGCAATCAATATCAATGCCTTACTGATTACGAATTAAAGACAGTTTTTATTCTGTTACTTATGTAGGACTGGAAGGAAGTTTGTGAGCAGTGTTTGAACATGTTTATGTTTGTCTTCTTTTTTATAAAGATGATTTATTATTAATCCGGAAGAATAGAATGGCACTTTTTCAACATTTGACTTGTGTAATTCCAATCCTGGATAGTCTACTAACTGCCAGAATTATTAATGAACAAGAACATGATGTTATTAAACAGAAGACACAGACATCTTTACAAGCAAGAGAACTGATTGATACTATTTTAGTAAAAGGAAATATTGCAGCCACTGTATTCAGAAACTCTCTGCAACAAGCTGACGCTGTGTTGTATGAGCATTTATTTGGTGAGTGTAGAAAATTATTTTTTAAAATTTTCTAAGTCCATTGAAAAATGATCTTATTAATAACTTATGATTATTGAAAATAATTCGGGCTGAATGTGGTGATGCATGCCTGTAATCCTAACACCTTGGGAGGCTGAAGCAAGTGGATTGCTTGAGCCCAGGAGTTTGAGAGCAGACTAGACAACATGGCGAGACCCCATCACTACAAACATTTTTTTTAAAAATTAGTTGTGATGGCGTACACCTGGTAATCCCAGCCACTCAGGAGGATGAGGTGGGAGGATGGCTTGAGCCTGAGAGGTAGAGGCTGCCATGAGCTGTGATTGTGCCACTGCATTCCAGCCTGGGTGACAGAGTGAGACTCTGTCTTGAAAAAAAACTCAATCAAATTTATAGATATTAATTGCATAAAAAGATTAAAGACTTTTGTTGCCTTGACATGAGTATTTGGCCAAAGTCT
Organism: Colobus angolensis palliatus; assembly: GCF_000951035.1. Classification (NCBI taxonomy): domain Eukaryota; kingdom Metazoa; phylum Chordata; class Mammalia; order Primates; family Cercopithecidae; genus Colobus; species Colobus angolensis. Next base: position 8,671,487 of record NW_012120709.1, read on the forward strand.
AAAGAGTTCATTTTAAAAATATATTCTGTAGCTAAATATTAACCTTATTTGTCATAGTAATGCTTTTTCTTTTTCTCCCTTAGTGCAACACGACATAAAGTATATTCCCACAGAAGATGTTTCAGGTAATAGTATTAATATTTTAAACCAATAGAAAACATTGTCTTTATTTTCTTGATTTTTTCATTGAAAAAGCAAATTGCCTTTTATTAAAAATTCTTTCCACTTTCTAGATTTACCAGTGGAAGAACAGTTGCGGAGATTACAAGAAGAAAGAACATGTAAAGTGTGTATGGACAAAGAAGTGTCCATAGTGTTTATTCCTTGTGGTCATCTAGTAGTATGCAAAGATTGTGCTCCTTCTTTAAGAAAGTGTCCTATTTGCAGGAGTACAATCAAGGGTACAGTTCGTACATTTCTTTCATGAAGAAGAACCAAAACTTTGTCTAAACTTTAGAATTAATTTATTAAATGTATTATAACTTTAACTTTTATCCTGATTTGGTTCCTTAAAATTTTTTATTTATTTACAACTCAAAAAAATATTGTTTTGTGTAACATATTTATATAACTATATGTATCTAAACCATATGAACATACATTTTAGAAACCAAGAGAATGATAGGCTGTTGTCCTTATGAACAAAAAAGAGATAGCACTACAAACACAATATTCAATCAACATTTCAGCATTATTGAAATTGTAAGTGAAGTAAAATTTAAGATATTTGAGTTTGCCTTTCAGAATTTTAAATATTTTGGCATTGCATTAATACTGGGAACATAAAGCCAGGTGTGGTGGTGTGTGCCTGTAGTCCCAGGCTGAGGCAAGAGGATTACTTGAGCCCAGGAGTTTGAATCCATCCTAGGCAGCATACTGAGACCCTGCCTTTAAAAACAAACAGAACAAAAACAAAACACCAGGGAGACAAATTTCTCTTTTTTGATCAGTGTCCTGTATATTGAAGATGTGCATATATGTTGAATGACATTTTAGGGACATGGTGTTTTTATAAAGAATTCTGTGAGAAAAAATTTAATAAAGCAACAAAAATTACTCTTATTCTTAATAGCTTTATTTCTATGACGTTGGATAGTTTAGTCACTCCCAGACTCTTTCCATACTTCCTTAAAGCCTCTTAAATATTGAACTACAGTTTATATTCTTTCCTATAAGATGCTTCTTCATTGGCACAGAGCACGGGGTCAAGACACTATAAAGTCTATAGGATTTTATGGAATGCCTGAGACAAGAATCAAACAGTCCCTTTAGTAAGTTTGTTTATTCATTTGTCTATTGATTCATTCAAGAAGTCTTATGCCAGCCCCGCCTATTGGAAGAAGGTCTGAGTTTTATTCTTACCTCTTTGGTATTAATTCTGAAACTTAGAAAGTACACTGGTTAGCAATGCTTGGGACCAACAGGTTGTTCTGGTAAATAAATCTGTTCTATATTGTCAGTGCAACAAAATGTCCCCCTCTGCATTACGTTTTTGGTACTCAACATGTCCAAGTCATAACTCTCTCCTTTGTTTCTTATAGAGGTAGGTCTTTAAGACTAGAAGTAAGACTGTAATAGGGAAAATCAGGGGAAGACAGGCAAAGGCCAGTCATCTAAACCAGTTCTAGATGTCTGTGTAGGGGCAGATGGCTCTGTAAGGGCAGAAGGGAAAGACCCCTTCATAAGGGTCACAGCTGACAATCCTATAACAAAAGACAGGTTAACAAGAGAAAAACTTAACAAATGTATTTAACCAAAGTTTTACATGACCAGGGAGCCTTCAGAATGAAAACCCAAAATTACAGGGGAAACTATGCATTATTATGCTTAGGTTTGATAAAGAATGGACAGTCCTGAAGAACAGTGATTGGAAAAAAAGATATGATCTAATGGGAATAGACTCAGGTTGGGGACCCAGCAAGGCCTGTCTGTTCAGAGTCTTCTTGGTCTCTGTGCAGCATTCCTTCCTCCTGGATACAGGGCAGGGCCTGTATGGAATGGGGATCTTATAACCTACTATCAAACAAGGTAGGTCAGAGAATTTATTTATGGCCAGCTCTTACATAGTTAGGTGAGGGAAGATTAGAGTACTATCTTTATGATGTAAGTCTGGCATTGTGGAAAGGTGGTTCCAGTTTCTATGACCTACCTTGGGGAAGAGGAATTCAAGTTTCTATGTCTTGCTTTCGGGGAGAATGAGGCTGAAACAGGAGGGCAGGATAACATCAGAGAAAAACTTTGCTTCTGAGGCCTTCACTTCGGGTTTTCTGAGCCCCAACATCTGCTAGAGTTATAAAAAGAAAAATTAGAGATCAAGCGAGGGGAAGAAAGAATCCATCTTTTCATTCTGATGCTGGGAGACTATTTCCTTGAGATGCAATTGATTTTGCCTCTGCTAAGAGGCTCTGCTGGCTAGCCACATGCTAGCCAGTGTCCTGCATGGGTGCTAGGCTGAATTATTTGTAATTGTGCTTAGGTGATTTGTAACTCAGGTATAGGATATTTAAATAGTAGGCACCCTTTTTGCAACATTTTTTTTTTTATCTAGTTCTTGTATACTACAGATAATATTTGAACTTGTCATCTCACTGTAAAACTTTTGTTCATTTCTCATTTTGGTAATAAATAGCTATTATAACCAACTCACTTATTCAAATATGTTATTTCCCTAAGTGTTATTTCGAATTTTTTTTTCAGAAAAAATAAATTACCATAGATAATAATGGTAGCTCCATTTGTTGAACAAATGTCAGATGTTTTCAGGTGCTTGACATGCATTAATCCATTTGATTGCCTCCAACCCCACCTACCAGCCAACCTGGTCTTCAGTCATAGGTTTTAAACCTCAATATATAAGGGTGATCATACAGGACTTTGTAGCAAGCTTAATTTCATACTTCAGCCATGCTCATTATAGCTTCCATCCAGCCTTTCTCTTAATTTCCTTATGTCACTTGATACCATTAGCCATTAAGTTCCTTTGTGGTCACAGGCAATGTTATTTAACCATCTTCAGCTCGTACTGGTGAAGGTCACCTCCTTTTGTTGTCTTGCACATCATAGTAGACACTACATATGTTACTAAGAAAATTCAAGACCAGATGCAATGGTTCACACCTGTAATCCCAGCACTTTGGGAGGCCAAAGCAGGTGGGTCATTTGAGTCCTGGAGCTCGAGACCAATCTGGGCAACATAGTAAGACCATGTCTTAATAAGAAAGACAGAAAATTCCAGGCAAAAGAGATGTGATGTTTAAGAGATTCACTATTTTAAAAGTAACACAAGTACCCTTGAAACAAAAAGGATCAGTGGGTCAGTATTACTTAATCTCTTAAAAATTATGCCCACTCCTGGCCTGACGTGGTGGCTCACACCTGTAATCCCAGCACTTTTGGAGGCCAAGGTGGGTGGATCACCTGAGGTCGGGTGTTCAAGACCAGCCTGACCAACACGGAGAAACCCCATCTCTACTAAAAGTACAAAAAATTAGACAGGCGTGGTGGCACATGCCTGTAATCCCAGGTACTTGGGAGGCTGAGGCAGGAGAATTGCTTGAACCCAGGAGGTGGAGGTTATGGTGAGCTGAGATCATGCCATTGCACTCCAGCTTGGGCAACAAGAGTGAGACTCCAGCTCAAAAAAAAAAAAAAAAAGAAACCACAACAAAACAAAACCATGCCCACTTCTAAATCTTGAGTCAAGATTTAGGCAAGGTCTCACTTGCAGCGTTTGTACTGTGCAAATAACAGGTATTTTTTTCAAGTTGCACAATATTTCTGCTCCTCCTCAGGTCAACATGGCCCTTAATAGTCTTCAGCTTTATTTTCTGCCACTCTACCCATTGCTCACTATCTCTCAGCCACCTTGGTTTTCATCAGTTTCTAAATATGTCAAACTCTCTTTTTTTTTTTTTTGCTTCAGCGTCTTTGACTGGAATCTTTCATTCATTCTTTCCCTGGCAAATTCCTACTCATTCTTCAGGTGTCAGCCTCCATGTTACTTTCTCAGACTGTCTTTCTCTGACTTCTCCCATCTAAATTATATCCCTTTGATAGTCTCTTTAGTAGACCCTTTGTTCTTTTTCTTCATAACACTTAACACAATTTATATTTACAGTTTTTAATACCATAGTCTGTTGTCAAAATTTCCATGAGGACAATAATCATGTGTTTTGTTCACCACTATACGTGCAGCACTGAGCACAGGGCCTGACAGAACAGACCCTTATTGAGTAAATGAATGAATGAATGAATGGCTTCCTGTGAGTTAACATGGAATGTGAGAGGAGATTTCTTCCTCTTTAAATACCACTGCTGATAAAGCACTAAGGCAGAATCATTGATAAAGTAGATCGTGGGCCAAATTCTGCCTTTAGATATCAAAAGGAATCTTTAGAGAGGAAAGATCAACCTAGTTAAAAAGGATTCGTGTAGGAGACGCGAATTGGAACTGATTTCGGATGAGGAGGCGTGGCATTTCAATTCTGGAAAGAGCATAAGGTACAGATATAGGCATTAGAACCTTAATAACAACAATTAACATTTATTTGTTTTTGGTATGTTGTTATGTTTTTGTTTTTGAGACAGGGTCTAACTCTGCAACCGCAAGCTCCCAGGCTCAAGTAATTCTCATGCCTCAGCCTCCCAAGTAGCTGGGATTACAGGTGTGCGTCACCACACCCGGTTTTTGTATTTTTAGTAGAGATGGGGTTTCGCCATGTTACCCAGGCTGGTCTTGAAATCCGGGCTTCAAGTGATCCACCCACCTCAGCCTCCCAAAGTGCTGGGATTACAGGCATGAGCCACTGCGCCCAGCTTGACATTTATGGAACTCAAATGTACTAAGTGTCTATATTCATTATCTGATTTGAGACACTGTAATTTAGAAGAGGCAGTAGCACAGGAATTGCAAGTTCAGACTTTGGATTCCAATCACAGCAGAGTAAGCTTGGGCAATTATTTAACATCTCTGTGCCTCTGTGCGCTTAGTCCCTTGCATGATTGCCTTATGGAAATCCATAGGAAAGGCTTTTCCTGGACTTCCATCGGCTTTTGGGATCCTAGAATTCTTTTTTCCTTCCTTGACAGGAAATACGTATAGGAAGAACAAGGTCCTCTCTGCCTGGTGTTTGTCAATATGATTTCTTGTGACTATTTTCCCCTCAACATAAGGTTTTTTTTCTGAGTTCAGATTTTGGGGCTGATCAAAGAAGAGATGTGACCACAAGGTGGCAGTAGCATGCAACAAGCTTTATTTGGATGGTGCTTGAGAGACTACATGTAAGGACATCCCTCATAGCTGGAGACGGATACCTATACCTTCCAAAGGCAGAGGTGTATGGCCACCACACAGAGGGGGAAGAAGGCAAGGGAACTACTCCTGGGGTACGGGAAAAGCAGAAATGTGGTTTATCTGTCTAGGCGATGTTGTACAACTGCAAAATGAGGAGTCTCTGAGTCAGAGAACTTGGAAGGGCAGCAGAGGTTTGGGGTCTTTTATAGCCCTGTGCTTTGTCTTATCTTTGGTTAACAGATGCCAGGTACAGTTTTATCTTTGGCTAGCAGGCAGACTCTAAATGGCTAAAAGCATGGCCATCTGAGCTCTCTGTGTGTGTGTGTGTGTGTGACTATTTTCCCCTAAACATTTATTATTATTATTATCATTATTATTATTATTTTTGAGATGGAGTCTTGCTCTGTATCCCAGGCTGGAGTGCAATGGCACAATCTCGTGTCATTGCAACCTCCATCTCCTGGGTTGAAGAGATTCTCCTGCCTCAGCCTCCCAAGTAGCTGGGACTACAGGCGTGCACCACCATGCCCAGCTAATTTTTGTAATTTTCAGTAGAGATGGGGTTTCACCATGTTGGCCAGGCTGGTCTCAAACTCCTGACCTCAGGCAATCTGCCTGCCTCGGCCTCCCAAAGTGCTGTGATTACAGGTGTAAGCCACTACGCCTGGCCTATCTGAGCTATATTTAAGGGATTACATGGATAACATTTTGAGCTTAGAGAAGGTAAGCTTTTGAGCTAATGGTCCCAGCCTGATGTGAAGAAGCAAACAATATGTGCCCAATATACTCGGGCCAATCTTTAACACCTTTATTTTCCTTTTAATTCATTGATTTTTGAAACTAGAGTTGCTGAAATTCTAATTCACATTAAATTATTAAGGTTTACTAATTAAGCCTTTAAATAATATTTCTGTAAATTTTTAAAACCTGACTTTTGATACAGATGCCAACATTTTAAAGCTGTCATGGATTTTAAGAGTTCCAATATTATCTATAAAAATCTTTTTGGCAGTTACCTTGGCTAAGTGCTCATACACAAAATAAACTGATTAAATCAAGTGGGCTATTGGATGCTTTCTAGTTCCAAAACCCTAATGAAGGGTTTTATGAAAATTAAAATCCAAAGTTTTACCACAGAAATATAAAGTGACTTTTTTTTTTTTTTTTTTTTTTAGCAGATGAAAAGGTAATGCTTGGGATGCCTGTAAGTGGCTAAACGTTGGAAAGGGAAGTTCTGATATGACCTAAATCTGTAAGTTTTTAATGTCCTATTCGAATTTTTTTAAAAATTCAAAAATTCAGGAAGATATGCATGTCATCTGTGTACATACTGACAAAGACTATGTCTTTGACCAAACTTTACTCAGCCTCTTCTGAGCCCTCTTCTTGACTAGGCCTTGACTTTGGGCCCTACCCCACCTGTAATTGTTGGCCTACCTCAGTCTTAACAAGAATCCTGTCAGTTCAGTGAGGATCCTGCCCCTCTGGATATCTGATCAACCCTGATATCTGATCAAGTTCCTCCTTCTCCACTTCTGAAGTGTAAGCCCTTAGCCTGTCTTCAGCAAGAATCCTACTATCCGTGATGTCTCCTCTTAGTACTTTTCCATCCGTTAACCCTCCTTACTCTAACTGTTGGTTATAAATACCCCAGCAGTCCTTGCTGTATTCCCAATTGAGCCCAATCTTGCTTCCCTATTACAATGTTTTGATTGCATAGTCCTGAATAAAGTCTTCCTTACCATTTTAACAAATGTCAGAACATCTTTTTCTTTAACAATAACACACAACCAATCCTAACATTCTTTTATACTTACCTAACTTAAAAAAATAAATAAAACATTACACATACAATTGATGCATAGGAAAAATTTTTCAATCCCATTCATAATACAGCAATAAAAAATTGAAACTGAACTGAAATACTATTTATTATTCAACAGGTTGGCAACAATCCAAAAGTCTGACAACTTACTCCACTGATAAAGTTGTGGGAAATACAGGCACTCACATACATTGCTGGTTGGATTGCAAAATGCCAACATACCCATGGATGGGTATGTGGCCATATTAGGCAAATACACATATGGATTTACCATTTGAACTAACTTCTGGGAATACATCCTAAAATAAGATGTGTTCCCATGACTATTCATTACAGCACTATTTGTAATAGCAAAAGGCTGGAAACCACCCAGATGTCCATCCATAGGGAAGTAGCTGAATATATTACGGTACTAATTTTATCTATGACTGGGGAGCTTATTCAGGTTGGATCCTTAGTCTTTGACATGGCCTTAGCAGTTTTTGGCTGCTTTCTAAATTATGTTGTTGAATATATTATGGCACATCTACACAATGGAGTACTATATAGAAATGAGGAATAGCTCTATATGTATTACATAATCTCTAGGATTTATTATGAAGTGGAAAAAGGTGGAGAAAAGTATGCTACTACTATTTATCTAAGAAAAGGGTAGGTATAAACATGCATAATTACATTTTTAAAATGAAAAAATGAATCATAAAAAGTGTTTAAGTCATTACTTATGGGGCAGGAAGGAAAAAGTAGAGGGGAGACCAAGGATTTTCAAAACAAAGGGAATTACAGATGTGCAATCAAAGAGGTTAAATAAAACCTTGACTTCCTGAATTTGAATCGGAAGTATCAATGAGTTTGTGATATATTTGATTTAAAAAACAAAAAACAAACCAAAACAAACCCATACTAACCAGCTTTGTCCATTGAACAGGTATAGAAACAATTAAACTCATTAACAATGAACACAACAAACATTTTTTGTTTGTTGTTCCTTGCAGCGCTAACTCAAAGGAGACAAACATTCAGATTATGCTTTTTAAATACCATTTCCCACTAAAGGATCCAGGACACTTAGGAGTAATGGCTTATTATGGGTATGGAGTAAGAAATACACAAAATGAGCCTGGAAAGCAAAGACTACTAGGAAAGTATCAGAAAGACTCAGGAGCCAACCTGAGTAAACTCTCATTGGCCTAAAATAAAACAACTTGAGCACTAATAGTGATAATAGCTGCGATGGATTACAACTCACCAAACTTCTTTAAATCCCTGGATTCATAATGATGGCTGTTTACTTTTGAGGGTTTTTTAAAAAAAATCCAGCAGAGATTTTTAAATAGTATATGGCAGTGATCTAATTTTATTTTCCATTAGAATAACCATTCATTCAGCATTACTTATTCACTAATTAATCCTTTTCTTATTAATACATAATGCCAGTATATCAAATTTCCCAGTACATTGATATAGGTCTCTTTTTGGGGCTCTGTATCTCCTTCCTTTGTTTAATTGTCCATCCTACTGCATTTAATAATACACGACTATCTCAATTACTATGGCTTTATTGTAACTCATTACCTGGTAGAACAAGACCTTCCAATCTTAACTTTTCTTCTTCAAAATTGTTTTAAATATTGTAAATGTTTTTTCTACATATACATGAAAAACGTTAGAATGGCAACTGCAGCAGGCATACTAGCTTATTTTTTAAGATTAACAGCAACTTTATACTAGCAAAATGAAAAAAATTAACTGAATAAACAGGTAACTGAATTAACTAACTGTAACACTAGACTACAAAGTTATACAAATTAAAAGTTATGAAGTACTATTTATTATACCTAAATATTACATATAATTTTTGTTAAAAATATCTAAGGCTTTTGAGTTTTTGAAATGCAAGCTTTCCCCTATACTTAAGTATATTCATTATCTTACTGTTTTGGTCAGGACAAGAACTGAAAAAGAGAAATAATCTTGAGTTCAGAATGAACAATTCTTGCTATATATATTTTCCCACATGTTAGGAATGTTCTGTAACTTTCCGAGAAATAGTGACTTGAACTAAATACTAAACTACTACCAAGCCCCAGGTGCATTTTTGGAAGTTTTTAGTCATTGGGAGCCATGGCATTTCTTTTCTCTGTATTACAAACTGTTACACTCATTTTCTTTGACTATTAACATTGGAACAGTAGACCTCCTGTTCTGTGACTGACTGGCAGGCAGAAATGACACGGACAGGAAATGGGAAATGGTTCAGGGTCTTGGAATTCCCCCGGCTGCCTAATTAAGTGGTTCGCTATTTGGAAGTTTTTAAAATATTTGCCCCTTGGAGTTCCCCAGAGAGAAGCAAGCATTGGATTCAATGGGCAAAGAGCGTCAACTTCAAAAGTCATTCGTTGGCTGTCATAGCACAAACATTTACTGCATGCCACTGTGTCTATGCACTATTGGGGGAGCATGGCGGGGGGATACAAAAGGTCCATGACTACTAAAAGCCAAGGGTTTTTGTTTACAAATTTTCTATTACCTAAGCATTAAAAAAAAAAAAAAAATTGGGCTCCTCTGTGGTTCATGTACGATTATATGTGCATATACACCAATACACAGGCGGACGTATATATTTCATTTTATTGAAACATTCAGAAAATACTGGGAGTGAAGCCTGACTTGCAATACCGTTCCCGTTGCTGGCAATGAGCATATGAAATAATGACACTTTTGTCTTTAGTGCATATGCACTGTTTGTTTCCAGAACAGAAAACCAAAAGTTTAAAAACAAGATAATCTAGTCGATTGTAAAACTCATCGAGTCTTCAAAATTATTCATCAGATGCTTCCTACTTTCCAACGCTTCGCTTTTTTCGATTTGCACAGACAGCTGTTGAACGCTGATGCCACACAAACGGTTACAATTGTTTACTTAAGCAAAAAATGCCACCAGACTGACTCCATCCTCAAAATGCAGTCATCTCGACGGGGGGAGGCATCACACTAGGGGAGCCTTGCCAGGGGCCAGACCATAACCCTGAGGTGACACAGGGTAGACGCGCAAAACCACCGGCGCCAGGGCGTTTCCGCAGGGTTTCCCAAGAGTCAAACGCAGCGGCTCACGGTTTGCCACGTCCCCCAGGAGAACGGTAGGCACAGAGAGAGAGGAAATGTGGAGGGGGCACAAACCGCAAGGTGGAGAGAAAATGAACAAACACCGAGTTGATACGGATAGTCCCTGTTCCCCTGAGGGCCGACCCCGCGACTCCCGATGGGCGGCCAGTTGCGCCGGGCGACCCTGGGCCTCCCAGCGTCTTTCCCGGAGGTTAGTCTCCCCACTGCCATAAGTGCGCTCGGTTCCGCTTTCCGGCCCCAGCCTCCCGGGCGCCCTCGCTCGGCTGCTAACGCGGGTCCCCGGCTGGGCGCGCTGACGTCATCGTGCGTCGGCGTGAGCCCGGATGGGGCGGCGGGCTTCAGGAGCGCCGGAGGTGATCCGAGCCGAGTCGGCTGTATCTCCTTGTCCGTACAGCTGCTTCCCGGCTCTGGGGAGGCCTCTAGGCTGCCGCGCAGCTTCCGTGTTTGCTGCGCCCGCACTGCGGTGAGTGCTGCTCCTTCCGGACTCGGGCGGCGCGGGGAGGGTGTGGACGCGCGGGCCCGCGGGGGCCCACTTCCCTGATGTGGCGGCCGGGCGGGGAAGGAAGGGGCCTGAGGCTCTTCGGCCAAGGGTCGAGGGTCGCCGGGGGCTGTCTTCTTTCTACTCTCGCCAAGGTTTTATTGGATTCGGAAGCCTGAACTTCAAGACTTGCAGTCAAAGCCATTTTTAAAATGTGACTTGTTTTCAAACCTCCTCTGGCCGCCGCCCACTCTTCTGGCCCTTGGACTTCGACCAATATGTTTTCTTGCAGTTTTTGCAAGGTTTTAAACTTAGCCCTCGGCGTTCTTTTAATGTAATACATTGAAACGAAGATATTTCGGTGGCGGCGATATTTCATATTTCATAGTTGCCACTGCGCTCTGTCATTCCAGTAGTCTGTTGTGTATTGTGAGAAACAACTCTGGGAAATTATTAGGTAAATCCCATAGTTTCTATTCTTTTCGCTTCCATCCTATCCCCTGTCCAGCTGCAGTTTGCTTAAAGAGAATGCAGCAGTGCGGAGCTCGTAGATAAAAGTCTTTCGTTTAAAGATAGGATATAAGATCGGGTGTAATTAAAGCAATCATGCCAGTGGGCGTCAGGCCACTGTTTCACAGGCCACTGTGTTAGGTTTTGTTTTCGGTTGTTTTCTACCGTCGTTGCTTTGAAATTGTAAGGGATTGGCAGAGTTTAAGGGTTTATATTAATGAACTCGTGGTGCATTTTACTGCAGTTTTCCTGGTCGCGTAGAGACTTGATATTACAAACTAACGTTACTGTCTGATTACTGCTGTACTGCTGCTGACAGGGTTTAGTGGAGTGCCTTGTCGCCCTCTCTGCCTTTTTAACCAATGTTCCTTTGCCTCCAGCGGAGTGCCAAAGATACCTTTAGGTCAGAAAAGGGGAGGAGAGCAAGGACAAAATGTTTTCCTCTGTGAAAATTTCCATCTGTCTCTAAAGTTGTGCGTTTTAAAAACACGTATAGTTAGTGCTATGGAAGTATGTTGCATTTATTTATTTTAATTAAGAGCTTTTTCAGTTAGAAAGTTGTAGTGACAAATTGCTGGAATTAAGATGTATTATCTAAAATGTAAATTATTCTTAGACTTTACTGAATGAATTGAAGAGCATGTAAGTTCTATTTGGCAAGCAAATACAGTTTTCTAAAATACCTTTTGTTTTTTCTTTTCAGATTTACAGCCCTGAAGAATCTCCCTCTCCCTATTTTCCCCCTGCAGTAATAAATCCCATTATGGAGGTCTCGAAGCTTTATAAAGGGATATAGTTTAAATTCTATGGAGTGTAATTTTGTGTATGAATTATATTTTTAAAACGTTGAAGAGTTTACAGAAAGAAGGCTAGTAGAGTTGATTACTGATACGTTATGCTAAGCAGTATTTTTTTTGGTGATACAGTATTTTGTCAGGTGTTTCTGATAACACTAGAAAGGACAAGTTGTGTCTTGTGATAAATTGATTGATGTTTACAGCATGACTGATAATTATAGCTGAATAGTCCTTAAATGATGAACAGATTATTTAGTTTTTAAATGCAGTGTGAAAAGTGTGCTGTGGAAATTTTATGGCTAACTAATTAAGTTTATGGAGAAAATACCTTCAGTTGATCAAGAATAATAAAGTGGTATACAAAGTTAGGAAGAAAGTCAACATGATGCTGCAGGAAATGGAAACAAATACAAATGATATTTAACAAAGATAGAAGAGTTTATAGTTTGTGAACTTTAAGCCAAATTCATTTGACATCAAACACTATAACGGGCACAGGTTCAACAAAGCTTGTGGGTGTTGACTTCCCCAAAAGTTGTCAGCTGAAGTAATGTAGCCTGCTTATGTAATTACTATGGTGATAAGCTGTGTGAATTTAGCCTTTAAGTAGTGTGACCATATGAAGATTTTAATTACTTTTGTTTATTGGAATAAAATGAGATTTTTTGGGGACATCATATTAAAGTGCTTATAGGGAAAGAAGCCTGCATGTAATTTTTTACCTTGTGGCATAATCAGTAATTGATCTGTTATCCAGGCTTCATAGCTTGTAACCAAATATAAATAAAAGGTGTAATTTAGGTATTCTGTAGTTGCTTAGAATTTTGAGAATATAAATCTCTGTGAAAAATCAAGGAGTTTCAACATTTTCAAAAGTGCGTCCACCTTTTCAGGGCTTTGGGTTAGTATTACTCAAGATTATGAACAAATAGCACTTAGATTACCTAAAAGAGTTACTACAACCCCAAAGACTTGTGTTCTAAGTAGTATCTTGGTAATTCAGAGAGAGACTCATCCTACCTGAATATAAACTGAGATAAATCCAGTAAAGAAAGTGTAGTGAATTCTACATAAGAGTCTATCATTGATTTCTTTTTGTGGAAAAATCTTATTTTGTGTGAAGAAATTTCATGTGAATGTTTTAGCTATCAAACAGTACTATCACCTACTCATGCACAAAACTGCCTCCCAAAGACTTTTCCCAGGTCCCTCGTATCAAAACATTAAGAGTATAATGGAAGATAGCACGATCTTGTCAGATTGGACAAACAGCAACAAACAAAAAATGAAGTATGACTTTTCCTGTGAACTCTACAGAATGTCTACATATTCAACTTTCCCCGCCGGGGTTCCTGTCTCAGAAAGGAGTCTTGCTCGTGCTGGTTTTTATTATACTGGTGTGAATGACAAGGTCAAATGCTTCTGTTGTGGCCTGATGCTGGATAACTGGAAACTAGGAGACAGTCCTATTGAAAAGCATAAACAACTATATCCTAGCTGTAGCTTTATTCAGAATCTGGTTTCAGCTACTCTGGGATCCACCTCTAAGAATACTTCTCCAATGAGAAACAGTTTTGCACATTCATTGTCTCCCACCTTGGAACATAGTAGCTTGTTCAGTGGTTCTTACTCCAGCCTTTCACCAAACCCTCTTAATTCTAGAGCAGTTGAAGACTTCTCTCCATCGAGGACTAACCCCTACAGTTATGCAATGAGTACTGAAGAAGCCCGATTTCTTACCTACCATATGTGGCCATTAACTTTTTTGTCACCGTCAGAATTGGCAAGAGCTGGTTTTTATTATATAGGACCTGGAGATAGGGTAGCCTGCTTTGCCTGTGGTGGGAAGCTCAGTAACTGGGAACCAAAGGATGATGCTATGTCAGAACACCGGAGGCATTTTCCCAACTGTCCGTTTTTGGAAAATTCTCTAGAAACGCTGAGGTTTAGCATTTCAAATCTGAGCATGCAGACACATGCAGCTCGAATGAGAACATTTATGTACTGGCCATCCAGTGTTCCAGTTCAGCCTGAGCAGCTTGCAAGTGCTGGTTTTTATTATGTGGGTAAGAAGCAAATAACTACATTTTATCATTTTATTTTGATTTACATATTAGAACATAATGTGTTTTCAATATTTAGTCTTTTTTTTTTCTTGAAGGTCGCAATGATGATGTCAAATGCTTTTGTTGTGATGGCGGCTTGAGGTGTTGGGAATCTGGAGATGATCCATGGGTAGAACATGCCAAGTGGTTTCCAAGGTAATTGTTTTGAAGAAAGTATTTGTACAAAAAACTCTGTGCTTAAAAGAAGTAGGCCTGCTTACATGATTTAGTTTACCGTTAAATTATAACAAAGCGTCTTTTATGCCACTGGGGAATTATCCTTCTAAAAGATCACATTTTAACTTTAATTGTTTTTTGAAAAATATTATGCAGTCTTCTGTGTACTTTTGTAAGTCAGTTACAAGTATAGCCATACATTTTATTTATTGCGCATCTTCTTTTAAAGAGTACTTAAGGATTACAAAGACATATAAAATAGATTAAAAAGAAGTTAGAAAAAGGTAAGAACAGGAAAACAAGAAGGGATGTAGAGTGGATGCAGGAATAAGGCAAATGTAAAAATGCATATATTAAGAGCATATCTTGGCTCAGTGCAGTGGCTCACACCTGTAATCCCAGCACTTTGGGAGGCCAAGACAGGTGGATCACCTGAGGTCAGGAGTTCGAGACCAGCCTGACCAACATGGTGAAACCCCGTATCTACTAAAAATACAAAAACTGGCTGGGCATGGTGGCACACGGCTGAAGTCCCAGCTTCTCAGGAGGCTGAGACAGGAGAATCGCTTGAGCCCAGGAGGTGGAGGCTGCAGTGAGCCAGGATCATGCCACTGCACTCCAGCCTGGGTAACAGAGACTCCATCTCAAAAAAAAAAAAAAGAAAAAATGCATATCTGACTGCCCATTTTAATTGTAATTGTAAGTTATTTTTTCTGTACAATTTTCTTTTTTTATAATCTGTCATTTACCTCTTTTTAGCCACTTTGTCTCTAGCAGTATCTTTTTATTATGGCCTAGAAAGAATTTAGGGGCAGTGTTATTAGTAGAAATAAAATTAGAGATTAATTGTGTTTGTAATTGAGTAGCTATGTGAACTTAGACGTCATTTGTAAAATGAGGAGGGGTTGGCCTGGATAATTTTTTTTTAAATAGTGATAAAATAGCCTTAACATAACATTTACCATCTTAACCATTTTTAAGTGTAGAGTTCTGTGTCATTAAGTACATTCATACTGTTCTGTGATCACACTGCTATCCATCTCCAGAATCTTTGTATCTTCCCAAACTGAAACTGTCTACCCATCAAGTACTAATTCCCCATTACCCCTTTCCCCAGCATCCTGGCAACCACCATTCTATGTCTTTTTTTGTTTGTTTTTTTGAGGTGGAGTCTTACTCTGTCATCCAGGCTGGAGTGCAGTGACATGATCTTGGCTCACTGTAAGCTCCACCTCCCAAGTTCAAGCGATTCTCCTGCCTCAGGCTCCTGAGTAGCTGGGATTACAGGTGCCCACCACCACACCTGGCTAATTTTTTTGTATTTTTAGTAGACACAGGGTTCTTAGTAGAGACCCAGTTTCACCATGTTGGCCAGGCTGGTCTTGAACTCCTGACCTCAAGCAATCTGCTCACCTCTGCCTCTGAAAGTGCTGGGATTACAGGCGTGAGCCACTGCTCCCTGCTCCACCATTCTGTTTCTGTCTCTATGAATTCGACGTGGAATCATACATATAGATTACATTTTTACCTGTGTCTTTCACAATAATGAAGAATCTCTTGAACCCCTTCAGGAAATTAAAAAAATATTTTTGTCATTTTGTGTGATATATGATGAAAAAGAAACTTGAAGTAACAAATACTTCAGCCGGGCGCGGTGACTCAAGCCTGTAATCCCAGCACTTTGGGAGGCCGAGACGGGCGAATCACGAGGTCAGGAGATCGAGACCATCCTGGCTAACATGGTGAAACCCCGTCTCTACTAAAAAATACAAAAAAAAAACTAGCCGGGCGAGGTAGCGGCGCCTGTAGTCCCAGCTACCCGGGAGGCTGAGGCAGGAGAATGGCGCGAACCCGGGAGGCGGAGCTTGCAGTGAGCTGAGATCCGGCCACAGCACTCCAGCCTGGGTGACAGAGCGAGACTCTGTCTCAAAAAAAAAAAAACAAAAAAAAACAAACAAATACTTCATTATGGATCAGTACATTGTTAAAAGTTGTATTTTAAAGTTACATCATTAATAGTCATATCAAGATAACTTTTGACTTTTTTACACTTTGAAAAATGACTATTACATTTGAAATTAAAAAGCATGTTTTATCAGACTTTTAAATGACTTAATTATGCTGGGCTCTGTGGGATTGTATACATTTAATTTGAAATTTAATTCATGTTGTGGTATCAAAGACAAAAACAGCTTCCAAATTCCAGTGTTGGAACTGCTACATTTTGTACTTTATGAAACACAATTGAAATCTTTATTTTTGTAACTTGTGTTTTGTTTTAAATGATTAAATAAGGAAGAAAATGTAGGGGTGCGTTTTGTAAATGCTTCTCTGAAAACAACACATTCTTTTTTCCTTTTTTAAATTTTTTTGAGACAGAGTCTCATTTCATCACCTATCACTGCTGGAGTGCAGTGGCAAGATGGCAGTTCACTGCAACCTCTTCCTCCTGGGTTCAAGCCTCAGCCCCCCAAGTAGCTGGAATCGTAGGCACGCACCACCATGCTCAGTAGTTTTTGTATTTTTAGTAGAGACGGAGTTTCGCTATGTTGGCCAGCCTGGTCTCAAACTCCTGACCTCAAGTGATCCGCCCTCTTTGGCCTCCCAAAGTGTTGGGCTTACAGACCTGAGCCACTGAGCCTGGCCCACATTTCAATTGGGAATAATCTTTAATCTCCGTAAATCCATCACCTTATGTAGTACCTTTTTTTTTTTTTTTTTTGGTGAGAACTTTTAAAAGATGCTCTCTTCGCAAATTTCAGGTATAAGGTCCAGTATTATTAGCTGTAGTCACCATGTGCTGTACATTAGATCCTCAGAAAGTTTGTGTCCTTTGACCAGCATCTTCCCATTTCACCCACCTCCTTATCCCTGGCCACCAGCATTCTACTCCTGTTTCTATGATTTTGGATACCATACAGTATAGTTGTCCCTTGGTATGCTTGGGGGATTGGTTCTAGGATGTATACCAAAATTCGCACATACTGAAGTCCTGAAGTTGACTCTGCAGAACCTGTGCATCCAAAAGTCAGCCCTCCAAATATGTGGGTTTCACATCTGCAGATATGATCTGCATTTGATTGAGAAAAATCTGCGTGTAAGTGGACACGTGCAGTTCAAACCTGTGTTGTTCAAGGGCCAGTTGTATTTGTCTTTCTCTGGCTTGTTTCACTTGGCTTAATGCCTTCCGGGTTCATTCATATTGCAGATGGCAGGATTTTATTTATTTGGTTTTTTTTTTTGACGGAGGCTCTCTCTGTTGCCCAGGCTGGAGTGCAGTGGCGCCATTTTGGCTCACTGCAGTCTCTACCTCCTGGCCTCAAGCGATCCTCCTGCCTCAGCCTCTTGAGTAGCTGGCATTATTGGCACCTGCCATCATGCCTGGCTAATTATTATTGTAGAGATGGGGTTTCACCATATTGGCCAGGCTGGTCTCAAACTCCTGACCTCAAGTGAGGATATGGATGGGATTACAGACGTGAACCACCACGCCTGGCCAGGCTCATCCCCCGTTCATTCCTCAGTAGACACTTAAGTTGTTTCCATATAGCTGCTTGAACATGGGAGTAGAGATACCTCTTTAAGATACTGATTTCATTTCCTTCAGATATGTACACAGGAGTGGGATTGCTAGATCATATGCTAGTTCTATTTTTAGTTTTTTGAGCAGCCTCTATACTGTTTTCCATAATGACTGTACTAAGTTGCCAGCAATGGTGAAGGGTTCCCTTTTCGTCACATGTTTGCCGACATTTGTTATTTCTTGTCTGTTTGATAATAAAGCATCATTACAGGTGGGAGGTGATGTTTCATTTTGGTTTTAATTTGTATTTCCCTAATGATTAGTGATGTTGAACACCTTTTCATGTACCTGTTGGCCATTTGTATATCTTTGGGAAAATTTCTATTCAGGTCCTTTGCCCATTTTTGTAACCTAAATTATTTGTTTTTTTTTTTTTTTTTTTTGCCTTTGAGTTGTATAAGTTCCTTATATATTTTAGATATTAACTCCTTTCCAAACATTTCCAAACATTATTTTCCCATTCTGTAGGTTACCTTTTTATTTTGTTGATTGTTTCCTTTGCTGAGCAGAAGCTTTTTAGCTTGATGTAGTCCCAGTTTATTTTTGTTTTGGTTGCCTGCGCTTTTGGTGTCATATCCACAACATCATTGCCAAGACCAGTGCCAAGGAGCTTTTTAGCCTGCATTTTCTTTAAGGAGTTTTATGGTTTCTGGATTTATGTTTAGTCTTTAATCCATTTCTGGTTAATTTTTGTAGGTGGTGTAAGATAGAGGTCTGGTTTTAATTGTTTTACATATGGATATCCAGGTTTCCCAATACCGTTTGTTAAAGAGACTATCATTTCAACATTGTGTGTTCTTTGCGCCCTTGTCAAAGATTAGTTGACTGTATATGTGGATTTATTTCTGGGCTCTCTGTTCTGTTGGTATATGTCTTTGTTTTTATGCCAGTATCATATTGTTTTGATTACTGTAGCTTTGTAATATAGCTTGCAATCAGGAAGTATGATGCCTCTTTTTTTTTTTTTTTTTTTCCCCCTCAAGATTGCTTACGCTATTCTGGGCCTTAAGTTCCATACAAATTTTATGATTGGTTTTTCTATTTCTGTGAAAAAAAAAAGTCATTGGAATTTTGATAGAGATTATATTGAATCTGTAGATTGTTATGGGTAGTATGTACATTTTAACAATATTCTGTTAATTCAAGAACGCAAGATTTTTTAAAAAATTATTTCTGTCATTTTCAGTTTCCTTTTTCAGTGTCATTTGTTTTTCAGTGTATTTCTCTTTTACCTCCTTGGTTAAATTTATTCTTAAGTGTTTGTTTTGGTGCTGTTGTACATGGGATTACTTTCTTGAGTTCTCTTTCACATGGTTCATTGTTAGTACTGACTTTTGCAAGTTGGTTTTGTATCCTGCAACTTCTGGATGGTTTATTAGTTTTAACTGTTTTTGGTGGCATCTTTAGGGTTTTCTATATATAAGATTATGTCATCTGCAGACAGAGACAGTTTGATTTCTTCCGGTCTAATTTGGATGCCTTTTTCTTTTTCTTGCTTAATTGCTCTGGCTAACCGTTCCAGTATTATGTTGAATAGAAGTGGCGAGAGTAAACACCCTTGTCTCGTTCCTAACGTTAGTGGAAAAGCTTGAAAGCCTTTTTTTTTTTGAGATGGAGTCTTGCTCTGTCACCCAGGCTAGAATGCAGTGGTGCAATCTCAGCTCACTGCAACCTCTGCCTCCCGGGTTCAAGTGACTCTTCTACCCCAGCCTCCTGAGTAGCTGGGATTACAGGTGTGTGCCACTGCACCTGGCTAATTTTTGTACTTTTAGTAGAGACGGTGTTTCACCATGGTGGCCAGGCTGGTCTCGAACTCCTGACCTCATGATCCACCCACCTCAGCCTCCCAAAGTGCTGGGATAAGAGGTGTGAACCACCGTGCCCGGCCAGCTTTCAGATTTTTCATTACCGAGTATGATATTAACTGTGCACTTGCGGTCCTTATGTTGAAGTATATTCCTTCTATAGCTAAATTGGTGAGAATTTTTATCCTGAAAGGGTATTGAATTTTGTCAAATGCTTTTTCTGTGTCTGTTGAGATGATTATATGATTTTGTTTGTTTATTTGTTTTTTGAGGTGGAGTGTTGCTGTGTTGCCCAGGCTGGAGTGCAGTGGTGCAATCTCAGCTCACTACAACCTCTGCCTCCTGGGTTCAAGTGATTCTCCTGCCTCAGCCTCCCGAGTAGGTGGGACTACAGGTGCCACCACACCCAGCTGATTTTTTTATTTTTTGTAGTGATGGGGCTGGTCTCAAACTCCTGACCTCAGGTGATCCATCCACCTTGGCCTCCCAAACTGCTGGGATTACAGATGTGAGCCCCTGCACCTGGCTGATTATGTGATTTTTGTCCTTCATTTTGTCAATGTGTGGTATCACATTTATTGATTTGCATATGTCATACCATCCTTGCATCCCAGGTATAAATCTCACTTTATCTTGATACATGATTCTTCTAGTATGCTGCTGAATTCAGTTTGCTAGTATTTGTTGAGGATTTTCACGTCTGTGCTCATCAGGGCTATTGGCTTGTAATTTTCTTTTCTTGTGTTGTCCTGGTATGGCTTTGGTGTCAGAGTAATGCTTGGCTTGGTAAAATGAGTTTGGAAGTATTCCCCTGCTACTCCCTCTTCCCTCCCTTTTCCTCCTCCCTCTTCCCTCCCTTTTCCTCCTCCTTCTTCCCTCCCTTTTCCTCCTCCTCCTTCCCTCCCTTTTCCTCCTCCTCCTTCCTCCTCGTCCTCCCTTTTCTTTCTTCCTCCTCCTCATTTCTTCTTCTTCCTTCCTTCTTTTCTCCTCCTCCTCCTCCTCTTTCTTCTCCTCCTCCTCCTCCTCTCTTTTTTCTTCTTGGTAGAATTGTGCTGTGAAGTCATCTGTTCCCTGGGCTTTTCTTTGTCAGAAGATTTATGATTACTGATTCAATCTTCTTACTAGTTATAAGTCTTTTCAGATCTTCTATTTCTTCCTTATTTTAGTCTTGGTAAGTTACAAGTTTCTAGGAATGTATCCATTTCTTCTAGGTTATCCAGTTTTTTGATGAATAATTGCTCATGGTAGTCTCTTACGATTATTTGCATTTCTGTGTTATCAATGGTAATGTCTCTTGGTTTTGATTTTATTTATTTTAGTCTTCCTTTTTACTAGTTGAGCTAAAGCTTTGTTGATTTTACTTATCTTTTCAAAATCTAGCTCTTAGTTTTAGTCATCTTGTCTATTGTTTTTGTAGTCTCCATTTCTTTTCTGATTTTTATTTTCTTCTGCTGACTTTTTGTAGTTCCTTTAGATGTAAAGTTACATTGTTTATTTTTAAGATTTTTTTAAATGTAGGCAATTATTGCTATAAACTTGCCTTTTAGAACTGCATTTGTTCTATACATTTTGCTGTGTCATGTTTCAATTTTAATACTTCTTCAGATTTTTTAAATTTTCTTTTTGATTTCTTCTTTGACCCATTGATTATTCAGGAGTATCTTATTCAATTTCCACATAGTTGTCAGCTTTCCAGCTTTCATTCTGTTGCTGATTTCTGGTTACATGCCATTGTGGTCTGAAAAGATACTTCATAGGATTTCAGTCTTCATCAGTTTGTTGAGTCTTGTTTTGTGACCTGCTACATGATCTACCCTGGATAATTTTTCGTGTGTGCTTAAGAAGAATGTGTATTATCTGCTGTTTGATGGAATGTTCTATATAAAGGTTGAGTATCCCTAGTCCAAAATTCAAAATGTTCCAAAATTTAGAACATTTTGAATACCAACATGATGCTCAAAGGAAATGCTCTTTGAAACATTTTTGGTTTTGCATTTTTCGATTAGGATGCTCAGCTGGTAAACATAAGGCAGATATTCCCAAATCCAAAAAAATCTAATATTCAAAACACTTTTAGTCCCAAGGATTTCAGATAAGGAATACTCAACCTGTATGTATGTTAGGTCCATTAGATCCAATGTATAGTCGAAGTCCAATATTTTCTTACTGATTTTCTGTCTGGATGACCCATCCATTATTGAAAGTAGGGTTTTTGAAGTCTTCTACTATAATTGTGTTCCTATCTATTAATGTCTTCAGATCTGTTAATATTTTCTCTATATATTTAGGTGGTCTGATGTTGGGTGCATGTATATATTTACAGTTATTATATCCTTGTGGAATTGGCCCCTTTCTCATTATATAATTACTTTCTCTGACTCTTTTTACAGTTTTTGGTGTAAAAAGTCTGTCCTATCTGATAGAACTATAGCTTCCTCTGCTCTCTTTTGGTTTCCATTTGTATGGAATATCTTTTTTCCCATACACATGCATGTGCTTAAAGGTGAATTGAGTCTCTTGTAGACAACCTGTAGTTGAATCTTGTTTTCTTTATCCATTCATCTGCTCTTTTTCTTTTGATAGGAGAATTTAACCCATTTACATTCAAGGTAGTTATTGATGGGTAAAGACTACTGTGATTTTGTAATTGTTTTCTGGTTGTTTGGCAGATTCTTTGTTTCTTCCTCTCTTGCTGTCTTCCTTTGTGTTTAGATGATTTTCTGTGGTGGTATGCTTTGATTCCTTTATATCTTTTGTGCATCTACTATTGTGGTTTCTACTTTGTGGCTATCATGAGGCTTACATAGAACATCTTATAGTTAGTTATAATAGTCTGTTTCAAGCACTAACAATTTAATTTCAATTGCATAAAAAAACTGTACTCTTACTCAGACCTTCCTGCATATATTTTATGTTTTTGATGTCATTATTTGCATCATTTTATATTGTGTATTCATGAAAAAAGTATTGAAGCTATAGTTTTTAATACTTTTTTTTAAAACCTGTATTTTAGAATTAAGTAATTTACACATGACTATTATAAATTTAGAATATTCTTAATTTGATTAGATATGTATCTTACCAGTGAGTTTTATACTTTCATATGTTTCCATGTTGCTAATTAGTGTCCTTTCATTTCAGCTTGAAGAACTCTTCAGCATTTCTTGTAAGGCGCATCTAGTGGTGATAAACTCCCTCAGCTTTTGTTTGTCTGGGACTGTTTACATCTCTTTCATTTCTGAAGGACAGCTTTGCTGGGATACATATTCTTGTCTGGCAGTTTTTTCTTTCAGCACTTTGAATATATCCAACTCTCTCCTGGCCTACAAGGTTTTTGCAGAGAAATCCACTTATGGTCTTATAGGGATTCCCTTGTAGAAAATGAGTTTCTTTTCTGTTACAGTTTTTAAATTCTCTTTCATCTTCTATTTTTGACAGTTTCATTATAATGTGTGTCAGTGAAATCTTTTTTGGGTTGAATCTTTATGAGGTCCTATGAACTTCCTGTACCTGGACATCTTATCTTTCCCTAGGTTTATGAAGTTTTCAGCCATTGTTTTTTAAAAATCATCTTTCTGCCCTTTCTCTCTTTTCCTTCTTGAATTCTCGAGTTTGTTTTTTGTTTTCTTGGTGTTTTTTTAGCTGGTGTCTTGTTCTGTCACCTAGGCTGGAGTACAGTGGCATGATCTCAGCTCACTGCAGCTTCCACCTCCCAGGTTCAAGCAATTCTCCTGCCTCAGCCTCCCACGTAGCTGGGACTACAGGTGTGCACCACCATGCCTGGCTAACTTTTACATTTTTAGTAGAGACAGGGTTTTGCCATGTTGGTCAGGCTGGTCTTGAACCCCTGACCTCATGTGATCCACCCGCCTCGACCTCCCAAAGTGCTGGGATTACATATGTGAGCCATTGTTCCTGGCCTTGAATTCTTAAAATGCAAATATTGTTTTGCTTGATGGTGTCCTATAATTCAGATAGGCTTTCTCCACTATTCTTTTTTTCTTTTTTTTTCCTCTGACTAGATCATTTCAGATGACCTGCCTTTGAGTTCACAGATTCTTTCTTCTGCTTAATCAGGTCTGCTGTTGATGCTCTCTATTGCATTTTTTTGGTTGTTATGTTCTTCAACTCCTGAATTTGTTTCTTTTTATTATTCCTATCTCTGTTGAATTTCTCATTTGTTTGTATATTTTTTTTTATTTCATTATCTGTGTTCTTTTGTAGCTCACTGAGTTTGCTTGAAACAATTATTTTGAATTCTTTATCTGTTAGTTGATAGATCTCCCTTTCTTTGGGGGTGGTTATGGAAAATTACTGTGTTTCTTTGGTAATATCATGTTTCCTTTTTTTTTTTCTTTCTGTTTCTTGTGGCCTTCTGTTGTTTTCTGTGTATTTGATGGAAGAATTACTTTTAGACATTATAGATTAGTTTTTTTTTTTGAGCAAAGACATTTGCCTGTGGGTGAGTGTGAGGGTGCCAGCCAGTAGGTGTGGTGGTTCTGGCTCTGTGGAAGGCCCAGCATTGTAAACTCCATGTAGCTCTGTTAGCCCAGATCATTGTCAGTGAGGATTGCAGGGGTCCTCAACATCCAAGGCTGTAGGTATCCATACCAGCAGCAAGGTTTTTTTTGGTGGCAGAGGCTGCTGGGGACCTCTTGATCACGTTTTCTCCCATGGGAGACATTGTGGCCAAGGGGATTCTTGGCACAGGTTCTGGCTTTGGGCTTTGTTGTGTTGGTGTTGATGGCAGCACTGATGTCTCTGATGGTGTGGACACCTAAGGGGCAGCTACAGAGCCAAGGTTTGGAGTGCAAGTGCCTGCAGAAAGACAGCGGGTCTGGGGTTCAGGATGTTGACTAGCCTGCAGCAGTGGTGCTTCTAGTGCCTCAGATGTGGGTGCACATAGAGCAGCCTTTGAGTTGGGTGTGGAGTGCAGGTGTGCAGAGCAGCCAGAGAGCTGGGGTCTGGAAAGTGTATGATTAGAGCAGCCACAGAGCAAGGGTCTTACATGCAAGTACACGTGGAGCACCTGTGGCTCTGGGGTCTGGGGCATGTGTGGGGGTGAGGGGCTGCACTGTCTCTGGGCAGTACAAGAGCTGCTTTTTTTCTGGGTGAGGAGTGCAGTAGTGTCTCCCTCTCCAGGGGGTTCACAGCAGTGCTGGGTGCTGGTTATCTTAGTGGTGAAAGCTCTCAGTGTCCTCTGCAGAGTAGGCTACTGCAGTTGGCATCAATGAATACTATAGGGTCCTTCACTGTGAAACCTGCAGGAAGTCTGTGGCTATCCTGAGGGTTATTGGGGTCTCCAGGGACCTGCTCTGGGGAGGAGCCTAGCAGTCTTTGCCACTGAGGACTGTGATGGCACTCACCACATGACTGATACAGATAGCCCTCACCCCTTGTTCTTAGCCGTCTCCAGATGTCTCTGCTAAGCAGATCTCCCAGCAGTCCTTTCTGTGTGGTTATTCTCTTTTTTTTTTTTTCCGTCACTGTATTGCTGCAGGCTGATTGGACTATTGAGTTCTTCCAGAGCTGTATTTGTTTGTGGATAGCTGTCTATTGTTTTTTGTGGGTGGAAGAAGGCTGGTGTCTCCTAGTCTGCCGTCTTGCTGATGTCACTCTTGCAAACTTTCTTTGAGTCTGTGGCTTTTCATTTTTTAACATCTTTTGAAGAGCAGATGTTTTCAGTTTTGATGATGTCAATTTATCAATTTTATCTTTTGTGGAATATGTTTTTGGTCTTTTGTCTAATAATTCTTTACCTAATGTAAAGACAAAAGGATTTTTCTCCTGTACTTTTTCCTAGAAGTTTTATTATTTTAGGTTTTATATTTAGGTATATGATCCATTTTTACTTTCATTTTTGCGTATAATATGGCCATAGGTCAGAGATTTTTGTTTTTTAAATACGTATATCCTGTTGTGTAGTATCATTTGTTGAAGAAACAAAAGGAATAGAATGGATATAGGTGGTACGTGAACTTCTTGGAACATCTTCAAGAAGCCCTATCAGTTTAAAAACAAATATTTGAGAAACACTGTCACATTATATATAGATAAAAATATTTGATTCCATATTTTTCGGAGGGAAGGTAGTGGATTGTGGCTCAAATGTAATGGAAGAGTGAACATTGAAAAAAGATGAGCAGTTATATTGTGAAAGATCACACTGTAGGAATACTGAGTTAATAGTATCTGAAACCGTTAAGTAGTTCACTTTAAGCACAAAATAAATTGTATATAATAGTGTTTTTTGGGAGTCAACTTGTTCCCCTTTGTAGGTGCAGACGCTTTTCTTTTTGTTGTTGTTGTGTTAATGGATTGAATTAGAAAATACCATGATATATAACACACAGTAAGATGTATATTGTTTTATGATAATTTTGTTCCTGTTAGATATGTATGTGTTCTGGGTTGTGATGTAAAATGTTTTTACTATGGGGTACAATGAAAGATTTGAAAGCCATTTTTTCTAGAATGATCAGGTTATATTTGATATGAAACAATTTAATAAAATAGTTTTCCTCATATGTTTTAGGTGTGAGTTCTTGATACGAATGAAAGGTCAAGAGTTTGTTGATGAGATTCAAGGTAGATATCCTCATCTTCTTGAACAGGTAAATACATTTTTAAAATTAACAACTTTGAATTCTGCTTTATAATAAAAATACTATTAGGTTGGTGCAAAAGTAATCATGGTTTTTGCCATTGAAAATCATGGCCAAAACCGTGACCACTTTTATACCAACCTGTATTAGAAGTTATACTTATTTCTCTTTTATTAATTGGAGGTACATATTTTCATTCATGTTAATGACGACTTTGATTTTTACTTTGGTAATCAACTTGATTGTTTAGGGCTTTTTAAAAAGATTGTTGTTTGTTTTTACTATTTTGAAAAATCATTTATGCTGCCACTGGACAAATTTGTGATGGGATTGGAGAAGGAACTTTAGTGTCTCTTTGCTATTTTCCAGAAAAACAAACAAAAAATAACTTGTTAG
Source organism: Colobus angolensis palliatus (assembly GCF_000951035.1). Taxonomy (NCBI): domain Eukaryota; kingdom Metazoa; phylum Chordata; class Mammalia; order Primates; family Cercopithecidae; genus Colobus; species Colobus angolensis. Next base: position 8,698,187 of record NW_012120709.1, read on the forward strand.
GCTCTGAGACCCTTTGAGAGTAACCCAGTTAAAATCTTATTTTCCTAATGGAATGAGAAACCACTGATACATTTTTCTACTTTGCTGAAACTAGAGAAATGCTTGAATTCTAATTTGGGATAACATGAAATTTAAGGCAATCTATGTGATTAGGGTGAAAGAAAGCAAAGTAAAGGTCATAAATCACTCAGTTCTCAAAAGAATGTGTACATTTACTTAACATAAACTTACTTTAGTGTTGTTCTTTTCAGATTGTTGGGGATATCTGATTTTACCTATTAACTTTCCTCTTGTTTCATAGCTGTTGTCAACTTCGGATACTACTGGAGATGAAAATGCTGACCCACCAAGTATGTGTGAAATAATTTTAAGTATAGAGTGTAAATTTTTATAAGAATTTTAGGAATAGGCTGGGTGCAGTGGCTCATGCCTGTAGTCCCAACACTTTGAGAGGCTGAGGTTGGCAGATCACCTGAGGTCAGGAGTTCGAGACCAGCCTGGCCAACATAGTAAAACCCCATCTCTACTAAAAATACAAAAATTAGCCAGGTGTGATGTGCCTGTAGTCTCAGCTACTCGGGAGGCTGAGGCAGGAGAATTGCTTGAACCCAGGAGACGGAGGTTGCAGTGAACTGAGATTGTGCCATTGCACTTCAGCCTGGGTGACAGAGCGAGACTCGGTCTCCAAAAAAAAGCAAATGTAGGAATGAGAGTATGTACTTTTTAAAAGAGTTTCTGAAGCCATAGGGAAAAACCCTGGGAAGTCAGCTAATAAATATTATTTATGTATATATATATGTGCATACACACTAGTTTTTGTTCTAGTGCTATACTTACCACTTTTAGTGCTGACATTCCAACTGGAGAAATGAGACATAAGCAAAAGAAAAATAGCAAATAGCTTAAAGCAATGCCAAATAAGCGGTGCAAATAATAAGCCCCCCAGAAAAGAAAAGGTTGCTGTGAGCTAGCATGATTTGGAAAAGCAGTTCACATATGATTCACGAATTGGACTAGATGTTAGGTATTTAAGTCAGGTATATTGTATTTCAATGCAAGAGCAGGAAATAGTATAGCTTTTGATTGAGCTTAATGTTAGCCACATCTGTCAGTTTATGTAATATACATATGTTATGGTGTCTAAAATGGCTAAGGTAATAATCCACTGTTTTATGTACCAAGGGCCATTCTGTTTGTGGCACAGCATTTCAAGAAAGATACTGGTAGATTTGTTAACTGGACCAGAGAAAGGTGACCAAGATGTGGGAATCTTAGAAACCATGGCTCAGGAGGATTGGATGAAGCATTTGGTAGTATTTGACTGGAAAATAGGAAAGAGAGTACCTGGGTACATGACAACTATCTCTTGTGTAATGGACCTAGAAAAGATAGATAGCAGTGTGGGCTGTTCTTAAAATTTTTAACCACTGCTGTCAAGTAGGCTGCCCTGAAGTTCTACCGTAGTTCCTAATAAAATCACTTTGTTAATCTTTAAAATGACTTTCTTGTTTTCTCTCTTGATAATTTTCTAACACTCTTTTCCCACCTTACTGTTAGTTTATAACCTTGCTTCCCTAAGAAAATTGAATCCAAAAGAGAGCTGCTTTATTGCCTCACCAGCAAAACCACAAGGCTACATAATTTATCCTTGTACTTTTTCTTTCTGTTCGTTCATAAGAGATGAATTGTCCTTGTCCTTTTCTAAGGCCAATACGTCCACTTGTCCTCTGTATTCCATCCCCTGCTGTCAACTTAAGAAGGTTACTTTGGCAGTGACATACCCTTTCTCTCGAGTCTTCAATTTTTCCGTCTCTCCTGAATCATTCATATTAGCATATAAACATAATGTACTTTTGCTAATCCTAGGAAAACTTCCATGAACCAATGTCCCCATTCAGCTATTATCTTATTACTCTGCTTCCCTTTACAACAAAATACCTAGGAAGATTTATCTATGCTTACTCTGTTTTACTTTCTCACCTTTCATTCTTTCTCTTACTTGTTCTGCTGGAACTGTTCTTGTCATGGTAACCAAGGACTACCATGTTAGCAAATCTACCACTTGACCTGTTAACCAGCATTTGATAATCACTGGGTGCTTTGTCCTTCTTTTTTCTTTTTTTGAAACAAAGTCTCACTTTGTCACCTAGGCTGTAGTGTAGTGGTGCCATCACGGCTCACTGTAGCCTTAACTTCCCTGGCTGAGATGATTCTCTCACCTCAGCCTCCCGAGTACCTGGGACTACAGGCATGCACCACCACATTCAGTTAATTGTGTGTGTGTGTGTGTGTGTGTGTGTGTGTGTGTTTTGTAGATACAGGGTTTCACCATGTTGCCCAGGCTAGTCTCAAACTCTTGAACTTAAGCAATCTACCTGCCTCGGCCTCCCATAGTGCTGGGATTATAGGCATGAGCCACTGCACTTGGCCTCATCTTTCTTAAGACACGTTTTTGCTTGACTTATCAGATCCCATACCCTTGGTTTTCTGTTTCCCTGGTTGATCCTAAACAATTTCCTTTGTTGGCCGCTCCTTTTTCAAACTTTAAAATGATGGAGTACCCCTCAAAGCTCAGCTTAAATTTATTTCTCCATTTCCTGAGCCCCAAGCTGGAATGTCCAGCTAACTGTTTAAATCTCTACTTGGCTATAACAGACATCGTAGAGTTAATAGGACCAGACCAGAAATTTTCTCCCCCATTCTTCATTCATCAGATTTGTTCCTTCTTTGGTCTTCCCCATCTCAGTTAATGGTACTCATTTCCTTACATTAAAAGTTGGCTCAAGTTAGGTATCATCCCTGATTCCTCTCCTTCCTTTAGTTTGTATATTTAATCTATTAGAAGTCTTTTCATTTCTGTCTTCATAACATGTGCCAAATCTGACTACATCTCACCATCTCCACCACTATTAACCTAATCCAAACTACCGTCATCTGTGTCTAACATCCTAACGAGTCTTCCTGATTCCAGTTTACCCCATTAAAGTACATCTCCACCGAGCTACCAGAGTCATCTTCTGAAAGCGCAAGTCAAGTTTTATCAGTTGCATGCTTAAAACACTCCTGGAATAGTCTACCAAAATTAGAATAAAATATAAACTCTTAGGAAGGCTCTGCTCATCTGGGCATTGTCCTCTTTTACCTTCTACCACCTTCTTTCTGTTTCTTGATCGTATCAAGGTTTTCCCTTAATTTAAGGCTTTTACATTTGCTATTCTCTTTGCTTAGAAGACTTCTTTGAGATATTTCCATAGCTCACTCCTCCCCGTCCCGAGTATTAATAATTGCACATGTAGTAGATGTATACATTTTTCATAAGGGAAAGAAAAAGAACTAAATGCTGTAGGCAATGCTAGATTCCCCTCTGATGCTTACGTACAGTTCTGTTTCTAACTTCTAACACCCAGAGCTCAGTAACGTGGGCTAGATTTATACCAGTTTAGTTCATTTGTATATTTTTAAATTTTTTCACAGTAGTCCAGCATATATTACATTTTATTTATCCATTCCCTATTGAGAACTACTTGTTATTTTCTGTTTTGTTTTTTTTCCTGCTGTAAATATTGCTGTAATGATCCTCTAATGTGTCTCTTATCTTGAACATTAAGTATTTCCTTAAGGGATGCACTTAAAAGTGAAATAGAGCTCATTCCTTGTTATTTAAGTCTTTGTTCTGGTGCCGTTTCTCCAAACAGGGATTCCACGCATGTTTGAACAAGAGAGCACATTGTTGACATTGTATATTTATATGTTTATTATAACAGTTTCCCAGAAGATGGCAGTAGTATCTTGAAGAATTATGTCTTTTTGTATTTTTTCATAAAAGTATCATATGGGCTAGCATTGACTCTTAGCAGAAAATGCTTCCCTAACTACCCTATCTAAAATGTCTTCCTGCTTCCTGGTTTTTTTTTAATGACCTTACACTACTTTTTTCTTCAGAGCATCTGTCACTGCCTAAAATCGTATTGCTTTGATTACTTCTTAAGCCATACTTTTTCACTACGTCTTCTGGGTGAACTGATCTTCTATTTTGCTATACTTTCCATTTTTGTTTGTTATTCGCTCTACTTCAGCTATCCACTTGTCTAGACCCTGTCCATCCTTCAAGTCCAAACTCTAATGCCACTTTTCCATGAAGTCTTTGTGATTTTCCTCCACTTTGCTGGCTGGAGACGATTATTTCTCACTTCTAAGTTTGTGTAGCATTTTGGTTTCCAGAAATGACTGTACATCAGAATCATTTGGGGAAATATTTAAAAGATACAGATTCCTAATTCTTATCCTTAGATAATCTTTCATTAAGTAGGTCTAGGATGTAGCCAGAGAGGTGGGTTTTGTGAAAAGTATAGCATATTAATTGTATTCTCATTTGACCATTATGAAGTTCAGACTTTTATTGGAGTTATAGGTAATTGATGCATATAGCTCATCTCCTTTACCAGAATATGAGAGTAAAGGATGAGTAAAGATTGTGCTGTGATACTTTTTTCCATAGGTTTATGTTTGTGGAGTTTAATATTAGCATGTGTCTTTTCAAATAGTTATTCATTTTGGACCCGGAGAAAGTTCTTCAGAAGATGCCGTCATGATGAATACACCTGTGGTTAAATCTGCCTTGGAAATGGGCTTTAGTAGAGACCTGGTAAAACAAACAGTTCAAAGTAAAATCCTGACAACTGGAGAGAACTACAAAACAGTTAATGATATTGTATCAGCACTTCTTAATGCTGAAGATGAAAAAAGAGAAGAGGAGAAGGAAAGACAAGCTGAAGAAATGGCATCAGGTATTTGGGAATGTTAGTCACCTGCATTATTTCTCAATGGAACTCTTAGGACTTTCTCACATGTTACAGAACAACATGCTTGTTTCACATCCACTAAGTGCTGGTAGCAGTTCTCCAGTAATTTCGCAACCATCCCTCCTTTTCTACCCCTCTCAGTTGCTTCTAGTTGAGAACCACTGACTGCAGCTTTTTTCTATATATTTATTTTTGGCTGAGATTCCCTGATTTATGCCAGTCAGAGAATTTTAGCATAGTAAGCTCTTTCTTGAGCTGTATTCCATTTCTTTCTCATACATAACAAATTTAAATTGTTTTGAAAAAGCAAGATGTTAAAGTTGGATGCAGGTCTTTTTTCAACCTGTTTTTTTTTTAAGTTTCTGCAAATCATATTTTTAATATGATATTTTACTCCCTAATCCTTGCTAAATGGTACTTATACAAAAAGTAGAACTTACAATGAAATTCTGGGGCTTGATGAGAACCACCTGCCCAATCCAAGGATAACAGGAAAACTGATTTTTGTATTCGTCCAGACAGTGTTAAGTTTCGGCCCCTCAAAACAAGTATCTTGAGTAATCATTTATTCCTTCAATAAATATTTATTGAGCATGAGCCCCAGTGCCAAATACTGTGCCTAATCATGGCAGTTGCTCTCAAGGAGTGTATACACTAGCTGGCGAGACTAGTGTGCAAAAGACAGGGTTAAAGGGCCAGCAGAGAGGTGAAGGTTGCATATGTATTGGAGTATTGGGTTGGAAGATGCTTTCTTTTTAAGCTTGTAAGTAAAGATGGGAATAACTTAAGAGTACCTTTTTGCACGACCATGTAGCAAAATGTTTAAAGTCTGGATTTCTACATTGAAACAGATTTGTGTTTAAATTCCAGCTCCAGGCCGGGCACGGTGGCTCACGCCTGTAATCCCAGCACCTTGGGAGGCCGAGACGGGTGGATCACAAGGTCAGGAAATCGAGACCATCCTGGCTAACATGGTGAAACCCCGTGTCTACTAAAAATACAAAAAATTAGCCGGACGTGGCAGGCACCTGTAGTCCCAGCTACTTGGGAGGCTGAGGCAGGAGAATGGCGTGAACCCGGGAGGCAGAGCTTGCAGGGAGCCGAGATTGTGCCACTGCACTCCAGCCTGGGCGACAGAGCAAGACTGTCTCAAAAAAAAAAAAAAAAAAAAAATTCCAACTCCATCAGTTACTAGCTTTGCTATTTATTCAGCCAGACATCTGCTTTCTCATCTGTAAAATGGGGATAATAATAGTATGAATCCCATAAGGTTGCTGTAGGAATTAAATGAGATATTGCAAATAAAACACTTTAACACAGCTCCTAGCTCATCAACTTATTTCTTTATTTATATATATATTTTTAACCATTAGGTAGATTGACTTGGGAAGTGGGAGGGACTTGGTGAAAGAAAGGGCCTAAGAAAGGTCAATTTAAGGATTGGTTAAGTAGTAATGAAATCCAGCTAAGGTTATATGAAATCACTGTCACCTTAGATTTATGACTTTCTCATACTTTGTGTGGGTCAGAAAATAGTATTGAATTACAGATATGGCAGTGTTTTTTTTTGAGACGGAGTCTTGCTCTGTCTCCCAGGCTGGAGTGCAGTGGCTGGATCTCCGCTCACTGCAAGCTCCGCCTCCCAGGTTTATGCCATTCTCCTGCCTCAGCCTCCCGAGTAGCTGGGACTACAGGCGCCCACCACCTCGCCCGGCTAGTTTTTTGTATTTTTTAGTAGAGATGGGGTTTCACCGGGTTAGCCAGGATGGTCTCGATCTCCTGACCTCGTGATCCGCCCGTCTCGGCCTCCTAAAGTGCTGGGGTTACAGGCTTGAGCCACCGCGCCCGGCCAGATTTGGCAGTGTTAATAGGGGAAAGGCCAAGTAAGGAATATGGAAGACGAGTTAAGGGTACTAATATAGAGAACCTCATTGAAACACCTGACTGCTACCTAGGTTGGAATAGGAGACTTGAAGCAAAGCCTGGAGACAGCCTTGTGCAGGTAGAATTGGGAATGACATGGAGATCTTGAAAAGGTGAAAAACAAATTTGTTAGCAGTGAGAGGAATTGTTTCAGTAGAAGAAAAGGTTGTGGTCACAGAATGGAATTTTATAGTTTTGAGAGTATTAGAGCAGTTCACTTCTAGAAAGATGTAAAAGGGGAAAGAAGATAGACTTCTGTTTTTATAATTTATTTCTCATTAAACTGGTACTTTGTAGAGATGTACTTTTTAAATTTTTGAAAGTCTGAAAATAGACAATTAAATTTTTTAATGATTCAGATACCAAAAGAAGGAACTACCATATTCCATAAATATAAATTAACTGTGGAGTTTTATGAGATGTAATATTGAAGGAAAAACATTGGCTTTTAATAAAAAGGTCAGGCTTCATTCTTATGTAGTTTTTCTTAAAATTGCTCTAAACATAGATATTTATAAAATAATGATGGTAGTTAACTATGTACCACATACTGTGCCAGATGCTTTACATGTATTGTTCAATCCTCACAACTCTGAGGAAGGTACCATTATGTATATTTTACAGATGAGGAAACTGAGGTGTATGGGGAAAGATGAGGACACATAGCTAGTGAGTGAGCCTAGCCAACACTGGAACGTAGGTCTGTTTTGACTTCACAACTCAAACCTTACAATACTACAATACCGCGTCTTAAATATGGGGTGTTGAAAAGAACACTGGTCTAGGATACCTGGTTCTGCAGCTTATTCTTTCTGTGATCTTGGACAGACCACTCTTTCTTTTCTGAGTCTTTTTTCTCCCTATGTGAAAATGAGAGCCAGTGATACCTCCCTTGTTTAATGGACAGGATCACTGTATCAAATGAGATAAATTATTATGAAAGTGCTTACAAAAGTAAAGTGATATAATGGAAATATAAGTCAGTATTATTATATAGGGTGGGGGGAAATTTTTACTGTCTTCTAAAAATCTCTTACTTGCAACAAAATAAAAGCGGAGTTCTAGGACATGTAAACATGTAGACTTAAAAATTACAGAACCAGAGACTTCCTCTGGAAGTTTACCAAACAACAAACTTTCAAATGCAAACAAGTTACTTTGTTCTTTTTTGAACTTTAGTGCCTAAATTGTTTGTAGGGTTGGTTATTAATGACTATATGAGTATAGTTAAAGGAGTTTAAATTCTAATGGATTTCTTTTTCTTTTTTTAATGAAGATGATTTGTCATTAATTCGGAAGAATAGAATGGCTCTCTTTCAACAGTTGACGTGTGTGCTTCCTATTTTGGATAATCTTTTAAAGGCCAATGTAATTAATAAACAGGAACATGATATTATTAAACAAAAAACACAGATACCTTTACAAGCAAGAGAACTGATTGATACCGTTTTGGTTAAAGGAAATGCTGCAGCCAACATCTTCAAAAACTGTCTAAAAGAAATTGACTCTACATTGTATAAGAACTTATTTGGTGAGTTTGTTGAGAAAATTACTTTAGAAATTCTTAGGACTGGCCAGACGCGGTGGCTCAGTTTTGTATTTAGTAGAGTGATGCTTTTTATATGTTTTCTTTCCTCAGTGGATAAGAATATGAAGTATATTCCAACAGAAGATGTTTCAGGTAAAACAAAGATTTAAAACCAGCATGAATTATTACCCTTTTTTTTTTTTTTTAATGGGGAGTGAAGTGAAAACAGTTCTACTAAAGTAATTTTTTGTTATTAGGTCTGTCACTGGAAGAACAATTGAGGAGGTTGCAAGAAGAACGAACTTGTAAAGTGTGTATGGACAAAGAAGTTTCTATTGTATTTATTCCTTGTGGTCATCTGGTAGTATGCCAGGAATGTGCCCCTTCTCTAAGAAAATGCCCTATTTGCAGGGGTATAATCAAGGGTACTGTTCGTACATTTCTCTCTTAAAGAAAAATAGGCTATGCTTTAACATGTATAAAAAAGTCTTTAAAATACTGTTGAACACTTGAAGCCATCTGAAGTAAAAAGGGAAATATTAGTTTTTCAATTAGTGACATTCATGTTCTAGTCTGCTTTGGTACTAATAATCTTGTTTCTGAAAAGATGGTATCATATATTTAATCTTAATCTGTTTATTTACAAGGGAAGATTGATGTTTGGTGAACTATATTGGTATGTATGTGTGGACCTAAGAGGAACTAAGGGAGTAGTGTCCCTGCGTGTTATGTATTATTTCAGGAGTTACTGGATTTGGTATTCTTTCAGAAAGCTTTGAATACTAAATTACAGTGTAGATTAAAAGAACTGGAAACCAGAAACTCTGGAGTTCATCAGAGTTAATGGTGCCGAATTGTCTTTGGTGCTTTTCACTTGTGTTTTAAAATAAGGATTTTTCTCTTATTTCTCCCCCTAGTTTGTGAGAAACATCTCAATAAAGTGCTTTAAAAAGATTGTGTTACCAGAATATTTTTTCTGTCCTGATTTAAAAAGTAATTTTCATGTGTTTTCATTGTACTCAAATGCCAGCTATTAAGTAAAAAATTGCATTCATGAGAAATTATTGTTTTTAAAATAATGTTATCTGTGAAATTTCTTTAGATGACAGTCTCTTGTTGCTTTGTATGTTACAGATACAATGTTGGATGAAAAATGAATCCAACATTAATTTCAAAAAACTCTTAAATTAGATAAATAGGCATTATTTTCAGACAGTTGTGTAACTGCTTTGTTGCATAGGTGTTGATGAAGTGAGGAGATGGCATACAGGCGATGAATGGTTAGTACCTCCTTTCTGGGTCCAGCCATATTTGACCTTTCTTAGATCTCACTCTGTGGCAGACTTCTGAAGCCAGTTGGATAAGGAAGTCTAACGTTAAAAACTCTTCCTTTTTCTTCTCACCTCACAACTCTTTTGGATTCCTTTAGAGAACAGATGGGAAGAGTAAGAATTCCTGTATCCCCCAGTCTCTTCTCTTGCCTTTGTTTCTGTCCTGATACGCTGATACAGGTATGTAAGTCCAAATGCATATACCTAGGTTAAAGACCTCATGAGAGAAACTCCCAGCAATTATGGAGGGAATATAAAGAGGGAATTCTTTTCCCCCCACAAATTCAGTAGACTCAGAACAATGTTAAAACATTGTTAACTTTTCTCTGCTTTTCATCCTGGACTTATGATTGCTGAAGGGATAATTAGCACCCTCAAGGAATCAAATTAGAAGTCCGTTAGTCAGAACAATCCAATATGTCTAAGTCATAAAACTAATCCCCCTTGTCACAGGATACTATTAAATATTTTTAAAAACTATTCTCTTTTTTTCTTATCTTGCTTGTAATAGCTGCTCTATCAAGGGTGCCATTTGCCAGATACAGTGCTAAATGCTTTAAACAATTGAGATGTGCTGTAGGTTCAGTTGTATCTCCCGCAAATTTATATGTTGAAGTCCTAATTGCCAGTACCTCAGAATGTACCTGTGTTTGGAAATGGGGCCGTTAAAGAGGCAAATAAGGTAAAATGAGATTATATAGTTGACTGCTAATCAACATGATTGGTGTTCTAAGAAGGGATTAGGATACAGATGCAGAGGGGTGACTGTGTGAAGACACCCGAGAAAGAGGCCTCAGAAGAAAGCAAACCTACCAACACCTTGATCTTGGACTTCTAGCTTCCAGAGCTGTAAGAAAATAAATTTCTGTTATTTAAGCCACCCAGTCATTGGTACTTTGTTATGGCAGCCTTAGCAAAGTAATACAAACTGCCCTTAATTGATACTTTAAAGCACATTGGCGCTGATCCTTTCAGCAATTTTGCAAAGTAAGATTTGAACACAGATCTGCCCGACTCCTTAGCTTGTGCTTTTTTAACAAACTGTCCTAAAAAGCTATCTTTATATTTTTAAAAATTAACATGAGCTGCTGTATAGTATAACATACTGTATGCTTACAGTATAACTGTAACAACTTACGATTTGCCATCTATAAAAGAGTTATCTTATTTGGCTTTATTCAGCTAGCTAAAGACTTCTGTGTTTTTCACATTCAGTAAAAATAATGCAAAAAATATAACTAAACATAGTGTAATTTATACTTTATCTGCTTGCAAAATTCTCATATGGACCTAGGGTTGAGATTAGGGTTTTAGTCTCTTATCTTTTTTGCCCTCTTAATGATGATAATCAGTTAATCAGTGTCCTAGCAGGTACCCATTATGTTGAGCAGACAGATGAGTGTCAGATGCTTTGTTTGGATTTTTTATTGCCTTCCATAATCCTTAAAACCGTAGGAAACATGTCTCCTTTTTATAATACAAATGTGGAAATGGAGGCCCAGTGAAACCAAGTAATTTGCTTGCTAGAGATAACAAGTGGTGGAGTGTGAATTGTATACAGTCCAGGTGGAAGTGGCTCCAGAACATTTACTTTTTTTTTTTAATCTCTTGCTAAACCGTACTTCAGTTTTTATTTGTTTGTTTGTTTTTGAGATGGAGTGTTGTTCTTGTTGCCCAGACTGGAGTGCAATGATATGATCTCGCCTCACTGCAACCTCTGCCTCCTGGGTTGAAGTGATTCTCCTGCCTCAGCCTCCCGAGTAGCTGGGATTATCTCTGCCCGCCACCACGACTGGCTAATATTTTTAGTAGAGCCAGGGTTTCACCATGTTGGCCAGACTGGTCTCAAACCCCTGACCTCAGGTGATCCACCCACCTCTGCCTCCCGAAGTGCTGGGATTACAGGTGTGAGCCACCGCACACAGCCCGTACTTTAGTTTCCTACTTTCTTACTTGTGGTTTGGATCTCTTTCTTCCCTGTCTTAACCTAAATGGGAGGAATTGTATGATTCTTAGTTATGCTTCTCATTTGTTTCCCACATTTTTTCTTAAAAGAACTCAAGTACCAGGGCTGAATACAGTCTACTTTTCTCAACACTAGCGACCTAAGAGACCCATTACTTGTTGACTGCCATTCCATAAGTCAAAGGACAACTGATAGCTTTGAAGACACACCTAAATTTTTTCTAGAGGTGTAACATTTCAATGAGTATCCCCTACTATATGTAAGAGAAACCTGTCAGTACATAGTAACAGTTCTTTCAACCTTTTTGGGTGCTCTGAAAAAATTAAAAGTAAAACTAAGATGCTGGCAGGGCACGGTGGCTCACTCCTGTAATCCCAACCCTTTGGGAGGTCGAGGCGGGCTGATCACTTGATGTCAGGAGTTCAAGACCAGTCTGGCCAACATGGTGAAACCCCGTCTCTACTAAAAATACAAAAATTAGCTGGGCGTGATGGCAGTTGCCTATAATCCCAGCTACTCCAGAGGCTGAAGCAGGAGAATTGTTTGAACGTGGGAGGCAGAGGTTGCCGTGAGCCAAGATTTCACCACTGCACTCCATCCTGGGAAACACAGTGAGATTCTGTCTCAAAAACAACAACAACAAAACAGAAGTAAGATGCTATTTGCTGTTTTCACTGTGCTGACATTTGCAATGATTGGTGCAGACACAATGGTGGTTAGTAGACCTGCATTTAAGAACAACTGGTGTATGGTAAAGCCATTAGCCTGATTTAAAAAAAAAAAAAAGAATATAAGAAGAATCGTATTAAGGGAGAACACTTAGTCTTATCTGTTGCGGTTTTCTTCGACATAGAAGGAACTCTTTTTGCCCCTGCACTTATCATCTTGGTGCTTTTGGGAGAGAAACATGGGTATGCCCGGTAGCTCAATCCCATCTTTCTTCTTTCTCTTTGGGAACCAACTTGTCTGAAGAGAGTGTACTCTGTCTTTCTGTGATGTCGGCATCACAGTGGCCTGTCTCAGTTGTTCAGTATTGCCAGTGACTGGTAAAGTGTGTTTCCTTTTAGCATTCATATTAGGAAATCTGCATGAAGGCATCATCCTTCAGATCTTTTATCAACGATAAACACGTTTTCAATGTTACGTGATGACTCCTTTTATTGGTTCTAAACTTGCTTAAAAGGAATGTTATTTATTGAACCCCACAAGTCCTTAATAGATTCTTTTGCCTACTTGGTCTGTTGGGATATGCGTGATTATTCCGGGGAAGAAGGTTTAGATGGCTTAGTAGAAATGAAAAGACTATGGTAATAATTGATCACTGTGTTAGGTCCTGTTATCTTTCTGGTATGGTGTCCAGATAGGCTTTAACCATGGAGTCCTTGGAGCTTTTAAGCCTTAGCAGCTCTGATAATGAAGGGTAATAGGTAGTTAAAGAGCCCTGAATTTTAAATCCAAAGACTGCCTCTAAGCCTAATTCTGCAGTTAATGAGGTCTTCGGCAAGCCCTTTACAACTCTTCCTGGTCCTCAGTTTTTCTGTGAAGGTGAATTTCTGCCCTGCTTATGCCTCAGGGCTGTAGTGAGGTCTGATGTAGAGCTGCACTTGACTTCCGTATTCTTCATTAGTGGGCTATGCTAAAGACGGTGTCACAGGTCTGATTCCCAAGTAGCAGGCATTCTGTTTCATATCAGACCTGGATAGACTGAGTCATAGCATTGTGTTCCAATCAGTTTTTGTTTTGTTTTGTTTTGTTTTAAGGCAAGATAAATGCTTTAGAATATATATTTGTTGTAAAAAGTTTCAAACAAAATCAGTATATAAAGTAACATGTTTGAGTCCCCTTTAATTTCTCCCCACTACTACTTTCAGTCCCCTCCCTGGTAGTAATCACTGTTAAATTTAATATGTACTCAGTGTGTGGGGGTATATGTATACACACATGCCTACATACATACGGTTATAGAAATGTTCTTAAGGTTACTTTTTCACTCAGTAGTAGGTCTTGAAGATCTTTATCTTTCCATGACAGTAAGCAAATATCCAGTTATTTTTCTATAAATATAGAAGTCATAATTTCAGCTTCAAAGCTATATGGACACTAAGATATTTTCTCTGTCCTATTTGATAATATAAAATCACTTTATAGTATTTCTGACAAGTACATGTACAACTGCTGTTTCAGACAGAATTCATTACTTAAATGTATCCATTTTGAGGCTATTTTGGTTGCAAGAGTAATCCGTAGTATAGCACAATTCAGGATATTGGAGAGTATTTTACACAGAGGTGAAAAAACAGCATCAGGTCTAGAGATCAGTGATAGGTTTGACACAGTAAAGGCACAGAGGTACAAAAACGCAAGCATTGTCAGAGAACAGGGAGTTGTCCTATGAATTAAAACATATTACTCTTGTTTTACTGAGGCTCGGAAATATTTTAATCCAAAGTAAGAAATAAGTGCCATAAGAGAGACTCAGATGAAGTGCTATGGGGTCTTTTTTAAAAAGAATATTAGATGAAATATCTCAGTTGGGTATTGAGGATTAAATAGGGTTAAAATATGCAAAGTTGGAGAATGGAGTTATTGGGAAGTATTTTCCAGGAAGAAGGAAAAACGAAGAAAGACAAAAATGCAGGAATCATTTTTGCGAAAAGTAGTTTTAGGGTCAATGAAGGTGAATAATGGGAACCAAGGTTGGGAAGATAGGATGGGGACCAGGCTTAAGAGGACTACAAATTACGGGCTTTGCTATCTAGACTTCTTTCTTTAGGTAAAGAAGAGCTGTTGGTTTTTAAGCAGAGGAGTTATATGATTTTAGGTGTTACTTACAAAGAACAATGTAGTGGCAGAATTGGATTTCCATGTAAAAGGGGTTTGGGAAGCAAGCTGATTAGGCTTGAAGCCCAATTCATAAAGCACTGTTAGTATTTTGCTGAAGATTTTTGCATCTGTATTTATAAAGGATATTGATTTGTAGTTTTTTGTGGTATGTTTGTCTAGATTTGGTATCAGGGTAATACTGGTCTCATAGAATGAGTTAGGAAGCGTTCCTTTTCAGCTGATATTTTTCCTTTTATATACCCTTGGGTGCAGAGGAGTTGAGGTTCTCAGAAATTCCATTCCTGATCCCACAGCAAAGAAACAGGATAGAACAACATGTCCTGAGAGACCATTTGATACATGCCTTCCTCTCAACTTTTTGAAGCAGCAGCACTAGCAGCAGAGAACAAGGAATAGAAGAAAAGTAGAAAAGGAACAGGCTTGACCGCGTGGTAAAAGTTCTATGTAAAAGAGGTCACTTTAACTAGTTCTTAAAAACTTTTTTTAAGTGATTATGTTAATGTTTTAATAGAAAGGGGAAAAGTCTTTGAGTAACTGGCAAGTGATAAATCTAGATATTTTTGCACAGAAAGGCCATCTTTTCCTGAGATGAGAAGGAAGAGGGTTAGGATGTGAAACAGGAAAAGTTCCCTTGTCCCCCTCGCAGAGCATGTGATGAGGGAGTGGCTCGCTTCTTCAGTGCCCCACTGCTCAAACCTCTAGGGGAGCATACCAATGGACAGGCTGTGAGTCTCTGACCCTACGGCAGTGTCTAGGGGTGAATGTTTACAACTGAAGCCCCAGTGGACGTATGTTACAGGGTGCTCTTTTAGTTTAGTTGTCCGTAGGCGGCTTGTGTTAGCTCAGTTAGACCCCTGCCTTAGCTCAAGGACAGAGGGCTTTCTTGGCCCGGGGTTCTTGCCTTAGTGTACCAGAAGAACCGAATCACACGTGAGCTTGGAGAATGAGTGCAAGCTTTCATTGAGTGGAAGTAACTTTCAGCAGATGAGGGAGCCAGAAGGGAGATGCTTTTCCCCTGGAGTCTGGCCACTCAGCGGCCCGGGCTCTCCTCTGACTGCCCCAGCCAAACTCTCCACCTCATTCTGCTGGTTGATGGCCTGCTGGTGTCCTGGCATGCTCCCCTCAATGTCCTCTTGATGTCCAGCCGCTTGTGTGTTCCTCTGCTCATGTGCCCCCTCTCGACGTCCAGCTGCCTGTTTGTCTGCCTGTGGCAGGATTGATAAGGAATCAGAGAGACCGATGGGGTTGAGGAGGATATTTATTATTTTAGGTGCACCGGCCCAGTCGGATTAACATCCAAAGGACTGAGCCCTGAACAAAGAGTTAAGTTACCTTTTAAGCAATTCTTGGGGCAGGGGGAGATCTGTGCAGGGGGAAGCATATTACAGAAGCGAGAAACAAAGACAGTTATTTAATTAATTGAGACATGCATTACATCATTTATTACTTTTCAAGGAAAAACATGTTTTACGACTTGAGTTTATCTGTCTATTGACCTTGCAGCTGCACAGCTAGAGAAACAGGGTCTTCACAATGCCTGGGAAAGGAGGAGAGATAAGGCTCACTAGCCATAAAAAACAGGCAGTTAATTTTTAAAGGACTCCAGCTCTTTCTCTTTCTCAGGGGGAACTGGATTTTCTTACATACAACTGAGTTTCTGCTAACCATTCTTTAATTTCCTTTAATTCCTGTTCCATGCCTGCTAGGGTCTCAGGGTTTTTATAGGCACAGGATGGGGCCGTGGCAGGCCAGGGTGGTCTTGGGAAATGCAACATTTGGGGAGGAAAACAAAAATGCCTGTTCTCACCTAGGTCTGTGGGGTTGGAGCCCTAGCCTGACTGAGACTGCACCCTCCTCTACCCAGCACTTCCCTTCCCAACTTCCATATCATTTAAAGGGACCAAGCCCTTCCCTTTCCAGCACTTCCCTGGCCCCCTTCCGTATCAGATGGATGGGTATAGCTGCAGGAAAAGAGCAGGAAGCCGAGTTCTTTCTGTTCACAATAGAAATCTTCCAGGTCTTAATCTTAGATTTCCAACTCATTTTCCTCTTTTTTGTGAGGTTGTCAGATACTTATATCCGGAGATGTCTATTAAACTGAGTTCTAACCTCTACTACAAACCCACTAATCTACATGATGACACAATAGCAGAGTAGGTATAAAAGGTTTGTATTTATCAAATGTTTCATTTTAATATGCATTATTTCTTCGGAAGTTGTTGGTTTCTCTGTACTGTCATATACAACATTTGCAAGGATCAAAAATAAACATTTATTTGAAGCATTTTCAGAGGATATAATGAAAACTGGTTTTGGCTGTAAACATTTAATGAAAATATAGATTGTATATACCGTATATTGATGCCTTGCATAGAACAGAAATGTAGTTTTCCTATGAAATTAAATGCAATGAACCCATATGCAAAAGAAGCTTGATTCTGCTATATAAAGTTGTAAATCAGGCAATACTCATCTATGGTGTTAAAAGTTAGTTGTTATCTAACAACTGGGCTCTTATGGTTGGGAATATCAGGGGCACTTCTGGAGTGCTGGTAATGTTCTAGTCTTTGACCTAAATGGGAGTTAGATAGGTTTGTTCACTTTGATAATTCATTGTGCTATGTACTTAAAAAAAAAAAAAAGCTTTTAAAGTTGACAAAACTTTGTTACATATTGTATAATATGTTTTGACATATATATACCCTGTGGAATGGCTAAGTGAAGAAAATTAACATATGCATTACCTCATTTTCTTTTGTGGTCAGAATACTTAAAATCTACTCTCAACAGTTTTCAAGTCTACAACATATTGTTAACTATAGTCAGCATGATATTCAATAGATCTATTGAATGTATTCTTCCTGTCTAACTGAAACTTTATATCCTTTGACCAACATCTCCCGGTCCCCAGAGCCTCTGGTAACCACCATTATACTCTCTGCTTCTATGAGTTCAACTTTTCTAGATTCCCATATTATAAGTGAGATCATGCAGTATTTGTCTTTCTGTGCCTGGCTTATTTCACTTAACAGAATGCCCTCCAGGTTCATCCATGTTATCACAAATGACAGGGTTTCGTTCTTTTCTAAGGCTAAATAGTATTACATAGTGTATGTATCCCACATTTTCTGTATACATTCATGAACACGGGAGTAGAGATGTCTCTTCAACATGCCCATTTCAGATCTTTTAGGTAAATACTCGTAAGTGGGACTGCTGGTTCATATGGCAGTTCTATTTTTAATGTTTTGAGGAATCTGCATACTACAGTTTTGTTTCGTAGTGAGTAGGTATTTGTAAGCTGACCCCCAAAAGCTGAGGAGCTGTGAGGCCAGAGAAAGAGGCTGACAAATCCAGTATCTCAGAAAGAAAACAGGAACTTAACAAACAGAAGCCATGTCTCCAGTGACTGTGAGATGGTGGATCCGTGTACTGTTACCCGCTAGACTCAGGGCTTTTCTATCATAAGGAATTTGCCTACGGGCAAGATTTATGGTAAGTATGTGTTTACGAGAGCATCAAGATTGTTTTGACCTAACCACAGGATTTACAGAAAGTATGTGAAAGTAGAAACCTTAGAGGCATTCCCAGAACTGGGGTTAATCAGAAGTCAGCATGGCTGATTAGCATCCAGTATGGAGTTGTTTTAACCACCACAAGTTTCCCATAATGCCTGTACTAATTTACATTCTCACCAACAGCATACAAGGTTCCCTTTTGCCTGCATACACACCAACACTTGGCATCTTTCATCTGTTTGATGATAGCCTTTTTTTTTTTTTTTGAGACAGAGTCTTGCTCTGTCACCTAGGCTGGCATGCAGTGGCACGATGTCGGTTAACTGCAACTTCTACCTCCCAGGTTCAAGCGATTCTCATGCCTCAGCCTCCCAAGTAGCTGGGATTACAGGTGTGCACCACCACACCCAGCTAATTTTTTTGTATTTTTTTTGTAGAGACGGGGTTTTGCCATGTTGCCCAGGCTGGTCTCGAACTCCTGAGCTCAGACAATCCACTCACCTCAGCCTCCCAAAGTGCTAGGATTACAGGTGTGAGTCACCACACCCAGCTGATGATGGCCATTTTTAACAGTTGTGAGAGATCATGATTTTAATTTGCATTTCCCTGATGATTCGTGATTTGCATATTTTCACGTATCTGTTGACTGTATGTCCTCTTTTGAAAAATGTCTATTCAGATCGTTTGCCCCTATTTTTAATAGGGTTATTTGTTTTCTTACTATTGCTTCAGATCCTTATATATTTTTGAATATTAACCCCTCATCAGATGTATGGTTTACGTATATTATTTCCCATTCTGTAGGTTGTCTCTACTCTGTTGACTGAGGTAATAGGTTGTTTATATCAGATTTTTCTTCTTTTTTTGACATAGGCATTTATTGCTATAAACTTTCCTTTTGGATCTGCTTTTGCTGCATACTGTAAATTTTGGTATGTTGGATTCCCACTTTTGTTTGTCTCAAGAAAATTTTAAATATCCCCTTTAATTTCTTTGACCCATTGGCTATTCAGGTGCATCTGTTTAATTTCCATATATTTCTGAATTTTCTAGAATTCCTTTTAGGTTTCTAGTTATATAACATTGTGATTTGAAAGGCACTTGATTTTATTTCAGTCTCTTAAATGTATAAAGACTTGTTTTGTGGTCAAATATATGATCTCTCCTGCAGTATGTTCTGTGTGTGCTTCAGAAGAATTTGTATCTTGCTGCTGTTAGATGGAATGTTCTGTATATGTCTTTTAGCTCCATTTGGTTTAATGTATGTAGTTCAAATATATCCTTACTGATTTTCTGTCTGGACGGTAAGTCCATTGTTGAAAGTGGGGTATTGAAGTCCTCTTCAGCTGTGTTGCTCTTTATTTCTTCCTTCAGATCAGAAAAGAATGCTTTTTTTTCTTTCTTTACATACAGCTTGACCCTTGAACAATATGGGTTCGAACTGCGTGGGTCTGCTTATATAAGATTTTGGCAGTAAATACCATTGGCCCCCCCTGAGAGATAAAGAAGAGAGTCTTTATCTCTCCTTCATTTCTGAAGTAGGGCATTGCAAGGTAAGTGCATAGTCTGCTTCTCTTCGTTTTTAGGGGGCCAAAGCTCTGTATTAATAATAGCCTTAATGTAGTGGTTTTCTCAAATGCTGGTTGTTTTTAGGTTGTAGTAATGGTGTACTGTGTGTGTGAGGAGGCTCACTGCAGGTTTCACATCGCAACCAAACCTATATAAAGAATATGGCATTCGTGGGATGCAAAATCTGTATCTGCAGAGTTCTGCAGGGCCAATTATGGGACTTGAATATGTGTGTCTTTTGGTATCTGCCAGAGGCCTGGAACCAATCCCTCAAGATACTGAGGTATGACTGTATTTAGGAGGTCTGACACTGGAAGCATATATATTTACAATTGTTACATCCTCTTGCAGAATTCACCCCTTTGTCATATACTTACCTTGTCTCTTTTTGTAGTTTTTGAATTAAAGTCTATTCTATTTGATAAAACTATAGTGTCTTCTGCATTCTTGGTTTCTGTTTTCATGGAATATCTTTTTTTCCATCCCTTCTCATTCAAACTGTGTGTGTCCTTGTAGGCAACATGTAGTTGGATCTTGTTTTCCTTTATCCATTCAGCTGCTCTGCATCTTTTCATATGAGAATGTGTTCATTTATTTTGTGTTGCTATAAAGGAATACCTAAGACTGGGTAATTTATAAAGGAAAGAGGTTTAATTGGCTCGCAGTTCTGCAGACTGTACAGGAAGCACAGTGCTGGCATCTACTCAACTTCTGGTGAGGGCCTCATGGAGCTTTTAGTCATAGCAGAAGGTGAAGTCACATGTCACATGGTGAGAGGAAGCAAGAGAGGGGGGATGTCCCACACTCTTTTAAATAACCAGATCTCTTGTGAACTCAGAGGACGAACTCACTTGTCACCGATAATGCTAAGCCATCCATGAGGAATCCACCTCCATGACTCAAACACCTCCCACCAGGCCCTACCTTCAATAATGGAGGTCACATTTCAACATGACATTTGGAGGGAACAAATATACCATATCAGAGAATTTAACCCATTTACATTCAAGATAATTATTGATAAAGAAGGACTCACTACTGCAATTTTGTTAATTGTTTTGTGGTTGTTTGGCAGATTGTTTCTTCCTCTCTTGCTGTCTTCCTTTGTGATTAGATGATTTTCTGTAGTGCCATGCTTTCATTCCTTACTGTTTACTTTTTGTGCATCTACTCTTGGATTTTAGTTTGTGGTTACCATGAGGCTTATATAAAACATCTTATAACTGGATATTTCAGACTAATAATTTTCATTGCATTAAAAAATATATACTTTTACTCCGTGCTCCCCATTTTGTTTTTGATGTCACAATTTATATTTTTTATATCACATATCCATTAACAAATTATTATCGCTATTATTATTTTTTCAAATTGTGTTTGTTTGTTTGTTTGTTTTCTTGAGATGGAGTCTCCCTCTGTCACCCAGGCTGGAGTTCAGTGGCACAATCTCAGCTCACTGCAACCTTCACCTCCCGGGTTCAAGCGATTCTCCCTGACTCAGCCTCCTGAGTAGCTGGGATTACAGGCGCCCGCCACCACACCTGGCTGATTTTTGTATTTTTAGTAGAGATGGGGTTTCGCCATGTTGGCCAGGCTGGTCTCGAACTCTTGACCTCAGGTGATCTGCCTGCCTTGGCCTCCCAAAGTGCTGGGATTACAGGCATGAGCCACCACACCCAGCTTAAAGTTGTGTCTTTTAACATTCATACTAATGATATAAGTTGATTTATAAACCACCATTATGGTATTAGAGTATTCTAGGGTTGACTATGTACTTACTTTTTAACCAGTGAGTTTCATATTCATGTTTTCCTGTTAATAATTAGCATCCTTTTCTTTCAGTTTGAAGAATTTCTTAACATTTCTTATATGGCAGGTTTAGCGGGGATGAACCCCTACAGCTTTTGTCTGAGAGTCTTTCTCTCTCCTTCATTTCTGAAGTACGGCATTGCAAGGTAAGTGCATAGTGTGCTTCTCTTTGTTTTTAGGGGGCCAAAGCTCTGTATTAATAATAGCCTTAATGTAGTGGTTTTCTCAAATGCTGGTTGTTTTTAAGTTGTAGTAATGAAGTACTGTGTGTGTGAGGAGGCTCACTGTCTCCTACAGAGATGGGAAGGTAGAGGTATTGGGAGACTTATTCTCCAGAGCTGTGTACTTCTGTCAGCAGGAATTACATTGGGTTGTGCAGTTCACTCTACGGGCCAGTAGGTGGAGCTTGCAGGCAAAAGACGGCCAAGCACCGTCCAATGGTGTCAGTAGAAGTGATGGGCCCTGGAGGTTGACCTCCCAGCCAGTAGCTGGCGCTTGCAGGCGCCAGGTAGTTGCAGTGGTGTAAAACTTTCACTTGGCCTTTGTTAATCAGGAGAGGTATCAGAGTTCCTGGGTAATGAGTGGGCCCATGGGGTTCCCAGTGGTCCCCATCCCAGCTCTGCTGCCAAGGTGGCTGGCAAGGGTCTAGGGTCAGCTTCCAGGCCACTGGGACAATCTTCCAGAGAGACTGGGAGGTGCTTCTCCTGTGCTACAGAGCCCATTCAGGGGAATTGGGACAGCCTCGGGTTTTCACTGTACCACGTTGCAGTGGGACCCACCCAGCTCCCACACCCCTGAGCTGGAAGGTCTCCAGTATCTAGCTGTCAGCAGCAGAACAGAATGGTTACGCTAGTCCCAAGCCAACTGCATTCAAATTGCCTAGCCACAGGCCATGTGACTCCTTAGGGACAGAAACCATGGTTATTAGGCCATACCCTTTCTGGTTTAGTCTTATGGAGGGAGGGCCACCATGCTTCTCTGCCACTGCATGAACCCACACCATGCACTCTGTGGTTCTGACAGTGGGAGCTCCTACCCTGCTTGAGATCAGATCATAAATCTCCCGAGCCAGTACCAAGTCAGCAGACTTGTCCACTGGCCCCTTGGGCTCGAGTACCAGCTGTCATAGGGAGGAGCAAATTGTCCCCAGGCTGCCAACAAAACACTCAGATGGGGCAATGGTGGCTACACTATGGGGTCAGGTTCCCCCTGTTCCGTCCCTCCCCAACAAGCCATGGGAATGGCCAGGCAGGCAGTCTTGGGAGGGATGAGCAGGCATGGGGCATGCTCAGATGTAGCCTTTGTGGCATATAAGAGTGAGAGTGCCTGGGCCCTGCTCATTCCCTGGTCTGGCAGACAGCAGCAGCTGCAACAGCTTATGACAGGACATAGAGTCTTGGAGGTTGGTGCCCAGAGTCACGCTTTGTTTAAATTGTCCAGTACATGGAAGCCTTTGAGGTTCTATGCGAGTTCAAGTGACCTCTGTGTGTGTGGTCACCAGGTAATTCCCTAGCTCCCTCTGCCAGTCTAAATGTCTGTGGGGTCATGGAGCTCTTCTGTAGCTAAGATCTCAGAGGCCTATGGCAGGAATGTGGTGCCCCAGGGTTCCTTCACTCACCTTTCCTGGTCTGGGGCCAGTCTTGGCACTTGGTGATATCAAGCATGCAGTCCTATTTCTTCCCTCTTTCACCAGTGTCTCCCATCTTCTCTTGAATTTCAGTGTTCTCTTTTTTTTTTTGAGATGGAGTTGCACTCTTGTTGCCCAGGCTGGAGTGCAATGGCGTGATCTCGGCTCACCACAACCTCCGCCTTGCAGGTTCATATGAGTCTCCTGCCTCAGCCTCCCAAGTAGCTGGGATTACAGGCATGTGCCACCACGCCTGGCTAATTTTTGTGTTTTTAGTACAGACAGGGTTTCTCCATGTTGGTCAGGCTGGTCTCGAACTCCCGACCTCAGGTGATCCGCCTGCCTCAGCCTCCCAGTGTTGGGATTACAGGTGTGAGCCACCGTGCCCAAGCTGTTCTCTCTCAAAAGATTTGTTCATGTGATTTACTCAATATTTTGGTTCCTCTTTGTGAGAGAGGCACATCGTAGCTGCACTCTAGTCAGCCATGTTGAACCTGGTATCTTTATTGCATTTTTCATTTGTTGGACTCTGCAGCTATGGAACTTTTTTTTTATTTCGGTCTATTAAGTTTCTCATTTTGTGTTCCTGATTTCGTTGACTTGTTCCTCTGTATTTCCTTAGTGTGCTGAGCTTCCTTAAAACTTTTACTTTGAATTCTTTGTTATGTAGTTTGTTGCTCTCCATTTCTCTGGCATTAGCTACTGGGAAATTATTGTGTTCTTTTGATCTTGATGTTTCCTTGGCTTTTCATGTTTCTTTTTACCTTATGTTGATGTTTGTGCATTTGGTGCAGCAGTCACCTCTTCCAGACTTTTTCAGGCTGGTTTTGTTAAGGAAAGACTTCCCTGTTGGGGGGATGTGAGGGCACTGGCTGGGTGAGGTGCAGTGATTCTGGTAGCTGTGAGGATGCAGCAGTGTGGTCTCCTTGTAGCTGTTTTAGCTGAGAACACTGTTGAAAACTGCAGGGATCCTCAGCAACCAACACTGTCAGTGTTTGCAGCAGTGGTAAGGGCTGTTAGGGTGCTCAGTGATTGATTATCAGACTGTAGGGTCCTCTTGATCTCTCTTTCCCTGACCAGGGAAGTTGTGGCTAAAGGGATCCTTCTTGACACTGGGTCTGGCATGCAAGCCCACTTGAGGTGGCAATGGAACTGGTGTCTGATGAGTGATGCCCAGAGAGCAGCATGTGTAAAGGGACTGTAGCTCTGGGGTGGTAATGGCACTGGTGCCCAGGGCACAGACACCCTGCTGACAGTTGATAATGGTATGTGAAGTATGGGAGCCTGTGAAACAGGCAGGGACAAGAGCAAAAGTGTGCACACAGCTACAGTGGCTTTAGGGTTGGGGCAAGTCCTGGCCCTCTATGACGACTGAGCTGGTCTCCAGGGTGTAAACAGATAGAGAAACCTTGGCACTGGGGCCCAGGGTGCAAACTCCCTTACTATGGCAGTGGCTTTACTATTTGCAGTATAGGTGTGCACAGCCCAGCCTTGGAGTCAGGGCCTGGAGTGTAGGCTTTTAATGGCAGCTGAGTTGGTGTTCAGAGTGTGGACATGCAGAGAGATCTTGGCTCTGGAGCGCAAACTAGCTTGCTATGGCCATGGCTGTTGGTTACCTTTGTGGCAAAAGAAGGTGGTATCCTCTGCCGAGCCTTTCTTCTGCGTTTGAGCGTTTTCTATTTATCTTGAGTTTAATGAGATAAAGCAAAATCACACACTTAAAATTTTAGAAGGAGAACAATTTTATTCTAAAAATAGATCTTGGTAACAATGAAATACCAAAAGCTGGTCATTACAATAAAAAGAAGAGTTTAACTTTTTTTCCTGAAAATACAAAATTATCACTATAATATACTGCCAACTCTGTTTATCTGTATTTGAATTATTCCTTTCATGGATTATTCACGAAAATTTTAAAATTGGCTTCTGCCTAGTACTTATACATCTGGATTGTTTTGATCTTGAAATAAATACATTCTTAAGGAATGCAAGCAAAAATTGAGCATTTTCCTAAGTAAACGTAATTAGGAAGGTAAATTTATGCTTAGGAAATGTGATCCAAAGCAAAATTTTTTTTTGCATAACCATTTCCCTCAATTTTTATAGATAACAACAACAAAAAAAACTTGCATTGAAAGTACTGGTATTTGCAAGTAACAAATTATACTACTTATATACAGAGAAAAGACATAACTAAACTACTTCAAATCCAATGCAGAGGAAACTTTCAAGGCAAATGACTTAGTACTTAAAAAGTGGTTTTTCTATCTTCAAAGGGCTAAAGAAACAAGTATTCAAAAAGAAACTTCAGGTCGGTCCACAAAGTTCTGACTGACTTGAAGTAGTGAAATACCAAGAATGCAGTAGACAAATTTAAAAGGCCTTTTCATTAGAATAAAGTATATCTTAACTACATTTTGCAAAGAAATGAAGCAATGGTTGCATAACCAGTCAGGGCCAAGTTAGTAACATACAACTCAGCCATCAGCCCACATCTCTTTCAACTAATCTAAATGTATTTTTTAGACAATTTCCTCCATACTCTATATGTTACATACATCCAATCATATCCATATTTTGGATGATTTTTTTCTATGTTCATCAGATTATTGGTTATAATGCACAGCAAGCAGAAATGATCCATTTCAAAATTCTTAATATCTAGCATTCTCTGCAAAACAAAAGCTGACCACAATAGTTTTATTGTATTCCTGTTAAACGTAGGCGCATGTTCATTAGGACATCTGAGCTATTTTTAGGACCTTCAGAAACTGGTGTGATTTACTTTGGCCCTCTGAGATAGAAATGCGATCTTAGTATTTACTGTGACTACATACCTCTTTTGTTAAAGCCTGACCCTGAGTTTTGAGTGCTGGAATATAAACTGTGAAACGGAAAACACTCCAAAATACATTGTGGCTAATACCGGTGTCTCTACAAATACTGTGCTTTTTCTGTCCATTAACATAATGCATCTGAAAGTACTTCTCCTTCAGCATGGAGTAAGAGGGATCTGAGGGAATATCCAAATCAGGAAGGAGGAAATGTCCTGCTAAACATTCCTCTCAAAACTTTCTAAGAATTTATTCTAAAATATGTTGGTGTTTTAGTATAAAAAATGTCATTTCCCCAAATCTCCGAGTAATATCAACAGTGCATGAAAGAAAATACAGCATTTTCATCCTGCAGGTTTAGTAGCCTGGGGGAAGTCCCACAATCCCTGGGTTAATAAACACAGCATTAGGCTACAGTTTTGACTCTATAGAATTCTAAATGTTCTTTTGAAAATCATACAAGGGGTTTTCTTAAAGTTAGGTGTGTTTACACTCAATTAAAAATTTCTAGATATTGAAAGCAGCTCCACAGTTCTTAAAATATTCATGAAATATAAGATTAAAATTAAATGAACTAAAGTAACTTCCAGTGGTGACAATATTCTCACAGTAGCAAATAATCTAACTTCTAGGTGTTTTTTTTCCTATATTGCCAGGATTATTTAATACTGACAACTAAGTCTTTAAAACATTATTATGTCAAACACTGCAGTTTACCTAAATTACACAGAGAACAAAAATTACATCAACATTGAAAGCTCAAAAGAAGTTAATAAAAATATATGCTCTTTAATGCTTCAATGGATCCCTAACAGGGTTAAGCACAGATATTATTTTGGGTTTTATTTGAAAATTTTCTTTTTCTTGGAGTATTTTGTTTCTAGACCAACGACTACAGTTTAAAGCACAAAAAATGTTGATGTTTTTCTTAAATTATGCTTCAGATCTGGTTTACTTGATTGTATAATTTCTGTGTGGCATCAGTAATCAGGATATATCCAGCTCTGAAAAGCACTGAAGTTCTTTGTGTGAGCTCCAAAAGATACCCAAAATCCTGAATGCTGTGACAAACTCCTTATTTGTATGCCCAGATGGCACTTTCAGTGATGACACCTTTCAATTACTGGTTATATGTGACCAATGGCTCCCATCCCCGGGCATCGGAAACAAAAAAAAAAAAAAAGAGATAGGACTTGTTTGTCTTACTATGAGCTTGCTAAAAGTGAATATAAACCATTGTATTCACTGTCTGTAAGCTCCAGATGTTTATTACAAAACCCAAACCCTTGTTACCTCGAGGAATCTTTACATATTTACGTAATACACTGTACATTATATGCATGGCCTGTTTATACTATTTTCAAAAAAAGTATTGTTTTAAACTATTAATAAACCAAAATTAATTGATTCAAAAAAAGAGTATTGTTTTAAACTATTAATAAACCAAAATTAATTGATAGGGCGGCATCAATCTGTCTTCCTTCCTTGGTCCATGGATTTCCTTAAATGATGGCATCATGTTCATCTCTGTAATATATTAAAAGTTACAATTACTTTGTTTTGTATTTCTGTCAAAACTAGTTATGTTCCTATTTGTTAGTAAAGTAACATTAGAACAATTTCAAGCTGCACAATCAAAATTGTCATTGTTCTGTGTAAAGTTCCTTAAGTATCCAGTATACTGTAGTGGTTAAAGATATGGGGGTTATGGCATGGGGATCCACCCATCTTGTTTTGCTGCGATCACAGACACAGACATAGCTTCTGTTTGTAAGTCCCTATTAAATATTTCTTTCTACCTGGGCACAGTGGCTCATGCTTATAATCCCAGCACTCTAGGAGGTCAGAACAGAGGATCACTTGAGCCCAGGAGTTTGAGACCAGCTTGGGCAAAACAGTGAGACCACCATCTCTACAAAAAATTTGAAAATTAGCCCGGTGTGGCACTGCATGCCTGTAGTAGCCCAGGAGGCTGAGGTTGCAGTGACCCGTGATCACACCACTGCACTCAACCTGGGTGAAAGAGCCAGACCATGTCCCCCTCCCAAAAAAAAAGTTTCTGAGAAACTGGGTATGTCAGCCTCTTTTCCTTTGGCCTCTTAGCTTCCTCAGACTTTTAAGGGTAGGTTTGCCCAAACCTGCCCACTGCAAAGCACTCTGTTTAGTCATAGTTTCCTTTATGTATTCTTTCATGTATTGACCTTAAAAAAAATGTTTCTGAATATGCCTTTAATCTGACAAAATATCACCTTGATATTCTTTTAAAATGAGTTTGAGCCTACAGCCACACCACTGTAAATGTGTCTGATCTCATTTGATCCTGGAAGCTAAATTGAGTTTCATAGGATAAATACATGCAATGCAACTTTATTTAAATATAACTTTTAAAAATATGTTCTTAAGGCCAGGCATGGTGGCTCACGCCTGTAATCCCAGCACTTCAGGAGACCAAGGTGGGAGGATCACCTAAGGTCAGGAGTTCGAGACCAGCCTGGCCAACATGGTGAAACCCCGTCTCTACAAAAAACACAAAAATTAGCTGGGCATGGTGGCAGGCACTTATAATCCCAGCTACTGGGGAGGCTGAGGCAGGAGAATAGCTTGAACCCAAGAGGTGGAGGCTGCAGTGAGATAAGATCGTGCCATTGCATTCCACAGCCTGGGTGACATCTCAAAAAAAAAAAAAATCTGTTCTTAAATTATCATTTTTGTTTAAGTATTAGTAATGTAACTGTTAGATCCAATTTTCATTTATGATGAGATGTTTATTTAAGAGCTTATATCAATAAATAAAAATTTAGGAAACTTCCGTGTTCTTAAAATGTATCAAGAAGTTTAATTTGCTTTTATGTGTACTGAATCATATGTAGTGTCAAAACTGGAAGATTCCCTCCAATGGCCTAGTCCAACATTTCCCAAAATATATTCCACACAATACTAGTTCCAAGAGATAGACAGTATTAGCTCCCCTTGAAAAGGGGCAGGGGGAGGGATTTAATCATTTAACAAGTATTTTGGTTAAAAACTTGGGAAACAGTTCATACTGTATTCCATCCTGGAAAATCATAATGTATAGCAACATTTTAAAGGCTTAGGGAAGTCTTATAGTAAACTGTTTCAGTTTACTTTAGTCAACTGAACATTTCCCAAACTTTTTGATATAGGAACTCTGTGTGTGGGACACATGTATGTCAAATGTTAACCCACAAGGCAAATTTTGGAAAACAGTCATCTGTTCTATGGTATTTGTATACATTAACAATCAAAAAAGTGAATTAGCTCTTGCATATATGCAATGGAATGAATGCTTGTGTCACCCAGTATGAATATGTTGAAACCCTAATCCCAGTGTGATGGTATTTTGAAGTGGGGCCTTGGGCAGGTAGTTAGGTCATGAGGGTGGAGCCCTCATGAACAGAATTAACACCCTTACAATTAGAGGTCAGAGAACTAGCTAGCCTTCTTTCTGCCATGTGAAGAAGGCCCTTACTAGAACTCAACCATGGTGGCACCCTAATCTTGGACTTCCAAGCATCCAGAAGTGTGAGACATAAACGTCTGTTAAGGCACCCAGCTGTATGATACTTTGTTGTATCAGCGTGAACTAAGACAATATGTAAGATTCAAAAAACATAAACAAAAAGGACTATTGGAGCAACAAAATTTTGGCTATGTCCTCAAACCATAAGACCTATAGAGCTACATGTAGGGTAAACATGGTTTGTTGATTAGGTCTTGTTGATAATGCACATCTATAAAGAGAGTTTTGCTATAGATAAAATGATAAATTATTTATACTAACTACTCATTTAAATTATCAGGGATAATGAGGGTGTCAGAGGACTTTCTTTTGTTTGTCTTTGTCATGGAAAGCAAAAGCCATGGTTTTACCAAGGATGCTATTTAGTACCACAACAGACACAGACATACTAAGTCAACCGCCTACTGAGAACTGGTATTTCTTATCATTAGTGGTATGAGTAAGTGAAAATTTCAGGGTGGGTTAACTCTGGTCTCTTGTAAAGTATGTTTGACACTAGTAAAATACATTTTTGTAAGTACATACATCCATTTTCATTTGCAAATAATTATAATCACAAGCTTGTACATAAATAATTTACTTTGGGCAAAGAGGGTTAATGGGAATGTAACTCATAAATCTATCAATTATTCATCCCTGAGATGAACACTGGCTTGATATTTTGTCATAATTAAAGATGTGCAACAACAATTTTTTTAAAAAGTCCTGGCCATTCAAAACTTACATGGTTCTATACCGAATGCCTCTTCTTGAGTAATACATTTTGCATCCAATGTAAAGAATAGATAAAACTCCCAGCGTTAATACAATACCACCAACAAAGCTCCCAGTATCAAATTTTGATCCTTTCTTTGCTTCAGAATGCATAGTTGTTGTGACTAGAAAAAAACAAAACAAAACAAAAAAGGGCTTTAGGTGCTTTTTTTTTTTTTTTAACATTGTAATTAAAGCTCTGATTTTCTGTGTGAAGAACATTTAATTAGGAATTAAGGAAAATCTAGGCATATAAAGTTTCTATATTATTTTTGAAAGACAGAATAATGACTTAAATGTGGCGTTTACTTGCAGCATAGGAAAAATAGGTCAGCTTTAATACATACTTGTTACTGATGAAGCAGCAGATGTCACTGAACTATTGTGGGTTACGGTCATTGTGGATGTTGGTATCTGAGATGTGTTCTGTGAAGCACTGGTTGTTTTGGGTGTAGACTTTAAGGTGGTAGAAGTCATATTTGTTGAGACCATCGCTGGTGTTGTTGTATTAGATGCTGCTGTGGGTTTCATGGTAGTGACTGTCATACTGCTGGAGTCTGAGGCAACTGAAGTTGGTAGTTTCACAGTACTGTTGGAAGTTTCATTTGTATGGTCGGAAGTCACATGTTGAATCTCTGCAATAATATCAAGAAACATTAAAACCAGAGCTATGATTTAGGGAATAAGATCCCATTTCACTGAGACTTTCATGGTCACAGACGAAGCAAGAGATCTTACAAATACAGCAGCATTTAACATACTTAGCCCATTAATACTTTGCACTATACTGCAATAAAATGTCTCAAACTAGTTAAAGACTCAACAGAAACCAAGTCTAAATTTATATAAAGTTAGAAATTTTGGGGAAGACACGAAGAAAAAAAACCCCAGAAGACGGAGTTCCCTCAGTGCAGGGACATGTCTCAATCATCTCTGTCTGAACATCTCAACATACTTCATATCACATAGTAGGCTTTCAACAAATACCTGTTGAATGGATGGATAAACCAATGAATATAAAAATGGTTTTTAAATTTCCAGTTCTCTGCTATACCTTCTAAGGGGCTTTGAGGACAATGAATTCAGTAGCTGCATGTTTCTAACCCTCCTGGTAGAATGAGAAGTGCAAGTGAATTATTCTTTGTAAGAGTAAAGCCAACTTCCCACTATGCATTAGGAAGTGAAATACCATCACAGAATGTGGCTAGCTGTCATACTGGTAATAATGATTTCCCATAGCTGGAAGGACAGTTCTAAAACTATATGTGAAAGTTTTAAAAATCCAGAAGGCAATTTGATATGAAAAGAAAAATTAGTGATTTAAAATACACAACTCAAACAATACCTTCGCTCATACCTGAAACTGAGTTTTTCTTTTTTGGGGGGTATGATGTAAACAAAAACAAATAGGTACTGATGTTGTTAATGCTCTTTTTTTTGAGATAGAGTTTCACTGTCACTCAGGCTGAAGTGCAGTGGCAAGATCTCGGCTCACTGCAACCTCCGCTTCCCAGGTCCAAGTGATTCTCCTGCCTTGGCCTCCTGAGCAGCTAGGATTATGGGCGTCAGCCACCATGCTGGCTAATTTTTGTATTTTTAGTAGAGATGAGGTTTCACCATGTTGGCCAGGCTGGTCCTGAATGCCTGACCTCAAGTGATCTGCCCGCCTCGGCTTCCCCAAGTGCTGGGATCACAGGCGTGAGCCACGGCACCCGGCCAATACTCCTTAAAATAAACTTCGATTACTTTTGTTTCCATCCAGTAAAGGTTTCCTTCTTTTTGTATACAATATGGCATATAACCAGAAGCAAACCTTTCTGTATTAATTTTATTTCATACTGCATCTTCTTTTTAACGCCACAATTTCACTAACGTTTACAACTATAGATACCTATTAGAATACAATGTCTAGGGAATGAAAGCTTTTCATATGTCTTTGTCCGTTTAATATGATGTAATAGATTTATTCTGTATTCTATATTCATTTACTGTCTCATAGTTTATTTTCAGGTTTATTGGTTTCCTATGTTGCCTACTGCTATGGTTTGGATTTGGTTCGTTTGTCCCTCTCAAAATTCATATTGAAATTTGATCTCCAATGTGGCAGTCTTGGCAGGTGGGGCCTAGTGGGAGGTGTCTGGATCATGGGGGCAGATCCCTCATAAATGGCTTGATGCCCTTCACGTGGTAGTAAGTGAGTTCTCGTTCTGGCAAAATTGGATCAGTTCCTGTGGAAAGGATGAGCTCCCATGAAAGGGGGTTGTTATAAAGCCAGGATGCTCCTGGGGTTTTGTATCTTTGCAGTTATCCACTTCCCCTTTGACCTTCTCTGCTATGTTGTGGCACAGCTTTATAAAAGACCTCCCCAGAAACCAGGGCTTGCAGAACTTTCCCAGCCTGCAGAACCTCGAACTAAATAAACATTTTCTGTATCAATTACCTAGTCTCAAGGTATTCCTTTATAGCAACACAAAATGTACTAATTACTAAGACACCTATATACTCCCATTTTATTCTTTATGTCCAAATACTTAAGGTACAAAGAATTAACCACTGGGCCTGCCTTCTCCTTCCCCCCGGTGAGAGCAGTAACAATGTCTTAGGGTTCCTTGCCCCACCACTGCTGCCAAGTACCAAAAGTGGTACTTCATATATTATCCTATCTGCCACAACTATTTTGGCCTTATTCTTGAAAGATAGATTGATATTTATTTATTTATTTACTTAGAGATGAAGTCTCACTGTGTCACCCCGGCTGCGGTGCAGCGGCATGATGTCGGCTCACTGCAATCTCCACCTCCCGAGTTCAAGCGATTCTTGTGCCTCAGCCTACCGAGTAGCTGGGATTACAGGCATGTGCCACCATGCCTGGCTAATTTTTGTTTTTTTAGTAGAGGGCTTCACCATGTGATCCGCCCACCTGAGCCTCTCAAAGTGCTCGTACTACAGGCGTGAGCCACTGCGCCTGGCCCCATATGTATTTATTATGATTATTACTATTTTTGAGACAGAGTCTTGCTCTGTCGCCCAGGCTGGAGTGTGGTGCCTGCGATCTCTGCTCACTGTAACCTCTGCCTCCCAGGTTCAAGCAATTCTCCTGCCTCAGTCTCCCTAGTAGCTGGGGTCACAGACATGCACCACCACGCGCAGCTAATTTTTGTATTTTTAGTAGAGACGGGGTTTTGCCATGTTGGCCAGGCTGGTCTTGAACTTCCGACCTCAGGTGATCTGCCTACCTTGGCCTCCCAAAGTGCTGGGATTACAGTTTAACCCACCATGCCCGGCCCCCACTATTATTTATTTTTGACTTAACTGTCAAAACAAGTTGGTTTTAATAGTGCTGCTTACCTGTGTATCAGGTTTTACTACTGACATTTCTACTACTTTCTTCAACTTTGGGTCTCTGTGATCTCTTCTACTGAGTATGATTTATTTTCTTAATAAGGCCAAAGGAATTAATGCTTGTTATACTACATAGGTAAATAAATAAAAATTATCTAAGTAGGTAA
Source organism: Colobus angolensis palliatus (assembly GCF_000951035.1). Taxonomy (NCBI): domain Eukaryota; kingdom Metazoa; phylum Chordata; class Mammalia; order Primates; family Cercopithecidae; genus Colobus; species Colobus angolensis. The sequence continues at coordinate 8,731,741 of NW_012120709.1, forward strand.
TACAAATGCACTAAGTTCAAATGAACTTGAACTAATCTTTTCTTATTCAAGTCTGAATGTTCTATAAAGATATAAGTAATAGAATTTAACTAAAATGCTGAATGGATTCTATTGCAATGAAATTAAATACAGCAAAGAACCAACGTTTATATCACACCTTTAGAACACAATGATCCCGCGGAATAAAACAATGAACATGATACTGCTTTTGGATTCAACACATACACACTCCCTTCCCCCTGGCCTTTGGTATAATAAAACATTCTTCAGAGATACTGCACAAAGTTACATGGGCAAACATGGGAAGCTATAATAGGTTAGTTCTCCGCTAAGTCAATCCAAATGTGCTAAAGACACAAAAATTTTGTCAATTTCTATGAATTGACAAAACCGGCAAAGGAAATTTTGCATTAAACTGTGTTTCCTGATGCTTAAAAGTGTAAATGAAATGCAAGGATGCTCTCGGAATTCACATCAGATGATCCAGTCGTCTGTAGTAAGTAAAAAGTCACTTGTTTTCCTCTGCAAATGATACCATCCCAACTCCGGCCTTCTTCCCTCTCCCTTAACTGTTGAAATGCTGACTGGCACCTCTAGGAGTGGCACAGTTAACACTTGCACAGAGATGTAGAACGGACCATCCATGCGGGACTTGCAAGGGGTGAAGCTTTATCTAACTCTACCCATCTTAGCCACTCAGTCTCCTCCAGCCTCTGATAAGCTAAGGTTGAAGAATCTGAGGCGCATATGTTGCTGGAGAGTCTCGGTGTGCAGGGTGTCCACTCCTTCCTCTGTCTGTGGTGGGGGAAAAGAGAACAATGCCATCCTCCACCTCACACCACCCTGGGAAGGCTTCCAGGGCACTATCTGAAGAGCTGGACAAGCATCTACTGGACTTAGATAGACACAGACAGTAGGATTTGATTCAAGCCTGAACAAAGGTAAGACACTATGACTGAGCTCCATCTACCCATCAGCTAAGTTTAAAAGGCTGCACTAGGAGTAGACCACACCTCCACTAAAAGCAAAGGTTCTTGTTTCCCATGAACCAAATCAAACTCCATGGAACATAAATGACATGGGATTGCCTGAAAAAAGACAGCTTCCTGGGGCTGGGCGTGGTGGTCACGCCTGTAATCCCAGCACTTTGGGAGGCCGAGGCGGGTGGATCACAAGGTCAGGAGATCGAGACCATCCTGGCTAACACGGTGAAACCCCATCTCTACTAAAAATACAAAAAATTAGCCGGACGTGGTGGCAGGTGCCGGTAGTCCCAGCTACTCGGGAGGCTGAGGCAGGAGAATGGCCTGAACCCGGGAGGCGGAGCTTGCAGTAAGCTGAGATCGTGCCACTGCATTCCAGCCTGGGCCGCAGAATGAGACTCCGTCTCAAAAAAAAAAAAAAAAAAAAAAAAGATAGCTTCCCAAGAGAGTACAGCCTAGAGACGGGGAGGTAACCAGTAGGGGGTGGAGCACCAAAAGCATGGGCCAGCTGGAGGAGAGGCCCACTGCATCAAGAGAGCTGAAGGGGGAGGCTTAGCAGGAGGATCTCCCAGGAACCTACCAATGAGAACCACACATCTGCCATCCAGAGGGCACCTGTGCCAAATGAAAACAGCCCAGCCATCACCCAAATAGCTTTTGTCCCTTAAGCCTCTCTAGGCCTGATTCCATAAGGGTGGCAAACAGCAGAAGTGAGGAGAAGAGGAAGAACAAGGAAGGAAGCCAACAACATTAACTTTCCCACTGCAGGCTTCTAAGCCTGAAGCAGGCCTGGGCTGGCAGAAGGGACAAGTTTCAATTTTGAATCACTGTAGAGTTTTATTATTTTGGTATTATTCTGGACAGGAGCTGCACCCTACTAAATAGAACTTACTCAGTGAATTGGACATTCTATCTATAACACCTCAGCTAGTGCAGTTGGGAGGGGAGAGCCACCAGGAAAAGGGTGTGTGTGACATACAGTTGCCCATGCCCAGTGTTAAGGGTTGAACTGTTCCCCTCTCCACCCTGCCCAAATTCATACGTTGAAGTCCTAACCCCCTAGTACTTCAGAATGTGACCTTACTTGGAGAGAGAATCTTTACAAAGGTCATTAAGTCGTTAGGTTAGGCTTACTTACCCATTATGCTTAGTGTCCTTATTAAAAGGGAAAATTTGAAGACAGACACACAAACACACAGAAAGAACACCCTGTGAAGATGAAGACAGAGATCATGGTGATGTTTCCATAAGCCAGGGAATGCCATGGATTGCCCCAAACCACCAGAAGCCAGAGGAGAGGCATGGAACAGATTCTCTCAAAGCCCCCAGAGGGAAGCAACTCTGCAAACATCTTCACCTCCGACTACAGCCTCCCGAACTGTGAGACAGTCCATTTCTGTTGTTTAAGCCACCCAGTTTCCGGTCCTTTGTTTCTGCAGCCCATGCAAATTAATACACTCGGCTTCAAAGTTTTTTTTCATTTATAAAAAATATGTCTCCGTGCAATGGTACAACTGGCACTAGTGATTGTATTGAGCCAATTCCTTCTGCAGATCTTTGAAACTAGTCACCATGATATGAAGTCAGTCTGTAAACACTCGTGAACCCACTCACAAAACTTGTTTTAATGAAAGCTGAGATCATGTATAGATGTCAATCAGAGATATAAGAATTTCTCTATTTAACTCCTGGTTTCAACTAACAATTACAGGAAAAATGAAGTGAAGACTGTAATAACAGCATCCATGCACCTTCCTTCCCAGCAGCTGCAGTGTTCAGCCCACAGTGAAAGACGACAAAGAATGCACACATGGCTATGAGCAACGTCTGGCACTGCTGTAAAAAATATATTCCAACAGCCCAATCAGTTCTCCATTCCTGTTTGATCGTAAAACTATTACTCCTAATTTTTCTGTGATTAGAATTAGAGCTTCCATTTGCTAAGCTCTTCTTTTCACCAAGCCCGGTAATGTTACCTAGGCATGGTGAGTACAAGCTCAAGCTCTGGATGAGCTCAGCAATTTACTTGCTTGGGTACCTCAGATTCACTATCCTTTCTTGTCTATAAATCAGGGCTATCACAAGACTTTGGGAGAATTCACTGATATAATCTGTGTTGAGCACTTCACACAGTGCCTGAGAAGTGCTCAACTAATTCTTTTTAACCATTAGTTTCATTAAATGTAGCTCCCCTACAGAGCTGCACTGTACAATTCACAATGGGAGGCTGAGGAATAGGCACTGTGAGATCTCCGAGCTCCCATGGTTACCATAACTACCATCTGAATAACATCTTACGGAAGAAGACACTATTGGGGTATTTTTGATTTATCAATGCAAACACCCAAAAAGAAAAAAGTGAGGCCCAGACCTTTTTCTGTTAATACCAGACAGCCACCATATTGCAACAAGGCCAAGGACACTATGAAGCAGTCCATTTTTCTAGTTTCAAGTAAAAGTACTCATCAAAGTTTGGATTCATTCCGACTATCTCTGCTGTGTTGAAATAACTTAACCTTATTCCTACAACCTTGACTCCAAAAATATCTAAGTGCCATTGTTCTTCTTTAACCTAAATATCTCAAAGTTAAGGATGACAATTTGTTTTCATCAGGGCATCAGATATACACTTAAACCAGAGTTGAAAATACACATCCAATTTTTTAAAATCTCATAGTTATTTTTAAATGGGACAGTAGCAGCTTTTAATTTCCTATTAAGAGTTGTCAAAAATACTGAGCTATTCAAGACATAAACCATAAATTCCTGGTGCCACAGTTATTTTGGGGGGTCTGTGATTCTAGGAATGGACTGCAGCTTGAGTAAATTTGGTGAAACCCCGTCTCTACTAAAAAATACAAAAAACTAGCTGGGCGAGGTGGCGGGCGCCTGTAGTCCCAGCTACTCAGGAGGCTGAGGCAGGAGAATGGCATAAACCCGGGAGGCAGAGCTTGCAGTGAGCTGAGATCCGGCCACTGCACTCCAGCCTGGGCGACAGAGTGAGACTCCGTCTCAAAAAAAAAGAATAACTACTCTTATGTGGGGTTCTGGGAATTTTTTAAAACATGAAAACCTTGAGAATCTCTTTCCTATAGAATGTACAACCTTACCCCATCAACTAAATATCAGTGTAATTCCAGAAACATTCATTGTTTAGAAAGTAAAGAGGCCTTTCCTCATTGCAGAGTCAACAGATTCATTCTAAACATTATTCTGAATTCAAATTACCCGGGGATAAAAAATCCATACAATTGAAAATCTAGATTAAAAAAAAACCAAAAACATCTTTAAAAAAACCTAGACAGGCCGGGTATGGTGGCTCATACCTGTAATCCCAGCACTTTGGGAGGCCCAGGCGGGCAGATCACCTGAGATCAGGAACTCGAGACCAGCCTGGCCAACATGGTGAAACCTTGTCTCTACTAAAAATATAAAAATTAGCCAGGCGTGGTGGCGGGCACATGTAATCCCAGCTACTGGGGAGGCTGAGGCAGGAGAATTGCTTGAACCTGGGAGGCAGAGGTTGCAGTGAGCCGAGATTGCAGGCACTACACTCCAGCCTGGGTGACAAAGCAAGACTCCGTCACAAACAAACAAACAAACAAATGAAAAAATACTAGATAAATCTAGATTCAAAAAAAAAAAAAAAAACTAAGAGAAAACAGCTTAAAAAAAAGTCATCATGATAAATAACTGTACATTTTCTGAAAACATTTTATAAATTCCTAAATTTTTAAACTCAAAAACTAAAAAAGTTTCAAAAGGGAAAAACAATGGTATATAATCACAGAAAAATAACAACTAGGGATTCCAATAAGTTACAGTATATCTGCAGCAAATTTACTACCACATTTTAGTCAAACTATCATTCATTCCACTAAAATCTATGAACATAAATACGATGTTTGTTTCCTGTGGCAATAAATGAAAGAGGCACTTCCAGTTAAAGTGATAATGACCTGTATTAAGGACAATGAGAACTAACAACGGAGACATAGTTCAGGTCTGTGTAAGGAAACATGCTTGAAAGGTGATCCTGTTCATTCCCAGAACTGGAATTGAACTGCAAAGAAGCTGAGCAGAGAGGGTGAGAAAAGCAGCCTGGCTTCCTAGGGCATGAGACTAACAGATGGGCAAAGTTGACAGGGCACTGTAGACAGTGTCCAGGCCTCCTTATGCTTTTCCCACAGGTCTTGCCCATTCCATTCCATTTCCACATACTCAATCCACAATTAATAACCCCTGTTAGTTACAAAAAAAGAGGCACGAATCACAGCCACAAGGGCATCAGGCTAGACTGATATTTTCTCCCTGTTGCTGCTCAAAACTCCCCAAGCCTCTCATCCTGGCATCCTCACTCTCCAGGGAGCGGAATTCACTCTGCTATTCCTCCCTATCACGTTCCTGTTAGGCTAGCAGCTGGCTCCTCCCTCATGCCTTTCCATACACTTGTTTAGTACTTTCTCTGTACCATGAACTATACTAGGAGGCTCTGCAGACACAGAAGAGACGTGATCCTTACCAGCATGGAGGGTGGTCTAGTAAGGACGAGAAGAAAACAACACAGTTACAATATGTATGCCAGGAGCCAGTTCGATTTTCACCTCTTCCTCAGGCATCTTCCTTTTTATTGAACACCTATTGTTCATTTTTCTGAACCTCTAATATTATTACTTTAAAAATTAATGTATCTTGTGTGTTATAATACAAAATATATTTGGTCTTTGTCCCTGGTTCCTGGCACAGAGTTCCTGAAACCCCTTGGGATTTCCTGAATGATGGGAGCATCTTTGGTTACTCATGAGGACCTCTCTTTTGCTCAAACCTGAGTTTTTGGCCAATGAAGTGCCCTAGGGCAGGGCCCATAGATAGCCTCAGGATGGGCTCCTCACCAGAAATACCATGGGGATTAGAGGGTTGGAACTTTTAGCCCCATCCATCAACCTTTGGGAAAGCTAGAAATTAAGCTCTATAAAAACTCCTGGGCCGGGCGCGGTGGCTCAAGCCTGTAATCCCAGCACTTTGGGAGGCCGAGACGGGCGGATCACGAGGTCAGGAGATCGAGACCATCCTGGCTAACACTGTGAAACCCCGTCTCTACTAAAAAATACAAAAAACTAGCCAGGCGAGGTGGCGGGGGCCTGTAGTCCCAGCTACTCGGGAGGCTGAGGCAGGAGAATGGCGTAAACCCGGGAGGCGGAGGTTGCAGTGAGCTGAGATCTGGCCACTGCACCCCAGCCCGGGCGACAGAGCAAGACTCCGTCTCAAAAAAAAAAAAAAAAAAAAAACTCCTGGACTGAGATTTGAGGAGCTTCTGAGCTGGTGAACACATGGAGGTACTGAGAAGGCGGTGTTCCCAGAGAGCGTATCGAAGCTCTGTGCACCATTCCTCCACGCCCATACCTTACCTTAACTATCTCTTCCATTTGGCTGCTCCTGAGTTACATCCTCTATAATAAACCAATACATGTAAATAAAGTGTTTCCTTGAGTTCTGGGAGCCATTCTAGCAAATTATCTAAGGAGGGGTTATGGGAAACCCTGATTTATAGTTAATTAGGAGTACAAGAGCTAAACTTGCAATTAGCATCTGAACTGAGGGCAGTCTTGTGGGCTGAGACCTTAACTGGTGGGATCTGACACTAAATCCAGATAGGTAGTAGATAGAGTCAGAATTGAACTGGATTGTAGGACACTCAGCTGAAGTCTGAGAACTGGCTGATGTGGGGGGAAAAAAACACACATCTGGTGTCAGAAGTGCTGTATGATTATAGAGAAACGGTATTTTCCTAGGTCTTGTTTATCTTTTCAGTTGAATTAACTGTAAGAACTATGTCTTATATTTTCATTTCATTCTATCACAGTGTCAGACACAGTTCTGGGAAAACATGATACTTTCTAGTATATGCTCCAACCTGTGCAAGTGCCTAGTACAGTTTGTAGCATATACTGTTGGGGGGCACCCAAGATATGTCTGAACTCTTCACCATTACAGACAAGGCCCCAGTCGCCCTCTGCTGCTTATACCCTTCTGCCCAGGAGGAAGATCTATCTACCTACCTGACCCCTAGCATGCAGTTCATTTTTATTTCTGTTGCTTTGTTATGTTACTTCATGTGCCTGGGCTGCTTCCCACCCATTCTCAGCTCTGTGAAATTTTTCTCATGTTCAAGAACCAGTCTACACATCGTATTAAAAGTATATTAAAAGCAAATAGAGTCCAGGTGCGATGGCTCATGCCTGTAATCCCAGCACTTTGGGAGGCCAAGGCGGGCAAATCATCTGAGGTCAGGAGTTTAAGACCAGCCTGACCAACATGGTGAAACCCCGTCTCTACTAAAAATACAAAATTAGCCAGGTGTGATGGTGCATGCCTGTAATCCCAGCTACTCAGGAAGCTGAGGCAGGAGAATCGCTTGAACCCGGGAGGCAGGGGTTGCAGTGAGCCGAGATCGCACCAGTGCACTCCAGCCTGGGCAGCAGTGTAAAACTCCGTTTCAAAAACAAAACACCAAATAGCATCAATAGGCCATTTAAAAGACAGGGATTATGAGGCTGGATTTAACTGTTTATAAGTAATACAACTTAAATATAAGATATAGAAATGCTAAAAAGTATTGAAAGTAAAAGTAAAGAAATTTCACAATGTAACTACTGGCCAGAAAAAAAAGATAACAAAACTCGGTTAATATCATATGCAAGTCTTTAAGGTGAAAAGCATCACCAGAAATTTTTAAAAAAGACATCTCATAAATGAATCTAACAGGAAAATATATTTCATATACAAGATGAGAAATACATAAAATAAAATATGATAGACCTGATAGAGAAAAGCAGACACTTTTTATAGAGTTGGACTTTTGTCAACATCTCTAAGCAAAAGAACAGACCCTAAGAAATTCATAAGGAAATTACAGGTTCTCAACAATGTTAACAAATCTGACTTCTTCACATATAGAACAATGTACCTAAAAACTACAGAACTCTTCACATGCTAATTCCCAAAGGATGAGAAAATAAATATTTCCCAATTATTGATAAAGTAAAAAAAAAAAAAAATTAAAAATATTTTGATAAGGAACCTACGACCTAAAAACTTGTGGGATGCAACTCAAGCTATGCTTAGAGAGAGAAACTTATAGCAAAAATGCATGTATTGGAAAGAAAGGTACAATGAACTTTTGATGTGAGAATAAGCTTAAAAAATGCACACTATCTTCCAGCAACTCATACAGATGTTTCCATTTCAGAGAAATTTAAGAACTTTTGAAGGCTGCATTCCTCTTAAATGTGAGACTTATACTTCAGAAGTTTCTGTTAAGGTACGGTGTTAGTCCATACCAAGAGAAAGAACTTGGAAAAACTTGCTCTGTCAAAACTTTGTTGGAAACCATCTTGAGATGGTTCCTCCAGCTAGATAAGTTTAATTAAAAGTGCATGCACCACTGGTGTACATGTGCACAGACCCCACCACCCCATCACTACTGGCACATGCACATGGACCCTGCCGCCACCGTCCTGACAAAGCGCTTTTGCTGGCACCTCCACATTGGAATGTTATTGCCAGTGGACCAGGAACGCCTAAGTTCCTCCAGCATGGCAAGTGCTTAATTTCAAGGGGCCAGAAAACAAAGCTGTAGGCTTGGTCCCAGACCTCCAGGGTTAGAGCACACGGCCCCAGAGTGCTGAGCTAAGCCTTGGCCCCCTGAAAGCATTCTGAAATGAAGCCAGTCAAATGAACCCAACTTATGCCACAGTCAAATCAAGGGCATCAAAGAATATAAAAGCAAAAGCCTCAAAGGACAGCAACTTCAAAGCCTACACAGCTGAGAAGGAACCAGCACAAGAACTCTGGCAACTCAAAAAGCTGCAGTGTTTCTTACCTCCAAACAACCATACTGCCTCTCCAGCAATGGTTCTTAATGAGACTGAAATGGCTAAAACACCAGACACAGAATTAAGAATCTGGAGGGCAAGAAAGATCAAGATTCAGGACAAAGTTGAAGCCCAATCCATGGAACCTAAGGAATCCAGTAAAATGATACAAGGGCTGAAACACAAAATAGCAATTTTAAGAAAGAACCAAACTGATCTGATAGAGCTGAAAAATTCATGACAAGAATTTCATAATATAACTGCAAGTATTAACAACAGAAGAGACCAATCTGAGGAAAGACTCTCAGAGCTCAGAGACGAGTTCTTTCAATCAACTCAGTCAGACAAAAGAAACAAAAAAGAAGGAAAAGAAATGAAGATAGCTTCCTGGAAATATGGGATTCCTGGGATTATGTAAAGAGATCAAAACCTACAACTCACTGGCATTCCTGAAAGAGAGGGAGAGAAAACAAGCAACCTGGAAAACATACTTGAGGATACTGTCCATGAAAATTTCCCCAAACTCACTAGAGAGGTCAACTTTCAAATTCAGGAAACTCAGAAAACTCCTGCAAGATACCATACAAGATAACCATCCCCAAGACATACAGCCATCAGATTCTCCAAGGTCAACACAAAAGAAAAAATACTAAAGACAGAGAGAAGGGGCAGGTAACTTACAGAGGGAACTCCATCAGGCTAACAGCAGACCTTTCTGCAGAAACCCTACAAGCCAGAAGAGATTGCGCGCCTGTATTCAGCATCCTTTTTTTTTTTTTTTTTTTTTGAGGCAGAGTCTCGCTCTGTCGCCCAGGCTGGAGTGCAGTGGCCGGATCTCAGCTCACTGCAACCTCCGCCTCCCGGGTTTACGCCATTCTCCTGCCTCAGCCTCCCGAGTAGCTGGGACTACAGGCGCCCGCCACCTCGCCTGGCTAGTTTTTTGTATTTTTTAGTAGAGACGGGGTTTCACCATGTTAGCCAGGATGGTCTCGATCTCCTGACCTCGTGATCTGCCCGTCTCGGCCTCCCAAAGTGCTGGGATTACAGGCTTGAGCCACCGCGCCCGGCCTCAGCATCCTTAAAGAAGAGAAATTTCAACCAAGAATGTCATATCTAGCCAAGCTAAGCTTCATAAGCAAAGGAGAAATAAAATTCATTTCAGACACACAAGTGCTAAGGGAATCCACTACCACAAGACTTGCCTTACAAGAGGTCCTTAACTGAGGGCTAAACATGGAAATAAAGGGCTATTACCAGCCACCACAAAAACACACTTAAGTACACAGACCAATGACACTAAAAGCAACTACACAACTAAGTTTACACAGTAACCAGTTAACAACACAGTAACAGGGTCAAATCCACACATATCAATGTTAACCTTGAATGTAAACAAACTAAATGCCCCACTTAAAAGGTACAGAACAGCAAATTGGATAAAGAAGCAAAACCCAATCGTATGCTGTCTTCAAGAGACCAGTCTCACCTGCAATGACACCCACAGGCTCAAAATAAAGGGATAAAGAAAAATCAGGCAAATGGAAATCACAAAAGAATAGAGGTTGCTATTCTTATTTCTGACAAAACAAACTTTAAACCAACAACAATCAAAAAGGACCAAGAAGGGCATTACATAAGATATAGGGTTACCTCAACAAGACAACTTAACTATCCTAAATAAATATACACCCAACACTGGAGAACCCAGATTCATAAAACAAGTTCTTAGAGACCTATAGACTCTTAACCACACAATAATAGTGGCAGACTTCAAAACCCCACTGACAGTATTAGACGATCACTGAAGCAGAAAACTAACAAAGATATTTGGGACCTGAACTTAACACTTGACCAAACGGACCTAACAGATATCTACAGAGCACTCCACCTAACAACAGAATATACATTCTCCTCATCTGCACAAGGCACATACTCTAAAATTGCACATGGCACATACCACATGCTCAGCCATAAAGCAATTCTCAACAAATTATGATTCTCAAAATCATACCAACCATACTCTCAGACCACAGCATAAATATGGAAATCAATACCAGGAAGATCTCTTAAAACCCATACAATGAAAAGGAAATTAAACAATCTGCTCATTACTAACTTCAGGGTAAACAATGAAATTAAGACAGAAATAAAAAATTTTTTGAAACTGAAGCTACAACATATCAGAATCTGTGAGACGTGGCTAAACTGGTGGTCAGAGGAAAGTTTACAGCTCTAAATGCCCACATGAAAATGTTAGACCTCAAATTAACAACCTAACATTACACCTAGGGGAACTAGAAAAACAAAAGCAAACCAACTCCAGTGCTAGCAGAAGAAAAGAGATAATCAAAATCAGAGCTGAACTCAATGAAATTGAGACGTGAAAAACAATACAAAAGATCAATGAAACCAAAAGTTGGTTGTTGTTGTTGTTGTTGTTATTATTATTATTATTATTGAGATAGAGTCTCGCTCTGTTGCCCAGGCTGGAGTGCAATCTCATCTCACTGCGACCTCCACTGTCTGGGTTCCAGTGATTCTCCTGCCTCAGCCTCCCAAGTACCTGGGACTACAGGTGTGCGCCACCACACCCAGCTAAGTTTTGTATTTTTAGTAGAGACAGTTTTACCATGTTGGCCACGCTGGTATTGAACTCCTGGCCTCAGATGATCCACTCACCTTGGCCTCCCAAAGTGTTGGGATTACAGGTGTGAGGTACCACGCCCAGCCCAAAAGTTGGTTATTTGAAAGAATAAATAAGATTGACAGACTCTGGCAATCAGAAATGATAAAGGAAACATTACCCCCAACCCTACAGAAATACCTCAGAGTATTTCTGTAAAAAATACCCTCAGAGACTATTATGAACACCACTATGTACATAAACTAGAAAACCTGGAAGAAGAAATGGATAAATTCCTCTGAGAAATACCTCAGAGTATTTCTGTAAAAAAAAACAAAACAAAACCCTCAGAGACTATTATGAACTATGTACACAAACTGGAAAGCCTGGAAGAAGAAATGGATAAATTCCCAGAAACATACAACCTCCAAGACTGAACCAAGAAGTGAAACCCTGAACAGATCAATAATGAGTTCTGACATTGAATCGGTAATAAAAGACCTACCAATCAGGAAAAGCCTTGCACCAGACAGATTCACAGTCAAGTTCTACCAGACACACATTAATAAAATATAAAATTATTCCAAAAAATTAAGAAGAGATTCTACCCTAGCTCATTCTATAAGGCTATCATCATTCTGATACCAAAACCTGGCAGAGACACAACAAAAAAAGAAAACTTCAGGCCAATATCCCTGATGAACATAGACACAAAAATCCTCAAGAAAATACTGGCAAACTGATCCAGCAGCACATCAAAAAGCTAATCTACCATGATCAAGTAGGTTTTATTCTTGGGATGCAAGGTTGGTTCAACATATGCAAATCAATAAATGTGATTGATCACATAATCTGAACTTAAAAAACCACATGATCATCTCAATAAACAAAGGAAAGGCTTTCGATAAAATTCAAAATCCCTTTATGTTAAAAACCCTCAACAATCTAGGTATTAAAGAAACATACCTCAAAATAATAAGATCCATCTATGACAAACCTACACCTAACATCATACTGAGTGGGCAGAAGCTAGAAGCACTCCCTTTGAGAACCAGAACAACACAAAAATGCCCACTCTCACCACTCCTATTCAAGATAATACTGGAAATCCTAGCCAGGGCAGTCAGGCAAGAGAAAGAAATAACAGGTAACCAAGAGAAAGTCAAATTCTCTCTTTGCAGATGATATGATTCTCTAACTAGAAAACCCCACAGTCTCTGCCCAAGGGCTCCTAGATCTGATTAATAAGTTCAGCAAAGTTTTGGGATGCAAAATCAATGTACAAAAATCAGTACCATTTCTATATACCAACAATGCCCAACCTGAGAGCCAAATCAAGAATGCAATCCCACTCACAGCAGCACTCCCTTCCCCCACCACACACATACAAATACCTAGGAATACAGCTAACCAGAGAGGTGAAAGGTCTCTACAACGAGAATTATAAAACACTGCTCAAAGAAATCAGAAATGACACAAATAGAAAACCATTCCTTGCTCATGGAGAGAATCATTATTATTAAGATGGCCATACTGCCCAAAGCAATTTATAGATTCAGTGCTATTGACATCAAACCGCCAATGACATTCTTCACGTAAGTGGAAAAAGCTCTTCTAAAATTCGTATGGAACTACAAAAGAGCCCAACTAGCAAAAGCAACCCTAAGCAAAAAGAACAAAGCTAGAGTAATCATGCTACCTGACTTCAAACTATACTACAAGACTACAGTAACCAAAACAGCATGGTATCAGTACAAAATCTGATACACGGAACAATGGAACAGGTTAGATAACCCAGAAATACAACCTCACAACTACAGCCATTTGATCTTTGACAAAAGTTAACAAAAATGTGCAATGGGGAACGGACTCCCTATTCAATAAATGGTACTAGGATAACTGGCTAGCCATAAGCAGAAGATTAAAACTGGACCCCTTCCTTTCACCATATATGAAAATCAACTCAAGATGGATTAAAGGCTTAAATGTAAAACCTAAAACTATAAAAACCCTCGAAGAGAGGAAGGGAGGGAGGCAGAAAAAAAAAAAAAAACCCTAGAAGAAAACCTAGGAAACACCATTCTGGCCATTGGCCCTGTCAAAGCTTTCATGACAGAGACACCAAAGGCAACTACAACAAAAACAAAAGTTGAGAAGTGCGACCTAATTAAAGAGCTTCCGTACTGCAAAAGAAACTATCAACGAAGTAAACAGAAAACCTACAGAGTGGGAGAAAATATTTGCAAACTATGCATCTGACAAAGGTCTAATATCTAGAATCTATAAGAAACTTTAATGAACAGGCAAAAAACAACCCTTATTAAAAGGACATGAGCACACTTCCTAAAAGACATACACATGCAGCCAACAAGCATATAAAAAAAAATGCTCAACATCACTAATTATTAGAGAAATGCAAATCAAACCACAGTGAGACAGCATCTCACACCAGTCAGAATGGTAAAAAAGTAAAAAAATAACAGATACTGGCAAGTCCATGGAGAAAAAGGAATGCTTATACACCACTGGTGAGAATGTAAATTAGATCAGCCACTGTGGAAAGCAGTTTGAAGATTTCACAAACAGCTTACAATAGAACTACCATTTGACCTAGCAATCCCATTACTGGGTATACACCTAAAATATAAATCATTCTATTATAAAGACACATGCACATATATGTTAACTGCAGCACTATTCACAATAGCAAAGACACGGAATCAACCTAGAAGTCCAACAGTGGTGAACTGAATAAAGAAAACGTGGTATTAATGATCTACACCATGGAATACTACCCAGCCATAAAAAGGAATGAAATAACATCCTTTGCAGCAACACAGATGCAGCTAGAAGCCATTATCCTAAGCAAATTAACACAGAAACAGAAAATCAAATACTGCATGTTCTCAATTATAAGTGGGAGCTAAACAATGAGTACACAATGGACACTTAGAAGGGAAGAATAAGACACCAAGACCTGCCTGAGGGTAGGAGTAGGGAGGAGGGTGAGGATCGAAAAACTACCTATTGAATACTAGGCTCATTACCTGCGTGATGAAATAATCTGTACATCAAACCCCCATCACACACGATTTACCCATGTAACAAATCTGCACATGTACCCCCGAACCTAAAAGAAAAGTTAGAAAGAAAAACAAAAAGTACATGCATTCAAGTTTATGGCTTTTCAGCTTTCATGTTCACTATTCTAAAAATTAAAGTACATGTTGTACAAAAAAGTTCATTCATTCATCCATCCATATTTTATTTCAATCCTTGTTCATGTTTCCTCATATCCTGAATAAGTATTTTTTGCTACCAACATCAATTGTCAAACCAGGGTTAATCATGTACCTTGTACACCTACCTGTATATGAAATTAATCCAATGGTGTGAAGCAAGAAAGGCTCCTTCACAAACCTCCAGAAGGAGTTTTAAATGGCGCTCTAGCAGGAAATCACCAAGAGAATTAGAAAGTCTCCTCCTCCATCAGCTCTCAGCTACCTAAACTCCCCAGGGCAACTGTGTGTCCAGTCTGTTAGACAATGGCTTTTTAAAGGCATTTTTTAAACTACCTTTAAAATTCAGTATATTCCACACTAGCATTATACCCTTGAAGATGTAAATAGTAAAGTGAGCTCCATAGGTCTCTATTAGAAGAAGAATGAGATGGCTGAATAAGGAACAGATTTATTAATCTAAAAGGAGAATTCAATTTTTCTATTTATGAACACAAGTTATTAGTGTAGATTAGAAGTATTAAGATGCGGTGGGTAGTTTCGGCTGCATTTCTAGCTGGGAGGCAGCATTATCAATTCTATCCCTCAGCTCTTCAACATTTCCCCCATGCTTGGAATGGCTTTTATGGATTAGGTAGAAAAAGAACTGTTTCTCCCTTGTTTTAAGCCTTGAAATATTAATCCAGGATATACACTGTAAGCAACTCAGAATTTTTATATTCCCTTCCGTTACATGCTGAGGCCAAATTTCTTTCTGTAGAAACTTATAAAGTATATTGGAAGGCAATGGGGAAGAATGGTTTTTATATAAAAATATGCACAAACATATGAATTATACAGGAATTAAGACACTCTGTCTTAGAAACTATTTGCATCTCCAGATCCCCTCCCCACCCTCATCCAGTCTGCTCTCTGCCCTGAGAGGTGACACTTACAGACTGCACCAACGGGCTCCCTTGCCCCCCAGGGCTTCTGGCTAGATCTGGCCAAAGGGAAGGCATCATTGTTAATGTTTTATATTCCTCACTATTCTTACCAGTTTGTATTACTTACGTGACTCAGAGAACAGTAAATGTCTTATACTGTCTAGGCATAGATCTGACCTGAAATGAGCTCACAAAAGCTGAGCCCTGTGTGCTCTATAAGTATCTGTCTGTCCCAGCAGTATTCAATGAAGACCTCAACAGTGCTCATTCTCTACCGAATGCTGTTCTAAATATTTTATAAACATTTGTAATTTTCATAACTCTAGGAGGCAGATGTTATTGTCATCCCCATTTTACAGATGAAACTAAGGCACAAAGAGGTTGAGCAACTTGCCTAGGGTCACAAACTAGTAAGGGGAGGAGCCAAGATTTAGACTTCCTCAGGTTGGCTAAGGAGTCCCTGCACTTCATCACTATTAGGCTGCCAGTCACAAGGAGCAGTATCACAAACTCAAGAAGCTTTGGTTAGGACAGGTGAGTGAATGTATCAATGTTCCAATGTTAACCTTTAACATACTGCTGGCTAAGAATGATAAAACCAGGGGGCCGGGCCTGGTGGCTCACTTTGGGAGGCCAAGGCGGGTGGGTCACTTGAGGTCGGGAGTTCAAAACCAGCCTGGCCAACATGGTGAAACCCCATCTCTGCAAAAATAAAAAAAAATTACCCAGGTAGGGTGGCGCATGCCTGTAATCCCAGCTACTTTGGAGGTTGAGGCACAAGAATTGCTTGAATCCGGGAGACGGAGGCTGCAGTGAGTCAAGATGGCATCACTGCACTCTGGCCTGGGTGACAGAGTGAGACTCTGTCTTGAAAGAAAACAACAAAAAAAAATAGGGGATAAATAGATTTTAGGTAGAAAAATAACAACATAAACAAGCTCAGAATTACTCCAAGTATTTTATAAACCTCCACTGGGTATGTACCAAATACTCCTGATATCCCATGTTCTATAAACCTGCATACAAGACATACTATCAGTCTGTCTCCATTATAAAATCCACATGAAATAACAACAACAACAACTTCTCATACTCTAAAATATCATTTTATTGTCACAGCGGGACTAAAATGTGTGAAAAAACATGTCTGAAATATTTTGAAATAACATTATTAGAGCTATATTTGCAACCCTGAAAGGCCGTGCAGGTGGTGCTGTCACTCAGTTACAGAAGATTTATGGTCTAAACACAGGGAATAAGCATGTGTAATGTGCAGCTGCCACATAAGAATTTGGTCATTAACAAGCTCAATGCACCACAACAAAGAGATATTCAGTCAGCAAAGAAAAACCGTCTGCTCAAATGTCAGCACAAAAGACATCCCTAGAGATGACAACTGTACAGTTTAGTATCTACTAGTAAATAATTTTAATTCATTGTGTAAAGGCACTAGAAAATTTAATATTTAATACTAAATATGTTTTCTTGCAAGACAAAGGAAAAATGGAAACTTCGCCAGTTACTAAAAACACATACTTGTTTAATGTTAGCAATGGTACCAAACTGAAGATGGCAGTAATCTGGGGAAGCAGGAAGAAAATATGGAACATTTGCTGTGTGCAGTCACCATGCTAGGTGCTTTTTCATATTTTTAATTTTTAAAAAATTTCACATGATCTGTAGAACGGTAATGGGAGATGGGTTTGCTCCTCCCAATTTGCAGATGAGAAAACTGACCCAGAAGGTTAAATAAATGCTGCTTTTGGAGGCGGTAGTGAAGACACTTTAACTTAGGTCTTTGAACTGCTCTGAGCCTGGTGCTCCTGTCATTAGTTTACTGTTTCTCTACAAAAATCCACCTGAATCCTAGAGTCTGGCATATTTGATATTAACTGCACACATTGATTAGGCATTAATTTTACCACTATATTCACTGCACTGGAATCATCATCAATCAATACAGCGTACATACTTCATCACTAATGTTGATGGTAAAGGTGAAAAGAATGGCCAAGTGTGGTGGCTCTCGCCTGTAATCCCAACACTGTGGGAGGCCGAGGCGGGTGGATCACTTGAGGTCAGGAGTTTGAGACCAGCCTGGCCAACATGGCAAAACGTTGTCTCTACTAAAAAATATAAAAATAGCCAGGTGTGGTGGTGCACACTTGTAATCCCAGTTACTTGGGAGACTGAAACAGGAGAATCGCTTGAACCTGACAGGGGGAGATTGCAGTGAGCCAAGATCGTGCTGCTGCACTCCAGCCTGGGTAGCAGAACAACACTCCATCTCCAAATAAAAGAAAAAAAAAAGTGAAGAGAATAATATAAACATCTGTGTTCTCATCATTCTGCCAATTAAGAAATCCCCCAAAAGTGTGCCCCTCCTCAACTGCATCCCTTTCAGGATAACCACTATCCTCAATTCTGGGTTTATCATTCTCATACATTTCTCTTTATTTTTACTTCACACCAGTCTATTTCTAAGCAACATAATACTGTGCTTTTCATACATTTAAATTTTATATAAATAGCATCATGCAAAATGTATTTTATTTGTTTTGCACTCAATATCATGTTTATGAATTTCATTCATGTTGACATCTTTAGCTCTATTTCATTCATTTCTCACAGTATTTAAATTTTTTATCCTAAGAGCTATGTTTTAAGATGTTTTATGTTTCCATGAGTCTGGCCTCATGCAATGATTAACTCCAAAAGCGTTCCGAACAATCTACCCAGAACAGAGCTGAAAGATAAAAATGTTAGTACACAGTCAGGTTTTTTAGTTACAGGAGAGCTACTCCTCTGGCCCTCAGAACCCAACACCTACTGACTCAACAATCCCACTTCTAAGAATCTCGCTAAATCCTAGCTCAAGCTGCTAAAGGTGTGTATGTATGTTCACTGCAGCACTGTTTAGAAGAGTAAAAATATCCATAAATGGCATGGCTAAGGAAAAATTATGGTATATCCCTACTATGCAACACAGTGCAAATATGCAAATGAATGAGATACAGCTATACATACTGTGGTGGTTTTAAAATATGTCTATAAATTCTTTGATAAGCCTCCCTTCAAAAAGTGAAGCCTCATTCCACTTCTCTTGTGGGTGCACCTAACCAGACTCTCTTCTGAGCACAGGGCAGAATGAAATGATGCTATATGACTTCTGAGGCTAGTTCATAATAAGGATGGCTCCCTCCCAGCTCCCTTTAAAGTCCACTCCCTTTTGCGGAAGCCTGGCATGATGCTGTGAAGACACTCAGGCAGCCCTATAGGGAACCTCATATGGAGAACTGACTGTCTGCCAATAGCCAGCCATGTGAGCAAGTCACACTGGAAGAAAATTCTCTATCCCCAATTAAGCCTTCATGACTGCAACCTCAGATCTGACCCCAGCTAAGCTACCTCTAAACTCCTGACACATAGGAACCATGAGATAATAAGTACAGTTTTAAACCACTTAGTTCTGGGGTTCTGCTATGTATCGATAGATAACCAATAATGTACTAACACAAAAAAATCAGTAATTCATAGTTGAGTCAAAAAAGCAAGTTGCACAATATTATGTGTATGCCTCTTTTGTACAGTCACACCAGCTACCAGTGATTATTTCTAGGGAGGTATTGGGAAGACAAAGGGAGGGAGGAAGAGGATACTTATTTTTTATACACTTTTGCATTACTTAAAACATTAAGTGCATGCATTATTAACTCCTACAATTTTTAGAAGGCTATCAAGATTTAAAAAAAAAAAAGTTTCAAACGAATTCAGATTTTTTTTTTAAGTCACCTCCTGTAAAAGAAAAGAACAAAACGACTTTTTCATGTTAGACACATTGCTAACAAGTTCTATTATGTGGTTTCCTAGATGACTGCTGATTAAAAGCAGCAAATTGAGAGAGGAGTGGGCTATTAGAGGGAGGCATAATGCCAATACAAAGACACAACAGTTGAGTCTGTCACCAAAAAGGAGACAAAAGCTAATATAAGCCATCTGAAGCCACTCAAGTGTAGGAACAAAGACCTCTACGTATTTATAAAGAAACCTCTAAGGATGCAACTGTCTCACAAGACTATGATTCCAAAAACAGTATTTATAATAAAGCAGTGAATACTTTATCATGTATTTATAAAGCAGTGAATACTTTCTCAAGTATTCCATATACTTTATAGAAGTACACTTACTGCCATTTTACAGATTTGAAAATAAACTCAGGGCCAGGCACAGTGCCACATGCCTGTAACCCCAACACTTGGGGAGGCTGAGGCAGGCGGATCACTTGAGGCCAGGAGGTTCAAGACCAGCCTGGCCAACATGGCAAAACCTCATCTCTACTAAAAAAGATAAAAATTAGCCAGGTGTGGTGGCACACACCTGTAGCCCCAGCTAATTGGGATCCTCAGGCGGGAGAATCGCTTGAACCCAAGAGGCAGAGGCTGCAGTGAGCAAAGATCGCACCAGTGCACTCCAGCCTGGGCAACAGAGCAAGACCCTGTCTCAAAAAAAAAAAAAAAAAAAAAAGAAGCTCGGGAAGTGAGGGGAGTCAAGGAATAGAAGACCCTGAGTTCCGTTCCAAGAGTTCAAATTTGATTTATATAGATAAGCCTATTTATCTGACACTGAAAAGGGAGATAGTCAAAGCTTGTAGATAGGGGTTCTCAAGCCACTACAGCCAGAATGAATGTTCCCTCCAGACCACCCAATGCTGTACTGATTGCATGCTCACTGAGCAAGTTTTTCAGAAGCACATTCTTGGTCAAAGACAAAAATATGTTTTTATTTGGTGTTTCCACGAAACACTAGAGGCAGAAAATCTGCTTATTGAAAATACAGAAGTGAGAATGAAGAATATCCTAATTTGTATCCATTGCTATTCTCAAAATGATAGCATATGTGTCTACTATCTGTCAATCAAATACTTGTGATCTCCAAGCAGCAACCAGGCATATCAGAAACAGAGGCTTTTGCACCAACCAGTCTGAGATTAAATTGTGGCATAGTCATCTTTCTGTGTAGCTCTTTCTTCATCTCTAAAATACCTAAAATAACACTTAACTCATATGGTTATTGTATGGAATGTAATAACAAGGATGAAACACCCTGAACAACAATGCTTGACAACAGCATTATGCTCAACAGATGGTTACCACTGTTAAGACCACCAGCAATATCACTGTACAACAAGTTGTGTACAAATAATAAAGGTGGTTGGCTTACACCTTCTCTTGAGCACAGACCCATTTCCTTCCCCCTCACCACTGTTCATGTTGTGTCCTCCAATGATATTGATAAAAAGCACTGTCTGTTTTTCATTTGTCCATCTGTCAATGCCACATCCACTCAGACCTAGTTCAAGCACTATTTCCTCCAAGATTTTTTTTTTTTTTTTTGAGGCAAGGTCTTACTCTCTTGCCCAGGCTAGAAGTGCAGTGGCATGGTTGCAGCTCACTGTAGACTCAACCTCCCAGGCTCAGGTGATCCTCCCACTTCACCCAACTAAGAAACTGAGGCTACAGTCATGCGCCCCCCCACACCCAGCTAATTTTTGTATTTTTTGAGGAGACGGGGGTTCCCCATGTTGTGCAGGCTAGTCTTAACTCCTGGAGTCAAGCAATCTGCCTCCCACAGTGCTGGAATCACAGGCATAAGCCATTGTGCCCAGCCCTCAAGATTTTCCTAATTGAAAGTAAGCTCTCCCTCTTCTGAGTGCTCACTTATGTTATCTGCACCTTTATTACTGTAGTTAGCATACTGGTCTTTTATTATAGTTATTTTTGTTCTTATTAACTTTCCAATTAAATAAGCACCTAATGGTGATATTTATGTCATATCTCTGTAGCTCCCTCAGTACCTTGCACACTGCCCAACACATAGAAGGTACCAAATGAACGAACATTTGTTGAGTGGCTATAATGAAATATCAGAGGCTTAGGTAACAGGATTTTCTCTAAATATCACAAGGAAGGTCAGCTGGATTTTTGCAGCTTTGCTTTTGAGTCTAAATAACCATAGTATCCTATGAGAACTCTTGACTTTGCCATTCCTGACCACTGTGTTTAAATCATTCTTAACAATAATAACAGTTACCACATCCATAGCACTTATGTGCCAGGCACTGTTCTGAATGTTTTACCTACGTTAACTCATTTAATGCTCACAACAACTTTAGGAAGCAGTAATAGAAGGGAGCTGCTTTTACCTCCGTATCACAATTCATTTCCCTCTATATAATCTTTTTTTTTTTAAGAGATGGAATCTTGCTCTGTCTCCCAGCCTGGAGTAGATGTGGGTCCTCAAGAAAAACTGCTTTGAGCTAACTAGTAGACTTACAAAGTGTTCATCATAAAAGATTTTAAAAACAAAACAAATAGCTTAAAACCGTTGAGTGGAAAGTAATCTAAGAGCAATTTCTTCACAATAATGTTCCCTGCTTAAAGAGGTTGTTATGTAAGTTTTAGCTATTGCAAAGAAGTCAGAAAAATTATCTTTGACTTCAAAAAGTTTACAACCAAATAAGGTATGCAAAGATCTTTGGTGTCCCTTTGTTGCTGCTGTTTAACGATGAAAGCAAATTTACTTATTAGAATACAAAGATACAGATTGAATAAACTCATGGCTTAAAGTTTTTAAAGTTGTTTCCCGCCCCACTATTTATTGACCAAAATCCACAACTGGCCATTCAGTTGATAAAAAGTTTTGTGTCTGGGTATATATATCAGTTATTTGATGTTCTATAGTTGGGATGTTGCCAAACCAAATTGAAGTTTTCTAACTATAAATGTTATCACTGTCTATTGCAGGAGCGAACTCTGAGATTAAGTTACAGGGTTTTTTGTTTTGCGGTTTTTTTTTTTTGTTTGTTTTGTTTTTGCTGTGTCTCTTTTTCACAATCTAGTCTGTGGCTGGAACGCACTATACATATCTTTATCCTCCCTATCTAGCTAGTTTACTGACAAACACTGTTGTTCAAATACAGTTGGCTTTTGTTTAGTTTCTTAAACAATACATGCCTTTTAATATCAAATGGCACCATGCAATCCTACCACACTTAAATGAACTCAATCAGTCTTCTGTCTTGACTTGTTCCTTGAGCTTTTTGTTGACTGAATTTCACAAAAGAGGACCCAGGTCTCTGCTGAAGTAGTACATGCCCAAGAACTATGAGGAACAGGGGGAGAAGGCAGAAGTGGAAGAGAAGGCAGAAGTGGGAGAGAAGAAACAGGGAGGGTATAAATCGTTTTTTTGTTTTGTTTTGTTTTTTGGAGACGGAGTCTTGCTCTGTCGCCCAGGCTGTAGTGCAATGGCACAATCTCAGCTCACTGCAACAGTGAGGGTATAAATTCTACGGAAATAGCTGGGTGCAGTGGCTCACGTCTGTAATCCCAGCACTTTGGGAGGCTGAGGCGGGTGGATCACGAGGTCAGGAGTTCGAGACCAGCCTGGCCAATATGGTGAAATCCCGTCTCTACGAAAAAATACAAAAATTAGCCAGGCGTGGTGATGCGTACCTGTCGTCCCAGCTACTTGGGAGACTGAGGCAGGAGAATCGCTAGAACCCAAGAGGCAGAGGTTGCAGTGAGCTGAGATTGTGCCACTGCACTCCAGCCTCGGGAACACAGTGAGACTCTGTTTCAATAAAAAAATTAAAAAATATTCTACAGAAATAGAATTCAAATGTAAACATTCTGCCAGTTCATTTAGGAAGACAAAAAATATTTACTCTGAGATTCAGAAAAGAATACACATATCTTATAAAAATTATCACAATACTTCTCTGGCAAGACACACTTTCTCAACAAGGATATAAACTTGGTGGGAGAAAAAAATGAGATGCTGATAAAAAAAAAATGTGATTTAACCAGGCCATGCATGGAGTCTAGAGAGGTCTGATTGTCCCTTCCTCACCCTTTCTGGGAGTGTAAGTCTATCATTACTTACTATTAGCTAAGAAAAAAAAAAAAAAAGAGTACGTTAATATAAAAGGTTTCTCGTAGTTTAGGATGTTGATATTTCAGATCTAACTTCAATTTTTTATCCTGAATACTTTATTACATGTTACTACTGTAATATAATCTTAACCTATATTCTTCACAATTCAAAAAAAGTCATTTTATTTTATTTTTTTGAGATTGAGTCTCACTGTCACCCAGGCTGGAGTGCAGTGGCACAATCTCAGCTCACTGCAACCTCCACCTCCCTGGTTCAAGAAATTCTCCCTGCCTCAGCCTCCCAAGTAGCTGGGATTACAGTTGCCTACCACCACACCCAGCTAAGTTTTTTGTATTTTTTTAGTAAAGACCGGGTTTTGCCATGTTGGCCAGGCTGGTCTCAAACTTCTGACCCCAGGTGATCCACCCAGCTTGGCCTCCCAAAGTGCTGGGATTACAGATGTAAGCCAGTGTGCCCAGCCAATACTTATTTTTATTGTCTAAAAATTTTCTTTTTTTAGCATGAAATGCAATACCAGGCAGAACCATAATGGCTTTAGCCAGGATGGTCTCGATCTCCTGACCTCGTGATCCGCCC
>NW_012120709.1:8755964-8767212 GCF_000951035.1 Colobus angolensis palliatus
AAACTTCTGACCCCAGGTGATCCACCCAGCTTGGCCTCCCAAAGTGCTGGGATTACAGATGTAAGCCAGTGTGCCCAGCCAAAAAAAAAAAAAAAGTCATTTTAAAGAAGTGTTTTTTCCCCTGGATTACTTTATCCCATATCAGAAATTAAATGGCCATCTGCACAATTACTTTATAAAGCTAACTGAAAAAGATATTGTGAGATCCTTGGGAAATGAGCCATCTCCAATTTAATAGTGGTACAACATTTTTGCTGCAGCTCATCAAGAATAGGCTACAATTGACAAGAGCAGATGTTTCTGAAGAGAAAGGAGACTAGTAACTACTGGCCACTGTCTCTAGCCAGGCAAAAATCATTACCACTGACGGTGGCTATGTGGCCAGTAGAATGAACATCTGCTCTTTTTTCCCTGCCCAGCTCCTGTTCCACTCTTCCTTCAGGCAACCACCCTTCTCTCATCCCCAGGGGGTCTGGAGGGTCTAGGAGTGGGTAGGCATGAGATTCAAATCAGGTCAATCAGCCTCTCGTAGGAGTCTGAAATGTGAGTAGCATACACCAGGATGGACAACAGTTAACAGAGTCTTTTGATGGCAACCTCCTTAGGAGATTTGTTAATTCCTGTCCCTGAAGTCCCTAGCCACGCTAGATCTAGTTCAGTTTTCTTCTTTAGGTTTTGTGAATGTTGGACAGCAGGTGTCCAACAAGTCCTTGCTTATCTAAGTTAGCTTTAGATGATTCCTACTGCTCACAACCAAATGATTTTAACAATATGAAATTTAAATCTGGAATGATGTCTACTTTCTTCTTGTTCTTTTCTCTTCTTCTAATCATGCTTATGGTTTCTCTTCGGGGTTTTTTTTTTTTTCTCCTTTACAACAGAATGCATTTTTCAACTCATGTCAGCAGAAACATTACACGAAACTAATGAAAGGCAAGTTTTGGCATACAAAATGAAGTTTCTAAAATTAGACTTTTCTCTTTGAGAAGGTCTTTGGCACTCTGTGAACCTTTGACTCTTGCCTTGAGAAAACATTTCCTTACAATTAGTGAACATAAAAGCATGAATGCCTGTGTGTGTGCTGCAATGTGACTCTACTTACACCAAACCAAGACTATTTTCAGTGCAAAAGTAAACTCCTGACAATCATAACATTCTACCAAGCAAATGTTTGACATCTTATACAGAGCATCTTTCACTGCAAACTATTATAGGCTTCAGATACAGCCAGACTCACTGCAATCAAATCCAGACTCCCTAAGGGACTTCGCCAACACTGCTCCACCATCACTAAAGCCTCACAACACCCCTTTCCTGTGTTACTTTTATTACCCTCTTTTATGTGAGGAGGAGCACAGATGCTCCCACCTTGCCAAAAGCCACAGGGCCTGAACAACCTGAGCATCTCCAGAAGCAGCCTGTGAGATGGGAGCACCACACAGCAGGACAAGCATGGCCCTGAGCAGGGGTAGAGGCCTCTCTGATCTGAATTGCTCTGTCCATCCCCTTCCCCATGCCACCTCCCCCAGCCAGCATGAGTGCCTTTTCTAGATGGGCTTTATCTTTATGGAAACAAAGAGGCAAAGAACAGAGTTGCCCAGGACCACAGAAGACAATTGTGGCAACTCTCCCCTGTTTTGTTAAGTGAGAAGACCAGAGTGCAGGTGGTGATCTGTTTTGACCAAGGGGCTCCATCTGACAACTAAGGCTGGGATAGCAAGCACAGAACTCAAAAACTGGTTTACTCCTCCCATGGCATTCGCATATCCTTCATTGTTTCAACAAAAACAGCACTGGGTGCTAGGGAGGTAGTGGTGAGTAAAATCAGTCTTCCCCCTGAAGGAGCTGACTTTCTAGTTGGAGAGGCAGAATGAAATGAAGCATCACGTTATATTACTGTAAATCAGTAAACCAAACCACAAAGTCCTCTGAAGGCAGGTACCCCAGTTATAAGCCTAGAGGTCTAGGACTGTACCTGAGGAAACAAGCTTAAGCAATCTAAAGGCTGAAAGGGTAACTGGCAGCCAGAAAAAAGGAAAGATGAAAGGAAGAGCTCTTCAGGTAGTGTGAACAGAACATGCAAAGGTCTCGTGGCACAGAGGTCAGAGAAAGGAGGAACCAAAAAGGTAAGTGTGGCCACAAAGCTAGGAAAAACACATTTATTTAGGTCCTGGTTTTGTGCCAGGTGCTTTACATGTTACCTCATTTAACCCATGAGATGGCTATACTCTCTTAGCCCCATGAGACAGCCATCTTTCTATAATCAGCTCTATTTCATAGCAGGAAGTGAGAAGAAGAGATTAAGTAGCTTGCCCAAATTCAATTAACAGCAAAGCAATTTTTCTCTTTGTATCTTCCCCAAAATACAATATAATACACATACTGGGTGGGGATGACTTGGGGGAGGGGCCACTAAACTAGTGAACCAAATTTAATGTGAGGTGAAAAAAGTAGTCAAATCAATTCTTACTGAACACTCAGGTAATAGACTAAAAAAAAATCACTTTTCAACCAGTTGTTTTCATGTCATAAAGATAAAACCATAATGAAATGTTTTGTAGGAGAGGGTCAGTTCCCATTTTAGGAAACTGCTTATGTCGTTGGGTTAAAAGAAAACTAAAAATAGTTGGTGGAATACTTTAAAAAAAAAAACTGTATGTATTTATGATATTCAACATGATGTTTTATGTACACAATGTAGAATCGCTAAATTAATATATGCATTACCTCATATATTTATCTTTGTAAACTGACAAATTACAGCTCTATAAATTTACAGGTACAAAGTGATGTTATGATTTATGAATACATGTAGAATAATTAAATCATGCTAATTAACATATCCATCACCTCAAATACTTATTTTTGTGGTGAGGACACTGAAATTTTACTCAGCAATTTTGGAAGGCACCATACACTATTAACTATATACACTATGTTGTGCAATAGAACAACAACAAAAAAAGTATTCCTCTTCTCTGAGGCTCTGTACCCTTTAACCATCATCTCCCCTTTTTCCCCACCCTGCAGCCTCTGGGAACCACCATTCTACTCTCTGCCATTCCATCCATGTTGTCGCAAATGATGGAATTTGCACATTTACGTTTTTAAAGCTGAATAGTATTCCATTGCATGTATATGTATCATGTGTACTTTACACATTCATCTGCTGATTAACAGTTAGGTTAATTCTATAACTTGGTGATATGGGCTGGCTATGTCCCCACCCAAATCTCATCTTGAATTGTTATCCCCATGTGTTCATGGCAGTGACCTGGTGGTAGGTAATTGTGTTGGCAGGAGGCCCCCCCCAAAATCTGGCCATAAACTGGCCCCAAAATTGGCCATAAACAAAATCTCTGCAGCACTGTGACATGTTCATGATGGCCATAACGCCCATGCTGGAAGGTTGTGGTTTCACGGGAATAAGGGCAAGAACACCTGACCCACCCAGGGCAGAAAACTACTTAAAGGCACAACAATAGCCACAAACAATAGCATGAGCAATCTGTACCTTAAGGACATGCTCCTGCTGCAGTTAACTAGCCCAACTTATTCCTTTAATTCATCGCATCCCATTGTTTCCCATAAGGGATACTTTCAGTTAATTTAATATCTATAGAAACAATGCTAATGACTGGTTTGCTGTTAATAAACACATGGGCAAATATCTGTTTGGGGCTCTCAGCTCTGAAGGCTGTGAGACCTGATTTCCCACTTCACACCTCTATATTTCTGTGTGTGTGTCTTTAAATTCCTCTAGCGCCGCTGGGTTAGGGACTCCCCAACCGAGCTAGTCTCAGCAAATTCAATCATGGGGGTGGTTTCCCCCATGCTGTTCCCATGACAGTGAGTGAGTTCTCAGGAGATCTGATGGTTTTATAAGCATCTGGCATTTCCCTGCTGGCACTCATTCTCTCTCCTGCTACCCTGTGAAGAGGTGCCTTCTGCCATGATTGTGAGTTTCCTGAAGCCTTCCTAGCCATGTGGAACTGAGTCAATTAAACCTCTTTTCTTTATAAATTACCCAGTCTTGGGTTATTTCTTCATAGCAGTATAAGAACGGATTAATACAGTAAATTCGTACTGGACGTGGGGTGCTACTATAAGGATACCTGAAAATGTGGAAGCAACTTTGGAACTGGGTAACAAGCAGAGGTGTAAACAGTTTGGAGAACTTAGAAGACAGGGAAATGTGGGAAAGTTTGGAACTTCCTAGAGACTTGGAGGGCTCAGAAGACAAAAAGATGTGGGAAAGTTTGGAACTTCCTAGAGACTTATTGAATGGCTTTGACCAAAATGCTGAGAGTGATATGGACAATGAAGTCCAGGCTGAGGTGGTCTCAGATGGAGATTTGAGGAACTTGTTGAGAACTGGAGTAAAGGCCACTCTTGCTATGCTTTAGCAAAGAGATTGGTGGCCTTTTGCCCCTGCCCTAAATATCTGTGGAATTGGAACTTGAGAGACATGATTCAGGGTATCTGGCAGAAATTTCTAGCAGCAAAGCATTCAAAAGGTAGCAGAGCATAAAAGTATGGAAAATTCACAGCCTGATGATGTGACAGAAAAGAAAAACCCATTCTCTGAGGAGAAATTCAAGCCGGCTGCAGGAATTTGCTAAAAAGTAACAAGGAGCCAAATGTTAACCACCAAGACAATGGGGAAAATGTCTCCAGGGCATGTCAGATACCTTCACAGCAGCCCCTCCCATCACAGGCCTGGAGGCCTAGGAGGGAAAAATGGTTTCCTGGGCCAGGCCCAGAGGTTCCCTGCTCTATGCAGCATGGGGACATGGTGCCCTGCGTTCCAGCTGCTTTAGCTCCAGCCATGGCTAAAACAGGCCAAGGTACAGCTCAGCCCATTGCTTCAGAGGGTGCAAGCCCCAAGCCTTGGTGGTTTCCATGCAGTGTTGAGTCTGTGGGCGCAGAGAAGTCAAGAACTGAGGTTTGGGAACCTCTGACTGGATTTCAGAGAATGTAAGGAAATGCCTGGATGTCCAGGCAGAAGTTTGCTACAGGAGTGAAGTCTTCATGGAGAAACTCTGCTAGGGCAGTGCAGAAGGGAAATGTGGGGCTGGAGCCCTCATACAGGGTCCCCACTGGGGCACAACCTAGTGGAGCTGTGAGAAGAGGGCCACTGTCCTCCAACCCCCAGAATGGTAGATCCATCAACAGCTGCACTGTGTGTCTGGAAGAGCTACAGACACTCAACGCCAGCTAGTGACAGCACTGGGAAGGGGGCTGTACCCTACAAAGCCACAAGGGTGAAGCTGCCCAAAGCCATGGGAGCCCACCTCTTGCATCAGCATGATCTGGATATGAGACACAGAGTTGGAGATCATTTTGGAACTTGAAGGTTTAATGACTGCCTTACTGGATTTCAGACTTGCATGGGGGCTGCAGCTCCTTTGTTTTGGCCAATTTATCCCACTTGCAACAGGTGTATTTACCCAAAGCCTGTACTCCCATTGTATCTAGAAGTAACTAACTTGCTTTTGATTTTACAGGTTCATAGGTAGAAGGGACTTGCCTCATCTCAGTTGAGATTTTGGACTTTTGGGTTACTGCTGGAATGAGTTAGGACTTTGGAAGACTGTTGGGAAGGCATGAAGTGTGAGGGCATGAGATGTTAGAGGGGCCAGTGGTGAAATGATATGGTTTGGCTGTGTCCCCACTCAAATTTCATCTTAAATTGTAATCCCCATAGTCCCCAAGTGTCATGGCAGCAAGCTGGTGGGAGGTAACTGAATCATGGAGGTGGTTTCCCCCATGCTGTTCTCGTGATAGCTTTTCATGAGATCTGATGGTTTTATAAGTGTTTGGCATTTCCCCTGCTGGCACTCATTCTCTCTCCTGCCACCCTGTGAAGAGGTGCCTTCCGCCATGATTACAAGTTTCCTGAGACCTCCCCAGCCTTGTGGAACTGTGAGTCAATTAAACCTCTTTTCTTTATAAATTATCCAGTCACCAGTATTTCTTTATAGCAGCAAGAACAGATGAATACACTTGGCTATTGTGAGTAGTGCTGTAATGAACATGGGAGTGCAGGCATCTTTTTGACATACTGATTTCGTCTTTTGTGTAAATACCCAGAAGTGGAATTGCTGGATCATATGGTAATTCTATTTTTAATTTTTTGAGGAACTTCCATATTGTTTTCCATAATGGCTGTACTAATTTACATTCTCACCAACAGTGTACAAGAGTCCCCCTTTGTCCACATCATCAGCAACAATTATTATCTTCTGTCTTTTTGAGAACAGCCATTCTCATAGGTGTGAGATGACACCTCATTGTAGTTTTAATTTGCATTTCCCTAATGATTCTTGACATTCAGCAATTTCTCATATAACTGTTGGCTATCTGTATGTCTTCTTTTGAAAAATGTCTGTCTATTCAGATTCCTTGCCCATTTTAAAATTGGATTACTTATTTTCTTTCTATAGAGTTGAGTTCTTTATATATTTTAATGCTAACCCCTTAACAAACACATGGCTTGCAAATATTTTCTCCAAATCTATATGATGTCTCTTCATTCTGTTGTTTCCTTTTTAAGAAGCTTTTTAGTTTGATGTAATCTTGTCTATTTTTGTTTTTGTTGCCTGTGCTTTTGGGGCCAAATCTAAAATATCATTACCCAGGGCAATGTTGTGTGGTTTTTCCTATTTTTTTCTAGTAGTTTTACAACTTCAGGATTCATGTTAAATCTTTAACTCATTTTGAGTTGATTTTTCCATATGGAAATCATGTGGTCTGAGATAAGGGTGTTATTTCATTCTTCTGCATGTGGATAACCAGTTTTCCCAACATAATTCATTAAATAGACTGTCCTTTTCCATTGTGCATTCTTGCACCTTTGTCTGAAATCAACTGGCCATCTATATGTGATGGGAACTCTTAAAATCTACTCTCTTAACAATTTTCAAGTATACAACATATTGTGAACTACAGTCACCACAATATACAATAGCTTTGTGGTGGGAGTACTTTGAATAATTTTTAAAAAATATATACTTTGCTGTATTTCCAGAATTTCTACAACGGGCTGGGCAGAGTGGCTCACACCTGTAATCCCAGCACATTGGAAGGCCAAGGCAGAAGGACTGCTTGAGCCCAGGAGTTTCAGACCAGCTTGGGCAACAAAGCGAGATTCCATCTTTATAAAAATAAATAAATAATAAATTTCCACAAGAACCTGTATTATCTTCATAATCAGAAAAAATAACAAAAAGACACAGACGAGCTAACAAAAAGACAACCCAATTTTAAAAAATGGCAAAGGACTTGGATAAACGTTTCTTCACAGAAAATATACAAATGACCGATAATCACATGAAAAAATGTTCAACATCATTAGTTACCAAGGAATTGCAAATCAAAAACACATCATGCCCATTAGGATAGATACAACCAAAAAACCGTACCGTAACAAGGACTGGTGAGGATATGAAGAAAACAAAACCCTTATACACTGCTGGTGTGTATGTAAAATGGTATGGCTACTTTGGAAAACAGTTTGGCAGTTCATTAAACAAAGTTACCATATGACCTAGCAATTCTCCTCCTAGGTATATTCACAATAAAAATGAAAATATATGTCCACACAAAAGGGTTTACACATTCATAGAAGCATTATTCATAATACCAAAAGGTGGAACCAACTCCAATGTCCATCAACAGATGAATGGATAAACCACATGTGACATACTCACACTGTGAATTGTGTGGCCATAAAAGAGAATGAAGTATGGAAATAAGACAGTCACGAAAGACTACATACTACATGACTCCATATTACAGGACTCCATTCATATGAAAGTCCAGAATAGGAAAATGAAAGTAGATTTGTGGTTGCTTAGGACTGGTGGGGGCAAAAGCAGGGAGGATAAGGGGGTGATAAAAAGCACGGGGTTTCTTTTTGAGGTGATGAAAATGTTCTAAAATTGACTGTGGTGATGGCTAACCATACCTGTGAATATACTAAAAATCACTGGACCGTACACTTGAAATGGGGTGTGTGATTATATAAATTTAATTATATTGTACGTGAATTACATCTCAGTGAAGATTTTTTTTTAAAACATGCATGAAGTTTCCTTAACAAAAAGACAAAACAAAGAAACCAAAAGCCATTATGAAAATATTCTTGGTTTAACTCCTTATTTTTTATTTTACTTCATTTTACTTTTTGAGATGGAGTTTCCCTCTACCACCCAGGCTGGAGTGCAGTGGCATGCTCTCAGCTCACTGCAGCTTCCACCTCCCAGGTTCAAGTGATTCTCCTGCCTCAGCCGTCCGAGTGGCTGGGACTACAGGCATGCATCATCACACCTGGCTAATTTTTGCATTTTTAGTAGAGACAGGCTTTTGCCATGTTGGTCAGGCTGGTATCAAACTCCTGACCTCAAGTGATCTGCCTGCCACGGCCTCCCAAAGTGCTGGGATTACAGGCGTGAGCCACCGCACCCAGCCTCAATTTAACTCCTTATAAAGAAGTGTAATTCAAAGCCAGGAAGACTGGTGCATGCATTACTAATAGATTTTAAACAAAATTATGTATATAAAAAATACACGCAAAGAGATGAAGAGCCATGCAGTTAATGTTCAGTACCAATTATTGTTTAACTCTACTTACTGCATAACTCAAAGTTTATTCCTAAGAACTTCATATATACATCTGGGAAAAATTATTCATGAGAAATCTTAGTGTTACTCAACATGATGGAGTAAGTCATCAATTTTAGTCTGAAAGAAGGAAGTCATGGGAATCCAGAGCAAGCCTGCCTGCTCTCTGTGAAAAAGGAGTATTTAATGCAAAAGAAAGACAATAAGAAAGAATGCCAAGTATTCAATGCCAATTGAGTTCATTCTGCTATTCACACTAGAATTTAGACTGAACCCACTGTGAGCCAGACAACTTCATTATGGAAAGACAACAGGAACCCAGAGTTTGGTAGTTGATTTTTCTGACCTAGGTCTCCTTTTTTTGGCCTATGTTTTATCTTCTACACCATCTTTTATTTTTCCAGCTTTTGAAAAGGAAAAAAAACAAGTATTAAAAAATGCCTCCAAGTTTTGTTTTCCTGTTAGTTTTGTTGCTGTTGTGCACTTCGTTTTTGGGATTTTTGTGTGCTTTTTCAGTTTGTGTACTTTCCCCCACTGTTTATCTCTTCTGATCCCCATTCATGACTTCCTCCACCTACTCACACCATCCCACAGGCAAATTCAGTATTTCCTGGGTTTTCCCAGAATTTACATGATAGGCTGGTTACTCAACCCAGTCCCATCTCTGTAACCCTCAAAATACAAAAATTAGCTGGGTGTGGTGGCACACACCAGTAATCCCAGCTACTCGGGAGGCTGAGGCAGGAGAATTGCTTGAACCCAGGAGGCAGAGGTTGTAGTGAGTTGAGATCGAGCCACTGTACTCCAACCTGGGTGACAGAATGAGACTCTTATCTCAAAAAAAAAAAAAACAAATTTTTTTTTTTTACGTTTAAAATGTTAAATGTTCCCTTTTATAGTTCACATAGCAATAAAGTACAGCAGTAGTCCTTAATCTGAACTGCAAGCATTTAATTTGGGTCCTAATTACAACTTTAAGAATGGAGATATACTTCAGGAAAGAAAGCACTAGTGCAGTTCCAATTGATTACTGTATCTGCTGTCTTTAGAGTACAGGGTGTATGAGAGTGCATAGTGGTTTAGAATCACCATGCACTATAGAATTGAATTGAAAAAGACCCAGAGTATAGAATTGAAAAAGACCCAGAGACATTGACAAGAAATTAACAAGAATCTACATTCTAAGTTGTCAGAATCTACATTTCTGGCCTCACGTGCTGGGCCTGCTGTTTTTGATGTCTCAAAATATAATTCTTTTACTGAAATATATGTTCCTCAGTCTTGTTTCAGGGCTTCTGCCTGGAATGTTCCTCCCCCTAGTATCTGTAGGGCTGGCTCCTTCCTGTCATGGCAGTCTCAGCTCAGATGATCCCACCTTAGAGAGGGCTTCCCTGACCAACCAATCTGCAGCCCTTCCTAGTCACTTTTTTCCACATTGCCCTCTTTATGCCTGGAGGTAGATAAGTGTTTTACCATGTTTATTTATTTATTTATTATTATTATTTTTTGAGACAAAGTCTTGCTCTGTCACCCAGGCTGGAGTACAGTGGCACAATCTCGGCTCACTGCAACCTCCACCTCACAGGATCAAGCAATTCTCCGGCCTCAGCCTTCTGAGTAGCTGGGATTACAGGCACACGCCACCACACCCAGCTAATTTTTGTTATCTTCAGTAGAGACGGGGTTTCACCATGTTGGCCAGGCTGGTCTCACATTCCTGTCCTCAAGTGATCTGCCCACCTCAGCCTCCCAGAGTGCTGGGATTACAGCCATGAGCCACCATGCCCAGTCTATTTATTTTTAATCACAATCCAAAATCATCATCTTTAATTGTTTACTTCCTTTTAGTCTATGTCTCTCCACCTGGATATTATCTTCATGAGAGCAGGAACTTATCCATCTTATTTACCACTGTATGCCTTGTGCCTAAAACAGTGACTAGCAGAGTGGGCAGTCCAAACTAATAGCTGTTCACTGAGTAAGTTAGCTTAATATTGCATGATTTTCCTATATTTCATTCCTTTAAACGAAACTGAATGATGTTAAAAATTACCAGCAATGGGTTCCAACATGGCCAAATAGGAACAGCTCCAGTTTACAGCTCCCAGCATGAACGACAAAGAAGATGGGTAGATTTCTGCATTTCCAACTGAGGTACCCGGTTCATCTCACTAGGGCTTGTTGGACAGTGGGTGCAGCCCACGGAGTGTGAGCCAAAGCAGGGCGGGGCATCACCTCACCAGGGAAGCACAAGGGGTTGGGGAATTCCCCCATCCTAGCAAAGGGAAGCCGTGACAGACAGTACCTGGAAAATCGGGACACTCCCACCCTAATACTGCGCTTTTTCAATGGTCTTAGCAAACGGCACACCAGGAGATTACATCCCATGCCTGGCTCGGAGGGTCCCATGCCCACAGAGCCTCGCTCACTGCTAGCACAGCAGTCTGAGATTGAACTACAAGGTGACAGGGAGGCTGGGTGAGGGGCGTTCGCCAGTGCTGAGGCTTGAGTAGGTAAACAAAGCGGCCAGGAAGCTCGAACTGGGTGGAGCCCACCACAGCTGAAGGAGACCTGCCTGCCTCTGTAGATTCCACCTCTGGGGGCAGGGCATAGCTGAACAAAA